>NC_092100.1:36061864-36661864 GCF_045679555.1 Salvelinus alpinus | reverse complement strand
GCACCATCGAGAGCATCCTGACCGGTTGCATCACCGCCTGGTATGGCAACTGCTCGGCATCTGACCGTGAGGCGCTACAGTGGGTAGTGTGTACGGCCCAGTACATCACTGGGGCCAAGCTTCCTGACATCCCGGACCTACACTACCGTTAAAAAGTTTTGGGTCACATAGAAATGTCCTTGTTTTTGAAAGAAACGCACAGTTTTTGTCCATTAAAATAACATCAAATTGATCAGAAATACAGTGTAGACATTGTTAATGTTGTAAATGACTAGATTTTTTATGGAATATCTACAGAGGCCATTATCAGCAACCATCGCTCCTGTGTTCCAATGGCACGTTGTGTTAGCTAATCCAAGTTTATCCTTTTAAAAGGCTAATTGATCATTAGAAAACCCTTTTGTAATTATGTTTGCACAGCTGAAAACTGTTGTGCTGATTAACTTCTCTGCGCTACGGATCCCTTTTACGGGATCATTTTCCTAAACAACCGCTGAATTGCAGGGCGCAAAATATTACAAAAAATATTTATAATCATGCAATCACAAGTGAAATATACCAAAACACAGCTTAGCTTGTTGTTAACCTTTCTAGCCCAGGGGTTCCGCTAGCGGAACACCCACAACATTCCGCTGAAAAGGCAGCGCGCGAAATTCAAAAACATTTTTGGGAAATATGTAACTTTCACACATTAACAAGTCCAATACAGCAAATGAAAGATAAACATATTGTTAATCTACCCATGGTGTCCGATTTCAAAAATGATTTACAGCGAAAACACAACATATGATTATGTTAGGTCAGAGCTAAGTCACAAACACACACAGCCATTTTTTCAGCCAACGATAGGAGTTACAAAATGCAGAAATATAGATAAAATTAATCACTAACCTTTGATTATCTTCATCAGATGACACTCATAGGACATCATGTTATACATGTATTGTGTGTTTTGTTCGATAATGTGCATATTTATACAGTGGGGCAAAAAAGGTTTTAGTCAGCCACCAATTGTGCAAGTTCTCCCACTTAAAAAGATGAGAGGCCTGTAATTTTCATCATAGGTACACTTCAACTATGAGACAAAATGAGAAAAAAAATCCAGAAAATCACATTGTAGGATTTTTAATGAATTTATTTTCAAATTATGGTGGAAAATAAGTATTTGGTCAATAACAAAAGTTTATCTCAATACTTTGTTATATACCCTTTGTTGGCAATGACAGAGGTCAAACGTTTTCTGTAAGTCTTCACAAGGTTTTCACACACTGTTGCTGGTATTTTGGCCCATTCCTCCATGCAGATCTCCTCTAGAGCAGTGATGTTTTGGGGCTGTTGCTGGGCAACACGGACTTTCAACTCCCTCCAAAGATTTTCTATGGGGTTGAGATCTGAAGACTGGCTAGGCCACTCCAGGACCTTGAAATGCTTCTTACGAAGCCACTCCTTCGTTGCCCGGGCGGTGTGTTTGGGATCATTGTCATGCTGAAAGACCCAGCCACGTTTCATCTTCAATGCCCTTGCTGATGGTAGGCTTTGTTACTTTGGTCCCAGCTCTCTGCAGGTCATTCACTAGGTCACCCGTGTGGTTCTGGGATTTTTGCTCACCGTTCTTGTGATCATTTTGACCCCACGGGGTGAGATCTTGCGTGGAGCCCCAGATCAAGGTAGATTATCAGTGGTCTTGTATGTCTTCCATTTCCTAATAATTGCTCCCACAGTTGATTTCTTCAAACCAAGCTGCTTACCTATTGCAGATTCAGTCTTCCCAGCCTGGTGCAGGTCTACAATTTTGTTTCTGGTGTCCTTTGACAGCTCTTTGGTCTTGGCCATAGTGGAGTTTGGAGTGTGACTGTTTGAGGTTGTGGACAGGTGTCTTTTATACTGATAACAAGTTCAAACATGTGCCATTAATACAGGTAACGAGTGGAGGACAGAGGAGCCTCTTAAAGAAGACGTTACAGGTCTGTGAGAGCCAGAAATCTTGCTTGTTTGTAGATGACCAAATACTTATTTTCCACCATAATTTGCGCGGGTAATGGAGTTGCCAATGACTAGGGTTTTCAATTTGTCAGAGCTAATGGTGGGAGGCTTCGGTGGCTCAGACCCCGTAACGGGAGGAGTAGAGACCAGAGAAGGTTCGGCCTCTGACTCTGAGTCGCTGCTTACTGGGGAGAAACGGTTGAAAGTTTCTGTCGGCTGAATGAGCAACACCGGTTGAGCATTCCTACAGCATTTCCTTCCAGAAGCCATGAGAAAGTTGTCCGGCTGCGGGGACTGTGCGAGGGGATTTATACTACTATCTGTACTAACTTGTGTACAGACGCTGTTTCATCCTTTCCTACACTTAAATTGCCCTTGCCTAACGATTGCGTCTGAAGCTGGGCTTGCAGCACATCTATCCTCTCCGTAAGACAATCGTTCTCCTGTATATTATGAGTACAGCGACTGCAATTAGAAGGCATCATGTTAATGTTACTACTTAGCTTCGGCTGGTGGAGGTTCTGACGAACCACGTCCAGATAAAGCGTCCGGAGTGAAAAAGTTGAATGAAAAAAAGTAGAGCGAGGGAAAAACTAAAAATATAAACGGTAATTAAAAAGTAAAAAACTTAAAGTTGGCAGGTAGAAATGTAAGGTTAGCAACAAAACGCACAGCAGCATGTCAACAAGTCTACAGAACAGAGCAAACTTTCTCTAACCAGAATAGAAGAAGGAGTGGGAGGCCCCGGTGCACAACTGAGCAAGAGTACAAGTACATTAGTGTCTAGTTTGAGAAACAGACGCCTCACAAGTCCTCAATTGGCAGCTTCATTAAATAGTACCCACAAAACACCAGTCTCAATGTCAACAGTGAAGAGGAGACTCCAAGATGCTGGCCTTCTAGGCAGAGTTGCAAAGAAAAAGCCATATCTCAGACTGGCCAATAAAAAGAAAAGATTACGATGGGAAAAAGAACACAGACACTGGACAGAGGAACTCTGCCTTGAAGGCCAGCATCCCGGAGTCGCCTCTTCACTGGTGACGTTGAGACTGTTGTTTTGCGGGTACTATTTAATGAAGCTGCCAGTTGAGGACTCCAGTCACCCAAGTCATAGACTGTTCTCTCTGCTACCGGTACCCCCTGTATATAACCTCGTTATTGTTATGTACATTTTGCTATTTTTTTAACTTTAGTTCTTGAACTGCATTGTTGGTTAAGGGCTTGTAAGTAAGCCTTTCACGGTAAGGTCTACACCTGTTTTATTTTTATTTTATTTAAACTTTATATAACTAGGCAAGTCAGTTGAGAACAAATTCTTATTTACAATGACGGCCTACCAAAAGGCAAAAGACCTCCTGCAGGGACGGGGGCTGGGATTTAAAATAAAATAAAAAATAACATAGGACAAAACACACATCACGACAAAAGAGACAACACTACATAAAGAGAGAAAATAAACTTGTATTTTATTTTATTTGAAGCAGTATAAGTTGATAGACAAATAACAAAGACAGTTTGCCCGAATCTCTGCTAGATTTCAGCTCCTCTAATTAGGCCCCTCACTCAGACCACTTCTAGACAGTCCTAGACAGTCTTGCCTGAGAAATAACTTATTGCTAAGAACCTATTTTTATTTATTGTTGAACATTTTAATCGAACTAAGGTACTTAAAACCTCTTTGGGATAGGGGTCAGCATTGGGAAGTTTGGATGAAAAGCGTGCCTAGAGTAAACTGCCTGTTACTCAGGCCCAGAAGCTAGAATATGCATATAATTAGTAGATTTTGATAGAAAACATAATGTCTGTGAGTATAACAGAACTCATATGGCAGGCGAAAACCTGAGAAAAATCCAACCAGGAAGTGGGAATTCTGAGGTTTGTAGTTTTCAAGTGAATGCCTATTGAATATCCAGTGTCTGTGGGGTCAGATTGCACTTCCTAAGGCTTCCAGTAGATGTCAACAGTCTTTAGAAGTTGTTTCAGGCTTCTATTGTGAAAGGGGAGAGAATAAGAACACTCAGAGTAAGCGGCTCAGCTGAAAGCCATGAGTTGTTTATCGCAGTATTGTCCGGTTGAAACATTATTGAATATTTATGATAAAAACACCCTAAGGTTTGATTAGAAACATCGTTTGACATGTTTCTACGAACTTTAATGGAACTTTTTTGACTTTTCGTCTGGATGTTGTGCATATGCTTTGTGAATATGGATTACTGAACTAAACGCGTGAACAAAAATGATGTTTTTGGACATAAAGATTAACTTTATTGAACAAAACAAATATTTATTGTGTAACATGGAGTCCTGGGAGTGCCACCAGATGAAGATCATCAAAGGTTAGTGATTAATTTTAACGCTATTTCTGACTTTGTGACACCTCTCTTTGGCTGGAAAATGTCTGTATGGTTTTTGTGGCTAGGCGCTGTCCTAACATAATCGCATGGTGTGCTTTCGCCGTTAAGCCTTTTTGAAATCGGACACTGTGGTTGGATTAACAAGAAGTTTATCTTTAAAATGGGGTATATTACTTGTATGTTTGAGGAATTTTAATTATGAGATTTCTGTTGTTTTGAATTTGGCGCCCTGCAATTTCACTGGCTGTAGGCCAGGTGTTCCGCTAGCGGAACCCCCTTCCCAGAAAGGTTAATTGTTGAAATTGAGGGAAAAAAATGGCTGCATTGGACCTTTTAATATGGAGGAATGAAAAATAATCTATCTTTTGCATACTAGTGGTGCAAGGCTAAGCTGAAAATGTTGACTCAATAGTGCACTTTATGATAAAAGCATCAAATTTGACACATATGTAGATTAAAATTAAATATATAGATATGGAGCCACCCCATAGTGGGGGCTTGGCAGCCACTACAACTCCTAAATAACTCCATAATGTAAACACATTTGGTTTTGGTCAATGTCTCTACCATGTTCAGATGCAATTGGAGATGAGTTGATAGTCAATAGCTTTCCAAAGTTAGAACTAAAAGTCTAATGGCACTGGCACCAATACCGCCTATAACACCCATATTGGTGGCTATCTTAGGTCATACCGGTACGTCAGACTAACTCAATCGCCAATTTCGCAACCTCTTAGTATCACAGAAACACTTTGAATTAATAACCTAAACATTTTCAGGACAAGTTGCTATGGAGGAATTTGATCAAATGAAAAACATACAAAAAAGGGTCTATTTTTAAACATCAAATATATTATTATTTTTGGGTATTAAAACCAATAATGTGTTACAAAAAGTTAATGAAAGAAAGTGTTACTACTTCACAGACAGTATCTCTTCACAATCATTACCAATTTGGGGTAAAAATTTACCCCTGTTTGCGCTTTTAAGATAAAAATGTGCTGGCTCATTTTGGGTTAAAAAAGTTGAACGCCTCTCTGTCTATATCTCTCTTTTTTTAACAGGGTCTTCGACGTCACCGGGATGGCAGAGGCACATCAGGCAGTTGGCTTCCAGTTCACCGTCACCCCAGACGGCATCGACCTCCACCTGAGCCGCGAGGTACTCAGACACATCTACCTGTCGGGAGTGACGTCATGGAGAAAGCGCGCCATAAGATTTAAGGTTTGTTTTCCAATTATTAAGTAGCCCTACAGTTATTACCAATCCTGGACCTGATAGCTAGCTTGGTGTTTGTTGCAGTCCAGCAATAAAACAAATTATTCAAGTTATTATTATTGTCTTGATTGATTTAGGTGTGTGTAGCCTACCGCTGAGGTCGGACAGATGCTTGCACATCTAGGAATAGCCTAGTTGGTCTGTTTGTAGGCTAACTACCTAAATGAACATTGAATTATATTATTTTATTTCAGAATGGGATATTGACAGGGGTCTACCCTGCCAGCCCATCCAGTTTGCTGATCGTGGTGATAGCCATCATGAGCACCATATATGCTAGGATAGACCCATCACTGGGAATGATAGACACCATCAAGAGGACCATGTCTGTCAGGTCAGTGAGCAAATAACACAATGATGAACAGGCACTGTGGAACAGTGATACATCTTCTTTTCGGCCTGTGGTTATCTGTCAAAATAATTTCCTCGTGAAGGAAAATAAACATAATTTTGATTGTTTGATGGTTCGATTTTTTTGCCTTTGCTATTTTGTTGTGATAAAATGAGGTAAAGTTGTGTTCTCTCCTGTGTCCAGTGGCTACATGACAGTGATGAGTGCCATTCCGTTTGAAAAACAATTTTAAATAGTTTGCTTGCTGCAGTACCTGACTTCTCATTTCCACTCTCTCGTCTCCCCTCACTCCAGTGGCTACATGACAGTGCAGACCCAGACAGTGCTGAGTGCCATCCTGTTTTCCACAGGGCTGTGGCTCTCTCTCATCCTCATGCTGAGGTACACTCTCAAGGCCCTTCTCTCCTACCACGCCTGGATCTTTGAGTCCCACGGCAAAATTAGCTTCTGCACCAAACTCTGGCTGGTATGTCTGTTAAATGTCTCTATTTCAAAATCAACATGACCAAAAGAGCAGCTCACTCATAGCTCAGAATCAAGACAATATATTGTCTGAGCTCAGTATTTGATTATTCTGGCAATTAACCCAGTCATTGTGTTGTGTTGTTTCTCCTCAGAGTCTGGTGAAGATGTTATCTGGGCGCAGACCTCTCCTCTATAGCTTCCAGACCTCCCTACCCAGACTACCTGTGCCTAGCGTGGATGACACCATAACCAGGGTGAGAGAAAGATAGATGTTTATGTGTCTCATATGCTTGGTTGAAATACAATATCAAACTGATAATTTGTTCAGGAGAGACGAGGACCAGTATATAACCATATATGTACACTACATATCGGTATTATATCATATAATCTCTCTATGACCTTGCAGTACCTGGAGTCAGTTCGCCCCCTGCTGGATGATGAGCAGTACAACCAGATGGAGGTGGTGGCCAATGACTTCAAGAAGGACCAGGCACCCAAACTCCAGAAATACCTCATCCTCAAATCCTGGTGGGCTACTAACTATGTACGTATTCCGATTGTTTCAAAGTGCCATGTTAGGATACATTAAACAATAATGTTGGTAGCTTTATTTAAAAAAGAAAAATGACTGTATTACTGTTTTGGGGAGTGTTAAAATTGCTGTTAAAAACAAAATAGTAGTTAAACAAATGATTGTAATAGATTGTTTTACCTGTTGCAGGTGAGTGATTGGTGGGAGGAGTACATCTACCTTAGAGGCAGGAGTCCCATCATGGTCAACAGTAACTTCTACGCCATGGTAAGACATGTCTGTACTGTACATGTACTGTAGACATTATACAGGGAACATGGCATTAACTAAGATGCATCCAGTAACCCTTCCCTAATGCTGTAATGATGATCTGATTTAGGATCTGCTGTACGTGACTCCCACACACAGACAGGCAGCTCGGGCAGGGAATGTTGTTCACGCTATGCTGCAGTACCGCCGCAAACTAGAGAGAGGAGAACATGCACCGGTAACGAAAACCCCTCTCTCTTCTCTCTCACCGCTCTTCTCTCCCTCTCTCCCTTCCCCTGAGAGTATTTGGGTCCCTCCCCCATTTCCCTTGGACCATTGGCCTTCTCTCTACCCCTTAAATAACCCAGGTCATCTCCCTCCTCCTTCTCTGTTAACCTAAATCATCCTCCCACTGCCTTTGACTTATTTCTGCTCTACTAAAGTAACCCCACTCTCTTAACCCCACTCTCTCTCTCTCTTCTCTCTCTCTTTTCTCTATATCTCTCTCCCTCTCCCTCTGTCTTTCTCTCACTAGTTGAGGGCTCTGGGGGTGGTGCCCATGTGTTCTTCTCAGATGGAGAGGATGTTCAACACCACACGTATCCCTGGTATAGAGACAGGTGAGCACACTGATGCCTGCTGGGGGCATAACACTATCAGACTATTGCTGGGTAGTTGCATGACTAAATATGAACATGCATTTGTGTAAGACACATATTCCGACAATCATAGACAAACGCTATAATTCAAGAGAAGCGTTATGTGGATCCCCCCACCCCCAAATAATGTTCTATGTTCTCTCCTCTCCCCCTCTCCTTCTCCGTGGTCCAGACTTTGTTCAGCACCTGAGTGACCGGAAGCACCTGGTGGTGTACCATAAGGGCCGCTTCTTTAAGGTGTGGCTGTACTACGGGGGACGTCACCTCTGGCCCTCTGAGCTGGAGACTCAGTTCCAGAGGATCCTCGACGACACCACGGAGCCACAGCCTGGGGAACTCAAGCTGGCTGCCCTCACAGCCGGCAACAGGTATACACACATATAGGCATGAAAACACAGACACACCTGCACACACACACACAGAGGGGTACATATACACTCCCCTTCCTTACACACACATCAGAAATAAAACAGCCACCTCTTCTCCAGAGTTCCGTGGGCGCGGGCTCGTCTGAAGTACTTCAGCCAGGGTGTTAACAAAGCCTCTCTGGAGGCCATCGAGACGTCAGCTTTCTTCCTCAGCCTTGATGACGAGGTGCATGGTTATGACCCTGACAAGCTGAGGTCATTGGACCTGTATGCCAAGTCCCTGCTGCACGGGAAGTGCTATGACAGGTGAGACAAACAGGAATTGCTATGACAGGTAGGACAGGACAGGAAATGAGGAAGAAAACATCTATTGTAAAGTAGGCCTATTTTTCACTAAACTGTAGTTTAGTGGTAAATTGCTGTTCTGTGCACTGCCTTGTGATGAGTGTGTTACAGTGTTTAACCCGATATGCATTCTTTCTCTCAGGTGGTTTGACAAATCTTTCACTCTGATCGCTTATAAGAACGGTAAACTGGGGGTTAATGCAGAACACTCATGGGCAGACGCTCCCATTATAGGACACATGTGGGAGGTAATAACCATATTATTGATGGTGCATTAATGAACAAACAAGTTTTTCTAAAACACATTGTAAAGTGGGTGGTTCGAGCCCTGAATGCTGATTGGTTGAAAGCCGTGGTATATCAAACCATATACCACGTGTATGATGTTGGTAACCAGTTTATAATAGCAATAATGCACCTTGGGGGTTTGTGGTATATGGCCAATATACCACTGCTTAGGGCTGTATCCAGGCACTCCACGTTGCATCGTGCTAAGAACAGCCCTTAGTCGTTGTAAATTGGTCATATACCACACCCCCGTGCCTTATTGCCTAAATATAGACTAAGTGTACAAAACATTAAGGACACCTGCTCTTTCCATGACATAGACTGACCAGGTGAGTCAATGTGAAAGTTATGATCCCTTATTGATGACACTTGTTAAATCCACTTCAATCAGTGTAGATGAAGGGGAGGAGACAGGTTAAAGAATGATTTTTAAGCCTTGAGACAATCGAGACATGGATTGTGTATGTCTACCATTCAGAGTGTAAATGGGCATGCCTTTGAACAGGGTATGGTATTAGGTGCCAGGCGCACCAGTTTGTGTCAAGAACTACAACACTGCTGGGTTTTTCATGCGCAACAGTTTCCCGTGTGTATCAAGAATGGTCCACCATCCAAAGGACATCCAGCCAACTTGACACAACTATGGGAAGCATTGGAGTCAACATGGGCCAGTGGAATGCTTTCGACACATTTGTAGAGTCCATGCCCTGACGAATTAAGGCTGTTCTGAGGGCAAAGGGGGGGGGGGGTGCAACTCAATATTAGGCAGGTGTCCTTAATATTTTGCACACTCAGTGTATGACATTGTGATTAATTGGGATGTGTGTTGTGTGAGTCTAATGATTGTTGTGCTGTCTCTGTGTAGTATGTCCTAGCAACGGACTGCTTCCATCTGGGCTACACAGAGGAGGGGCACTGCAAAGGAGACATCAACAAGGGCCTGCCACCCCCTGCCAAACTACAATGGGACATTCCACTGGAGGTATGGCTTCTAGTGTGTTAGGGATAAAAGTTGTAGCTTTAGTAAAGAGGAAAGGGGATGAATGCAAATTCTCTCTGTAGAGTCAGTAACGCTAGTTTAGACTGTGTTGTGTTCAGTAGACCATTCAGTAGTTTCTACAGGCTGCCCTGTGTCTTGTCTGACCCTGTCTGTCCTCTGGTCTCTCCTCGTCCCTCAGTGCCAGGAGGTCATTGAGGAGTCCTACATGGTTGCCAAGGTGATCGCTGATGACGTGGACTTTCATGGCTGTCTGTTTGATGAGTTTGGGAAAGGCCTGATCAAGAAGAGTAGGACCAGTCCTGATGCCTTTATACAGCTAGCACTGCAGCTGGCCCAATTCAGGGTATGACTGCGTGTGTGCGTGCGTGTGTGTATGTGCGTGTGTGTGTGCGTGCATGTGTGTATGCTTTCGTCATGAATAGTCATATGACACCTGGCCTGATGTCAACGGATGATACCAGACAAACAATACAACACAATGATTAGGTTAACATTAACACAAGACACTATCAAGTCCATAGCAATGCATCTGAATGTATTTGTTGTCTATGTGTTGTAGGATAAGGGGGAGTTCTGTCTGACGTATGAGGCCTCGATGACCCGGATGTTCCGTGAGGGTAGGACAGAGACGGTTCGCTCCTGCACCTCAGAGTCCACAGCCTTTGTCAGAGCCATGGAGGACAAGAACACTATGGTGAGGACACACCTCAGTTAATCATGTCAGAGAAAATATAGAATGAACTAATGACAACGCAAGAGCAGTAACAGTCACCTTCCACTTCCATGCTAGAACCTGCTAGACCATCAGATGGTTGACAGTATCTGATGTTAAACACAGTGTGGGTTCAGCACTGCAGGTCAGTAGTTCCACAGTCAATAGCCTTGTCTGTGGGAGTTACTGATAGAGAGTGACATGATGTAACTTCCAGTAAGGCTCAGGTCACTCTGACTGAAAACTAGGTGACCAGGACCCAAATGTCTGTTTCTGGACTCTGATCTCTGAACTTGGCCAGCTACTGGCTATGTACTTTTTACTTTTGCTCCAGCCCTGCGCTAACATACCTGATTTAGCTAATCAAAGTGCTGATAAACAGCTGATAGGTAGAATCAGGTGTGTCTGAGTAGGGCTGCACCGAATACCTGCACACTCAGTAGCTTTCCAGGTGGAGGGTTGGCCACCACTGCTCTATCTGTTATGTTTTTGAGCTGGATCTAGGTTTTGATTGAATATCCTTTGTTTTCTCTGTGGAAAGAGTGCCCAAAGGTTGGACCTCTTCCGGAAGGCCGCAGACAAACACCAGAACATGTACCGTCTGGCCATGACAGGCTCTGGCATCGACAGACACCTCTTCTGTCTCTACATCATGTCTAAGTACCTCAGCATCAACTCACCATTCCTCAAACAGGTGTGTGGGTGTGATGTTAACACCATTATACATGTTAAATGATACTTTGGTGACCAAGTGAAATGATATCAGAGATTTACGCTTACCCCCTCACCCTTCTCCCTCTCCATTTAGGTGTTGTCAGAACCCTGGAGGTTGTCCACTAGTCAGACTCCTCAACAGCAGCTCAACATGGTTGACATAAAGAAGTTCCCCAGATACGTGGGCGCAGGAGGGGGGTTCGGCCCTGTGAGTCAACCGCCCACACGCACACGCTACACACACACACGCACACAGACAGACATACGGTAATAAATTAGCTGGTACCAGAATCCTACCTATCCTAAGTCCTACTGCCATTGTGTCCTTCTCTGTTACTTCTTCTATGTCTGCTTTTACTTCTATGAAGTGGTCAAAGTTAGGGGTGAGTAGTACTGATGTGTCTCTCCTGTGCCCCCAGGTGGCTGATGACGGCTATGGCGTCTCTTACATCATTATAGGAGAGAACCTCATCACATTCCACATCTCCAGCAAGTTTTCCAGCCCTGAGACGGTGAGACCACTGTCTAACACTACACAAACCTACTGAACCATACAGTATATAGCCCTCACATATTACCTTAATGGCAATCTAGGTGAATATTTATCAGGTTAAACAACTGTCTTGTTCTCTGTAGGACTCGTACCGCTTTGGACAGAACATTCGACAGGCCATGCTGGACATTCGTGCGCTATTCGACCAAAAAGACAAGAAGGAGAAAGAGATGTGATGAGTAGACAGACTGGAAGTTCTTTATAGCCTTCATACCACATTTTTGTGTTCTGTGACTTTACAACATTGTTTCCCAAACGGCTGGTCACGACTAGTCTCTTCTGGGTAACGACTTTAGACTGGGTCAAGTTATAAAACTTCTGGATATCTACTCAGATAGCAGGAGGAATTGCTTTGCAGAAAAAATGTATATTTAATAAAGCATTTTTACTATTTATACATTTACATTTACATTTAAGTCATTTAGCAGACACTCTTATCCAGAGCGACTTACAAATTGGAAAGTTCATACATATTCATCCTGGTCCCCCCGTGGGGAATGAACCCACAACCCTGGCGTTGCAAGCGCCATGCTCTACCAACTGAGCCACACGGGACCACATTTATATTAGACACTATCCTTTCTATAAAAGGGCAGTGAATTTTGAACCGATTCTGGCAAGAGCAATGGAGCACATAATGCCTTGGTGGCCATATAGACCAATTATTAATCTGATTTTGATTGTAGTAGAATGATATATGAATGTAGCCTTGTAAGGATAGGCCACTCATCTGTTTAGACAGAGGTCATAGTATTTGCTTCTGATTGTAATGTGTACACTTGTAAATACCACTGTTTTGAGTATTTTAAGTGTTGTACTATATATATATATATATATCTGTTATGCTTATGCATTAATGTGTTTATTAGTATATTATAATAAAGGATATGTTGATTGTTTGACTTCTTCTTTGAACTCCAGGACAGTTAGAAATTAATACTCTCATACCTCAACTGTGTGGGCAACTGCTGCCGTCGCCATGTATAATAGAGGAATTACATTCTGGTGTACAAAGTGGTTAGTTACTATATGGCATAATGACAATTTAGGGCTCTATTCAGTCTGGATCGCTGAAGCATTAGATTGCGCGCTGGAAATTTTAAGGTCGTTCCGATTGAGCCGACATATGCAGTGTTTACCGTGAATGTAGTCTCCACTAATGCTGGAACGTTGCCTTTAAATTTAATTCACGCTGTAATGCTGAACTTCCACGAGACAGATTGAATAGAGGCCTTGATGTTGCTGTGTGTAGATGGCTACTTCCTGCTTTAAGAAACAAGATGAGAGAGCACACACAGTCCTTCAGTGTAAGAGAGGATCCAGTTTTATTTCAGTTTGGAAGCAGTGCCATACAACCCTTTATGGTACCAGATATTAGAAAAGGCCTTATATCAGATGACTGGAGAGTATTAAGACTACACCGATCCCAACCAGGATGATTAGAAACAGATTGTAGATTTGCGATACTGTGAACAAAGTACACTACCGGTATACAAATGATGGAACCTCTAGGTACTGGAAGATTATATGGAACATCAGAGTAAGCTCTGCTACAAATGGATGCACTTGTATTATTTTCATGGAGAAAAGTGTCAACCAAGACTTGAGTGCTTTACATTTCACCTGCCTCATATCATGACCCCTGCTTCCTGAAAAGGTAGTCGTACAATACAACAGACTTGAGACAGAATGCTCCGACTTCTTCAAAATCCTATTGTGTGATCACATCTCTATAGGTGAGTATATCAAATTATCCCAGGCCGTTGTGTTCATTTCCTGTAAAATGATTTAATGTCCTTGTTATGAATGATCATATCACTGATTTAAAGTTCAGGGCAGCAATGTGAACAGACGGAGTCCACCATAGATTCCATAAGTTTGATAGTGCTTTCGTAAAACAACGCAAGAAAATAAAACATCTATTTTATTTATTTTGGGGAAAAAATACAAAAAGTGAAAGTAAAAAAGCAACCCTTACGTTCACACTCTTTAAAGGCATTTTTCAATCTTTCAAGGCATCGCTTAAAGCTTTCAACTTGAACTAGGCTTTTGAACTGTACACATAGTGAACGGACAAACAAAAACGCTATCTCGCTACCCATCACTTACACTTGCTTAGCACCCTTTAAAAAGAGCCCAAAAGGCAACGGACACCCAGAGTCTCCAAAAGATTCAAAATGAATCAACAGTATCGGATAATCTTCATCATCATCAATTCTCAAACACAGAAGCTGCCTGCTTCTACAATTAAAACGTAACAGATTACAACAGACACAAAAGGCAAATGGATTTTACTTTCTATTCTTTTGAGAGAATTTTTCTTTTTAGTTGTGTGATGACCTGCCCCTAAGGCTTCTGTCTGAGGCAGGTGTGCATACACAGCAACCCATTTAAGTGTGTATGTGTATATACATACATATATGTATATACATCCATACACACACACACACACACACGTGTATACATTTAACACGCTCTAGTTTAAGAATATGCGAAAAAAGAAAAAAAACTTGTCCAAGCTTGTGGTTCTGCTCTGCGTTGCTGTGGGGTGGGGGTTATTATGAGGTTGCGCCGGGTGTGGGGTTGACATTCTGTGTGGAGAGCTGAGGAGCGACCTCAATGATTCTTGGTTTATCGATTATGCGGGCGGTACGGTTGCCCTTCTCCACGATGCCGATGATCCAGGCCTGGTGGCCCTCGCCGTATTTAGGAGATTTGATCTCAGCGCAGAACCGAGCTGCCTGCTCCCTGGGAAGACAGATCAACAGACCCCCTACATGTAGAGAGAGAGGTGGGTGATGATTATGTGTGTGAAAGACAGGCAAGAGACAACAGACCGACAAAAACGACCAGACACACACCTGATGTCTCAGGGCAGGTTCCGTGCATGAGTCCGAACATATTCCCGCAGGCCTTGGACACAGCTGCCATCTTGGCGAGCACGGGGAGGTTGTGGATGACGAACGACACCTCGCTACGCTGTTGCCGTGCCAATGTCTGGGCGTGGCCCAGGATCCCGAAGCCAGTGATGTCAGTGGCAGCGTGAGCATTGAAGGTGTGCATCAGACCAGCGGCTGTAGAGAGAAAAACAACATCAATATTTAAATCACATTGGTCCAAACAATGGTAGAAGACAGGAGAGGAGAAGTAAGAGAAAGAAGGGAGGGAGCACAACTTGAGGACATGTACTTGGTCTGTCGAGTCAGGTGTGTGTTTTTAAGACAAATTAAAGCTAACAAATCGTATCAAATGGACAGTATAAATCAAGCTTCATTGTCCTTCATGAGGAAAAGTCCAGCCTCAGTATTTTACACACGTGTGCGTGTGTACCTGTCCTGTTGAGCCGGGCCATGTTCATCATGGCTTCCTGATAGGCCAGCTCTACATCCTCCTGAGTCACCACTAGCTTGATCTTATTCCACTTGTCAGGCTGAAGGACAGACAGAGACACACACACAAACAATATATACAGTACAAGTCAAAAGTTGACACACCTACTCATTCAAGGGTTTTCCTTTATTTTTACTATTTTCTACATTATAGAATAGTGAAGACATCAACACTATAAAATAACACATATTGAATCATATAGTAACCAAAAAAAGTGTTAAATCAAAATATATTTCAAATTCTTCAAAGTAGCCAACCTTTGCCTTGATGACAGCTTTGCACACTCTTGGCATTCTCTAAACCAGCTTCATGAGGAATGATTTTCCAACAGTCTTGAAGGAGTTTGCACATATGCTGAGCATTTGTAGGCTGCTTTTCCTTCACTCTGCGGTCCAACTCATCCCAACCCATCTCAATTGGGTTGAGGTCGGGTGATTGTGGAGGCCAGGTCATCTGATGCAGCACTCCATCACTCTCCTTCTTGGTCAAATAGCCCTTACACATCCTGGAGGTGTGTTTGGGGTCATTGTCCTGTTGAAAAACAAATGATAGTGGTACTAAGCACAAACCAGATGGGATGGCGTATCGCTGCCGTATGCTGTGGTAGCCATGCTGTTTAAATGTGCCTTGAATTCTAAATAAATCACTGACAGTGTCACCAGCAAAGCACCCCCTCACCATCACACCTCCTCCTCCATGCTTCATGGTGGGAACCACATGCAGAGATCATCCGTTCACCTACTGTGCGTTTCACAAAGACACAGCGGTTGGAACTAAAAATCTCAAATTCGGACTGATCAGACCAAAGGACAGATTTCCACCGGTCTAATATCCATTGCTTGTGTTTCTTGGCTGAAGCAAGTCTCTTATTATTATTGGTGTCCTTTAGTAGTGGTTTCTTTACAGCAATTCGACCATGAAGGCCTGATTCACACAGTCTCCTCTGAACAGTTGATGTTGAGATGTGTCTGTTACTTGAACTCGGTGAAGAATTCATTTGGGCTGCAATCTGAGGTGCAGTTAAGTCTAATGAACTTATCCTCTGCAGCGGGGCTAACTCTGGGTCTTCCTTTCCTATGGCGGTCCTCATGAGAGCCAATTTCATCATAGCGCTTGCTGGTTTTTGCAACTGCACTTGAAGAAATTTTCCGGATTCACTGACCTTCATGTCTTAAAGTAATGATGGAATGTCGTTTCTCTTCGCTTATTTGAACTGTTCTTGTCATAATATGGACTTTACCAAATAGGGCTATCTTCTGTATACCACCCCTACCTTGTCACAACACAACTGATTGGCTCAAATGCATTAAGAAGGAAAGAAGTTCCACAAATGAACAAGGCACACCTGTTAACTGAAATGGATTCCAGGTGACTTCCTCATGAAGCTGGTTGAGAGAATGCCAAGAGTGTGTAAATCTGTCATCTAGTCAAAGTGTGGATACTTTGAAGAAACTATTTTGATTTGTTTAAGACTTTTTTGGTTACTACATGATTCCATATGTGTTATTACATAATTTTGATGTCTTCACTATTATTCTACAATGTAGAAAATTGTACAAATAAAGAATTACCCTTGAATGAGTAAGTGTCCAAACTTATGACTGGTACTGTACATACATACACAGTGCATTCGGAAAGTATTCAGACCCCTTGACTTTATCTACATTTTGTTACGTTACAGCTTTTTCTAAAATGTTTTTTTTTTATAGATAAAAAATAAATCCTCATCAATCTACACACAATACCCATTAATCAAAAAGCAATAAAAGGTTTTTATAATTTTTGTAAATGTATTAAAATTAAAAAACTGAAATAATACATTTACATAAGTATTCAGACCATTTACTCTTCTTGGGTAGAACGCTACAAAGTCGGCACACCTGTTCAGGGGGAGTTTCTCCCAATCCTCTCTGCAGACATTATCAAGCTGTCAGGTTGGATGGGGAGCGTTGCTGCACATCTATTTTCAGGTCTCTCCAGAGATGTTCGATTGGGTTCAAGTCCGGATCACTCAAGGACATTGAGAAACGTGTCCCGAAGCCACTCTTGCATTGTCTTGGCTGTGTGCTTAGGGTCGTTGTCCTGTTGGAAGGTGAACCTTCGCCCCAGTCTGAGGTCCTGAGCACTCTGGAGCAGGTTTTCATCAAGTAGCTCTCTGTACTTTGCTCCATTCATCTTTGCCTGGATCCTGACTACCGGTAGTCTCCCAGTTCCTACCACTGAAAAACATCCGCACAGGATGAGGCTTCCACCACCATGCTTCACTGTAGGGATGGTGCCAGGTTTCCTCCAGATGGGACGTTTGGCATTCAGGCCAAAGAGTTCAATCTTGGTTTCATCAGACCAGAGAATCTTGTTTCTCATGGTCTGAGAGTCTTTAGGTGCCTTTTAGCAAACTTCAAGCAGGCTGTCATGTGCCTTTTACTGAGGAGTGACTTCCGTCTGGCCACTCTACCTTAAAGGCGTGATTGGTGGAGTGCTGCAGAGATGGTTGTCCTTCTGGAAGATTCTCCCATCTTCACAGAGGAACTCTGGAGCTCTGTCAGAGTGACCATTGGGTTCTTGGTCACCTCCCTGACCAAGGCCCTTCTGCCCCGATTGCTCAGTTTGACCAGGCGGCCAGCTCTAGAAAGAGTCTTGGTGGTTCCAATCTTCTTCCATTTAAGAATGGAGGCCACTGTGTACTTGGGGACCTTCAATGCTGCAGAAATATTTTGGTACACTTCCCCAGATCTGTGCCTCGACACAATCCTGTCTGAGCTCTACGGACAATTCCTTTGACCTCATGGCTTGGTTTTTGCTCTGACATGCACTGTCAACTGCGGGACCTTATATAGACAGTTGTGTGCATTTACAAATCATGTCCAATCAATTGAATTTACCACAGGTGGACTCCATTCAAGTTGTAGAAACATCTCAAGGATGATAAATGGAAACAGGACGCACCTGAGCTCAATTTCGAGTCTCATAGCGAAGGGTCTGAATACTCATGTAAATAAGACATAATAATACATTTGCAAAAAAAAAAAATGTTTAGCTTTGTTGTTATGGGGTATTGTGTGTAGATTTTTCAATTCAATTTTAGAATAAGGCTGTAACGTAACAAAATGTGGAAAAAGTAAAAGGGGTCTGAATACTTTTCGAAGGCACTGTATACATACACACGACATTAGACCACTTTGAATGAATGAAAACCACCGATAAAGCTTTACTGTACTGTAGAGGTTGATATTTTCTAACAAATACAGACACCTTGTCTGTTGACATTTTAGTGTTGAAGTTACAATATAGGCTATTAACTCAAATGAAAGGTGGTTTGTGTGTTGACACTTACGATGTCCAGCCACTGGTGTACAGCCACAGCCACCTGAGTCCCCAGAGGCTTGGTGAGCACCAACACATCTCCTGGCACTGCGTTATCTGGCCTGGGCGACAGCAGAGAAGACATCAACATGATCAATTCTGATATCATGACTATCACAACGCAAAATACAGCTCACATGAACAAACTAGCAATAGTTCAGAGGCTTAAACAGAGAACAAGAACGAGACAGAGAGAGCAACCGAGAGGGGGCAAGAGATGGACAAGAGGGTAGCTGTCTATGAGAGCGTTCTTACATGATGAACTCATTGGGTTGACAGACGGTGGTGGCCACACCCCCCAGGACCACCCAGGGGTTAAGCACCGTCTGTCCCCCCGTCACAGACGTGCCTGCTTCCTCTGACGCGTCTTTGAAACCCTGGATGATCAGAGGCATCACCTTGTCCCGCTCCTGACAGGGGCATAGAGAAAGGAGAGGGACAATTTAGTGGCTGGGTGCTACCCATTGGTGGTGGTGGGTGTGTGTGTGTCAATGCAATTTACCTTTTCTGACAGTTTGTTACTGATCCCCAGTAGCATCAGCATGTTGTCACATTCCGTCACTCCCATGGCATAGAGGTCACTTAGAACGTTGGCACACGCAATTCGCCCCTACAGACAGTTATCAAGAAGGCATTATTGACATGATTTAGAAACACTACATGACCAAAAGTAGGTGGAGAACTGCTCGTCGAACGTCTCATTCCAAAATCATGGGCATTTATATGGAGTTGGTTCTCCCCTTTGCTGCTATAACAGCGTCTACTCTTCTGGGAAGGCTTTCCACTAGATGGTGGAACATTGCTGCGGGGACTTGCTTCCCATTCAGCCACAAGAGCATTAGTGAGGTCGGGCGATAAGGCGTGGCTCACAGTCTGCGTTCCAATTAATCCCAAAGGTGTTCAATGGTGTTTAGGTCTGAGGTCAGGGCTCTGTGCAGGCCATTCAAGTTCGTCCACACCGATCCATTATTCCTCCTCCACCAAACTTTACAGTTGGCACTATGCATTGGAGCAGGTAGCGTTCTCCTGGCATCCACCAAACCCAGACTTGTCTGTCAGACTGCTAGATGGTGATACATCACTCCAGAGAACGCCTTTCCACTGCTCCAGAGTCCAATATCGGCGAGCTTTACACCACTCCAGCCGACGGTCTTGGAAACCGATCTCAGGAAGCTCCCGACGAACAGTTATTGTCCTGACGTTGCTTGCAGAGGCAGTTTGGAACTCGTTAGTGAGTGTTGCAACTGAGGACAGACTAATTTTACGCACTTCATCACTAGGCGGCCCCATTCTGTGAGCATGTGAGGCCTACCACTCTGTTGTAACTGCACTTACAGTTGACCGGGGCAACTCTAGCAGCGCAGAAATTTGACAAACTGACTTGTTGGAATGTTGGCATCCTATCATTCACGTCGAAAGTCACTGAGCTCTTCAGTAAGGCCATTCTACTACCAATGTTTGTCTATGAAGATTGCATGGCTGTGTGTTCCATTTTATACACCTGTCAGGAACGGTGTGGCCGAAATAGCCAAATCCACTAATTTGAAGGGGTGTCCACATACTTTTGTATATATAGTGTATGAATGAAGATAACACATACTCCGCTCAAGGTGAAAGACTCCTGTCCAAAGCTCTCCGTAACTATTCAATCTACAGTGCATTCGGAAAGTATTCAGACCCCTTGACTTTTTCCCACATTTTGTGGAATTAAATAAAAAATGTTCCTCATCAGTCTACATCAGTCAACACACACTACCATCTACCCCATAATGACAAAGCAAAAACAGGTTTTTAGAAATGTTTGCAAAAAAATGTATATATATATACTTATTTACATAAGTATTCAGACCCTATGAGACTCAAAATTGAGCTCAGGTGCATCCTGTTTCCATTGAAATGTTTCTAAAACTTCATTGGAGTCCACCTGTGGAACATTCAATTGATTGGACATGATTTGGAAAGGCACACACCTGTCTACATAAAAGTCTCACAGTTGACAGTGCATGTCAGACCAGAAACCAAGCCATGAGGTCAAAGGAATTGTCTGCAGAGCTCCGAGACAGGATTGTGCTGAGGCACAGATCTGGGGAAGGGTAGAACTGGCCGCCCGGCAAACTGAGCAATCGTGGCAGAAGGGCCTTGGTCAGGGAGGTGACCAAGAACCCAATGATCACTGATAGAGCTTCAGAGTTCCTCTGTGTAGATGGGAAAACCTTCCAGAAGGACAACCATCTCTACAGCACTCCACCAATCAGGCCTTTACGGTAGAGTTGGCAGACAGAAGCCACTCCTCAGTAAAAGGCACATGACAGCCTGCTTGGAGTTTGCCAAAAGGCACCTAAAGGACTCTCAGACCATGAGAAACAAGATTCTCTGGTCTGATGAAACCAAGATTGAACTCTTTGGCCTGAATGCCAAGCGTCACCTCTGGAGGAAACCTGGCACCATTGCTACGGTGAAGCATGGTGGTGGCAGCATCATGCTGTGGGGATGTTTTCAGCGGCAGGGACTGGGATACTAGTCAGGATCGAGGGCAAGATGAATGAAGCAAAGTACAGAGAGATCCTTGATGAAAACCTGCTCCAGAGTGCTCAGGACCTCAGACTGGGGTGAAGGTTAATCTACCAACAGGACAACAACCTTAAGCACACAGCCAAGACAACGCAGGAGTGACAATGTCTGAGTGGCCCAGTCAGAGCCCAGACTTGAACCAGATCGAACCTCTCTGGAGAGACCTGAAAATAGCTGTGCAGCGATGCTCCCCATCCAACCTGACAGAGCTTGAGAGGCTCTGCAGAGAAGAATGGGAGAAACTCCCCAAATACAGCTGTGCCAACCTTCTAGCGTCATACCCAAGAGGACCTGAGGCTGTAATCACTGCCAAAGGTGCTTCAACAAAGTACTGAGTAAAGGCTCTGCATACTTATATAAATGTGATATTTCCCATTTTTCATTTTTAATACATTTGTCTAAAAACCCTGTTTTTGCTTCGTCATTATGGGGTATTGTGTGTAGATTGAGGGGGGAAACGATTTAATCAATTTTAGAAAAAGGCTGTAACGTAACAAAATGTGGAAAAAGTCAAGAGGTCTGAATAACTTTCAGAATTCACTGTATATGATATTCACAGGACCTAAAGCATGTGGTATAGCTGAAAACAGTAACACAAAGAGTGGTACAGAATGAAAACATACCATCATGTAGGGGTCGTCCACTATGGGGTAGATGTAGTCTGTCGTCTGGACGAGAGAAAGGCCCCCGTGTCGGAGGGGGATGACACAGGTGTCCATACCAATGCCTGCATAGAACAGTTATTATTAAACTGTAAAAGTTATATAAAGAATGGATGTGATTAAAGTGCATATGTGTATGTGTTCATACCAAGTCTGGGCATGACAGCCCCAAGGAACTGTTCATCCTCCTGATAGTGGTTCTCCTGCAGGGCTTCTAGAAGCTTCTGTAGCACATCCTGGGGCACCTAGGGAATAACAAGCAGATTACCTTAGAAGTACAAGTCAAGCATAATCGTAATCATCCTAATGTTAACATTTGTAGTGCTTCTCACACTCATCACAGTTTACATTGTATAGTTATGAACATAATGTAAATGTCTGCTCATTGCTCCCAAACATTATTTAATATTGAAGCTAGGGATACAGCAAATAATATTTGTAAGCAGCAAAGACTGAGTGGACATTAACATTCTATTTAATGCCATTATACCAGTAGGCAGTCTTAGATGTCGCCTAATAACTCTCTCTTTACAGCGCTAGGGGTGTAGAAAAACCCACCTTGCAGCCCGTTCCTTTGAGCTCAGTGAAGCGTGTGAGTCTGAAGCTCTTGTCTAGCTCGTAGCTCTCTGGGTTAAACGACTCTCTGACCGACATGGCTGGAAACACTTTGGGATCGCAGTCAATAACCTGAGGTGGACAGAAGAGCGGGAAAAGGGAAGAGTGGGATGAGAAACATGTCTGGAGTAACGCTGGACATTCACCACTGACTACACCTCTACTCTGTTCAACCAAATCAGCATCTAGGGTCAGGATACAGTGACTAAGGATAACGGAACAGAGAAGGACTGAGGGATGAGTGAAGGAGAGAGGGGGTAAAACATGAAATATCCAGTTGTTGTGTAACTACGACTAAACTGAAAAGGTACAGGTATAGCGGATGCTGACATCTGGTTAAAATGTATCCTCGGGTATCAATAGTGTTGAAGAATGTTGAAGAATGATTGACTACGTTATATTGCTATTTATGGAGATCAGGTTATAACTCCAAAATGTCCAAAGTGAGAACTTGCAAATACCTAATACAACTAAAACTGCCTGTTAATTTATGTATATTTTAGTGGCTGAATCAGTTGATTAATGTTTTTAAGTTGTTGCAAAATCCTATCTAAAATCAATCATAAATTAATTACTCAAAATACATTTGAGGGAAAAAATTAACTGCTTAGAACTGTCAGAGATGTTTAAAGTAGGAGAAATCCATCTAGACAGAGTGTTTCAAAGTCAGTATTACTAAATCTTATTTGATTGTTCTAGTGAGCTGCCTACCAGGGATGTAGTGCTGCCATAGGGCTGCATGGGGAGCACAGGCAGAGCCGCAATTTGAGAAAACAAAAGCTGGTGAAAATATTTCTGGAAATGTATTCTGATCAATTCTATTTAATTACCACTCAAATTCCATGAATATTATAGTAAATGAATATGTAGGCTATAGTAGCCTATATGTAGGTAAATGGTGGTTTTCTTCCCTGCCTTCCCTCTCTCTGGCGTGTGTGCAGAAGCCAGTCGGTCGGAGGCTTGACCACTTTGTGTGGGCCAAATCCAACATAACAAGAACCGCCACAGACAGAAAACTCTACCAGGGGTTGCTAAAACAGCTGTCCTCAAAACAGGTTGTTATGGACTTCGGGATCATGTATGATGCACTTGAACTCCTTAGCTTACAGAAACGTACCACCCCTATTCCATATGCAAAACAAATGGATCCACCCCATGAATCATCAAACTAACAAGATCTAGGAACCAAATTCACTGTGCCTGCCTTAATGTTCATAAAACTCCACGGACCCCTCTTGAGTAGTGGAACCCAGAACGATGTGTGACCACTTGGTTAAGGTGCAGTCCTTTCACCACCACGATTCAAAGGACACTCAAATCGCTTAAAATAACCCTCAACAAGATATGTTGCCCATGCTAATAGTCCTACTCATCACTTATTATTATTACAAATAGAAGATGATCAGTTCTCACAATGGTGATTGTTTAGTAATCAAAGCTGAATCAATGCCTCGCAAGCTCACAATTATGAATTAGTATGTTACATAACAGAACTGAAAATAATAGTAGGGCCTATATACTGTAGCTTAATAGGCCTATTATATGTTACGCCAAAAACACCTCAGTCATTTCTTATCTGAAGCTGAAAAGTCATTTTTTTCCCCTCGTGGCCAAAACTAGGCAGGATATAGGCCTATGTTTTGATTGAAACAATATAGGCCTACAAGAAAGGCTAATAGTTTGCTAACAACATCTGCTTTAATTCATGTAAGAAACAGTAAT
Organism: Salvelinus alpinus; assembly: GCF_045679555.1. NCBI lineage: Eukaryota > Metazoa > Chordata > Actinopteri > Salmoniformes > Salmonidae > Salvelinus > Salvelinus alpinus. Next base: position 36,637,686 of record NC_092100.1, on the reverse strand, counting down.
TCAAGAAGATCAAAATATATATTCCCATGAAACTTATTGAGATCAAATGGATTGGCATGCAGTTTGGAGTGTCCACTGGTAAAACGTGAAGATTTAACATTCACAATTGACAGTGTTGGCCTATATTGAAACGAGGTATGCCAAACTTGGTGTTATGGGTATTAAAAATATTAAAAATCTCTGACAATATGTGTGGGCATAGGAAGACGTTACATTTGGAGGATGCATTTTATGCATAGGCCTGTTCTACAATGATATTAAATAGGCTACATCTGTTGGTACAAACTTTAATTGAGAAATGATGACATCATTTAAAAAAATGTTTCGCTCCCTCCCCTAAAAAAGATAGCACTACATCACTGTTTACAAACACATTCATGGGCATAGAATCAGACCTCTCATGTCATTTCTTTGATAAATAAAACAGAAATAGAATACATTCTATGAAACAAAATCCCAGCAGCAGGCTAGGACTAGGAGCAAACTTTCCCTGTGTGATCGAGCCTGTATTTCATCATGGCTCTGGCTAAATTGTTGCGCTCAGGGCCTAGTTTCAAACGGTTTAACAGGGGCGTTTTGGAGGCTCCTGAAACAGCGCGAGGAGGATGTGAAGTTGGGCTAGTGTGCGCCAGCTCCAGTTAAATCATGCACCAGTCATTTGCAGCCAACTTTCAACTTCAGCAGTCAAAAGTTAGAAATATTAACTATCTACAGACAGTAAAACATTATGTTAACAATAATTCGGTGGGCTAGCTGCAAGACAGGAAAAGCCCACCGATTTGAACAAACCTGCCTGAGAGCTAACGTTTGCTAATCAAAGAGTTAGCTATCAATCAAGTGTGACTGATTGGGCCTCATACAGGATTTAAAAAGCGTACAAAATAGTACTGTATTCATCATTTCAGTTATCGAAACCAGAACAATAAGGAGCATTTTATGGTTCGAAGTAAGCGGGAGGCGCAGTGGATAAAAATGTCGGCGGTGGAAAAAATTAACCCCTTCGTGTCCAGCGTCATGCAAGACGTGCAACAACAGACTTTGTAACAATAAAATAGCGCCATACATGCAACTTGCACACAGTTTGTCATCATATGCTGCGTACGATATATTTAAAGTACCCCCCCTTGCATTTACAGGGCTGAAGCGGAGGTATATTCCTATAACATTTCCCCTTTAATTGCTCTCACCAGTTTATCCTTACCGGTTTTGCTTTAGCTTCGGGTCTCCCGATACAAGAGAAGGGACGGTACCAGAATGCATTTGGAGTAAATCGGGTGCCTCAAGATAGCCTGACGAAAAATACATTCCTTTTTATTTCTTGTTTTACAACAGAATATTACATTTATTCGGCGTTGGGAGGTGCATAAAATAAATAGATGTACATGCGTCAGATTATATCGCAACGTGAGGAAAGTAATCACAACTGGGGAATTTTTTCGATTAAGCACGAGCAAAAATACTATTTTGTCTGTGGCACGAGATCACAAAGGGTCCTTCACAAGGAGACTGGCGGTTTTACCTCCCCTTTAAAGAACCGCAGAGTCTGGCAATAAAAAGTCAACAATGGATTGTACCTTTAATTTAGTATTTTCCCTCCAATGTGATCCCTCACATCAGTAGTATTACATATGTTGTAATCTAGTTTATAGTATTCACAGTAGAAACAGTGCATGCATAATGGTATATGATTGTACATTCAATGTTAAATGACCTCTGAATTCCAGTATATGTTCAGTAGGCTATCGGTTTTTATAAAACGTGTCATTAGTGTGGTTTTAACCATGTGGGAAGACACTGATAACTTCGCAAATGAATGACTGAATGAATGATTTGCATTAATCGACTTGCTAAATGTAATTTAAATGACGTCTTAGAATTATACTCCTAATATGTCAGCACAAAGGCATTGATGCATCTGGAACTACTGAATGGTGCTGATATGACGGTTAAGCAATGGGAACATAACCTATAATTTATAGTAGACAATTCATAATGTCTAGGGGCACGTTCGAGTGGATCATTTTTGTAAAGTCGGTGACCATCTTTCAAAGTGTGTTGCATTATGGGGTTAAAAATGTCCGACTAGCGCCTACATGTGGACTGTATGAACTTTACAAAAATCATGTGATCAAAGGCCATTTAAGGTTTTAGTCGTGTTCCCCGGTTTAGACGTTGCATACCACGTCAACCGACTGTGCAGTTGGGCACAATATTGCTATAATATATGATGTGGTTAGCTGATACGTAACATATTGAGGTGTTTTAAGATCTGACAGGCGTCAGCAACGTCTGAGCAGCGTCTGATCAGAGGAATGGAACTTTTGACTACAGTCGACTGCAAGTTTCTGCAGTTGTTACCAACTACATCCTGCAGCCATCGCCTGCATTGTGGGAGACTATTGCCAACCACGCGCATTAGTGACCAAAGACATGACTGAAACAGGAAACAACTTTGCCGTGATTTCCGTATACAGTGGATATGTACAAAGGAATGAGATATTTGATGCTCTCTCACTGATTGATTGTACAATGTACACACATGATTTCAGTTTGTGAGTGTGTGATGTAAGGGTTGGAGCCATGTTTATTTCGACATTACAAAGAAAAAAAATTATAAACAAATGCAACACTGCAATGTGAGCCTTGCTGTTGGAAACTACAACCACACTACATTATTGTCCGAGTTTCGGATGTCGCAGATACACCTTCCCCGACTTCATTCCGCAACTTTTGTCTACAGTCAGTTGCTTTCGCCGTACCACTCAAACGCACCCAAGATGTTTCCACCTGTCTGTGGTAAGGAGAGGAGGCTTTTGATTTGTTCCAACAGAACCAGAATGGTGTTGGGCTCCTGGCAAACACTAGATGGAGAAAATCACTGTTTTAAAAATGTTTAAACTTTTGATGATGTCATCGGGTAGAACTTTTTAACTTTGTATTTTCACATATGTATACACTGGTATGGTGCTGGAGGTAATGAAAATTAGGTTGGAAAGTGGTGTAATTGCCCTTTAACGCGAACCCTAATTTCACCCCAACACCGTGTACTTGCTCATTATCAGTTCTGACAATCTCACTTGAACTCTTGTTCATAATTCTAGCACGATACTGACATAATCAAAGGAGCTATCAATTATAGTGTTTGCTCTCAAAGCAGCACTCATCATCAACTAAAACACAGTACCATCAGATCATATTTAGTTTAATATGTATTATACACAGTCAACTGTACATGTACACAAAGGAGCCTTACATGAAGGTGTTGGCAGGTGGCACAGTGAACACAAATAAAAACAGTACTGTCCTATTGGTCACATTAATAACATAAATGGCACTGAGGTGCATAGTGAGTGGCAGGTTAGAATGCCATTAATCTTAAGACAACACATTACAGTCTACATGGTATACAAAACCAGAACTATTTTAAAAGGCGCAATCCGTACATTTGAGGTTCATAAGTTCAAAGATGTCACCTGGAAGAGATGTTGTTTTTATTTTGTAGGACTGAGGGACTTTACAAGTGCAAAACAAAGAGTTACCAGGAAGTTATCCACCTTTGTTTTCAGATAAACAGTCATAAAGAGACAACAACCCTGCTGAAAAAAAAACAGCATAGACCAGCACAGACTGGTGACCAGCCGTTGTGTTTTCGCTGGTGACCAGCAGGGTTGGGGTCAATTCCAATTGTATTTCAAATTCAATTCTCAAATTCAAGCAGGAAGTAGAGAATTTACTTGGAATTGCAGCAATCTTCAAACAACTTCATTTTATTTAAATTATAATTTAGATAGTCTGAATTGGAATTGAACATGAACCATCCTTGGAATGGAATTGGATTGGATTTAGACTGTCGTAATATGAATTGAATTGGAATTGAAGAACAAAACCATCCTTGGAATGGAATTGGAATTGGAAAATAAAAACATCCCAATGAATGGAATTGGAATTTTAAAAATGGTCAAACTTGAATTGTATTATAATTGTGCAAATTCCATTTACTGGCGTTAATGAATTTAGCACACTGGGATATATGCAAATGTGGGCAAATATCTGCATATACCCCAGAGTGCCAGTTAGTGAACATTGGAATTACCACCCGTGAGTCACCGTGACTGTGTTAGCTAGTGACAGAAACATGGTTTAATTCTTATCAAACCAGTAGTTTCACCAAGTGAGTGCCTAAGTGAATATAGTGTCCTTAAAATGTTACCCTTCATGACAACACATTACATACTGTATCATAAGGCTATACCTCAACAGCCTAGTTTTACCCCAACACAGTGGTCTGAAACTCCTGGTTTGCAGGCCACAACAAGCATGTCACATTATGCTGGCTTGCAAAGTGATATGTAATTCCTATTGCAATCCAGACAGTCAAGATATTCAGCAATTGGAATTTGCAACCAGCATTTAGAATGACTGCCAAGGTAGGGAGAATTGGACAAAGGAGACTACCTAAACCAGAGATGGGCAACTTTGTTTGGGTTGGGGCCACAAAAAATCTGAACTCATCATGAGGGGCCCACAGTGGCTCGCGGGTCTGCGTAACCACATCCATACCCACATATGCAGTCAGAGCCGGCCCTAACATTTTAGTGTCGCCGCTGGACAGGAGAAAAAAAAACTGAAGTTAATTTCCCGATTTTCTTTTTTGCCACTCATATTTTTCCATTGGGCGTATAGAAGATTTTACAGGTAATTTCCTGCAAATCTTCACATTTTTCCATAGGGTGGAGAGAAATGTTTGCAGTTTTTAATATGATATCTGAGGGAGAGTGACTAACAAAATCATGTAATTCAACCATGATAACTAAGTTTAGATAGCTGGCTAGACTAATTTAGCAGTCTAAACATTTTTTGTTGACATGGGCTAATTGAGTGACTGTCAGTAACCACATTTCCATCCAGTTTTAATGTGGGTAAAGTCATACCTTATAAAAAAGGAATCACGTCAGCTGTGATGGAAACAGGTAGTTTCAGTACAATTTTATAAATGCTGACAGATAATTTGTTCATTCGACATGGTGGGATCTTTTTGTGTTGGTAAAATTAATTATGCAAGAAATTGTGGTGGAATCGCCTTTATGCGCAAATATCGATATGATAACCATCATATCGAAGTAAACTTGGAGTCATGAGATGATATGGTGTGTAGTCCTCCCACTATGACTCGGGAAACCATGCAGTTTATTAGGCTACAGATCAAAAAGGTTATGATGAACTTCACAGGGTGGTGAAAGTGCACGGTGATATTGATGCACCTTTACAATAAATATTGAGGGTATTATTCAGGTGTCATGATGATTGATGCTTGACTGCCATTTGACCCAAAAATATATTCTCGCTCTTATTCATAATAATCTCATCATGTAGACCACCGCACAGCCTACCTGCACTGTATCTGCAAGCTTTTGGCTAGAGCACACGTGCCAAGGCCAGGGTAGGCAGATTTTCCATTTAATGCAATAGTTTTTGTGACAAAACTATCGGTAGAGTTGAAAATGCGATGGAAACACATTGAACTTTAGATTTTTATTCGGTACATGAAAACGTAAGCAAAAAAGTAGATTTTGTGTGTGCACTACATCCACATCACCCACTGCCTTTTATCCACAACAACACTTCTGGGAAAATTAGCATATTTCCTTTGGATGGAAACCTAGCTAGTGATTGACATAAGAAAAAACTGCTCAAGCACAACCAAATTTAGAAATTGCACCTTGTGTATTGTACTATTCTAACTCTCAACAGTAAATTGAGACCGAAACCCGCCCCCCCCAAAAAAAAAATTCTTCTGTTTTTGGAAATTGATCTGCGAGCCACCAGTTGGAGCCACCAGTTACCCATCCCTGACCTAAACCATTTAAACTGGAACAATCATCTCAGTAAAGGGTGCAATAAGTCCAACTGCTAATGGATTGGATTAGTTTAGAAAAAGGTATGTTATTTAGCTTGGTACAGCATAAGATTACTCAATCAATCCATTTATCAGTCAACGTGCATGCAAAAACACAGATATTGACACCAACAATTCAAAAAAATATACCTGCAATAAAGCATGCTGGGAAATATGATAGGCGTGGTTTTGAGTGTCAATGTTATACTACAGAGTAGAAATGACACAATCACGCTCAACTCTGGTTATTAACACCAAGGGGTTATTTTACAACACTGAGTGTTAATTTAAGTCCTGCACTAAAAAACCTCTCATTAATTTTATGGAGAGTGGAATTCCACTCTACCTTTAGTATTTTTTGCATTACTTAGACAGACACATAGCATTAAGGGTGAGTCGGATTTGAACCCTGGTCTATGGTGGGGAAGCACACATTTGCTTGTTGCTGAGAGTGTTTCCCACATGACCTCGACTCTGGACGATCCTCTCATTTCTAACATGAATCTTGTTTCGAACAATTCAGTTAAAGGGATACGTGAGAATTTTGGCAATGAGGCCCTTTATCTACTTCCCCAGAGTCAGATGAACTTGTGGATACCATTTTTATGTCTCTGGGTATCTGCTAGCATGTTTTTCAATGATCACCAGTGTCCAAAACCCAGCAAAGGCTGGTCACCAGCGAAAAACACAACGAAGGCTTGTCACCAGCGAAAACACAACGAAGGCTTGTCACCAGCGAAAACACAATGAAAGCTGGTCACCAGTATAAACACAACAGAGGCTGGTCTGCCAGCGAAAACACAGCGAAGGCTGGTCATCAGCAAAAACACAATGAAGGTAGGTCACCAGTGAAAACACAACGAAGGCTGGTCTGCCGGCATAACCAGCTAGACCATGCTGGTCTTCCAGCATAACTAGCTAGACTTTGCTGGTCAGCCAGCAGAACCAGCTAGACTATACTGGTCAGACTGGTGTGTGTGTGTATTTCTGTGTGTGTCTGTGTGTGTGCATGTGGTGTGCATATGTAAAACAAAGCAGTCCATGGAAACTAACTACATTTCACTAACCAACTTATTTTGGTCACTGTCATGTTTTTTTCTCTACAACCACAATACAATTTTGACATAGCTGTAAAAGAACAATACATCTCCAAAATGGACTTTCTAAAGAGGCACAACGCATCAAGTTAGTGGAGCAACAAAGACATAAAGTACAGTGCGTTGTATCTTCATTGCAAGTTGCTGGTTCACAGCACCGGCATCAATCAGTCACATCCTTCCCCACCTTAACCAAACATGCTGGCTTGTTGTAGTCATAGCCTACAGGACACATTTTCAATTAAAACATTGTTATATCAAATGTAATTAAATTATCAAATTATAACCTGTGTGTGTGTGTGTGTGTGTGTGTGTGTGTGTGTGTGTGTGTGTGTGTTACCTGTTGATAGAAACTCCCTCTCCTCCCTCTCTCCAGACAGCTGAAGAGATTCTATTGCAAGAATATGATACCACCATAGTTATCAATCCACATTAAAACATTTATTTATTTATTTAACCTTTATTTAACTAGGCTCTCGAGTGGCTCAGCGGTCTAAGGCACTGCATCTCAGTGCTAGAGGCGTCACTACAGTTTGATTCCAGGCTGTCACCCTGGTTTGATTCCAGGCTGTATCGCAACCGGCCATGATTGGGAGTCCCGTAGGGCGGCGCACAATTGGCCCAGCGTCGTCCGGGTTAGGGTTTGGCCGGGGTAGGCCGTCATTGTAAATAAGGATTTGTTTTAACTGACTTGCCTAGTTAAATTAAAATTAAAACACACCCAAGAACGAGAAAGAAAATAAAAGGTGTGTGGCCATTACAAAATGGGGAAAATAAAATGATAATGTGGAAAGTGTCACCTCACAATATGTTCACAGTTTTGTGTGAAGCAAACATACAGATGTTCAGAATTTACTACGATAATACTGTCAGTGGTGGAAAACGTACCCTATTGTCATACTTGAGTAAAAGTAAAGATACCTTAATAGAAAATGACTCAAGTAAAAGTGAAAGTCACCCAGTAAAATTCTACTTGAGTAAAAGTCTAAAAGTATTAGTTTTAAAATATACTTAAGTATCAAAAGATAGCCAAAGGCCCACTCCAACACATAATTTACAAATGCAGCATTTGTGTTTGTGAGTCTGCCAAATCAGAGGCAGTAGGGATGAGCAGGGATGTTTTCTTGATAAGTGTGTGAATTGGACCATTTTCCTGTCCTGTTAAGCATTCAAAATGTAAAGAGTACTTATGGGTGTCAGGGAAAATGTCTGCAGTAAAAACTACATTTTTGTCTTTAGGAATGTAGTGAAGTAAAAGTAAAGTACAGATACCCCAAAAAAATTACTTGAGTAGTACTTTCAATTATTTTTACTTAAGTACTTTACACCACTGACTACTGTTAATGTAGAGTTTGCTAGTCTCCAGTGTACTGCTGTTCTCATTTGAGAGCTGCTGTTAAAGGGGGTGAGCTCAGTCCAGTCTAACACAGTTCAGTACATCCTCTGGACAGTGTCCACATCCCCCACCCTAATGTTACAGAACTTCTGGACTGATACACGATGAGGTAATAGAGAACTACAGACAGAGGGAGAAAGGAGCAGGGTAGACAGAGAGGGAGGGAAGACAGAAACAGATGTGGAGGGCAAAAGAGAGAAAAAGCGAGGGAGCGAGGGAAATAATAAGAAAGAAGGAGTGCGAGAGAGATAAAGATGGGAGACATGAGAAAGAGAGTAGAGGGATTGGTGAAAGAGCGTGAGAGACAGAGGAGAGAGAAGGGGAGTGTGTGTGTGTGTAAGAGTAAGTTGAAATAGAGAGGAGCAGGAGAGAGTAGCACCGTGTGAAACTAATTAGCTGACATTTTGGGAGTCTGAGAAGAGAATGTCAGATGTCAGGGGGATCGCCTCACTTAAACATACCGGCCAAAGACAGAGCCATTACACCCAAGGTGCATAAACCAGGGACGGATGGGTGAGCGAGGGGGGAATGTCAGGTGCAGCGACTGTTGTCATGTGTGTGCATATGTGTGTACCTGTGCAAGGTCTGTTGAAGATGTCCTGAGGGTCTGTAGCCTCTGCTGAGTTCACAAAACAACAGAGTTTCAGTAAGATACATTCTGAACCCACCCACCCACACACACACACACACACACACACACACACACACACACACACACACACACACACACACACACACGCACACACATACACACACACACCCCTACCTCTCTTTAGTCGTCTGCGGGCAAGTTTGATTTGGTCCTGTAGTATCTGGACCCAATCTCGAGGGCCTGGCAGCTTCTCTATTCTGTGAGCTGTGCAGTACTTCTCTGTAAACACTAGACACAGCATGGGAGATTTACAGAAGACCCAACAAAACAAATAGATATTACATCTCTCTCTCGCTCCATGCCCGATCTCTCTCCACTCCACTCTACTCTCACAGTGTGTTTCTTTCCTACCTTTAATGGCTCCCACAATGTTCTGGTCCAGTCCTTTCCTTTGGTCGTTCAGACCTCTCTTCCTCTTGCCGTTGGGCAGTGAGTTAGCTAGCGTGGTGTCGTCAAAGAAGGCGCACACCTGTGACAAAGATGGTGTGTCAATCAACATAAATAAAGTGAATAAAGCCAGTGATAAGGTTAATAAGACCCACCAACTTCCTGAAGAGCAGGCTTCCAGAGCGTGTGTAGTTGACCAGGATTGAGTCCAGCTGGGCCTTGGGAATAAACACCTCATAGTCCTCCGCTAGACGCACCTCACTCTGGGGGAGAGAGAGAGAGAAAGAGAGGCATATTCGTCCCACAACAGAGACAGACAGACTGATAGTACACTACCCCCCCCCCCCCCCCCCCCCCCACACACACACACACACACACAGTGCACCATACCTCTGAGGATTGAAGACCTTTGGGTTGTCTATAGTTAGGATTGTGTGTATCGTCACCAGGGATGGGCTTGTTCTGCATGGACAGGGTTTGTACTGAGAGCTCGGGTGAGGTGGAGGGTGAGGCAGGGGTGTGCACAGGTCTCTCCAGCTCTCTGCTCCCCCTCTCCCTCCTTCCCCCGGACTCCAGGGGTACACAGGCGGGGGATGAGGGGGGGAGAGGGGGAACAGCTGCCCTCTTGCTGGGTGCGCTCAGTGGAGCAACCTTGTGGACAGGACGTCTCTTGCGGGGTCTGCGACGCGGAGCTGTAGGGACAGGGCAAGGGGGGCAGGGAGGGGCCCTGTGCTCCTGCTTCTCCTGGGAACCTTTCTGTGTCTGCATTAGCCTCCTCATGGTGCGTAGCTCCTGTAGAATAGCCTGTAAGGTGCTCTTACAGTTACACATACAGCAGGGAGCCTCTACCACTGCAGGAGCCACATCTGCACGGGAACACACAGACACACATATACACATGTGTCATTACATGGGACAAACCTTTTGCCCAGGCAGCTCTGACACCCCATGCCTCTGTCTGACTGTTTAAATGACACAAGCTTCTCCACTGTCTGTCTGCCTTACCAGACAGGGACTGATAGAGGCCTCTTTATGATGTCACTGCTCTGTATAATGATGTGGCTGTCTGGTTCTGCAGAAATTGTCTGCTCTCTAGACCTCATAAAGAGACCCCCCCCCCCCCCCCCCATTACCATTAGTTTTGACTGTGCCTTTGGTGGTTGTGTTGAGCATCCTCTGGGTCTTGGAGCGTGTGCCGTATTGGCCAGACCCCTGGCCGTTGGGGACTAGATTGGGTATAGACATGGGACTGGGCTCTGTTTCCCCTGCTGAGCTCCAGACACTGATCTGGGGGTCTTCCAGGTCTGGTGGCAAAGCAGCCGGCTGCGCCCAGCTCAGGTGCTCCTCCTGGGGCTCCTGTTTGAGGCTGTTTCCCTCTGCTCCCACACGCTGGTACATCCGGCCGGCCTTGTCACTCAGCAAACGCATCATGCCTGTGATCTGTCTCTTAATCTCCACACCCTCATCACCCAACCAGGCTGGGGAGGAAAGAGAGGAGGTAGAAAGAGAGGATGTGTGTGTGTGTGTGTGTGTGTGTGTGTGTGTGTGTGTGTGTGTGTGTGTGTGTGTGTGTGTGTGTGTGTGTGTGTGTGTGTGTGTGTGTGTGTGTGTGTAATTTTCCTGACTAAAATAAAGAGCATGAATATCATACCTTCTGGCATGGCAGTATCTTTTGATGCTCCATTGACATGAATATTGACAGCATTGTCAAAACTCCTTGCGTCAAAATCTGTGAAAATAAAAATACCAGAGATCTGTAAAATCTAGGGTACAATCAGGGTAGTTTGGTGTACATCCAAAATAATGACATTAAAATAAATAAAATTATGTTTGTATGACTGATGATAATATACATATGAGGGTTGACATACAATGAATGTACAAAACATTAGGAACACCTTCCTAATATTGAGTTGCACCCCCTTTTCCCCCCAGAACAGCCTTAATTCGTCGGGGCATGGACTACAAGGTGTCGAAAGTGTTCCACAGGGATGCTGGCCCATGTTGACTCAAATGCTTCCCACAGTTGTCTCAAGTTGGCTGGATGTCCTTTGGGTGGTGGACCATTCTTGATACACACAGGAAACTGTTGACCATGAAAGACCCAGCTGCGTTGCAATTCTTGACACACTCAAACCAGTGTGCCTGGCACCTATACCCCTTTCAAAGACACTTCAATCTTTTGTCTTGCCCATTAACCCTCTGAATGGCACACATACAAAATCCATGTCTTAAATGTCTCAAGGATTAAACATCCTTCTTTAACCTGTCTCCTCCTCTTCATCTACACTGATTGAAGTGGATTTAACAAGTAACATCAATAAGGGATCATAGATTTCACCTGGATTCATCTGGTCAGTCTGTCATGGAAAGAGCAGGTGTTCCTAATGTTTTGTACACTCCGTATATGTATGAAAACATTGCATTCCTCTGTCTAGGCCCACATCATGCACTATGCTATGGTAATTCTGTGGGCTGTGATGTAAACCAATGATTCTCCACCCTCCTCCCATTCAGCCCAGATTCCACCACCTGTGGGTGGTATTGTATGACGAAATCTTTCTCACTAAAAACACTCTCTCAGTTGCAGCTCTCAGAAAGATTATTCTCGCTAGTTCACAAAAAAAGTGCCCTAAAGGCTAGCCAAATACAAGAGTAAAACACATAAAATAATATTCTAATCATATTCTGTACAAAATCACTGATCCACTGCCTAAATGCTCTCTGGATTTTCTTACTTCGTTGCGTTGGTTGAATTTCCTTTTTTTAATACTCACTCACCTAGCTATTTTTTGGAAACCATGACGAGTGAGTTATACATGCATAACAGGTACATACCTATGTACTGACGTAGCCATCTCTAGCCTATTGTTTACAGTGTAGCACTGACTTGCTCACAGCGCCAGACGTTCACAGACACAGAGACAGACACGCAGTCTCCTGTATCCCCTACCTTGCTCTTGCTCATGGACCAGTTTGAAGCTCTGAGATTTCCTTCTTCTTTTCCTCTCGCTAAACTCCATCTTTACAGGATCTGTGTGTTGTAGAGCTGAGGATGCCTCATCAGAAAGCGAAGCGCGCAGTGCATCGGCACACAGAAGATCACTGACCGTCTGCCCTAATAATGCTCCGTTTAAATTCGCCTTCAAGATCTTTTATAGTTCCATCAAACCTTCACTCTGTAAAAGCTCTTCAAATAATAACTGAGGAACTAATTATTGTATTTCATCACAGTCATCTTTTAAATGGGTTGTCCTCAGAGGGCTGTCCGTTTTTTGGCTATGTAAATAAATAAATGACTTAATACTTACAAATTCGTCACATCTATGCCTTTGCGCCACCTGATGGTCGCAACAATCCAGTTCTCTGCTATATTCTGGACTGGAGGGTCAACACTTAAGTGATAATGCCCGAGAAGCCGGCTTCGTCTCCGGCCTAACAACACCCGTGCCAATATATTCTCCAAACACCGGCTTCTCGGGCATTATCACTTAAATAACAATTGAAAAGATTAATAGAATTGAGAAATTAGAATAGCTACATCAATATATTATATTCTATATTCTGTTGGCAATAGAGTATTGTTCTGTCTTGTGATGTAAATTATTTTATAAGACTTGATTATTCAGTCTTAATAACACATTCTAAATTTCATATTATTATAATTGTATTTTTCAACACTGTTGGCCGTGGCTGCGGTTCCGGATTTTCTGGAACCCAATTTACAGTGGCTAATTATACATAGATTTCTGCAAATGTGTGATTCTTATGTAGCTGCTGCCCAGCTAGAAACAAGTACTTGGCCCAATCGTGGCCCCATTCTGGTGAGCCAGAACTGATTTAATCAGCCGAATCCGGGTGCCATATTGAATGACTGCCCAGAATCGGGTTGATTCTGTCTACCAGAACTTTTTTGTATTTTTTATTTAACTAGGCAAGTCAGTTAAGAACAAATTCGTATTTACAATGACGGCCAAACCCTAACCCTGAAGACACTGGGCCAATTGTGCGCTGCCGTATTGGACTCCCAATCAAGGCCGTTATGATACAGCCTGGAACCAGGGTCTGTAGTGACGCCTCTAGCACTGAGATGCAGTGCCTTAGACCACTGCGCCACTCTGGAGTCGGTATCTTGCCAGAATCCCACCAGAAGTGTACCGATGCAAAGTCATATTAACAAATTCATATTAATATTACCCATCTACCCCCCCAAAGTCGGCATGTTGTTGGTCCAGTTGACGACACCCAACGCTGACTCTCAGCCGATCATGCCTTTACCCAACCGAGTGTGGCCTGAGTCCTGGTGCTAGCTGGGTGCCCAAGTAGCTTCTTCAGTGCTCCCACTGCCTCTTCCCCCTTATTGACACGGAGGGGGAAACTTCATGTTGTACACTAAAGATATGGTCAACATGTTCGATATATGCATTCCATGGCTCAAGCGTGATTTTTTTTCATGTTGTAGCCTACACAAAATACATGATAGACATGTTCGTACAAACTTTGTTGTAACAGTATATTTAGGCAAGAATATCAAACACAAGCAAGACACATACAGGCAGTCAAAATAGCGATGATTTTGTATCCGATTTTATTTCGGTATTACTGGGCTATATTTAAGCAATAAGGCATATTTACCACAGCTAAGGGTTGTTCTTCCGTACGACGCAACATGGAGTACCTGGATACAGCCCTTAGCCGTGATATATAGGCCATATACCACTAACCCCCGAGGTGCCTTATTGCTTTTATAAACCGGTTGCCAACACAGTAAGGCAAGGAACTACACATCTAAATTGAAAATGTTGCTTTAATAAATCAATTCCGCCAGAAAAAGTAGTCCGGACAAAAGTCTCATTACTATGCAACAACCACAGGCTAGCTTAACAAGCTTACATTAAATGTAGGCAAAAACCGAGCATTAGCGCCACTTCTAAAGTGACCAACACATTCAAATGATGTATTCATGTTGATCTGAATGTTGCTATTTATTGTGTACAAATGAAAAAAATGGTCCCATGTTATCGTTTGTTGTTGTCTCCACGCTGCTGGAAATGGAAGCCGTTATTTTAGCTGGGGGAGCTGCTGCTGTGCTGTCTGAGAATAATGCTTCCAGATTTGGCCTCCAGTAATGTTGAAGAGAGGTTGCGAATCTGTGTCCTCTTGACAGAGTATTCCTCGCGCCTCTAGTCAAGCAACCGCACTGGGGTTGGGGCAACAAAAGAAAAACATGTGGGATGCATGGCAGCAAAGCCACTACACAACACTACACAACACATGTGCATTATAACGGTGACAAACGGTGCCCACAAACTGGTAGGGCCTACATAAAGCTGTCCCAACAGCAGAGTCCCAACACCTTCCTACTGCTAAACCTGGCTTTCAGCTGAGCCTTGTCTGGCCGCGAAACAATTAATTCAGCCTCATTTGCTGCCTTTAAAAAAAACATAGCTGATATGGCAGACTTGCTGAAACAAATGTGGTTTCTACTGACAATTGAGATGTACAAATTATGGTATAAGAGGACAAGTTGATGAGGCAACCCTTAATTTCGATTACGACATTCATGTATTTTCTACTGCCAATCCCACCACCACAGAAAGCACTGCGCTAGGCTGAAACGCCTGCATTTTTGAGCTGCCTTACTCAAGAAAGCAAGAGACCATGTTTGTATGCGGCTTAATGTTAAAAAAACGTTTTTTACATTGTTTGCAAACTGATATGACATGTATTAATGAAAAAATAACAAGCAAAACAGACAAGCCCCCCCCCAAATAAAACTTGAATTTGTTATTTAAGAAGAAAAAAAATACCAAAAAGTGTGGCGCTCAAAACAATGACGGGTCGCCATTGAGCATCCGACAGTTTCTGGATCATGGTGGTTCGGAGGCAGTGGTTTGTTTAAATCTGCGACGGGACTGCTATTTTGCAGGGGTGAGGGTGGTCACTCCCATCGGCTCGTCTTTTGTGTACCTGAAACATATAAGACAAAATAACGTGAACTAATAGTTAGGCCTACAAAACTACCGGTTATATTGTCAGGGTACATTAGAATGATTTAACTAGCTAACTAACGTTAACAGTTAACTTACATATGTATCAGTTCACTGGTAGGCAGCTTTGTCCCGCCCCTCTTTCCTCAACTTTTTAATTACGCAGACAGACACATTGTTGCTCGCTGTGAATTTGGTGTCCTTCTGTATACTCCATGCCAGACTAAGAGGGGTCGTTGACAAGTCGGTTCAAACCAGCTCCGAGTTCAGCGTAATGTAGCTGCTAATCCTATATTCTTCGCCATACATGTTTCTCACAAAACCATGAAAGTATCATAGAATGACGTTCGGTTCCGTCTTTGTTGTATTCCCAAACTCACAATGTATCCCATGTTCTGTGAAGCAGGCAAGTGCCCATTTAGTTTGTTTCGGTTTCTATCAAGTTGATATAAAGGCTTATTTTCTACATCGACATGTCGAACTGTTGTTGATGTTGCCATTTTATCGAGGTGACAAGCCTAAACAGTCATAGTCATGGTATACCGTCTCACACACAGCTAAATGCTGTTTTAGCCAATCAGCATTCAGTATCCAAATATGGGTGATCAATATTTATTTCTAGGCAATGTAGTTAACTATAGCCTAATCATATTTAGGAAGTAAATGTCATAGGAAAGTTAACTGCCCCGTGCTTCTCCACCCATGCATACTCTATTTCATTGAGACCACACATATACTAGGGCACTTGATCTCGCACGCCCAACGAGGAGAGGTAGGCTACTTACAGTAACTTGAGGCAGCGAATTCTGATTGTGTGAATACTTTGACAAAGATGTGCTTTTAATACAACAGGTAGGCTAACGCATACAAAGCAGAAAGACGAACATTTTCAAATAATCTACGGGACAACAATATATTTTAATCGCAAAATTGCCAGCATGAAAACTGCCAACCATGCCGCAATGATCTCTGTCGGGAACCGCAGGTACTACAGCCCTCTACTACCGTGGCCCTAAAGTAGGCAAACAACCTTTCAAAATAATAGGCTTCAAAATTTGGTAAAAGGCTTCAAAATATTTTAAAGGCCTACAAAGTTTGGTAAAATGCTAGAACATATTTCAGAGTCCTGCAAAATTTGGTAAAAGGCAGCAAAATATGTCGGCCTGCTCGTTTATTAAAATGCTGCATAATATTTCAAAGGCCTGCAAAATTTGGTAAAAGTCATGCGAAATATTTTAAAGGCCTGTGAAATGATTTAAATATTTCAAAGAAGCTAAATATTTCAAAGGCCTGCTAAATATTACAAAGTGCTGCGAAATATTTTAAAAACCTGCTAAATATTTCTAAGGCCTGCAAAATATTCCAAAGACCAGCAAAATATGTCAAAGGCCAGCAAAATATTGGTACATTTGGTAAAAGGCTGCAAAATCTTTGGACAGCAAAATATTTGGGGCTGTGAAGTTTGGTAAATGATCTGTTAAATATTTCAAAGACCTGCAAAATATTTCAAAGAAGCAAAATATTACAAAGCCTGCAAAATATTTAAAAGACCAAATAAACATTTCAAAGGAGTGAAATATATATATATATTTCAAATGCCAGCAAAATATTTCTAAGCCCTGAGAAATATTTAGGCGAGCAAAGTTTTGTAAAAAGCTGCAAAAAATTTCAAAGGTCTGCAAAATATCTCAAAGACCTGCACAATATTTCTAAGTCCTGGGAAATATTTCAAAGATGCTAAATATTTCAAAGGTCTTCAAAATATTTCAAAGACCAGCTAAATATTTTGGCATGCAAAGTTCTGTAGAAGTTAAATATTTCAAAGGCCTGCAAAATATTTAGGCATGCAAAGTTTTGTAAAAAGCGGCGAAATATTTCAAAGACCTGCGAAATATTTCAAAGACCTGTAAAATATTTCAAAGAACTGCGAAACATTTCAAAGACCTCTGCAAAATATTTCAAAGAAGCAAAAAATGTAAAAGACCCGCAAAGTATTTCAAAGGTTGAAAGAGTGCCAAGAGTGCAAAGCTGTCATCAAGGCAAAGGGTGGCTATCTTGAAGAATCAAAAATATCAGTGGCATGTGGGACGGTTGAGCTAACGTAGGCTAATGTGATTAGCATGAGGTTGTAAATAACAAGAACATTTCTCAGGACATAGACATATCTGATATTGGCAGAAAGCTTAAATTCTTGTTAATCTAACTGCACTGTCCAATTTACAGTAGCTATTACAATGAAAGAATACCATGCTATTAATAAACCAATTAGGCACATTTGGGCAGTCTTGATACAACATTTTGAACAGAAATGCAATGGTTCATGATTTTGGTTGGTTCCATTGAAACATTATTCAAGGACAGTATTTCTCACATGTTGGTATTTTGAGTTTCTCTCTATAATTATATTGTTTCTATTTTTAAAGTATTTTTTGTGCATTGCCAGTCAGGGGTGCCAGTAATATTGGAGCCAACTGTATGCTCCGGTCTTTTGAATGCACATGTTAGCAAATGTTCACAAATGCACAAAAAAGACAAGCAAAAATGATATCGTCATTGATTTAGTGTTGTTGTACTGCTGTTGGTAGGAATATATACTATATTACTGTGAATGGGGATACATTTCAAGTGCAACTTTGATTGCAACTTTGCAAGGGTAGCACAGCTACTGTTAGATTCGGGTGCGGGAGATGATTCTTTTGACGATTTTCTCACGGCATTCTGCACTGTCTTTTGTCTTTTATCAGGCAAATATACTTGTGTATCAGAGTCCAGAAAGCAGCATTAACATTTGCCTTGCATTTGTATCTATTCTATGTAGTCATTAAAAGAGAGACAACCGGCAGAATTGTGTCCAGATCTTTCCCTTCTCTTCCACAGAACCGGTTACAGCAGCACCCAACAGGGCTTGAACTGCCTAGCTCTCCCTGTAGATTCCACAGAAAGCACTGAGCTAGGCTGAAACACTTGCATTTTGGAGCTACCTTACTCAAGAAAGCAAGAGCTCATGTTTGTATGCAGCTTTATTCACTCAATACATTTGTTTTTACATTGTTTGCAAACTGATATGTGACACGAATTAATGCCAAAATAACATGCACAACAGGCAACTAACCCCCCCCCACCTGTTTTTCTCCGCCCCAACTGCCCTGTATGAGCGGTCGCCACTGCTATTTATCAATATGTCTTGTCAACAGAAAGCAGCGACAGCATCATTTTGAACTTAGAAATATAAACTTTCAAAATTCATTTCCAATGGGATTGTACTTAATCAGGTAAAAACTGCAGAATGAGTAAACATGTGCTGTGATTTATTTATTTTGATGATATACCAGAAAATCACAGGAGGGTGGTGGCACCTGAATTGGGGAGGACGGGCTCGTGGTAATGGCTGGAGCGGAATCACTGGAATGGTATCAAATACATCAAACAAATAGTTTCCATGTGTTTGATACAATTCCATTCGCTCCGTTCCAGCCATTATTATGAGCTGTCCTCCCCTCCGTAGCCGCCTCTGCAGAAATAACCAAAACGGGTTTGCCCTGCACACTATGGGTCTGAGGTTAGCGGCAAGCTCATGCCAGCTAGCTACCTTAGTTTACAGTAGTTTCAGAGCTCAACTGGCTTAGCTAGCTATAATTTGTCAGATTAAAATGTTGTAATCATTGCATCTTCTTGTTGAGATGTGGTGTTAGTTTATGTTTCTATTTACAGGAATCAAAGAAATAGTTGAAACAAGCCGAGCTTGTACGAAAAGAAGAGTATTTTAAAAGGTGTGGCTACAAGGTAACAATTGTGTCTAGCTAGCCAGTTAAATGTGAAGTCATTAATCATAGTGATGCACAGTGAATTTGGAAAGTTTTCAGACACCTTGACATTTTCTTACGTTACAACTTTATTCTAAAATTTATTAAATCGTTTCCCCCCCCTCATCAATCGACACACAATACCCCATAATGACAAAACAAAAACTGTTTATTTTAGCAAATTTATAAAAAATAGAGAACTGAAATATCACATTTACATAAGTATTCAGACCTTTTACTCAGTACTTTATGGTGTATGTGTGGGGGGTATTCAGTCCATTCACTGATCAGTTACCTGGAAGGAGAGGGGGCAAGGAATGGAGAGTTGGGTTATGGCCATGTTGTGGAGTTGAGAATGATTTTAGGCTCTGTTATCAGTTTATCCCTTCACACATTTAAAGTTTTGGGGTTAATCAGGCTTTGTTACATATGTTGCAAACAAGTTTGATATGGGCCTTTGCAGCAGAAACAACTTTCAATTCTTCCCCTTGGTTTTTGTGTTTACAGGTTTTATCTTACTTTTGAGATTGATCATGTGTGGGAGGGAAACTGCATTGCAATCCAACTGACTGTAATACAGCTCTAAATATGCCTGTAAAGCGTGTTTTTAGCTTACAAATGCAAGACCTCCATCTGAAATTGATCATTTGTGCATTTTTGGGGCTTTGGCTATGTGAAAAAAAATGGTATTATATTTTTATTGTTGATTGTGCTCCTCATAGAAACACAAAACACAACTGAATGCCTTCAACTGAAATGTGTCTTCACATTTAACCCAACTCCTCTGAATCAGAGGTGCGGGGGGGCTGCCTTAATCGACGTCCACGTCTTTGGCACCCAGGGAACAGTGGGTTAACTGCCTTGCTCAGGGGCAGAACAGATTTTTACCTTGTCAGCTCAGGGATTTGATCCAGCAACCTTTCAGTTACTGGCCCAATGCTCTAACCACTAGGCTACCTGGGTGCAGATTCATGTGATTCTGAAATCAAGACCAGTCAGCATATTTCAAATACGAAACTGCTTTACTTTGCAGAGGTTTAATGTCAGTAAACACTGACATTTTTCATGGCCATTAAGATGGTCTATGGTAATACCACGATAATGGAATGACGATTTGACTCAGATTTTTCACTTAAAATGTATGCCAAACAAAACATATTGATTTCAAAGTCTATGCACAATAACTACTTTGAACAATTTACACAGAACATTTCACAAAAACTGGAAGAACTGTGCAGATGCAAAGTTTGGTAACAGAATTATAGTAAAATCTCAGTTTCTTATGCGACCACGTTTTCCAAAAACTATGTTAAATATCTGCTCCGAATTAAGATGAAATGATGTATGCAGAAAGAATGGGGCATCAGCTATGATATCACTCGTGAGTTTTTAGAAAAATGTCTATTTGTTTTTGAACAGTTTTTACAAAAATGTCTATTGGTTATTGAACTACAATAGGTCAAGTGGATTTATATCCGGTAACGAAATATGCTATTGAGATTACATCATGTGTCCCTGATCTGTACTATACTGAAATAAAAAATTATAATTCTCTTCATGGTGATGTATCCTGATATATCCTTATTTTGCCTATTTGGGTATTATTCTACACACTGGCTATTATTCTAATGAGCTCTGCCCCCAAACAAGACCAAATTTGGTTGGTCCAGACCAAATCTGAACCAATCATAGACGTCTACGTTTCACAAGTTGGACATCACAGTACAAGCGACAGTAGAATGTAGTCAAAAGAACCCCTTGCTCCATATGACATGAGCAAATCAATATGTTTGTTGGAAAATGCTGACATTTACATTACGTTTCTCACAACCTAACCATAAGTATCAGCCCTGGCTTAAACTGTTATCAAGTGACAGTAGGGGACAATGTAGTCAAAAAAATCCTGGACCTATAGCTAGTCTATCCTGGCTGAACGTTTCCCAATTATATGCCATGTAATTTGTGTTTCTTGGCTAAGGTCAGTGACATTCTTAAAACTCTTCAGTTGCTTTTTAAATTATGTTTTGCCTCGTAGTGCATACACCACAAGTGAAGAACAACAATAATGTATCATGAAGTGGTGTTTCGGTAACAGATTTCTATCAGGAAACAAATACTTAAAGCATATGATGTTCAACAAATAAGTGCTTCAGATAGATAGTTATGCCCTCTGTTAGTATAGGAGAAAACACAATATTTACAATTTGTATTAGTAACAGAAGCAGCTGCCAGTATTTATCATCTTTCTGTACCAGATATTATGGAGAAGACACCAAGACTAAATAGCATTTAGACCCAAATCATTGCTCCCATCATCCAATTTGAGTGCAGCTGGACGATTCCTCCTCTCTGTGTAGCTATAGTTAAATGAATGAACTCTACCGTACACATCTTTAGCAGTCACAAAGTTCGCTTGTATATACTGTAACACAAGTTTTACCTCAAATTGTGCAACTCCTAAAATGTCATGCATTTTATCAATAGAAAAAAATGTCTGTAGTATTGAAGTACTGCAGAGTTAAATAAGCAAGCATGCTTCACACCATACATATGAGGTAGTGTTGAGTTTGACAATGGTCTGAGTACATGTGTTTTGTTCGTAAAGTCACTCTTGGGTCATCCTCAGAGAACACAGTTTGAAAATCCACTTTCTCAGTGAGGCAAAAACGGCAACAATGACAAGCACTAAATGATTCCACAAAAACGGCAACAATGACAAGCACTAAATGATTCCACAAAACCAAACAGGCAATGTTTACCAAGATTATCTACAGTTACTTGGACAATACTGCTATGTATACGACCACTGAAGAAGGGAACTTCAATACCCTCAGTCTCAAGCACTTTCAAATCACTTACTATTGGCTTAAGAATGGAATCAAATCGATGCGTCCTGATATGGAAGAGTGCACATAAGGGAATATTTACCAAAATTGAATTAAACTTTGGGGTAAAATTTCTCAAAGTAAACTCAGCAAAAAAAGAAACATCCTCTCACTGTCAACTGCGTTTATTTTTTCAGATTTGGCAGTTCTTGCTGTGAGATGTTACCCCACTCTTCCACCAAGGCACCTGCAAGTTCCCGGACATTTCTGGGGGGAATGTCCCTAGCCCTCACCCTCCGAACCAACAGGTCCCAGACGTGCTCAATGGGATTGAGATCCAGACTCTTTGCTGGCCATGGCAGAACACTGACATTCCTGTCTTGCAGGAAATTACACACAGAACGAGCAGTATGGCTTGTGGCATTGTCATGTTGGAGGGTCATGTCAGGATGAGCCTGCAGGAAGGGTACCACATGAGGGAGGAGGATGTCTTCCCTGTAACACACAGCGTTGAGATTGCCTGCAATGACAACAAGCTCAGTCCGATGATGTTGTGACACACCGCCCCAGACCATGACGGACCCTCCACCTCCAAATCGATCCCGCTCCAGAGTACAGGCCTCGGTGTAATGCTCATTCCTTCGACGATAATTGCGAATCCGACCATCACCCCTGGTGAGACGTAACCGCGACTCGTCAGTGAAGAGCACTTTTTGCCAGTCCTGTCTGGTCCAGCGATGGTGAGTTTGTGACCATAGGCGACGTTGTTGCCGGTGACAAACGTACATTTTTTGCTTCCTCGTCAGATCTTTGATGCAGTCGTGAGGAGCTTCCATCAATCAAAATGATTGTATCATCCGACTCATGGTCTGAACCACCCATCACAGAACTGGCAGAGACAGGACTCATCAGGGAAGATTCTGAAATACACAATGACAAAACAGGCATGTCAAATATATGGTTATATTGAAAGTGATGCCACAAGTAGTCAAGACTTGAAAACCAGCACATACCTTTAGCATCAAACACCAAGATCTGTCCGTGTCACCACCTCCTCAAACCCCCCCATCAACTTTAGTTCCAGACCCATCATACAGCTTTGCCTCTGATCTCAAATTTCAGGAAAGCTGTGACAAACATTAAAACAACCTCCAATTAGAATTGCAATCGTAATGGTAAGAGTACTCAGACTAACTTGTAAATGTATGAACACAATACATTTATTTCCATTCACAAATTAAAAGTTTACCTCCAATCAAAAGGTTTTCACGTGTCAGGTCAATGACCTTGACATATTTTTGTTCACCATTGAATTTCACCCTGATCAACATGACTGGGTCTGAAAGCGGTTAATGGTACGAGATAAGGCCAAAATGGATGAAAAAGCATTACATTTGTATTTCAATCATGACACATTATATCAGGATGACTGCAAACGTTTTCACCAATACTCCTTTACTTAGCAATGCTAATTTAAAAGTATATTCTGAAAATATTGGATCATGACCAGAACTTGTCTGATATTACTTGAAGCAGGTCCCAACTAAAGCAAAAAGACTATTCAACTCACATTCACTGTCCCGAAATGTGGACACGGCCTAATTAGTCCAGTAAAATACACTCGTAATTCCAGCTAGTCACTATATTATGTTGTCAAGTTCTAGGAGCAGTCTTACAAGACCGCCAAAATGAACTGGTGATAAAGTGAGTGGAAAACGCAGTTAGCTATTTGGCGATTCAATGGCCACAATATTTATCTATAAACATCACCCACAAGTCGAAAATGCAATTATAATTTGGCTAAATAAACAACTCACCTTAAATCAGATTAGTCCTCAATATATAGTAAGCAGCTGAAATAAAGAGAACAAACTAGCATGAGACTAAAAAAGCCTGGTGCTGAAATGAGACACGCGCCCATGGAACCACCATGTGGAGCAGACTAACTGCACAGGACAGGGGCGAGCTCGTTAGCTAGCATGCTAGCTATCTAGCGAAGACGTGCAAAAAGTGAAACGCAAGTAACTCTAACATTAGCTGCACACACACAATCAAAACTGTTACTTTTTATGTTACACGGCAGTCTGACAACCAAGTATCAAGTATTTAAAATAAAATAGCTAAATAATATCAGTGAAATAATTGTTTAAAACTCACTTGTCGTGGAACAAATTAGGATTTTGTTGATCCAACAAAGGAAATTTGAACGCAGAAACTGAACTTATGGGCGTAGTTGTGATGCTGTTTACACTTACTGAGTAAATGTCTATACTAATAGAGTAAAACTGTATACTGTAGCGACCCGCAGTGTGTTAGGCTATTAGTTGGTTGTGTAGTACTTACCAGTGTTCGCGGGGTCCGACATGCCAATCAACCAGCTATCTGCCAATCATGGGAATGCCTGGAATGTTCTGATGCCGGGCATCCTGGTGTAAAGTTGGGTTAATAAACCGTCAATTCGTAAACTCAATCCTCTGTCTGGACAATTGTTCCTTTATGATCTAGTCAGGTCATTACATTGGTGTCAGAAGTAAAAACGTTGATAAAAGTTAGCAAGCTAGCTAGCTGACTTCTGTGGCTAGCTACCATAGGTGAGAACGGGGTTGAAAATGCTTCGAGGGAATCCGAAAGTGAAGGTGGAGGTCATTATGGACGATTATGGCCAAGGAGGTGCGTGTGTGTGCGTGTGCATGGACGTCGGAGGAGCTGGCTGAGGAGATCGCCAGAGTGTCGGAGCCCAGAGGCCGCTTGAGGGAGGACGTTAGAGTGATGGCGGCTGAAGCGGGCACGAGTCCTTCGTCGACTGTGCTTCGCACGGATTCTGGTGGGCGTACCGAAGGGGTGACGTCGCGGCGGGACGAGGAATCTGGGGCTCAGGATGTAAACAAACATGGCGGCGCCCAGTTCCCGGCTGCGTCTGTATCTGTTAAGACCCTGAAGTATTCCAGTAAGGCGGATTGGGAAGCTTTTCATGATCAGTTTGAACTGTTAGCTCATTTTAGGGGGTGGTCGAATAAAGATAGGGCACTGCAGTTGGCTTTATGCCTCACGGATGAAGCTCTGGCCTGTTTGATATTGATTAGCCCCAAGTACAGACGTGATTATGGTGCTTGAGTGGGAGCACTGAGGAGGCGCTATGGACAGTGTGTACAGCCCGGGCTACTGCGCTCCGAACTGAGTAATAGACGCAGGCAGCCTGTAGAGCCTCTACGGGTGCTAGCTAATGACATTCAGAGCCTCTCTCGGCAGGCATATGCTCACATGCCCCCCTCTTTGCAAAGCGAGATAGCACGGGACCAGTTCATACAGGCGCTCTCTCCTACGGAGCTGCGCATACAGACCCAGCTGGCTCATCCTGAGTCATTGCAGATAGCCTTGGAGATGGCTTTGGAGAGGGAGCTGGTGTTGGCTGGGGCTTCAGCTGGGGGCTTTGGTGGGGGTGCAGGGAGACAGACCCTCTGTGCGAGCTGGGGGGCAGAGCAGCCCGGAGCCGGAAAAGCCTGCATGGGTGGCTGAAATGACAGAACTCATTCGTGCTGTGTCGCTACAGGCGGCACGAAACACACGCTTTGGTCCCGGGGTCTGCTGGGGTTGTGGCCAGCCAGGCCATCTGCGCCGGGATTGCCCCATGTCCCCCAGAGCTCAGGGAAACGGCTCGGGTCCGCATAGACCGGGTAGTGCGGACCCCTGGCTTTCTGTCCCAACTACCATCTTCTTCAGGAGGAGCTCACCGGCACAGACGGGGAAGCAAGGCTCCACTTCCCCCAGAAGCAGACGAGGGCAAGCGGATGGAGCCTGTTGTTGTGGTGGGCCGGACCTGTGTTGGGGACTTTTGTCATGTCCCTGTCACTGTGGAGAGGGTGCCCTGCTCTGCCCTGGTGGACACTGGGTCCACAGTAACCCTGGTGAGGCCAGATATTGTGCCAGGTTGGACTCAGTGTGAGCCTACAACTGTGCAGCTCCGCACAGTCACAGGTGAGCTGGCACCCATGAAAGGGAAGGGAATAATGACTCTGACAGTAGGGGGCAGGTCTGTGCGTCATCCTGTGTGGGTGGCGGCTGTGCAGGACCCTTGTATACTGAAGTTGGACTTTCTTAGGAGCACAGGCTGCCTGTTAGACCTAAATGGGGGCACACTGAGCTTCCAGGGAGGGCCGGCAGTCACCATGACCCTCCCTAATGTCACATTCACTCAACCCAACAAACCCTTTACTCCAACAGTTAAAGCAGCAGAGACTCATGGCTGCCCCCCCTCTCCCACATCTGTGTGTGACTTTTCCCCAGCCCCCCTGTCACCTACGGCTGTGTGTTACATTCCCCCAGCTACCTCCACGACACAGCCCTCTGTGAGCCCGGGCCCCCCCCCCCCCCCCCCCCCCCCAGCCCAGCTACCCCAGATGGGAGAGGAGAGGACACTGTCTGCAGTGAGGGAGATATGGGGGAGGAACTGTGTTGGTCTTGACCCCGAGCAGCAGGAACGGTTGTGGCAGTTGCTGTTTGAATTCAGAGACAGCTTTGCGCTGAGTGAGGAAGAGGGGGGTCAGACTCATCTGGTGCAGCATGAGATCGACACAGGTGATGCTCGACCCATCAAGATGCGTCCCGCCATATCCCGCTGGCACGCAAGAAGGCGGCAGACAAGGCTGTGTTGGAGATGCAGCGGGCAGACTTCATCGAGGCCTCAGACAGCCCCTGGGCGGCGCCAGTCGTCATGGTTCCGAAGAAGGGGGACAAGCTGAGGTTCTGTGCGGACTACAGGCGGCTGAATGAGGTAACCAGGAAGGACTCATACCCCATACCACGTATCAATGAGTCGCTGGACCTGGTTAGGGGGTCCTCCTGGTTCTCCTCACTAGACCTCCGCAGTGGCTACTGGCAGGTGCCCCTCTCCCCAGAGGCCAGAGCCAAAACTGCGTTCTCCACTAACAGAGGACACTGGCAGTTCAAGGTCCTATGCTTCAGCCTGTGCAACGCTCCAGCTACTTTTGAGCGTTTGATGGACAGGGTGCTGGATGGCATCCCCCGATGACATCCTGGCCCATGGCAGCTCCTTCCAGTCAGCCCTGGTGGCGCTATGGCGTGTGCTGGAGCGGGTGGCTGCCGCAGGTCTGAAGCTCCACCCCGAGAAGTGCCACTTCATGAGGAGAGAGGTGTCCTTCTTGGGCCACCGAGTGGGGAAGGAGGGGATCAGCACCATGGAGGACAAGGTGGGGGCTGTCCAAGACTGGCCCACTCCCACGGACCAGTGTCGGCTGAAGAGCTTCCTGGACCTGGCCTCGTACTACAGGAGGTTTGTACGGGGCTTCTCAAGCGTCGCTGCTCCCCTGAACCGCCTGCTGCCGAAGGACAAGGCTTTCACTTGGACAGTGGAGTGTGAGGAGGCCTTCAACACCCCACTCCAACGCCGAGGCCTATGCTCTGCCTGACCAGGAGGCAGAGACCATCGTCGACGCCCTGACAGCGGGGATGTTCAGCAGGTTTGGAGCTGCGGAGTCCATCCACAGCGACCAAGGCAGAAACTTTGAGTCCCGTGTGTTCGCCACCATGTGTGAGAGGCTGGGTATGCACAAGACCCGCACTACTCCTCTCCATCCTCAAAGTGATGGCCTTGTGGAGCGCTTCAACAAAACGCTTGGACAGCAGCTGGCCATCGTCTCTGCCAAACACCAGCGTGACTGGGACAAGCACCTGCCTATGGTCCTCATGGTATGCCGCTCCGCTGTCCAAGACTCCACCTCCTGCACGCCTGCCCTCCTCATGCTGGGGAGAGAGATCCGCACCCCTGCGGAGATGGCGTTTGGTCGGCCCCTGGATAGCCCTCATGTTCCCCCGGGGCCGGAGTATGCCCGGAGACTCCAGGACCACCTGGAGACAGCCCACACCTTCGCCAGAGAGCAGCTGGTGAATGCAGGTGTTAGGCAGAAAAGGAACTATGACGTGCACACCCGGAGAAGGCACTTTGTGGCTGGGGAGCTGGTCTGGGTCTACAGCCCCCTAAGGAAAAAAGGCAGATGCCCCAAGTTGGACAGTCACTGGGTGGGACCCTGCAGCGTCCTGGAGAGGGTAGGGGAGGTTGTATACCGGGTGGAGCTTCCTCCCAGGGGGAGAAAGGTGGCACTGCACCGGGACAGGTTAGCCCCATACAGAGGGGCCTCTGCTCCCCAAACCCCAGTGACCCCCACAATTCCCCTCTCTGGCAATGACATTCTCCAGGCACCCACCCCCAGGTGCCGCAGACAAGGCTCCAGACAGCCCACTCCCCCTGTTTCCCTCCCTGTGTCACTGCGTGGTTCCCCGGAGCCACGGACTCTATTCCCCGTTCCCGCTTCCTTGTCCCCCATATCCCTTCCTTCATCCACTGGGGTCCCAGAGGGGCAGCCCCCTGCCACGGATGGAGCCCCCTGTTTCACATCTGGACACTCCGCGACCATCACGGCCACGCAGGCAAAGGAGACCTCCGGGTCGTTTCAGAGACTTTGTTTGTTCCATCGGTGACGAGGGACTTTGTTGTGGGGGGGCTATGTAGCGACCCGCACAGACAGCGGTGTGTTATGTGTTAGGCTATTAGTGGGTTGTGTTGTACTTACCAGTGTTCGCGGGGTCCGACATGCCAATCAACCTGCTATCTGCCAATCACGGGAATGCCTGGAATGTTCTGATGCCGGGCATCCTGGTGGTTGGCGGAGTGGCGTGGAGGGGGGTTTGGCAGGGGGATGGAGCATTGGAAGTTAAGACCAGGTTTAGCCATTGTTCTTTCTCTTACGTCTGGGCTTCACAAGAGAAGGTCACGGTTGGCTTGTGGGGTATCTTTCATATATTTGGCGTGGGCTACGGCCAAACAGTAGCTTGTGTAAAGTTGGGTTAATAAACCGTCAATTCGTAAACTCAATCCTCTGTCTGGACCATTCCTTTATGATCTAGTCAGGTCATTACAATACCTTAGCAATTAACACCAGTTATCAGTACTGACGCTAGGAGTAATTTGGCACTGCCAGCTGCTAAAACAACTCTATGGGAGTCGATCACTTTTGTCACAGTGAATATAACACTGGTGAATGTACTGTGTATAGTAAGTACTGTACTTTTCTTTACTTCTTTACTACTAGGATTCTGTACTATACTATTCTTTACTCTACTGTTCTGTACTGTACAGTATAGCTCTGGGAACTGCCAGGGACCTCACGATACAATATTATCATGATACTTACAATGCCTTCAGAAAGTATTCATACCCCTTGACTTATTCCATATTTTGTTGTGTTACAGCCTAAATTCTAAATGGATTAAACTGATGTTTGTCTCACCCATCTACACACAGTAACCCCATAATAACAAAGTGAAAACATGTTTTTAGAAATTGTAGCAAATTTATTGAAAATGAAATACAGAAATATCTCATTTAGATCATTATTAACACCCCTGAGTGAATACATGTTAGAATCACATTCGGCAGCGATTACAGCTGTGAGTCTTTCTGGGTAAGCCTCTAAGGGCTTTTCACACCTGGATTATACAATATTAGCACATTATTCTTGTAAAAACTATTCAAGATCTGTCACTGAAGCAGGTTTTCCTCTAGGATTTTGCCTGTGCTTAGCCCTATTCTGTTTCTTTTTACTCCCTAGATTGTTTTCTGATGACAAGCATACCCATAACATGATGCAGCCACCACCATGATTGAAAATACAATAATATAAGAGTAGTACTCAGTGATGTGTTGTGTTGGATTTGCCCCAAACATAACTCTTTGTATACATTTTTTTGCCACATTTTTTCCAGTTTTATTTTAGTGCCTTATTGCAAACAGGATGCATGTTTTGGAATATTTGTATTCTCTACAGGCTTCCTTCTTTTCACTCTGTTATTTTGGTTAGTATTGTGAAGTAACTACAATGTTGTTGATCCATCCTCAGTTTTCTCTGCCATTAAAGGTATACTTCCGGATTTTGGCAATGAGGCCTTTTATCTACTTCCCCAAAGTCTATACAGTAGGTACAGTGCATTCGAAAAGTATTCAGACCCCTTCCCTTTTTCCACAATTTTTGCAAATGTATTAAAAATAAAAAAACTTATATCACATTTACATTAGTATTCAGACCCTTTAGTATTCAGACCCTCAGTACTTTGTTGAAGCACCTTTGGCAGCGATTACAGGCTCAAGTCTTCTTGGGTATGATGTTACAAGCTTGTCACACCTGTATTTGGAGAGTTTTTACCATTCTTCTCTGCAGATCCTCTCAAGCTCTGTGAGGTTGGATGGGGAGCGTTGCTGCACAGCTATTTTCAGGTCTCTCCAGAGATGTTTGATTTTTTTCAAGTCCGGGCTCTGGCTGGGCCACTCAAGGACATTCAGAGACTTGTCCCGAAGCCACTCATGTGTTGTCTTGGCTGTGTGCTTAGGGTCGTTGTCCTGTCAAAGCTGGGACCGAGAGACTGAAAAACAGCTTCTATCTCAAGGCCATCAGACTGTTAAATAGCCATCCCTAGCACATTAGAGGCTGCTGCCCTATATAGACTTGAAATCATCGCTGGCCACTTTAATAATGGAACACTAGTCACTTTAATAATGTTTACATACTCATCTCATATGTATATACTGTATTCTATCCTATTCTACTGTATCTTAGTCTATGCTGCTCTGACATTGCTCGCCCAAATATTTATATAGTCTTTATTCTTTATTATTCCATTTCTTTACTTTAGATTTGTGTGTATTGTGTGTATTGTTGTGAAATTGTTAGATATTACTTGTTAGATATTACTGTACTGTTGGAGCTAGAAATACAAGCATTTCGCTACACCCGCAATAACATCTGCTAAACAGTGTATATGACAAATACAATTTGATTTGATGTATGAGGAACTAGGTTTGTTATGGTACTTGACATCTGTGAATAGACCAGAAGAGGGCAGCAGTTACTCACAAGTCTGTCAGTTCATTCCAGTAGATCTGGGGTGTATTCAGAGTTTCTAACATTCTACAACAGTTCCAAAGATTTGCCGGCCCTGGGCATAAGTGACAATGCCCCTTATGGCCCCCAACCGCTAGGGTGCCCTAAAGCAAAAGAAAGTATAAAAAAAGACATTCCTACATTTGGTAGTGCAGCAGTTTTTCTCTTGTAATGTCAGTTACTGACAGTCACTCAATGTGCCCATGTCAGCTAATGTTTAGTCTAGCCAGTTACAGTATCTACACCTTGTAGTAATCCTAGCCCAATTACTGACCAGACATACAGGGCATGTGCCCAGGTGTCCTGACCTCCAGAGGGCCCCCAATGATTTTGTTAGTCACTCTCACTCAGATACCATATGACCATAAGAAAATGTGTAAAATTGTAGGAAATGTGATTTTAAACTGCAAATTGTTCTGTCCACCTCATAGCACAATGAGTAGAATTACATGAAATTAGCTTTAAAACCAAAAAGCAAAAGCAAATCTCACTTAGGGCCCCCAAAAAGCTAGGGCCAGCCCTGAGTAGGCCAGTGATGGTGTCTCACATTCAATAGTATCTGAGGTAGTCCAGTTGACCTTTTCAGTTGTATTTAAAATACACCAGTGATATGACTGATTTATGTTATTCTATAAATAATCCTCACTGGTTATTAATCCTTTAAATTATATGACAAGCCTGTCTAGATGTGGTCTGAGCAGGAAGATGTGTAATATGGAACAGAAGCTGAACAGCAGAAAGTGTCTATTATTAGCTCCTCAGTTCTCAGATCTCCTTTAGATCTGGTTGATAGTGTTTACCTACAGTATGTTAAAAGAGTTTAGCAGACTATAGCACAGTCTAATCATAATTTGATACAAGTAGCTTTTGGTTTCAGGTAGTTGAGCCAACCAGTTTTGTTGGATTTGTTTTATTTAACAACAGAAAGTAGTCCTGTTGTAACACAGTGTCGTAAGTATCATACATTCTGATATGTGTCTATATTACGTGTGAAATTGCTTTCTGTTACTACACAATTGCAAGACAATAGGCCAACAATACTTTGCAATGATTTGTGAAAAATGTACACTGGCTATGTACTGTATGTGTAACCATACAGCACTCATACGATACAACAATCTAATTACATGTATATGGAATTACCATGGTGTCTTCCTCTGTTCTTTTATTAGTCTGTTCTCCGGCTGTCAGATTACACATCACTGTTGTATTGTATGCAGGGACGCAACTTTGGTTTTAGAAGTGGGGGGGACATAACTTGGTGGGAGGTCTGGGGACCTCCCATTTTTGGCAGCATCTAAAGCTAATTTCTTGCATTTCTAAACAATCTAATATGACTCATGGTCCTTCTAGCCGTCTCTTTTCAGAACAACATAAAGTAAACAAAATGCCCAGTCATGAAGCTAGATAAGAGATCATTATTAAATATATTTAAGTGATTGGTAAGACTGAGCTAAATCAATGATAATTCATTAAGCATCTCCAATTCAAAATTAAATCTAGAATCGGCTTCCTATTTCGCAACAAAGCATCCTTCACTCATGCCAAACATACCCTCGTAAAAATGATCCTACCGATCCTTGACTTCGGCGATGTCATTCACAAAATAGCCTCCAACACTCTACTCAGCAAATTGGATGCAGTCTATCACAGTGCTATCTGTTTTGTCACTAAAGCCTCATATACTAACTACCACTGCGACCTGTATGCTCTCGTTGGCTGCCCCTCGCTTCATATTCGTCGCCAAACCCACTGGCTCCAGGTCATCTATAAGTCTTTGCTAGGTAAAGCCCCGCCTTATCTCAGCTCCATGGTCACCATAGCAGCACCCACCCGTAGCACGCGCTCCAGCAGGTATATTTCACTGGTCACCCCCAAAGCCAATTTCTCCTTTGGCCGCCTTTCCTTACAGTTCTCTGCTGCCAATGACTGGAACAAATTGCAAAAATCACTGAAGCTGGAGACGCATATCTCCCTCAC
This sequence comes from Salvelinus alpinus, assembly GCF_045679555.1. Taxonomy (NCBI): domain Eukaryota; kingdom Metazoa; phylum Chordata; class Actinopteri; order Salmoniformes; family Salmonidae; genus Salvelinus; species Salvelinus alpinus. The sequence goes on along the minus strand of NC_092100.1, from coordinate 36,604,709 downwards.
CAACGTTTAAGCACCAGTTGTCAGAGCAGCTCACAGATCACTGCACCTGTACATAGCCCATCTGTAAATAGCCCATCCAACTACCTCATCCCCATACTGTTATTTATTTATATATAAAAAATGTTTTTTTCTCCTTTGCACCCTAGTATCTCTACTTGCACATTCAGCTTCTGCACATCTATCATTCCAGTCTCTATCACTCCAGCGTTTATTGCTAAATTGTAATTATTTTCACGACTATGGCCTATTTATTGCCTAACCTCCCTTATCTTACCTCATTTGCACACACTGTGTATAGACTTTTTTTATGATGTGTTAATGACTGTATGTTTTGTTTATTCCATGTGTAACTCTGTGTTGTTGTTTTTGTTGCACTGCTTTGCTTTATCTTGGCCAGTTCGCAGTATTAAATGAGAACTTGTTCTCAACTAGCCTACCTGGTTAAATAAAGGTGAAATAAAAATAAAATAAATAAAAACAATTGCAGCATAAATACTGGAGGCTGAGACAGGAGGGGTCGGGAGACACTGTGGCCCTGTCCCACGATACCCCCAGATGTTCAAACAGGCAGGATATAACCCCACCCACTTTGTCAAAGCACAGCCCACACACCACTAGAGGGATATCTTCAACCACCAACCTACTACCCTGAGACAAGGCCGAGTACATCCCACGAAGATCTCCCCCACAGCACAAACCAAGGGGGGCACCAACCCAGACAGGAAGATCACGTCAGTGACTCAACCCACTGAAGTGACGCACCCCTCCTAGGGACGGCATGGAAGAGCACCAGTAAGCCAGTGAGTCAGCCCCCGTAATAGGGTTAGAGGCAGAGTATCCCAGTAGAGAGATGGGAACCGGCCAGGCAGAGACAGCTCCAGTGCCTTTCCATTCACCTTCACACCCCTGGGCTAGACTACACTCAATCATATGACCTACTGAAGAGATGAGTCTTCAATAAAGACTTAAAGGTCGAGACCGAGTCTATGTCTCTCACATGGATTGGCAGACCATTCCATAAAAGTTGAGCTCTATAGGAGAAAGCCCTGCCTCCAGTTGTTTGCTTAGAAATTCTAGGGACAGTAAGGAGGCCTGTGTCTTGTGACCGTAGCGTACGTGTAGGTATGTATGGAAGGACCAAATCGGAAAGATAGGTAGGAGCAAGCTCATGTAATGCTTTGTAGGTTAGCAATAAAACCTTGAAATCAGCACTAGCCTTAACAGGAAGCCAGTGTAGAGAGGCTAGCACTGGAGTAATATGATAACATTTTGGGGTTATAGTCAAGATTCTAGCAGCCATGTTTAGCACTCACTGAAGTTTATTTAGTGCTTCATCCGGGTAGCCGGAAAGTAGAGCATTGCAGTAGTCTAATCTAGAAGTGACAAAAGCATGGATACATTTTTCTGCATCATTTTTGGACAGAAAGTTTCTGATTTTTGCATTGTTACGAAGATGGAAAAAAGCTGTCCATGAAATATTTCGGATATGTTCGTCAAAAGAGAGGGTCCAGAGTAACGCGGAGGTCCTTCACAGTTTTATTTGAGATGACTGTACAACCATTAATATTAATTGTCAGATCTAACAGAAGATCTCTTTGTTTCTTGGGACCTAGAACTAGCATCTGTTTTGTCTGAGTTTAAAAGTAAAACATTTGCCTCCATCTACTTCCTTATGTCTGAAACACAGTATTCCAGGGAGGTCAATTTTGGGGCTTCACCATGTTTCATCGAAATGTACAGCTGTAAATCCATACAACCTCCGCTAGTGATTATAATGTTTTCCGCATATTACAGCGATTAGGATTACGGACGCACATAGATCTAGACAAAATTAAACAAAATTGAACGATATGACTATAAGCAAACAAACAATTCACACAGGTGTGCTTAGGGTCTGGCAGCAGTGCCGCGCCCCTGATTGTATTTCACTGATCAGCCAGGATAAGTGGAATATAAACAGACCCGGCACCACGAGGGGGCTAAAGGGGGCTTAGCCCCCTCTGTTCAAACTTTAGCCACCTCGGTTTTAGTTTTACATCCATATGTAAAAATAGCAACAAAAGTTAAAATGATTGAGTGACAGGTTGGCACTAAAAGAAATCTAGCTCCGCTCCACTGTGTCAGCACAATGGACAGGGCCCCCTGCAGTGTGTGTAGACAGAATGGTCTCTTGGACTAGATGTAATATAGTCAACTGTAAATCCGGGATACAAATTAGTATATGTTACGTTTGGTATGGTTACATAAGACAGAAGGTTACTTCAAGGTGCAATATACAGGAATCACTCCGCCATTTCCTGGTTGCTAAAATTCTAATAGTTCGCCTAATTTCAGTTTATGTGACAAAACGAGCAGTAATTGTATAGAGAATCATTGTACAACCTAAACCGCTGTGAAATAAATTTTCCATAACTCCAAATATTGTATTTTCAGCTGTTTGGGGGTCCTGGGTGATGCAGTGGTCAAAAGCCCTCCACCGCAGTGCTGAGGTGCCACTACCCACTACAGTCTGGGGTTCGATCCCAGCCTGGGGTTCGAGCCGTGACCGGGAACCCCATAGGACGGCGCACAATTGGTCCGGGGTAGGGGAGGGTTTGGCCGGTGGGTCTTTCCTTGGCTCATCGTGCTCTAGTGACTCCTTGTGACAGGGCTAAGCGCCTGCAAGCTGACCCCAGTTGTCAGTCGAACCGTGTTTCCTCCGACACATTGGCGCGGCTGAAATCCGGCTTAAGCGAGCAGTATGTTAAGAGGATAAGAAGTAAGTGGCCAGGCGGTTCATGTTTCAGAGGACGCATGACTCGAACTTCCCCTCTCCTGAGCCCATTGAGGAGTTGCAGAGATGAGCCAAGGGACCTAATTCGGGGAGAGAACGGGGTAAAAAAAAATCAAGGTTCGGGCCTGGTTAGTACAGATCTACTGCTTCTTAGACTTGCTTCAATTTGAATGACAGATCTATAACTCAACATTTCTCTGTGAATTTGGTCGGGTCACCCAAAAAGTTACATATTGCAGCGTAAAGGCAAAAATGTGTTGTATGCTTTGCAAATTCTTAACATATTGTACATTTTGCAAATTCGTGACATATCATACAAATTGTGATTCGTAACATACCATACGAAAATGAAAATGATGGACATTCTCAAATGAATACAAAATGTAACGTAGAGTATAATACTACGTGGAGTGTCTTGGATTTACGTACAGAAAAGGAAATGCTCTGAGACCAGGTTGCAGCAGGGGGCTATGGATAGCCACTGGGCGGCTAGGTATGACTCCTTTGGGTTTCCGTAAAAAGCGGGGAAATGCTTCTCATCTCTTATGTCAGTGGTAGTGAATAATGTGATACACCTCCGCCTGTAATATTTGATTTTGATTTAAAAGGGCGTACGATTGAAGCTTCTTCACTCTTAGCTATAACGGTAAAAAGCTTTAATGTTAGCCTTAGCCTATTTAGCTAGCTCGAACCAGCTAGTCTTCCATGATTGATATCAGAAATTGGCTTGGCCGAAGTACACAAACAATCAATGAAATTAAATAAAATAAAATGTTATTAGTCACATGCGCCGAATACAACAGGTGTCGACCTTACATTGAAATGCTGACTTACGAGTCCCTAACAAACAATGCAGTTTAAAAAAATACGGATAAGAATAAGAAATAAAAGTAACAACTAATTAAAGAGCAGCAGTAAAATAACAATAGCGAGACTAAATAGATGGGGGTACCAGTTAGTTGAATTAGTATGTACATGTAGGTAGAGTTATTAAAGTGACTATGCATAGATGACAACAGAGAGTAGCTGTGGTGTAAAGTGGGCGATGGGAGGGGGGGGCGGCAATGCAAATAGTCTGGGTAGCCATTTGACTAGATGTTCAGTAGTCTTATGGTTGGGGGTAAAAGCTGTTTAGAAGCCTCTTGGACCTAAACTTGGCGTGCAGGTACCACTTGCCGTGCGGTAGCAGAGACGACAGTCTATGACTAGGGTGGCTGGAGTCTTTGACAATTTTTAGGGCCTTCGTCTGACACCACCTGGTATAGAGGTCCTGGATGTCAGGAAGCTTGGCCCCAGCGATGTACTGGGCCGTTTGCACTACCCTCTGTAGTGCCTTGCGGTCGGAGGCCGAGCAGTTGCCAGACCAGGCAGTGATGCAACCAGTCAGGATGCTCTCGATGGTGCAGCTGTTGAACCTTTTGAGGATCTGAGGACCCATGCCAAATCTTTTCAGTCTCCTGAGGGGGAATAGGTTTTGTCATGCCCTCTTTACAACTGTCTTGGTGTGCATGGACCATGTTAGTTTGTTGGTGATGTGGACACCAAGGAACTTGAAGCTCTCAACCTGCTCCTCTACAGCCACGTCGATGAGAATGGGGTGTGCTCACTCCTCTTTTTACTGTAGTCCACAATCATCTCCTTTGTCTTGATCACATTGAGGGAAAGGTTGTTGGCCAGGTCTCTGACCTCCTCCCTATAGGCTGTCTCGTCGTTGTCGGTGATCAGGCCAACCACTGTGTCATCGGCAAATTTAATGATGGTGTTGGAGTCGTGCCTGGCCATGCAGTCATGAGTGAACAGGGAGCACAGGAACGGACTGAGCACGCACCCCTGAGGGGCCGCTGTGTTGAGGATCAGCGTGGCAGATGTGTTTTTAACTACCCTTACCACCTGGGGGCAGCCCGTCAAGAAGTCCAGGATCCAGTTGCAGAGGGAGGTGTTTAGTCCCACAGTTATTAGCTTATTGAAGAGCTTTGAGGGCGCTATGGTGTTGAACGCTGAGCTGTAGTCAATGAATAGCATTCTCACATACTAGGTGTTCCTTTTGTCCAGGTGGGAAAAGGCAGTGTGGAGTGTAATAGAGATTGCATCATCTGTGGATCTGTTGGGGCGGTATGCAAATTGGAGTGGGTCTAGAGTTTCTAGGATGATGGTGTTGATGTGAGCCATGACCAGCCTTTCAAAGCACTTCATGACTACAGGCATGAGTGCTACCGGTCGGTAGTCATTTAGGCAGGTTAGCATTGGGGTTCTTGGGCACAGGCACTATGGTGGTCTGCTTAAAACATGTTGGTATTACAGACTCGGACAGGGAGAGATTGAAAATGTCAGTGAAGACACTTGCCAGTTGGTCAGCGCATGCTCGCAGTACACGTCCTGGTAATCCGTCTGGCCCTGCGGCCTTTTGAACATTGACCTGTTTAAAGGTCTTACTCTGCTGTAAGAAAAACTCACTGTGTGATCACGCTGCTGAGAGCGTGATCACACAGTCTTCCGGAACAGCTGGTGCTCTCATGCATGTTTCAGTGTTGTTTGCCTCAAAGCGAGCATAGAAGTAGTTTAGCTAGTCTGGTAGGCTCGTGTAACTGGGCAGCTCTCGGCTGTGCTTCCCTTTGTAGTCTGTAATATTTTGCAAGCCCTGCCACATCCGACGAGCATCAGACCCGGTGTAGTATGATTCGATCTTAGTCCTGTATTGATGCTTTGCCTGTTTGATGGTTCGTCGGAGGGCATAGAGGGATTTCTTATAAGATTCCAGGTTAGAGTCCCGCTCCTTGAAAGCGGCAGCTTTAGCTCAGTGCGGATGCTGCCTGTAATTCATGGCTTCTGGTTGGGGTATGAACGTACGGTCACTGTGGTTACGACGTCATCGATGCACTTATTGATGAAGCCAATGACTGATGTGGTGTGCTCCTCAGTGCCATCTGAGGAATCCCGTAACATATTCCAGTCTGTGCTAGCAAAACAGTCCTGTAGCTTAGCATTTTCTTCATCTGACCACTTTTTTATTGTTCTAGTCACTGGCGCTTCCTGCTTTAATTTTTGCTTGTAAGCAGGAATCAGGAGGATATAATTATGGTCAGATTTGCCAAATGGAGGGTGAGGGAGAGCTTTGTATGTGTCTCTGTGTGTGTAGTATAGGTGGTCCAGAGTTCTTTTTCCTTTGGTTGCACATTTAACATATTGATAGAAATTTGGTCAAACGGATTTCAGTTTCCCTGCATTAATGTCCCCGGCTACAAGGAGTGCCGCCTCTAGGTGAGCGTTTTCTTGTTTGCTTATGGCAGAATAGAGCTCATTCAATGCTGTCTTAGTGCCAGCCTCTGGCTGTGGTGGTATGGAAACAGCTACGAAGAATACAGAGGAAAACTCTCTCGGTAGGTAGTGTGGTCTACAGCATATCATGAGATACTCTACCTCATGTGAGCAATAGCTTGAGACTTCCTTAGATATCGTGCATCAGCTGTTATTTACAAAAATGCATAGTCCGCGCCCCTTGCCTTACCAGACACTGCTTTTCTACCCTGTCGCTACATCATATAACCAGCCAGCTGTATGTTGATTTTGTCGTTGTTCAGCCACGACTCCGTGAAGCATAAGATGTTACAGTTTTTAATGTCCCGTTGGTAGTTTAATACTCAGCATAACTCGTCAATTTTATTCTCCAAGGATTGCACGCTTGCTAGCGGAATGGAGGGACATTGGGGGTTTATTTGATCACCTACAAATTCTCAGAAGGCAGCCCGCCCTTCAGCCCCTCTTTCTCCACCTCCTCTTCACGCAGATCACGTGGACCGAGGCCTGTTCCCGAGGAAGCAGTATATCCTTTGCGTCGGGCTCGTTAGAGTCATGAAAGAAAAAAAAGGATTCTGCTAGTCCGTGGTGAATAATCGCAGTCCTTATGTCGAGAAGTTATTTTCGGTCATAAGAGACGATAGCAACATTATATACAAATTAAGTAAAAAAATAAGTTACAAGCAACGCAAATAAACGAACAAAAAACACAATGGGGGTACGTAAAACGTCTGCCTTCTTCTCCGGCGCCATCTTACATCTACCTGGCTCTTTTGCCATCTTATGGGTGGCAGGTAGCCTAGTGGTTAGAGTGTTGGACTAGTAACCGAAAGGTTGCAAGATCGAATCCCCGAGCTGACAAGGTAAAAATCTGTCAGTCTGCCCCGGAACACTGCCTTGTTCAGGGGCCTTCATTGAAAATAAGAATTTGTTCTTAACTGACTTACCTAGTAAAATAAACATCATACAAAGTAGGAGAGTGATGAGCAGCAGCATCAAACCACTGAGGCTGCCTCCAAGCCCAATAGCGATGATGCTCCCTAGCTCCAGCAAGCTCTGTGTGCTTAACCTACGACACTTCCACAAGTGCCGCAAAAATGGCTCCACAGCTGCCTCCGGCTGTTCCTGATGAACTTGGAACAGAGGGGCCAGCCCAGGTTAGCCTAGAATCCACCTTAGCCGCAGGTTTTCTGTCTCAAAAAAATGTAATTTAATTGCAACTGGTTCATAGGAAGAGAGTGGCTAGAGATGCTGCATTTTGTTTCCCAACACAGAAGTCCAATGCTAACGCAGACAAGGCCGCTGAAAAACAACCACACAGCATGATGCTGCCAGCACCATGCTTCAATGTACGGATAGTGCCAGGTTTCCTCCAGATATGACGCTTGGCATTCAGGCCAAATAGTTCAATCTTGGTTTCATCAGACCAGAGAATCTTGTTTCTCATGGTCTGAGAGTCTTTAGGTGCCTTTTTTGCAAACTCCAATTGGGCTGTCATGTGCCTTTTTACTGAGGAGTGGCTTCCGTCTACCCACTACCATAAGGGCCTGATTGGTGGAGTGTTGCAGAGATGGTTGTGTCATGACGCTCGCCCCTTTCAGTGGATCGGCTAGGCAGAGATGTGAACAACCGACGGCAGTTTTATGAATTTACGACAGGTCATAAATTCTTGGCTGAGACTCACTCTCCCCCTGGATAGAGACCCTTCCTGCCAAAACTCCAGCATCCTAGAATGAATGATTGAACAATATTTCCAACATAGAGGATGGGGCAAACGGTCGGGGGAGGGGGTCCAAAAACGACCATGTCGATTTTGTTTAATTTGGTGACATCATGAAAGACAGTAGGACAACATAACTGTATCTCTTAACGTGTTCATTTCCCAGCTGTCAGGTTTACATCTGAATGTTGTATAAGATAAATGATTAAGTATAAGAATACTTTTGAAAAGATAACAATTTGATTTAGTGTTCTCAATGAGAATTGGTTGTTTTATGATAACTTATGCACAGTCAGTAGCCACTCCCAGGTGGGAACAAACATGATGAGACGGCCCCTTTTCTACCCAAGTATAAATGCCCCCGTGACGCAATTCACACCAGACCACCCAAACCACTGTGTAAGCTAAGGTTGCAAATGGTTGAATTTATATGTCCAGAAAGAACGTGAGCGCTTGCTACACACGTTTGAAATTGTTGAATTTCTATCAGGCCGGTCTACACACAGTGTAAGCCGGGTGTTACAAATGGTTTGAAACTACAACTCTACCAAAAGACCAGACTGCGTGGAGCGTGAGTTACTGAACTATTGATCACTGAAGAAGTGAATCCTAGGCTACAGCTTATATCAGTCTGCAGCTGAAAATGTGCGCAAGTCTAGTCTGAGAACACTGACAACAACGTGGAAGCATCTATAAAGTGAAATTAACCTCTCACACCACTACGACCTGGAAGACTCTACAAAGGACAATGGCGATCTCTACTGGGCAAATCAGAGTCTTACCTCATCGACCAACTATCGAATGCAGCTTCACGTAAATACATTGCATTACTTTTCGAATGAGCGATTTATTAGTGGTATTTGTATTTCTGGGAGCGTAGCTTCCCCATTGTCCTAGAGACCCATTCCTTTGTCTCCCTTCCATCCCCCCTTTTCTCTCTGTATCTATTGTGTTATAACCAAACTGTCATGTGTTGTTAAGTCCTCTAGGGCCGGTATTGACTGTATAATGTCAGGATGTTTCATATATTCTGTAATTGTTTAATTAGCTAGTAAATAAATAATTTAGCCAATTTGTGTATGGATGATTCAACAAGTAAAGTCTGAGTTCGTTCAGACTACAAGGAATTACGACGTTCAAGAATGAGACTGATCGAGGTCAAATTCATTAATAAGCGACTGTTTTGAAAAGATATAAAAATATCCGAAGAGTTATTTTCGGGAAATAGTAACTCTGTAACGACATTTTCCCGTAGTGCCCCAAATTCCTAGTTAATTAATGTTTACATGATTTGTTTAATCACGTAATAATTAAACCTAGAGAATGGATTTAATAATATAACAGTCTTCACTTTTAATGATAGTCAAGACAGTTGTCCTTCTGGAAGGTTCTCCCATCTCCACAGAGGAACTCTTGAGCTCTGTCAGAGTGAGCATTGGGTTCTTGGTCACCTCTCTGACAAAGGCCCTTTCCCCCGATTGCTCAGTTTGGCCAGGCGGCCAGCTCTAGGAAGAGACTTGGTAGTTCCAAACATTTTCCATTTGAGAATGATGGAGGCCACTGTGTTCTTGCGGATCTTCAATGCTGCAGAAATATTTTGGTACCCTTCCCCAGATCTGTGCCTCGACACAATCCTGTCTCTGAGCTCTACGGACAGTTCTGGCTTGATTTTTCCGCTGACATGCACTGTCAACTGTGGAAAGGTGTATGCCTTTCCAAATCATGTCCAATCAATTGAATTTACGACAGCTGGACTCCAATCAAGTTGAAACATCTCAAGGATGATCAATAGAAACAGGATGCACCTGAGATCAAAGGATCTGAATACTTATGTAAATATCTTTTATTTTTATTTTATAAATTTGCAAAATTGCCTAAAAAACGGATTTCCCTTAGTCATTCAAATCTAATTTTATTTGTCACATACACGTGTTTAGCAGATGTTATTGCGGGTGTAGCGAAGTGCTTGTGCTTCTAGTTCCGACAGTGCAGCAATATCTAACAAGTAATATCTAACAATTTCATAAGAAATATCTAATACGCACAAATCTAAGTAACGGAATGGAATTAAGAATATATAAATATATGGACGAGCAATGTCAGAGCGGCATAGACTGAGATACAGTAGATAGTATAGAATACAGTTGAAGTCGGAAGTTTACATACACTTAGGTTGGAGTCATTAAAACTTGTTTTTCAACCACTCCACAAATTTCTTGTTAACAAACTATAGTTTTGGCAAGTCGGTTAGGACATCTACTTTGTGCATGACAAGTAATTTTTTCAGCAATTGTTTACAGACAAATTATTTCACTTATAATTGACTGTATCACAATTCCAGTGGGTCAGAAGCTTACATACACTAAGTTGACTGTGCCTTTAATCAGCTTGGAAAATTCCAGAAAATTATATCATGGCTTTAGAAGCTTCTGATAGGCAAATTGACATCATTTGAGTCAATTGGAGGTGTACCTGTGGATGTATTTCAAGACCTACCTTCAAACTCAGTGCCTCTTTGCTTGACATCATGGGAAAATCTAAAGAAATCAGCCAAGACCTCAGAAAAGAAATTGTAGACCTCCACAAGTCTGGTTCATCCTTGGGAGCAATTTTCAAACGCCTGAAGGTACCACATTCATCGGTACAAACAATAGAACGCAAGTTTAAACACCATGGGACCACGCAGCCGTCATACCGCTCAGAAAGGAGATGTGTTCTGTCTCCTAGAGATGAACGTACTTTGGTGCGAAAGGCGCAAATCAATCCCAAAACAACAGCAAAGGACCATGTGAAGATGCTGGAGGAAACAGGTACAAAAGTATCTATATCCACAGTTAAACAAGTCCTGTATCGACATAACCTGAAAGGCCACTCAGCAAGGAAGAAGCCACTGCTCCAAAACCGTCATGAAAAAGCCAGACTACGGTTTGCAACTGCACATGGGGACAAAGATCGTACTTTTTGGAGAAATGTCCTCTGGTCTGATGAAACAAAAATAGAACTTTGGCCATAATGACCATCGTTATGTTTGGAGGAAAAAGGGGGAGGCTTGCAAGCCGAAGAACACCATCCCAACTGTGAAGCACGGGGGTGGCAGAATCATGTTGTGGGGGTGCTTTGCTGCAGGAGGGATTGGTGCACTTCACAAAATAGATGGTGTCATGAGGAAGGAAATTATGTGGATATATTGAAGCAACATCTCAAGACATCAGTCAGGAAGTTAAAGCTTGGTCTCAAATGAGTCTTCCAAATGGACAATGACCCCAAGCATACTTCCAAAGTTGTGGCAAAATGGCTTAAGGACAACAAAATCAAGGTAGTGGAGTGGCCATCACAAAGCCATGACCTCAATCCTATAGAAAATGTGTGGGCAGAACTGAAAAAGTGTGTGCGAGCAAGGAGGCCTAAAAACCTGACTCAGTTACACCAGCTCTGTCAGGAGGAATGGGCCAAAATTCCCCCAACTTATTGTGGAAAGCTTGTGGAAGGCTAACCGAAATGTTTGACCCAAGTTAAACAATTTAAAGGCAATGCTACCAAATACTAATTGAGGGTATGTAAACGTCTGACCCACTGGGAATGTGATGAAAGAAATAAAAGCTGAAATAAATCATTCTCTCTACTATTATTCTGACATTTCACATTTTAAAAATAAAGTGGTTATCCTAACTGACCTAAGAGAGGGAATTCTTACTAGGATTAAATGTCAGGAATTGTGAAAAACTGAGTTTAAATGTATTTGGCTAAGGTGTATGTAAACTTCTGACTTCAACTGTAGGTAGGGGTAAAGTGACTATGCATAGATAATAAACAGTGAATAGCGGTAGTGGGAGGGTTCAATGTAAATAGTCCGGGTGGCCATTGGATTAATTGTTCAGCTGTCTTATGGCTTGGGGGTAGAAGCTGTTAAGGAGCCTTTTGGACCTAGACTTGGCGCTCAGTGCCGTGCGGTAGCAGAGAAAACAGTCTATGACTTGGGTGACTGGAGTCTTTGACAAACTTAGGTTTGTAATAGATACAATTCTGGCACCAGAGATTTCTCCTGTGCTCACTTTTATTCATGATGTTTTGCTCTAACAGGTTCTAGATCACTATTCTCTGTAGTCTGAAATAGCCTCCTCTCATTATCGTCTTTCCTTCAACTGCATTGACATAAAATAACTGGTCTGGTGAATGGAAATTGTAGATATAATAGGCATCCACCATATTGCTTACACATTGGCTAGGTTTGATCAGTGAAGATGACGGTTAGGAGATGAGGTGAGGAAGACATACTAGACTATTGAGATGCCCCCCTAACTAACAGACAGACTCACAGACTCCTCGCTGCCCTGCAGGTCCCTGCCAGCCCTCTGAGAAGGAGCAATAGGCAGCTGGATAATATCTACATAAGCGTTAACACAAATACACATATGAAGTTATGTAGTTAAGTTGTTACACCTGTTACCTGCTGTTTCTCATAGAGAGAGAGAGAGAGATCTCAGGTCAGGCTATCTCAGGTCAGTGTTTCATAAGGTTGAGCAGTAGCAGTGATGTGTCAGATTCTGTTTCTCAGAGACCTGTCTGTGTTCGTCATTACTTTATTTTGTTCTCTTATTGTGCTCCGGCTACATCCTCTCCACAGGGACAGATTCACACAGCTGTGACTTCTAATCACTACCTATCCCCCTCATCCCTCTATCTCTTTCAATCCCTCTCTCTCCGGCTGTTTCAGTTAGTTAATTAATTTAGCTCAGAGGTTACAATCTGGTTACCCACCACACTCTCCTCATAAATGCTGTTCGATCACACTGGTCTGGTTCATGTCATTGATGTGTAACAAGATCAATCCTGGCCAGGGGGGGTTATAGGTATTAACACTCTATGGGCTATGGGGTGGAAAAGGGGATGAGAAATGGAGAGAGAGATGGAAAGGGAGTAGATAGAGAGAGAGGTGGAGTGATAGAGATGGGAAAAGCAGGTGTTCCTCCGTCATGCAGCAGGTGAAGCAACATACACATATACACACAAATGGTGGAAAAGGGAGAGTGAAAGGGAGGGAGAAAAAGGGTGGTTTGGAGGACAATATGAAGTGAGAGATATACAGTAGAAGTCAAACGTTTGGACACACCTACTCATTCAAGGGGTTTTCTTTATTTTGACTATTTTCTACATTGTAGAGTAATAGTGAAGACATCAAAACTATCAAATAACACATATGACATATTTTGTATTTGAGATTCTTCAAAGTAACCACCCTTTGCCTTGATGACAGCTTTGCACACTCTTGGCATTCTCTCAAACAGCTTCATGAGGTAGTCACCTGGAATGCATTTTAATTAACAGGTGTGCCTTGTTAAAAGTAAATTTGTGGAATTTCTTTCCTTAATTAATGCATTTGAGCCAATCAATTGTGTCGTGACATGGTCGAGGTATACAGAAGATAGCCCGATTTGGTAAAAGTCCATATTATGGCAAGAACAGCTCAAATAAGCAAAGGGAAATGGCATCCCATCTAGTTTACGCTTAGTGGGACTATAATTTGATTTTCAACAGGACAATAACCCAACACACATCCAGGCTATGTAAGGGCTATTTGACCAAGAAGGAGGGTGATGGAGTGCTGCATCAGATGACATGGCCTCCACAATCACCCGACCTCAACCCAATTGAGATGGTTTGGGATGAGTTGGACCGCAGAGTGAAGGAAAAGCAGCCAACAAGTGCTCTGCATATATGCAAACTCATTCAAGACTGTTGGAAAAGCATTCCTCATGAAGCTGGTTGAGAGAATGCTAAGCGTGTGCAAAGCTGTCATCAAGGCAAAGGGTAGCTAGAAGAATCTCAATTATAAAATATATTTTGATTTGTTTAACCTCTCTTGGGTACGTGAGACGTTAGCGTCCCACCTCTTCAAAAGCCAGTGAAACTGCTGGGCGCCAAATTCAAATACAGAAATACTCATTATAAAAATTCAGAAAACAAAACATATTTTACATAGGTTTAAAGATTAACTTCTTGTGAATCCAACCACGGTGTCAGATTTAAAAAATGCTTTACGGCGAAAGCATACCTTACGATTATTTGAGAACATAGCCCACTAGACAAATCATTACAAACAGTAACCAGCCAAGTAGAACAGTTACACAAGTCAGAAGTAGAGATATAATTAATCCCTTACCTTTGATGATCTTCATATGGTTGCACTCAGCAGACATTCATTTACTCAATAAATGTTCCTTTTGTTCGATAAAGTCTCTTTATATCCAAAAACCTCTGTTTTGTTTGCGCGTTTTCTTCAGTAATCCACAGGCTCAAACGCAGTCAAAACAGGCAGACAAAAAAATCCAAATTGTATCCGTAAAGTTCATAGAAACATGTCAAACGATGTTTATATCCAATCCTCAGGTTTTTTTGCCTAAATAATCGATCATATTTCAACCGGACAATAACGTCGTCAATTTAAAAGGTACACAAGAAAGGCACTCTCTCGGTCTCGCGCATGAAAAAGCTCTGTGACACTTTAGGGTCCACTCATTCAGACTGCTCTTACTTCGTCATTTTTCAGAATACAAGCCTGAAACAATTTCTAAAGACTGTTGACATCTAGTGGAAGGCATAGAAACTGCAATTTGAGTCCTAAGTCAATGGATACTGTAATGGCATTGAATAGAAAACTACAAAACCACAAAAAAAACTACTTCCTGAATGAATGTTTCTCAGGTTTCTGCCTGCCAAATCAGTTCTGTTATACTCACAGACACTATTTTAACAGTTTTGGAAGCTTTATAGTGTTTTCTATAAAAATCTACCAGTTATATACATATCCTATCTTCTGGGCCCGAGAAGCAGGCAGTTTAATGTGGGCATGCATTTCATCCAAAATTCCGCCCGAATGCTGCCCCCTACCCTAGAGAAGTTAACACTTTTTTGGTTACCCCATGATTCCATATGTGTTATGTCACAGTTTTGATGTCTTCGCTATTATTATACAATGTAGAAGATAGTAAAAATTAAGAAAAACCCTTTAATGAGTAGGTGTGTACTTTTGTCTGGTACTGTATTCAGTATGTGAAGCACATTTACGAATACTATGTCATAAATAGTTCATTGTTGATACACAGTATTACAGGATAATATCATACTATTTGATATTATTAAAGTTTTTTTAACATTGCTCACTCAGTAGTTTTATGTTATTGCTATAATGATGATGCTAAATATGACAGTAATCTCTTCTCTCTGGCCTGCAAATCCTATTACCTCTAAATGAACTGTATCTCTCTCTCTCTGTCTCTCTCTTACACACACACACACACACACACACACACACACACACACACACACACACACACACACACACACACACACACACACACACACACACACACACACACACACACACACACACACACACACACACACACACACACACACACACACACACACACAAACACACTCCTCTCCTTCTCATCTCCAGGTGCCCACTCCAGACATCCGAGCCCACAGCCTGTTCTTCGACCTATCTGCTTATGGAGTGGAGGCTCTCAGGGAGCCAATGAGCTCTGCCGTCAAGCCAGGGTTCCACCTCAAGATCTACGGAACCTTCCGGAACCGCTACATGGCGCTATTTTGCCCCGCCTCAGACACCAAGATGGTCCGCTTCCTACGACACACCGCAAACTCCTCAGTAAGGACCCTGCAGGCACTGTCTCTTTCTGATGAAAACGTAGAGCATTCGTTCCATACCGATTCCTTGCACATGTCCCTAGGACCTGGGTTGGGACCACTGGCCAACACTTAGAGCCAAGACCTATTCTTTAGGCTTGCCGCTGTCTGATTACCAACAGAAATTAACTGAGGTTTAGAAAACAACTGGGCAGAAAATGAATTAATAAATCATCTCATAATGAATGCTGTGGTCAACTGATGTTTTCCATACCCTTCCATGCATGTGTATGAGCCTTGGCCTCCTGCTTGGCCAGACTAATGTACTGTATTTCTATCTTAATGGAAAGGCTTAATAATAACCCTGGCCACAGTGCAGAGCTGCATTTCACACCTACTTACCTCACACCTTTCATTCAGCAAATGACCCCTTACCACAGCACTGTGTTAGTTGGTTGATTACACTGA
Organism: Salvelinus alpinus; assembly: GCF_045679555.1. Classification (NCBI taxonomy): domain Eukaryota; kingdom Metazoa; phylum Chordata; class Actinopteri; order Salmoniformes; family Salmonidae; genus Salvelinus; species Salvelinus alpinus. The sequence continues at coordinate 36,588,807 of NC_092100.1, read as the reverse complement.
GCAAAGCTCAGTGTGTGTTTGTTTGGGTGTGTGTGTGTGGGGGGGGGGGTGGTTCAAGGATAGTAAAACAAAAGAAAATTGCCCCTCGTGGGGACATTTCCCACATCGCAATGACGAAAAAGGCTTTTTAAGCTTAGGGGTTAGGTTTAGGTTTAAGAGGGTTTCTGTTTATGGTGGTATCAAGCCTTGGGTTGCACGGGCATATTGCAACATTCTGCCCTATTTCTATATTGTACATCCAACCGGTTAGGGTTAGAATTAGGGTTAGGGGTTAGGTTTAGGGTTATGGTAAGGGTGAGGTTTAGGGTTAGCGTTAGAGGTTAGTGGTTAGTGGTTATGGTTAGGTTTAGGGTTTGGTTATGGTTAGAGTTACGGGTTAAGGTTAGGGTTATGGTTATGGTAAGGGTTAGGGTTAGGGTTAGGGAAAATAGGATTTTGAATAGAAATACATTTTAGGTCCCCATGAGGATACCATAAATAGTGTGTGTGTGTGTGTGTGTGTGTGTGTGTGTGTGTGTGTGTGTGTGTGTGTGTGTGTGTGTGTGTGTGTGTGTGTGTGTGTGTGTGTGTGTGTGTGTGTGTGTGTGTCTGCGCGCGCGCAGAGGCTGGAGGAGCCATCTGTATCTTAATGTTACACAATAGGCTGTAAATTAGGCAGAATCAACCCACCAAGGGACAGAAGCTGCCTCCAGGCGATATAAAGGCGGCAATGTTCTACTGTGTGTGTGTTTCAAAATCTTGTTTAATAAGATGGTGGGTGAAATCAGTATGAAGCGATTGTTGGATTGTCCCTGAATGTCTCATCTCTGCGTGGCCGTCTTCGCTAAGAAACAGAGGTCAGATTCTCTGTCTCACACACACACACACACACACACACACACACACACACACACACACACACACACACACACACACACACACACACACACACACACACACACACACACACACACACACACACACACACACACACACACACACACACACACAGGTATGTTGTTACCTGGTTACGGATGACTGTCCTGCTGTGGGCCGAAGGAGAGATGAGAGGAGAGCACAGCAGTGTCACAGAGAGAGAAAGGAGGAATACGAGCGAGAGAGTTGGAAATTAAAACTGTCATGTTTTTACCATCGACGTGATGACAGAGCAGACGTCAGAGATTAGAGATTGTCTTAGATGTGTTTTCCACAGTTTTTTTTCAGAACATCCATGGATAGTAATTGAATGTTCTGATTATATTCCTGTACAATGACTATGGTAGGTAGGGCAGTGTGTTTGTATGGCTATGCTCTTGGTATGACCAACACATCTATCTGTGTTTGTCCCACCCCCATGGTCTGTCATTTACAATCACTCAGGTCCTTCATTTGCTCAAAGAGGAGCTTCAGTTGCTTTATCTTGTCATTTGGGCCACATGAGATGTCTTTATCCAGCCCTTAATCTCGTCCCCAGGCTTAAATTCTTCCCGGCTGGGTAGACGAGATTATCCAGCTCCGGTCGTCTGGGTGGGTGGGTGCTTGATGTTTCTGTTTGACCATAAAACACATTCTGTTTCATGACTCATCTCTGGTCTCCTCTCCCTCCAGATCATGAAGAACATATTCCACCAGTCGTTTAATGCATATAAGACAGACATCGAGCCCCGTCTCAATGACCTGATGCTGCACCACATGCAATGCAGCAGATGTCTGTTTGAGATCCAGCTATCTCACCGGAGAGTCAGTGCCGCATACATAGAGGGAGACAATGTGTCTGTCACCGTGGAAGCGGCACGGGTGCTCAACTTCGACACAGGTACACGCTGACATTATCTTCAAATTGCTACATAGACATTTTCTGACAGAACTTGCCGCAGGGCTCAACTTCGACACAGGTACACACAAACACCCTGGCATCATCTTCAAATTGCTACATAGACATTTTCTCTCCAGCACTTGTCACAGGGCTCAACTTCAACACAGGTACATGCAAACGCCATGACATCATCTTCAAATTGCTACATAGACATTTTCTGACAGCACTTGTTGCAGGGCTCAACTTCAACACCTGTACTAAGGTTGAATATTTTCCTGCTATTTTACAAATGTTCCATTCCGAGAATAAATCACTTTTCTCCTGGGTAACCCGATATTTCCACCCAAAACCGGAAGTATCATCCAGCAAGCTATTCTATTTAATTTAAAGCTCATCGGGCTCAGGTAGCATCAGGCCTGAATTTCCGAACAAAGTTCATAGGCAAATCCAGACATAGGCTATTTCTATGCTTTCTATGCATTAAAATAGCCTATATCTGGATTTGCCTATGAGTGATCGGAAATTCAGGCCTGATGCTACCTGAGCCTGATGAGCCCTACATCAGACATTTCATGAGCTTAAGCGCAAAAAAGCCCAAATGATTGTGCCATTATCTAATACATAGGATATAATATATAGGGTACTGCACATTACGCACGGCAGAAAAACGTAAAAGCCTATAGATGTAGTTGGCTATATGGTCCCTTGGGTAAATAAGTGAAAAAAGCTCCAGTAGGCTAATCTTTTTGAGTGTGAACTGTATTACTGTACCGTTGTCACGCCCTGACCTTAGAGATCCTTTTTATGTCTCTATTTTGGTTTGGTCAGGGCGTGAGTTGGGGTGGGCATTCTATGTCTGGTGTTCTATGTTTTCTTTTCTGTGTGTTTGGCCGGGTGTGGTTCTCAATCAGAGGCAGCTGTCTATCGTTGTCTCTGATTGAGAACCATACTTAGGTAGCCTTTTTCCACCTGTGTGTTGTGGGTAGTTGTTTTCTGTTTTGTGTCTGCACCAGACAGGACTGTTTCGTTTCGCTCACTCTCTTTGTTGTTTTTGTTGTTTCAGTGTTCAGGTTATTTATTCAATTACAATGAACACTTACCACGCTGCGTTTTGGTCACCTTCTTTCCAGGACGATCGTTACAACCGTATTGTATAATAGCCTACTGTATTATATGGACTGGAATTTCGCACCTCGTTCAGACATGATAAAGCTGAGAGAGCATGCAATTATGGTGCAGCACATGCGGCCTACAGAGTTACAAGCATAGGCTAGCGAATTTGATTTTATAATATAATAGGGGCTATTTGTATAATTAGTAGGCTGACGCGTTTCTACCTTTCATAATATTCCCCATGTTATTAGCCTACCTCCTCTTTCACTCTCTATTGTTGCCTTATTCCTTCCTCACTTTCAACAGTTAAATTAAATAAGTTCCGTTGTCCTTATCTTCGTCATTCTAATGACATGCTTGAATAATATAGGACTAGACTTAAATGCAGACTGCTTTCACTTCTCTTCATGAAGATTGAATGGTTATGGGTCTGAATAAATAACTGCTATAGCCTACCACCATCACACGTTCGCTGCTTTTCTTTCAAACTACCTGTGAGTTCTATTGGCTGCTGCACTTTACATTAAAAAACCAAGAGCTTGCATCCCTCTTCGATTTGTCTGTTGGTATAAGAAATGAAAAAAATATATATAATTCCAGCTAGCTTTTCTAGCCTAGATTTTCTGACATGGGACTCCAAGAGCTAAGGAGTGTTTCTTTTTAGGAGAAAGGCCAGGTGCTTGCATATTGCGCAAGAGACAGAGGCTAGTTAGAAGTTTATTATGCAGAACCTATCATTCATTAGCTAAATTAGCTAAATATAAGGCTAATACTGCACTGAATCATTACCTGAAAGAGGTAGGCTACATCTATATATATATACAGTACCAGTTAAAAGTTTGGACACAGCTACTCATTCAAGGGTTTTTCTTTATTTTTACTATTTTCTACATTGTAGAATAATAGTGAAGATATCAAAACTATGAAAGAATACATGTGGAATCATGAAGTAACAAAAAAGTTGTTAAACATATCCAAATACATTTTATATTTGAGATTCTTAAAAGTAGCCACCCTTTGCCTTGATGACAGCTTTGCACACTCTTGGCATTCTCTCAACCAGCTTCATGAGGTAGTCATCTGGAATGCATTTCAATTAACAGGTGTGCCTTACTAAAAATGTATTTGTGGAATTTCTTTCCTCCTTAATGCGTTTGAGCCAATCAATTGTGTTGTGACAAGGTAGGGTTGGTATACAGAAGATAGCCCTATTTGGTAAAAGACCAAGTCCATATTATGGCAAGAACAGCTCAAATAAGCAGAGAGAAATGACAGTACATCATTATTTTAAGTCATGAAGGTCAGTAAATACGGAACATTTCAAGAACTTTGAACGTTTCTTCAAGTGCAGTCGCAAAAACCATCAAGCGCTATGATGAAACTGGCTCTCATGAGGACCGCCACAGGAAAGGAAGACCCAGAGTTACTTCTGCTGCAGAGGATAAATTCATTAGAGTTACCAGCCTCAGAAATTGCAGCCTGTAAGAAGAGACTTGCTTGGGCCAAGAAACACGAGCAATGGACATAAAGCCTATTCCCCCTCAGGAGACTGAAAAGATTTGTCATCGGTCCTCGGATTCTCAAAAGGTACTACAGCTGCACCATCGAGAGCATCCTGACTGGTTGCATCACTGCCTGGCATGGCAACTGCTTGGCATCTGACCATAAGGCGCTACAGAGGGTAGTGCGTACGCCCCAGTACATCACTGGGGCCAAGCTTCCTGAAATCCAGAACATATATACTAAATTGTCAAAGACTCCAGTCACCCTAGTCATAGACTGTTCTCTCTGCTACCGCACGGCAAGCGGTACCGGAGCGCCAAGTCTAAGATGAAAAGGCTTCTTAACAGCTTCTACCCCAAAGCCATAAGACTGCTGAATAATTAATCAAATGGCCACCCGGACTATTTACATTGATCCCCACCCCCTTTTGTTTTTACACTGCTGCTGCTCGCTGTTTATTATCTATGCATAGTCACTTTACAAATTACCTCGACTAACCTGTACCCCTGCACATTGACTTTGTACCGGTACCCCCTGTATATAGCCTCGTTATTGTTATGTAATTGTCTTGTGTTACTTGTTTTATAATTTTAGTTCGTTTATTTAGTAAATTTATTCTTAACTCTATTTCTTGAACTGCATTGCTGGTTACGTGACAAATTACATTTGATTTGATAAGAGTACAATATAACGTACTGTATCTCTCCCAAATTATTTCAGAATCTTCTTCTTACTATGTACACTACCGGTCAAAAGTTTTAGAACACCTACTCATTCAAGGGTTTTTCTTTATTTTAACTTTTTTCTACATTGTAGAATAATAGTGAAGACATCAAAATTATGGAATCATGTAGTAAACAAAAAAGTGTGAAACAAATCAAAATATATTTTATATTTGAGATTCTTCAAAAAGCCACCCTTTGCCTTGACAGCTTTGCACACTCTTGGCATTCTCTCAACTAGCTTCACCTGGAATGCTTTTCTAACAGTCTTAAAGTAGTTCCCACATATGCTGAGCACTTGTTGGCTGCTTTTCCTTCACTCTGCGGTCAGACTCATCCCAAACCATCTCAATTGGGTTGAGGTCGGGTGATTGTGGATGCCAGGTCATCTGATGCACTCCATCACTCTCCTTCTTGGTAAAATAGCCCTTACACAGCCTGGAGGTGTGTTGGGTCATTGTCCTGTTGAAAAACAAACGCTAGTCCCACTAAGCCCAAACCAGATAGAATGGCCTATCACTGCAGAATGCTGTGGTAGCCATGCTGGTTAAGTGTGAAATCTAAATAACTCACATCCAGTGTCACCAGCAAAGCATCCCCACACCATAACACCTCCTCCTCCATGCTTTACGGTGGGAAATACACATGCGGAGATCATCCGTTCATCCACACCACGTCTCACACAGACAAGGTGATTGGAACCAAATATCTCAAATTTGGACTCCAGACCAAAGGACACATTTCCACCTGTCTCTTATTAATTTCTCGTGTTTCTTGGCACAAGCAAGTCTCTTCTTATTATTGGTGTCCTTTAGTAGTGGTTTCTTTGCATCAATTCGACAACCAAGGCCTGATTCACGCGGTCTCCTCTGAATAGTTGATGTTGAGATGTGTCTGTTACTTGAACTCTGTGAAACATTTATTTGTGCTGCAATTTCTGAGGCTGGTAACTCTAATGAATTTATCCTCTGCAATCAATCAATCAATCAATCAAATGTATTAATAAAGACCTTCTTACATCAGCTGATGTCACAAAGTGCTGTACAGAAATCCAGCCTAAAACCCCAAACAGCAAGCAATGCAGGTGTAGAAGCACGGTAGCTAGGAAAAACTCCTTAGAAAGGCCAGAACCTAGGAAGAAACCTAGAGAGGAACCAGGCTATGAGGGGTGGCCAGTCCTCTTCTGGCTGTGCCGGGTGGAGATTATAACAGAACATGGCCAAGATGTTCAAATGTTCATAGATGACCAGCAGGGTCAAATAATAATAATCACAGTAGTTGTCGAGGATGCAGCAAGTCAGCACCTCAGGAGTAAATGTCAGTTGGCTTTTCATAGCCGATCATTCAGAGTATCTCTACTCCATGCTTTTGTTGCTTCTAGGTTAGACTATTGCAATGCTCTACTTCCCGGCTACCCGGATAAAGCACTAAATAAACTTCAGTTAGTGCTAAATACGGCCGCTAGAATCCTGACTAGAACCAAAAAATTTGATCATATTACTCCAGTGCTAGCCTCCCTACACTGGCTTCCTGTTAAAGCAAGGGCTGATCTCAAGGTGTTATTGTTAACCTACAAAGCGTTACATGGGCTTGCTCCTACCTATCTTTCCGAGTTGGTCCTGCCGTACATACCTACACGTACGCTACGGTCACAAGACGCAGGCCTCCTAATTGTCCCTAGAATTTCTAAGCAAACAGCTGGAGGCAGGGCTTTCTCCTATAGATCTCAATTTTTATGGAATGGTCTGCCTACCCATGAGAGAGACGCAGACTCGGTCTCAACCTTTAAGTCTTTATTGAAGACTTATCTTTTCAGTAGGTCCTATGATTGAGTGTAGTCTGGCCCAGGAGTGTGAAGGTGAACGGAAAGGCTCTGGAGCAACGAACCGCCCTTGCTGTCTCTGCCTGGCCGGTTCCCCTCTCTCCACTGGGATTCTCTGCCTCTAACCCTATTACAGGTGCTGAGTCACTGGCTTACTGGTGCTCTTCCATGCCGTCCCTAGGAGGGGTGTGTCACTTGAGTGGGTTGAGTCACTGACGTGATCTTCCTGTCTGGGTTGGCGCCCCCCCCTTGGGTTGTGCCATGGCGGAGATCTTTGTGGGCTATACTCAGCCTTGTCTCAGGATGGTAAGTTGGTGGTTGAAGATATCCCTCTAATGGTGTGGGGGCTGTGCCTTGGCAAAGTGGGTGGGGTTATATCTTTCCTGTTTGTCCCTGTCCGGGGGTATCATCGGATGGGGCCACAGTGTCTCCTGACCCCTCCTGTCTCAGCCTCCAGTATTTATGCTGCATTAGTTTATGTGTCAGGGGGCTAGGGTCAGTTTGTTATATCTGGAGTACTTGTCCTGTCTTATCCGGTGTCCTGTTTGAATTTAAGTATGCTCTCTCTAATTCTCTCTTTCTTGGAGGACCTGAGCCCTAGGACCATGCCTCAGGACGACCTGACATGATGACTCCTTGCTGTTCCCAGTCCACTGTCACGGATCCCTTTGGATCTTTCATTGCACTCATCTGGCCCTTATTCCCACTGATTGTGTTTGTATATATGTGCCCTTTGTTCACCATGGTGCTGTCTATTATTGTTACAATGTCCATTGGTGCGTGTGAGTACCTGTTCTGTGTGTTTTGGGCTTTCGTGCCCTTGTGGATTGCGCAGATGGTTATGGGTCTCATCCCATGTGATAATCATTGTGCGCTAGTGTTATTTATTCGAGGTACACCTCACTCTTTTGTTTGGGTTTCAACCCTGTGTTTTTGTTACGTGTTTGTTTGGTCCTTGTCCCCGTGCCTTCACAAGGCACGCCGTAATTTGGGGCTTAGTAAAAAAAAATATTACGCATTCCTGCGCCTGTCTCCCAAATCTCTTCATACCATCGTGACAATACGTAACTTCAAAGATTTTATTGAGTTATTGTTCATGTAAGGAAATCAATCAATTTAAATAAATATATTAGGCCTTAATCGATGGATTTCACAGGAATACAGATATGTATCTGTTGGTCACAGATACCTTTAAAAAAAGAAGGTAGGGGCGTGGATCAGAAAACCAGCCACAGTATCTGGTGTGACCACCATTTGCCTCATGCAGTGCGATACATCTCCTTCGCATAGAGTTGATCAGGCTGTTGATTGTGGCCTGTGGGATGTTGTCCCACTCTTCTCCAATGGCTGTGCGAAGTTGCTGGATATTGGCGGGAACTGGAACACGCTGTCATACACGTCGATCCAGAGCATCCTAAACATGTTCAATGGGTGACATGTCTGGTGAGTATGCAGGACATGGGAGAACTGGGACATTTTCAGCTTCCAGGAATTGTGTACAGATCCTTGCGACATGCATAATCATGCTAAAACATGAGAGGATGGCGGTGGATGAATGGAATGACAATGGGCCTCAGGATTTCGTCAAAGTATCTCTGGATTCAAATTGCCATTGGGAAAATGCAATTGTTTTCATTTTCCGTAGCTTATGCATGCCCATACCATAACCCCTACGCCACAATGGAGCACTCTGTTCACAATGTTGACATCAGCAAACCGCTCGCCCAAACGACGCCATACAAATTCTTCCGTGAAGAGCACACTTCTCTAGCGTGCCAGTGGCCATTGAAGCTGAGCATTTGCCCACTGAAGTCAATTATGATGCCAAACTGCAGTCAGGTCAAGACCCTGGACAACGAGCATGCAGATGAGCTTCCCTGAGACCATTTCTGACAGTTTGTGCAGAAATTCTTCAGTTGTACAAACCCACAGTTTTATCAGCTGTCTGGGTGGCTGGTCTCAGACGATCCTGCAGATGAAGAGGCCGGATGTGGAAGTCCTGGGCTGGCGTGGTTACACATGGTCTGCAGTTGTGAGGTCTGGTTGGACGTACTGCCAAATTCTCTAAAACGACGTTGGAGGTGGCTTATTGTAGAGAAATGAACATTCATCTCTCTGGAAACAGCTCTGGTGGACATTCTTGCAGTCAGCATGCCAATTGCACGCTCCCTCAAAACCCTTAGACATCTGTGGCATTGTGTTGTGTAACAAAACTGCACATTTTAGGGTGGCCTTTTGTTGTCCCCAGCACAAGGTGCACCTGTGTAATGATTATGATGTTTAATCAGCTTCTTGATATGCCACCTGTCATGTGGATGGATTATCTTGGCAAATGAGAAATGCTCACTAACAGGAATGTAAACAAATTTGTTCACAAAATTTGAGAAAAACAAGCATATGGAACATTTCTGGGATCTTTTATTTCAGCTCATGAAATATGGGACCAACACTTTACATGTTGCATTTATATTTTTGTTCAGTGTGTATGTAAGATTTTAACAATAATACACGCCGGGATGAGGTCAATGGTACAAATATTTGTATTGTGTAATGTGCAGAGAGAATATATTCCAATATCAGGATCATGGCCATGCTTCATAGAATCTACACCCATCCAAGCACCACTAAAACAGTAAGGAGCTTACTGCACCTAGTCATAGAAAAGAAAACACTAGAAATTGAACAAATATTTGACCCTTCATAGAAAGGGTTATGAAGTTAAGTTTGTACAACCAATTAACCCATCAACCAATCAATCAATTGTTTCCTCTTCTTGAGCAGGTGTTTGTGTAGTCTGAGGTCTGTGTGAGGGAGTTATGGTTATGGAGTGTTTGTCTGATGCTGGACTTGAGGATTCTCATCAGGACTTTATAGCTCTCCATCTCCTCCTGAGGGTGCTATTGAAAACAGAGAACAATAGTTAGACATCAATTTGAACTATGACTGCCACACACACTCACGCACACACCCACAGACTCACCCTGGTGAGTGCTTGTATCAGGCGTCGTAGCACAGCCTCCTCTCTCTGAGGACACAGACTGGTCACCTGACCCACACAACCCAGCAAACAGGACATGGTGTGGCGCTGGGGCTGCTGGGACAACATGCACACACACACATACACAATAGTTGCTGAGGAGGTTGAAGACCCCGAAGTAAGCCATGACATGGTTAAATGTGTATCAATGGTCTGACTGGGTCTCTCACCTTCGTTAACACACTGAGATGGTTCACGTGTTGAGATACTGAGGTCAACCTCTCTATGTCATCTGCACTCAGAACAGGCTCCTGGAGAGAGATAAAAAGAGAGTATAAAAAGCAGGAGAGTGTAAGAGAGTGAGAGTATAAAGGGAGAGAGATCTTTATCTGAGCCCTCTGACCTTGAGTTTCTCCAGCCAGGTCCACAATAGACAGCTGAGTACGTGCGGATCAGACTCTGTGACCAGTAGAGCCCAGGCACACTCACTGCTGTTCAGCTCCTCCTGTCAGTCAACACAGAAAGAACAGAGTGCAGTCAGGATTCCGGTTACTGGTAGGCAGCCCATGACAGATTAAGGTATCCCATTCCAATATGTTGTAATCATAGTTATGGTAAATTCCATTTCATTTAAGTCAATTCAGGAGGGCCCAAATCTTGAGATCCGCAGAATAAGCTTCAATGGCTTTAGTAGCTTAGTAACTTCCAGACAGTCTACACTACACCTCAGCTTGTGATAACCTGCTGTAACAGTTTATTACCTGTAGCAGTGCTGTCCTCTGTAGAATAGACTCTCCAGGGGGGTTTAAATCTGCCATCTCCTTGGCAACTGCCCGAGCCACTGAGGCCTGTCCGGACTTACGCTGGTTTTTACGTACCTTCAAAGCACAGGAAATAGTGTATTAAGAAATGTGCTTTATATTAAAAAGAGACACTTTTACTAGTATGCCCCCAGTAACACAGTCTGATACTCACCTCAATGTAAGAGTTGAATTTGTGAAACGCTGGCGCCCTCTTGGCAGTGCACTTTAAACTCTTCGAAGAACAGTTACTGTTGGTTGCCCCACTGCCTGCTGGGAGGTTGAGTCTTTGTGAGTCCTCAGGACTGGAACAGAGGCCAGCTGTAGGGGTGGGTAGGACTGGACTCATAGGTCTCAAGTCAGGTCTAATCTGCTCTAACCCAGGCCAGTCTCTCTTACTCCTATCTAGTACAGTACAGTATGAGCCCAACTCAAGATCCTGGAAGAAAATAAAGCAATGTGGTTAATTTCAAGGCTCTGAATGTTGCCAGTACCAATGCAGATTTTTCTAAACTAATGTTCAAGGATGTACCACCTGTAACCAGTAATGCCGGGGATACACTACTCAATTTCGCCATGAATTCGCTTTTGCCGAAACAAATTGTATTGAAATCCTTTGAACTTGGGCTATGATCAGTACGTCAGGACTCACATAGTTTGAGTGGGTGACACGAGCCTACCAGACAAGCTAAATTACTGCAACACTGAACCATGCATGAGAGCATCAGCTGTTCCGGACGACTGTGTGATCACGCTCTCCATAGCTGATGTGAATAAGACCTTTAAACAGGTCAACATTCACAAGGCCACAGGGCCAGACGGATTACCAGAATGTGTACTTCAAACATGCGCTGACCAACTGGCAAGTGTCTTCACTGACATTTTCAACCTGTCCCTGACTGAGTCTGTAGTACCAACATGTTTCAAGCAGACCACCATATTCTGCGTGCCCAAGAACACTAATGTAACCTGCCTATATGACTACCGGGCCATAGCACTCACGTCTGTAGCCATGAAGTGCTTTGAAAGGCTGGTCATGGCTCACATCAACACCATTATCCCAGAAACCCTAGACCCACTTTAATTTGCATACCGCCTCAACATATCGCCCCTGTTCACTCATGACTGCATAGCCAGGCACGATTCTAACACCATCATTAAGTTTGCCGATGACACAACAGTGGTGGGCCTGACAACGATGAGACAGCCTATAGGGAGGAGACCTGGCCATGTGGTGCCAGGATAACAACCTCTCCTTCAATGTGATCAAGACAAAGGAGATGATTGTGGACTACAGGAAAAGGAGGACCGAGCATGCCCCCATTCTAATTAATGGGGCTGTAGTGGAGCAGGTTGAGAGCTTCAAGTTCCTTGGTGTCCACATCACCAACAAACTATCATGGTCCAAACACACCAAGACAGTCGTGAAGAGGGCACAGACAAAGCCTATTCCCCCACAGGAGACTGAAAAGATTTGGCATGGGTCCTCAGATCCTAAAAAAGTTATACAGCGGCACCATGGAGAGCATCCTGACTGGTTGCATCACTGCCTGGTATGGCAACTGCTCAGCCTCTGACCGCAAGGCACTACAGAGGGTAGTGCGTACGGCCCAGTACACACTGGGGTCAGCTTCCTGCCATCCTGGACCTCTATAACAGGCGGTATCAGAGGAAGGCCCTAAAAATAGCTGAAGACTCCAATCATCCTAGTCATAGACTGTGCTTTCTTCTACCTCATGGCAAGCGGTACCGGAGCGCCTAGTCTAGGTCCAAAAGGCTTCTTAACAGCTTCTACCCCCAAGCCATAAGACTCCTGAACAGCTAATCGAATGGCTACCCAGACTATTTGCATTGTCCACCCCCCCCCCCCCCTCTTTTATTCTGCTGCTACTCTCTGTTTATTATCTATGCATAGTCACTTTAACTCTACCTATTTGTACATATTACCTCAATTACCTCGACTAACCGATGCCCCCGCACATTGACTCTGTACCTGTACCCCCTGTATATCGCCTCGCTATTGTTATTTTACTGCTGCTCTTTATTTATTATTATTATAATTGTATTTTTTTTACTTATCTATTTTTTACTTAACACTTATTTTTCTCAAAACAGCATTGTTGGTTAAGGGCTTGTATACCTGTTGTGTTCGGCATGTGTGACAAATACAATTTGATTTGATTTGATGTGACTGAGATGATGGACAGGTTTGTGGAGCTGTGGAGAGAACACAGCTGCCTTCTCAATATTAAATGGTTTATATTACTTCCAATTCCCTCTGTAGAATAGAAAGTGCCCACAGCTGCCCAACCATTTGCGGGTCTATATTCTGCACATCCATCTCTTTTTTTTATGTTTCTTCACAAAATAATGTGCACATTAATAAAGTAGCTTGCTGTTTGCATGTCTGTATTTTTTTCCTACGACAACCGAGAAACGTGGGGCACTGTGAACTAGGAAATCATCCTGTAATGTCAGCACCCACGTCCAGGGGTCGAGGATGGACGGAATGAGAGATTTGGGACAAGGAAATCGGAAAATGTGAACACGTCCAAGTTGTTCAGATTTTAGAAGACGTGTATGCCCAGTCTAACCCTGATGTTAACCCTTACCTGTTTTACAGTGATCTTGCTGAGGTCTGAGTCACTGTAGCTGCGTTTATCCAGCAGTACCTGTCTCTTTCTCTCCAGAAACCCCTCTGGTTCGTCCCAGGAGGACACAGACCCTGACCCTCCCCAGGACCCCCTATGGACCTCACGGTGCAGGGGCAGGTACTGCTTGGCCACCAGGGTCTCCCTCACAGCCCTGCCAAGGGCCCGCAGTTCGGCCCTTCTCTCCAGCTCAGCATGCACCTCCGGAGGGGCAGGCAGGCCCAAGGCCAGGGCAGTAAGACGGCCACACAGCAGGTACACCACCTAGATGATGATCATCATGAAAACAGATAGCTTTTAGAAACAGATACAGGATCCCATGGGATACTGGAGAGAGTGGAAGATGGAGAGAGAGAGCATTCTTTCTAGTATTCTTTCTAACAATGATGTCTACTAATATTTCAGGATGTTGTGTATCCCTGGGGGAAAAAAATCCGAATTCATGTAAACATTACAGGTTTTGAAAATATAGCTTGTCCCCCCAAAAAAGTTGAGCTGCGGGACAGGGTAAATTAAGCCGCTTACAAATTTCTGTACTGAATGAGATATTAACAATATCTTTATATTCAACACAATCACAAACGCTTTTTGTCTTTTAATAATTTTAAGCATCTTTTAACACAGGAGTAACACCCAACAAACACTACTTTAGGCCCAGCCCTGTTGTTAACTCATATCCCAGCTATAATGCCTTGCATTATGCCTGGGAAGAAAACACTTACATTTGCCATTGGCTCATCTTACCCCAAGGCAGGCATTTTGACTATATTAAACCCACACAGCTACAATGATAAACTTTCATGCTAGGTTTAGGACCTCATATCTAACTCTACATGGAACCCAGACCCTAGGAGTGGAGCAGGTCCCCACATGTCAAACCTCACTAGTTTGGATGACTGTGGGAGTGCTCCTAACAGTAATGTCCCACCCACCATCAGCCAGTGCCTAATGACAGTGACCATCGAAAGTGAAAAAGAAAGGAAATGCATGTGGATGAGAAGGGCATTGAAAGTGTCTGTAAGAATCATGGAGAGAAAGGTGATGTCAAAGCAGAGAATCAACCATGTTCCACTTTAAATGTGAGTGCAGGGATATTTGATATCAAAACACCTGCTGTGGAAGAGAGAATTGAAACATGCAATTTTAAAACACAAGAGCAGCAGACTTACTTTGGATGATAAAGTTGTACAGAACAATCTTAAAATGATATACTTTGGTTTAGATACAAGCATCATGTCCGTTATATTTATGGGGGGTCAATTAAGGAAGACATCCTCTTCTGCAAACCACTGGAAACCAGGACAACAGGAGAGGATATTTTTAAAGTACTGGACCGCTTTGTGACATCAAATGGACTTTGGTGGTCAAGATGTATTGGTATCTGAACTGATAGAGCAAAACCATGACAGGGAGACATAGTGGAGTGGTAACGCACATGCAAGCAGTTGCTCCCGACTCCACTTGGGTACACTGCAGCATCCACCGAGAGCCTCTTGCTGCCAAGGGAATGCCTGACATCTTGAAAGATGTTTTGGACACTACAGTGAAAATGGTTAACTTTGATAACTTCTTATGGCTGGATGGCAGTATTGAGTAGCTTGGATGAAAAGGTGCCCAGAGTAAACTGCCTGCTACTCAGGCTCAGAGGCTGAGATATAGATTTGGATAGAAGACACTCTGAAGTTTCTAAAACTGTTTGAATGATGTCTGTGAGTATAACAGAACTCATATGGCAGGCAAAAACCTGAGAAAAAATCCAACCAGGAAGTGGGAAATCTGAGGTTTGTAGGTTTGCATATCCAATATACAGTGGGATATTGGTCATTTTGCACTTCCTAAGGCTTCCACTTGATGTCAATAGTCTTTAAAACATTGTTTGATGCTTCTACTGTGAAGAATGAGGGAAGGAGAGCTCTTTGAGTCAGGTGTCTGGCACGAGCTGAACATGCGCGGTCACGTGAGAGCGACCTGCTTTCCATCGCATTTCTGAAGACAAAGGAATTCTCCGGTTGAAACATTATTGAAGATTTATGTTAAAAACATCCTGAAGATTGATTCTATACATCGTTTGACATGTTTCTACGAACTGTAATGGAAATGTTTGACTTTTCGTCTGAACTGCGCGTGATGAATGTGGATTACTGGACTGAACGCGCAAACAAAATGAAGATATTTGGACATAAATGATGGACTATATCGAACAAAACAAACATTTATTGTGGAACTGGGATTCCTGGGAGTGTATTCTGATGAAGATCATCAAAGGTAAGTGAATATTTATAATACTATTTCTGACTTCTGTTGACTTTATGGCTTATTTGAGCTCTAGGCACTGTACTCCGATTATATATGTGCTTTTTCCGTAAAGTGTTTTTTGAAATCTGGCACAGCGGTTGCATTAAGGAGAAGTTTATCTAAAGTTCCGTGTTTAATACTTGTATCTTTTATCAATGTTTATTATGAGTATTTCTGTAAATTGATGTGGCTCTCTACAAAATCACCGGATGTTTTGGAGGCAAAACATTACTGAACATAACGCGCCAATGTAAACTGAGATTTTTTTATATAAATATGAACTCTACCGAACAAAACATACATGTATTGTGTAACATGAAGTTCTATGAGTGTCATCTGATGAAGATCATCAAAGGTTAGTGATTAATTCTATCTCTATTTCTGATTTTTGTGACTCCTCTCTTTGGCTGGAAAAATGGCTGTGTTTTTCTGTGAATAGGTGCTGACCTAACATAATCGTTTGTGGTGCTTTCGCCGAAAAGTCTATTTGAAATCAGACACTGTGGTGGGATTAACAAGAAGTGTATCTTTAAAATGGTGTAAAATACTTGTATGTCTGAGGAATTTTAATTATGAGATTTCTGTTGTTTTGAATTTGGCGCCCTGCACTTTCACTGGCTGTTGTCATATCGATCCCGTTAACGGGATCTCAGCCGTAAGAAGTTTTAAAGCAACTTTCGTGTATTTTCTGCATTTTGCAATGATATGGGCAGCGACCATGTAACGCTTCTACAACATACAGAAGTGCGCTGGTTATCAAGGGGAAAAGTATTGACATGTTTTTTTAAATTGAGAAACAAAGTTTTCTTTACTGACCATAATTTTCACTTGTCTGAAAGCTTGCATAAGTTTCTCACACGACTGGCTTATCTGGGTGATGTTTTTTTCTCTCCTGAATTATCTGAATCTAGGATTACAGGGACTCTCCGCAACTATATTCAATGTGCGGGACAAAATTGAGGCTATGATTAAGAAGTTGGAGCTCTTCTCTGTCTGCATTAACAAGGACAACAGACGGGTCTTTCCATCATTGTATGATTTTTTGTGTGCAAATTAACTCAAGTTTATGGACAATGTCAAATGTGATATAGCGAAGCACCTGAGTGAGCTGGGTGAGCAATTACACAGGTACTTTCTCGAAATGGACGACACAAACAACTGGATTCATTATCCCTTTCATGCCCTGCCTCCAGTCCACTTACCGATATCTGAACAAGAGAGCCTCATCGAAATTGCAACAAGCGGTTCTGTGAGAATAGAATTTAATCAGAATTTAATCTGGATAGGGCTGAGCTCAGAGTATCCTGCCTTGGCAAATCGTGCTGTTAAGACACTGATGCCCTTAGCAACCACTTACCTATGTGAGAGTGGATTCTCAGCCCTCACTAGCATGAAAACTAAATACAGGCACAGACTGTGTGGAAGATTATTTAAGACTGAGACTCTCTCCAATACAACCCAACATTGCAGAGTTATGTGCATCCTTTCAAGTACACCCTTCTCATTAATCTGTGGTGAGTTATTCACAATTTTTGATGAACAAATAAGGTTTTAAGATGGCTAAATAAAGAGCAAAATTATTGATTATTATTATATTATTTGTGCTCTTTGTCACTTCCCACGAGCCGGGTTGTGACAAAAACTCACACTCATTCTTATGTTTAATAAATGTATCGTATAATGTGTGTGTGACGGGCTTACAATGATGGTAAAAAACAACATTTGAGAGTGTGCTGACCCTGGTGCTAGAGGGGGTATGCAGCTGGAGGTTGAATGTTTGAAGGGGTACAGGACGATAAAACGTTTGGGAACCACTGCTCTAACACAATGAATTCATTTGACTTGATGAAAATCCTTTTTTTTACCCAACTTGCTTTCCACTTTTTCCATGTGGTTTCTTCCTTCACAGACTCCATGAAATAAGGACTTCTTGCTCAATTTTGTAAAATGATTCATTTTGTATATGGTTTCCCAAAAGCAAGGTTTGGCTCAACTTAACCCACTCTCCCCTACTTGACTACTTACCCCACTCTCCCCTATTCGACAACTTACCCCACTCTACCCTACATTACTTATTACCTAAAAGACAGATAGTGTTGCCAAAATAATTATACAAAACAGACACCTTGGGAGTGTGCCTGAGGGTGCGGGCCTCCTGGCCATGGAGGAGGAGGGCCTGACGGTGCAGGTACTGCAGCAGGGTGAACTGGGCCCCGTGGTGCAGGCTGAAGTCAGGGTACTGGGCCAGCTGAGGGCCCAGAAGACGAGCAAAGTCAAACACCAGGCTGATCTGGTCCCTGGTCTGGATGGAACAGGGACGTTTGATACGCACGTAGTGGACCGCCTCACTGGGGCTGACACGCAGAGTGTAGACCAGGTAGCAGGCTATCAGGACACCTGTCAACAATGACAGGAGGTGTGCCCATTTTTGCAGGATCGTTTATGGACAATATGTTTCTGATTTCAGTCAATGTATATTCTAAATTAAGTGAACAATAAAGACAATTGATGTACTGAGAACCGTATTCTCCAAAAATATACACACACCTGTCCTCCCCAAGCCTGCGTGACAGTGCACCGCCACCTTCCCTTCTTTCACAGCGAAGGCTAACACCTTTACTCCATCCATCATCCCCACGAGAGACGACACACCGAAGTCCGGCATGCCAAAGTTGAAGAAGAAGACTGCACCACAAGCACACACACACACACAGAAGGAAAGACAAGAACACATATTTAATTTACGAAAGGCCACAGAGACAATCCTAAAGTAAAGTGTGTGTTGTAGATATACTCTAGGTATAAATACAGTATAGTCTTACTATTATTCTCCATAAAGGTTTGTGGGGAGTAAGTGAATCCAGTGTCTGGCTCCAGTGGAGGGCCACAGTGAGCATGCTCCCCAGGCAACTGCATGTTGATGATGGACTTGATGTTCAGCCTGGTCAGAGAGAACAGGATCAGTTAGAGGAGAAAGAGGGTGGACACGCGAACACACCTCGGCAGACATGCAGGCATGCACATATACATGACTATTTACCGTTGGAACTGCTCTATGATGTTGTATTTCTTGATGAGGTGAGAAGAGGGTCGTGCCATGGCCACAATGTCATCAGTCACCCTGCGAACAGAACAGAAGTGAATATAGAACTTCCAATCATCACTCCCTTCCCATGCAGATCTCTCCCTCCCCACCTCTTTCTCTTCTGTATCTCTTTCCCTCCTTCCCTCCCTCCCTCTCTCTCCCCCCTCCTCACCAGTGTGAGAAGAGTCCCTGTACAGCTTGTTGGCTGGGCCTCCAGCAGGCTGGTCCTTCATAGCGGCAGTCCCATCCTCCGCAGGCCAGTAGGCAAATGATCTTGGGTGGGATGGCCTTCACCAGATTCTCTCTGGCCTGGGAGTAGGCTGGACGAGGCACCGGCACCGTGGGCATAGTGGATAGTATGTTCCGTAGTGGGGGTTGTTCACAGAGTCAGTTTAAACCTTAGAACTGAAGTCAATTGTTGAACCCTATGGAGGACAAGCTAGCTCCTTGGTCCAGTGGACAATATTATATGATGAAGTGCAGGGTTATAGTGTGTAGTGTACTGTGGTGGCTGGCCTTATGCAGACACCTGAAGTCATTTGTTGACTTCTAGAGGGACAAGATAGCCTCTTGGTCCAGTGGGAGGGGAGAAACAGGTGCAGTGCAAGTACCAGGAGTAGTTCACAGACTTAGCTCAGCCTCATGCAGAGATGTAAAGTCAATATGCCCTCAAGAACAATAAGTTGGTTAATTTGGAAGTATCCTACTGTACATACAGTATGCAGGTGGCTAGGTCTAAAGTTACTGACAGAGTTCTGTAGGGTTACAGAACTGGTGAACTTCACCTACGGGACTGTGTGGTAAATGAAGAGTCCAGTAGCTGGTACAATTGGAAAAGTAAAGAAAATATAGTCAATAAATGTTGCAGATATGTCTCTCTATCACAGTATTATAAACATTCTAGTGACTAGATTGACCGGCATCGTACCAAGACAGTTGATTGCTTAAAACCCTTTAACTGTATCTTGTTTAAAACATATTTAACCTTAAATTCCTATTACTAAAAACAAATAAGAACTTCCGATATTTTTTATTTATTTTTACACTATGATTCTTGAAAATCCAATATCTTGAAAACTTGACTGCTGACATTCAAAATATTTTGCGACTGCATCAACAGGTGGACTGTTTTTTTTAATCAAAAATATAGTTTTTTAGTGGAGTGCCCCTTTAAGTCTGAATATTGATTAATTGACCCAATGGGTCATACAATGTGGTTTAACCTATTTATGTTGCCAAATCAATCATATTTTTCACCAAAATAAATGCACCCTATTCTTAATCCACCATACGTTTCTACTGACATATCAGTCGCCTGGTTGAGCACATTTATTTTTAAAGTATTGCGTTTTAGCCTTTTTACATTTGAACTATTTATTTTCATATTCATACTCTTCAAGGTCTCTACTAACAGGAATATTGCAATATAAATCTCTCAACAAATTAAATCCTGCCGTTTATCCCATACCTTTGGTGACTGATTTAGAGTTTTCTTACAGCCATCTTAGTGGGCAAAGTTAGAGTGCCAAAACACTGAACTGCAGCAACCAAAAAGGATACAAATTATGGAAATTGATGCAGGAGGACTGGGGTAGTTGACCAATCAAGTTCAAGTGAAGATGTTTTTGTCCCCAAAAAATAAGTAATTGTCAAACATGCTCTACCAGCTGGTTGAGAATAGGGTTAAAGTAAGGTGCAATTATTTAATAAATCTAATTGGATGATAATAACAATATATTTTTTTTCGGCACAACACCATACAACTTTACTTGCATTAAAGTGCCATTAATTAATTGACTGATAATAATAATTAATTGACTGATAATAATAATCTCTTTCTGATTCATTTTATGTACATTAATTTAAAACAATACCCTTCTCTGTATCGTGTCTTACCTTTGTGGTGACATCTCAGAGAGAGGCGAGCTCCATTTCACACACACACACACACACACACACACTGCTGTGTGCCGGCCCAGGACCTCTAAGCCTTATTAGCTGTCATAATAACATTAGAACAGACATTCACAAATCATAGTAATCTCTGTTATATAAGACCTATACTGTACTCCTTTCCACGCCTTGCCTACATGAACCTTATCCTTCTCAGCCATCTGGACACGTTTTGATTATGTCTTTAAGTGTTGCTGTGATTGTGATATTGCAATATACAGTATGTGCACAATCGGAAAGCTAAAGAAGATATTATTTCACTATTGTTGACTTGACATTAGCACAATAAAAATTATTTACTGCATCTTTCAATTAAAATTGCATTACTATTCTGTTCCTAAATACAAGACAATTGCATAGGTCAATTCTATCCCAATAGAGACATACATAAAGATGAGTGGAAACATTTTATTGAGACCACATGCAGCATGAGGCAGTGTCCATGAGAGGTCAGTATGTATCTGTTGTGAAAAGGGTTTTCAAAACAGCCTGAAATCCAGGGGCGCAACTTTTACTGGGGACGGTGTCCTTAAGGACCATGTGGATGCCTCAGAGCGGTCAGGTAGGCTGTTTGGCAGTTTCAGCCAGCTGAATTTAGGACCGTTGGGACACCACAGAGTGTGCAGACAGTCTGCGTGAATGCAAAGCTTCTGAAAAGGCACAGTGTTGCTGTCTGCAGCTGCTGTCTCTGTGTGTGTTGCGCAGAAACTGGCTAATCTTTATTTGACTTGTGTAGCTGGCAATGTAACTGCTTTTTGACTTAACAGAAAAAAGTATTTAATTCCAGCGCTGAGCTAGTTGTGTAACTGACATGTAACGTTAGCTACAGTAATGTTTCATCCCCTCTTGACTGAAGTTCTGTCTGAAGAGAATGAACTAGTGAGCTAGTAGCTACCACAGCCAGTTCAGCTCTAGTCTCTAGCTATCTGTCACGTAGCTGTTTCTAACAGCTGTTGTGTGTATGAAATGTTTTGTAGCTTTTTTGTCCCATTTCAATGGAAGTAAATTCACTTGGATAGTTTTCGTCAGCTGTTGTACAATTAGAGCTAGCCAAAAGATGGCTAACGTTAGCTAGCTAGCTCACTGACTTTAGCTATTAGTTTTGCCTCCATCACACTAGACCTGAATCAAACGATGAAACCAGCAGTCAAACGATTTGAAGACCGATATTCAGATGGTTTTTTTTATAGCGCAATGTGAGTTTTTATTAGTCAGTATAGCAATTTAACATTATTGATCTGTCAGTTTCCCTAGCTAATTCCCTACTTTTCACACTGACATGGTATAAAGAGCTCTACAGGCTTCACTGTCATGGTTCACAGTCAGTACACAACACTATGCTCATCATGTCTTAGCAGGATTAGATGGTGACAGTTGTCCCAGCAGGGTCAGACAGCCAGGGAAGACCAGTTTACAGAGCTCAGGTGAATTTTGCAGTATATTATAACAATCAGTGAATGGACACAAAGTTCCATCTTGAGTTGATGGGTAGTCTACAGTCT
Organism: Salvelinus alpinus; assembly: GCF_045679555.1. Classification (NCBI taxonomy): domain Eukaryota; kingdom Metazoa; phylum Chordata; class Actinopteri; order Salmoniformes; family Salmonidae; genus Salvelinus; species Salvelinus alpinus. Next base: position 36,566,589 of record NC_092100.1, on the reverse strand, counting down.
GGAATCTGGGAATAATGGTCATTTCAATTACTGAACCATTGATTCTATTATTGGATAATATAATGTATGGGGACCAAGGTGATTCTTTGTCATGCTTCACCTGAGCAGGATCAGATGGTGACAGGGGTTTCAGCAGGGTAAGGTAACCAGGGAAGTCCAGTCTGTGACGGTGCTGAGGTGAACTTTTGTAGATACTTTATTCTCTCTGTGCAGCAAACACTTGACAAGCCAGAAGCTTCAAAGATTGAAACTATTTTAAGGCAGTCTGACAAACCTCAAATTGATTTCCAAACTGTATCCAAGCTTGAGAGGCTTTTCCTGATGACACAAAACATGTCAAGAAAAATTTGAGGAAGACCTGGGAGACACTATTGATGATGAGGAATGGATACTGACCCCTTGGAATTTTCCACATGTTGTTAGGTTACAGCCTTATTCTAAAATTGATTAAATAGTTTTTTTTCTTCATCAATATACACACAATACCCCATAATGACAAGGCAAAAACTGTTTTTTACAAATTATTGCAAATATATTAAAAATAAAAAACTGAAATATTGCATTTACATAAGTATTCAGACTCTTTACTCAGTACTTTGTTGAAGCACCTTTGTCAGCGATTACAGCCTTGGTTCTTCTTGGGTATGATGCTACAAGCTTGGCACAACTGTATTTGAGAAGCTTTTCCCACTCCCGCAGATCCTCTCAAGCTCTGTCAGGTTGGATGGGGAGCGTTGCTGCATAGCTATTTCCAGGTCTTTACAGAGATGTTTGATTGGGTTCAAGTCCGGAAGGACCTCTGTGTACTTTGCTCCTTTCATCTTTCCCTTGATCCTGACGAGTCTCCCAGTCCCTGCCGGTGAAAAACATCCCCACAGCATGATGCTGCCAGCACCATGCTTCACCGTAAGGATGGTGCCAGGTTTCCTCCAGATTTGACACTTGGCATTCAGGCCAGAGAGTTCAATCTTGGTTTCATCAGAACAGAGAATCTTGTTTCTCAGTAACTGAGAGTATTCTGTCAAAGAGTATGTTCTTTTATCTCGGAATGTCTACAGATTCTCCCTTCTACCTGTTTTTGTTAGCTTGGAAATGTTGATACTGGAGAATATTATCAGAAGAAACTGTGTAACCTAGCAATTACAGCGGCAAGAAAGGCATTGCCATTAGTTGGAAGGGTGGTTATCCTCCTAAAATGTCACAGTTGATGGCCGAAATGTGAATTTATGTATCACTAGATTTTATTTATTACAAGGTTAAGTTTGTACTGTGCAACTTTTATAAGGTCTGTGTGCCTTATATGGAATACTGTATGACAAAAGGGGTCTGTATTGAAAACATTCAGGGTTTTTTGTCCAGCAGTCAAATCAAATCAAATCAAATTTTATTAGTCACATACACATGGTTAGCAGATGTTAATGCGAGTGTAGCGAAATGCTTGTGCTTCTAGTTCCGACAATGCAGTAATAACCAACAAGTAATCTAACCTAACAATTCCACAACTACTACCTTACACACACACTCAAGTGTAAAGGGATAAAGAATATGTACATAAAGATATATGAATGAGTGGTGGTACAGAACGGCATGGCAGATGCAGTAGATGGTATAGAGTACGGTATATACATATGAGATGAGTACTGTAGGGTATGTAAACATAAAGTGGCATAGTTTAAAGTGGCTAGTGGTACATGTATTACATAAAGATGGCAAGATGCAGTAGATGATATAGAGTACAGTATATACATATGAGATGGGTAATGTAGGGTATGTAAACATTATATTAAGTGGCATTGTTTAAAGTGGCTAGTGGTACATTTTTACATAATTTCCATCAATTCCCATTTTTAAAGTGGCTGGAGTTGAGTCAGTATGTTGGCAGCGGCCGCTAAATGTTAGTGGTGGCTGTTTAACAGTCTGATGGCCTTGAGATAGAAGCTGTTTTTCAGTCTCTCGGTCCCTGCTTTGATGCACCTGTACTGACCTCGCCTTCTGGATGATAGCGGGGTGAACAGGCAGTGGCTTGGGTGGTTGTTGTCCTTGATGATCTTTATGGCCTTCCTGTGACATCGGGTGGTGTAGGTGTCCTGGAGGGCAGGTAGTTTGCCCCTGGTGATGCGTTCTGCAGACCTCACTACCCTCTGGAGAGCCTTACGGTTGTGGGCGGAGCAGTTGCCGTACCAGGCGGTGATACAGCCCGACAGGATGCTCTCGATTGTGCATCTGTAGAAGTTTGTGAGTGCTTTTGGTGACAAGCCGAATTTCTTCAGCCTCCTGAGGTTGAAGAGGCGCTGCTGCGCCTTCTTCACAACGCTGTCTGTGTGGGTGGACCAATTCAGTTTGTCCGTGATGTGTACACCGAGGAACTTAAAACTTTCCACCTTCTCCACTACTGACCCGTCGATGTGGATAGGGGGGTGCTCCCTCTGCTGTTTCCTGAAGTCCACAATCATCTCCTTTGTTTTGTTGACGTTGAGTGTGAGGTTATTTTCCTGACACCACACTCCGAGGGCCCTCACCTCCTCCCTGTAGGCCGTCTCGTCGTTGTTGGTAATCAAGCCTACCACTGTAGTGTCATCCGCAAACTTGATGATTGAGTTGGAGGCGTGCATGGCCACGCAGTCGTGGGTGAACAGGGAGTACAGGAGAGGGCTCAGAACGCACCCTTGTGGGGCCCCAGTGTTGAGGATCAGCGGGGTGGAGATGTTGTTACCTACCCTCACCACCTGGGGGCGGCCCGTCAGGAAGTCCAGGACCCAGTTGCACAGGGCGGGGTCGAGACCCAGGGTCTCGAGCTTGATGACGAGTTTGGAGGGTACTATGGTGTTAAATGCTGAGCTGTAATCGATGAACAGCATTCTCACATGGGTATTCCTCTTGTCCAGATGGGTTAGGGCAGTGTGCAGTGTGGTTGCGATTGCGTCGTCTGTGGACCTATTGGGTCGGTAAGCAAATTGGAGTGGGTCTAGGGTGTCCGGTAGGGTGGAGGTGATATGGTCCTTGACTAGTCTCTCAAAGCACTACATGATGACGGAAGTGAGTGCTACGGGGCGGTAGTCGTTTAGCTCAGTTACCTTAGCTTTCTTGGGAACAGGAACAATGGTGGCCCTCTTGAAGCATGTGGGAACAGCAGACTGGGATAAGGATTGATTGAATATGTCCGTAAACACACCAGCCAGCTGGTCTGCGCATGCTCTGAGGACGCGGCTGGGAATGCCGTCTGGGCCTGCAGCCTTGCGAGGGTTAACACGTTTAAATGTTTTACTCACCTCGGCTGCAGTGAAGGAGAGCCCGCAGGTTTTGGTAGGGGGCCGTGTCAGTGGCACTGTATTGTCCTCAAAGCGGGCAAAAAAGTTGTTTAGCCTGTCTGGGAGCAAGACATCCTGGTCCGCGACGGGGCTGGTTTTCTTTTTGTAATCCGTGATTGACTGTAGACCCTGCCACATACCTCTTGTGTCTGAGCTGTTGAATTGCGACTCGATTTTGTCTCTGTACTGGGACTTAGCCTGTTTGATTGCCTTGCGGAGAGAATAGCTACACTGTTTGTATTCGGTCATGCTTCCGGTCACCTTGCCCTGGTTAAAAGCAGTGGTTCGCGCTTTCAGTTTCACGCGAATGCTGCCGTCAATCCACGGTTTCTGGTTTGGGAATGTTTTTATCGTTGCTGTGGGTACGACATCGTCAATGCACTTCCTAATGAACTCGCTCACCGAATCAGCATATTCGTCAATATTGTTGTTGGACGCGATGCGGAACATATTCCAATCCGCGTGATCGAAGCAGTCTTGAAGCGTGGATTCAGATTGGTCGGACCAGCGTTGAACAGACCTGAGCGCGGGAGCTTGTTGTTTGAGTTTCTGTTTGTAGGCTGGAATCAACAAAATGGAGTCGTGGTCAGCTTTTCCGAAAGGGGGGCGGGGGAGGGCCTTATATGCGTCGCGGAAATTAGTATAACAATGATCTAGGGTTTTTCCAGCCCTGGTAGCACAATCGATATGCTGATAGAATTTAGGGAGTTTTGTTTTTAGATTAGCCTTGTTAAAATCCCCAGCTACGATGAATGCAGCCTCAGGGTGTGTGGTTTCCAGTTTACAAAGAGTCAGATAAAGTTCGTTCAGGGCCATCGATGTGTCTGCTTGGGGGGGAATATATACGGCTGTGATTATGATTGAAGAGAATTCCCTTGGTAGATAATGCGGTCGACATTTGATTGTGAGGAGTTCTAGATCAGGTGAACAGAATGACTTGAGTTCCTGTGTGTTGTTATGATGATCACACCACTTCTCGGTCACAAATATATATATTTTTTCATGGCACACGAGACTCCTGTCTGATTTCCGCCTGTCTCAGTGGACTAATCCGTTGAGGAGGCCGCAGGGATTTCACGATCCAAGAATATTGGGATTGTGGCTCAGATACACAAGGCACGTCTCTCTCCAGAATGTGTTCTCTCCTGCCATTTCCTTGTTTTATAACTTTATTGTGTGCACTCTTTGCTGTGTCTATCAATTTCTAATCTGCAATGTTTGTTTGATTATGGTAATTTCTGTTAATGCATTCATTATTACAGTTATTTACCGTTCTTGTTGTCAGATTGGACGTGTGTTTTGCAGAACTCACAACCTATACTACACTTGTGAGAAACAAGTTTTTGTTTATTTCATGACCTTTATGAGTTTTGATAGTCTTTTGTTTGAAATGCTCCTGTCAACGTTGAGTAAGGACGCGCACATGATTACGCATATAGAAGTAGGACTAGTCTACCTGGCCTGCGTGCAAATGTAGGCCTATAAATGTTCCTATTTGGGGATGTCTGATAGTATTTCTGATTGTCTTAACTCACCACCACCAGTGAGCTGTGGAGCTTCTCAAAGTAATTTTTCTTCACCTCAAACAGCATGAAATGGAAAAATGTAATTCCCTGATCCAGTGGAAACGTCATAAAATACCTGATGACTTTTTATCCCTTGGACAAATAGTCTACAGCTGTCTGTCCCAAGCTCACTGGCCCGGGCAACTCTTGGGAGCACAGAATATTTTATACAATGTTTCAAGTTTGCTAGCATGAGTTTTGGGCAAGCCAGTTGATAGCTGATACAATGTTTCAAGTTATTTGCAGACAGACCATGCGTAGTCAATGGATATTTAATTTTATCAGGATATTTCCTACCAGGCTGCAATGTTTTTATGTGTTGGCTTTATGTAGGTTATTCTTACATAGTTGGCAATGGCAATGTTACTTTTAGAGTTGTATAATTTTCATTTAGATTTAGACAGATTGTTGATTAACCACAGACAATGCTTTTGAAATACAAGACTATTGTAAATTAAATGAAACTTTTCCACAAAAATGTGCATATATAAATTATAACTGGCACGCAGATTGGTAGAAATGGTAAGATAAATTGGCTTCAAATGGAAAAGGTTGTCGACTGCTGGTGTAGCCAATTACTGGCAACTTCAGGACCTTAAAGGCAGAATCTGTTAAGGCCAGGAGGAGGGTCGGGAACAGGTTGTTTCTTCTAGTTAAGATATCTTGATCTCTGGCTCCCTCTTGAGACATTTGTGTGTGTTAATTATTTAATCAAACAGCCTAGTTGATTTTAATAAAACACATGGGGTATACACCTGTATATGAAAAAATACACGTGTAAAAATTTTGACCAATTGGTTGGTCGAAAGAAAAGACTACTCTTGGTCGACCAAGATAATTTTTTAGTCAAGAACAGCCCTAGTAGAAATGCAGGAAATTAGCTTTAGATGCCACCAAAAATTGATGGAGGACCCCCAACACTTCTAAAACCAAAGTTGCACCCCTGAGCTGAAATCACACATGTTTAGGTGTTATTAGGACCATTTTTAGAGTAACTACTTTAAATACAATGTATAACCACTCTAGGATTAGGGTAAGGGCAAGGGACATACTACACGACCAAAAGTATGTGGACACATGCTCTTTGAACATCTCATTCCAAAATCATGGGCATTAATATGCAGTTGGTCCCACCTTTGCTGCTATAACAGCCTCAACTCTTCTGGGAACGCTTTCCACTAGATGTTAGCATTAGTGAGGTTGGGCGATTGGCCCTGTTCCAATCCATCCCAAAGGTGTTCGATGGGGTTCAGGTCTGGGCTCTGTGCAGGCCAGTCAAGTTCTTCCACACAGATCTCGACAAACCATTTATTTATGGACCTTGCTTTGTGCACGGGGGCATTGTCATGCTGAAACATGAAAGGGCCTACCCAAAACTGTTTTCACAAAGTTGGAAGCACAGAATTGTCTAGAATGTCCTTGTATGCTGTAGCGTTAAGATTTCCCTTCACTGGAACTAAGGGGGCCTAGCCCAAACCATGACAAACAGCCCCAGACCATTATTCCTCCTCCACCAAACTTTACAGTTGGCACTATCTATTCGGACAGGTAGCGTTCGCCTGTCATCCGCCAAACCCAGATTTGTTCGTTGGACTGCCAGATGGTGAAAAGTGATTCATCACTCTAGAGACCGCATTTCACTGCACCAGAGTCCAATGGCGGCGAGCTTACGACCACTCCAGCCAACATTTGGCATTGCGCATTATGATCTTGTGTACTGCTGCTCTGCCATGGAACTGAGCTCTTCATTAAGGCCATTATACTGCCAATGTTTGTCTATGGAGATTGCATGGCTGTGTACTCGATCTTATACACCTGTCAGCAACGGGTGTGGCTGAAATAGCCAAATACACTAATTTGAAGGGATGTCCACATACTTTTGTATATATATAATAGTTTTTATTTGTTATTATTTATTTATTTTTGATGGACAGTTTGATTCAGTACATTTATGTTGTTCAGTTGTCTGTGTGATAAACAGTGGACAGAGAGCAATTAAACATACAAAGTTAACACTTGGTCAATTTGTAATGAAAAAAATAATTTTTATAAATAACAACAATACAATACAAAAACAATACAAATGGCCGCTAAATACAAATGGCCTCTCCCATCAGTCGGTGCTATGATCAGTGGGTGCACTCGCCCCCACTCGCCCCGAAATCGTCATTCTACCATTTCCTCTTGCAATACATCCCTCCATTTTACCATGGTGTCTCACTAGGAACTTGAACCTTCTCATCTGCAATATCTCTGCCGAAATTGCCCCCCGAAAAGCACAATGATATTTTCCTGTTGACTGACTGTGGTCCTTCAAATCCCCCAACAACACAATTTACAGGTCCAACCGAGCCCCAATATTATGCATTGATAGAAAGTACTTAAGTAAAAGTAGTTTTTGGGGGTATCTGTACTTTATTTGATTATTTATATTTTTTCCACAACTTTTACTTTTACTTCATTACATTCCTAAAGAAAATTATGTATATTTTACTCTATACAGGATAACGACTCTAAGCACACAGCCAAGAAAACACAGAAGTGGCTTCGGGACAAGTCTCTGACTGTTCTTGAGTGGCCCAGCCAGAGCCCAGACTTGAAACCGATCTAACAAACCCTGGAAGGCGTGTAAGAATGCCCATGTTATGGACTCCAAGAAGTCACCATCTCGACAATGCCGGCTAATGGCCATGATCTCTCACCTCCACATCAACCAGATGTCATCGACCTGGATACTTCAGCTTCACCTTGTCCAGATGTCGTTGAGTCTCACCACAGTGGACAGTGGTGTATCGTGAACTACAACGAACAACCCAGGCATTATACTGGAGGTTGAAGAACATCATGTCAAAGTAAAGTGCATGCACAGGAATGGTGTTAACAAGTTCTACTGGCCAAGCCCAATAAATTATATCAACTGGTATGGGGATGACCAGATTGTTTGTATGATGCCAGAGCCGCTGCCAGTGAGCAAAAGATCAGTTCAAATTTGCCACAGTATCTGGAAGTACTTGGAGGAGCACCCGACTATGTGAAAGTGGCAGATGTGAACTGGCTACTAGTGAAGAAGCCGTCAGTAGCTAGAAAGCAATAGAGATTGGCTCAGAGATGATAAGAGATGGACGCGACACAATAACATGGCAAAGACAAACATATCTGAAGTAAAAGTGAAGAACAATACAGGAAAAATTCCATGAACATGTTTTACTGCATACAAAATGTTGGTATCAGTGTGGATAGGAAAACAGTTTCAGTTTATGTTCAATATTAGTGCTTCTTATGTTCTAGTGGACATGTTTTATATGTTTGTATCACAATGTTGTGTTATGAAAGACACATAGTTTAGTCAATAGGCTTCATCTTTTGGTCTTAATTTTTGACCAATAACCCTTATTTTATTGTTCATATTAAATCAACCCATTTTATGAAATCTGAAATTATTTTTCATAAAAAATATATATTTTTTTAAATAATCTTAATTTTGTCATTGGTTTCACATTGTGCCACTGGTGTTACATTGTGTCACTGGTGTTACTGTATGGCATATTGGTGTTCTGGCATCAGAGTTAACCAATTTAATTGAATATGGCTTTTTTATCTACCTAACTGTTACTACATTCATTAGTAAACATTTTAAGGATATGATCATTCAACAACAAAAAAACAATAGTATAAATGGAAAAATGTCAGACAATAGAACTTTACACATGCATGTTTAAAGTAAATTATTACTAATCCAAACAATTTCTTAGAATTATCATGAACCTTTTGTCTTTGATTATATACGCAAATTAAAGTCTGAAATTACATTTTTTACACAAAAATGTGTAAAAGTTGGCTGTTCAAAAAGCCACCATTTTCATAGAATGACACTAATAATAACAGGTCTACTGGTCCGGACCTTACAGGCATTCGGTTAATATTCCCAAAAATAAAATAAAGCTTACATTTGCTCACCTCTGCACCTGCCACCTGCTTCCGGTCCACCTCCTTGTCGCTAGTATTGACTGGACCATAAAACAAACCACATGGATATGCATTAACAAATAACGCTACTGCCACCTTCTGGTTTGGAGAATTATAACAAGGCAGAGTGGTTGACGACTTCAAGGTCTTTGCTGTGTGAACACAGGAGATTGACTGCCGACACTATTCTGCGACAATGTCGGCAGGCAAACATTTGACAATCCTACCGGTGTCGAGAGAGAGAGAGAGAGAGGTCGAGAGAGAGGTCGAGAGAGAGGTCGAGAGAGAGAGAGAGAGAGAGAGAGAGAGAGAGAGAGAGAGAGAGAGAGAGAGAGAGAGAGAGAGAGAGAGAGAGAGAGAGAGAGAGAGAGAGAGAGAGAGAGAGAGAGAGAGAGAGAGAGAGAGAGAGAGAGAGAGAGAGAGAGAGAGAGAGAGAGAGAGAGAGAGAGAGAGAGAGAGAAACAGAAACACACCCCACAGAGCCCCAGGACAACAGCACAATTAGACCCAACCAAATCATGAGAAAACAAAAAGATAATTACTTGACACATTGGAAAGAATTAACAAAAAAACAGAGCAAACTAGAATGCTATTTGGCCCTAAACAGAGAGTACACAGTGGCAGAATACCTGACCACTGTGACTGACCCAAACTTAAGGAAAGCTTTGACTATGTACAGACTCAGTGAGCATAGCCTTGCTATTGAGAAAGGCCGCCGTAGGCAGACATGGCTCTCAAGAGAAGACAGGCTATGTGCACACTGCCCACAAAATGAGGTGGAAACTGAGCTGCACTTCCTAACCTCCTGCCCAATGTATGACCATATTAGAGAGACATATTTCCCTCAGATTACACAGATCCACAAAGAATTCGAAAACAAATCCAATTTTGATAAACTCCCATATCTACTGGGTGAAATTCCACAGTGTGCCATCACAGCAGCAAGATTTGTGACCTGTTGCCACAAGAAAAGGGCAACCAGTGAAGAACAAACACCACTGTAAATACAACCCATATTTATGTTTATTTATTTTAACTTGTGTGCTTTAACCATTTGTACATTGTTACAACACTGCATATATATAATATGACATTTGTAATGTCTTTATTGTTTTGAAACTGAGAGAGAGAGAGAGAGAGAGAGAGAGAGAGAGAGAGAGAGAGAGAGAGAGAGAGAGAGAGAGAGAGAGAGAGAGAGAGAGAGAGAGAGAGAGAGAGAGAGAGAGAGAGAGAGAGAGAGAGAGAGAGAGAGAGAGAGAGAGAGAGAGAGAGAGAGAGAGAGAGAGAGTAAAGAAAACTGAAGGAGAGTTTGATGGGATCAGGTTGTTCTTTTCCACAGTGGCAGGAAGCTGTGAAGGCTGACAGACATGTTTTCCTCTCTTACTCATTACACACACATACACACACACATCAATGTGAAACCAGAATGAAGATCAGATGTTACAGTTTATTTGGCTAATTTGTTTTGTGCAACAACCAACCTGTCCAGTGTAAGATGGCAAGGGTGTTATAAAAGTTTCTTATCTAGAAGAGACCTAGATATGCTGTAAAACTGACTACAACTCACCTAGATATTCAGTCACAAATAGAAAACTGCTTTACAAAAACAGTCAGACTTCAAGGCATTTTCACATTGGGTAGAGAGAGACGGAGAGGATGAGTTGTAGTCAACCAGGAAAGACTGGCATGCATGTTGTTGATGTTATCATCATGATGGTTTAGGAGGGTCAACCTGTGCACTGGGCAGATTCACTGTGTTCGAGAGGATCAGCCTGAGAAAAGCACTGCGCAGATTATCTAATCTAGATCACTTCATAACATTAGATCTTTTTCAGAGCTGATCTGATTGGTCAAAAAACAAATGAGTGATAAAATGATCAGAATTGTGCAAAAGCAGCCAAGGTGATTTGTGCAGCGCTGTGATTACATGCTGACCAAACCGGCTCAACATTGATTTTGTCTATCCCTACCAGACGCGTTAAAATACCAAAACCAACTGTCGACCAACTATAGTAATTATGGGACATGTCGAAACACACATGAAACATTCATAGACATTTAGCTAGATTGCTGTTTCTAGCTAATTTGTCCTGGGAGATAAACACTAGGTTGTTATTTTACCTGAAATGCATATGTTATTTTTATTAGCTGGATCTTTGTAGAATTTTTACCCATTTTGAATCATACAAAGTCGTGTGTTCTCTACTTCCACAATTAATCCACTCATATAAAGGAAAACCTAGTTTGTTTTTAGTTCGTTTTCTTTGATTAATCTCTCCTCATTCATAGTCCTTCTTCTGTGGATTTTATATGGCGGTTGGCAACTAACTTCAATGTGCATTACTGCCACCAACTGGACTGGAGTGTGGACCTCATCTTTCAATCCCCACGTGGGTTAGTATGCTCGTAAAAACTAATGAATAGATGGGAGAGGCGGATCTTGCAGTACGTCAAGCATCTAAAATAGAACCAAGTTCTATTTTAGTGCCTGGCTACACAGACGCCAGTTGATACGTGCAAGCAGTTTGGATGAAATTACTGAATAACATGCATGTTTATATTTATTTTGCAATGCTTGCGCACTTAATGCCAGGTGAACCAGTTGTAGCAGATCCTTGTTACAGAGGTTGGCGGATCTAACTAAATGGCAGTTGGTTGTCCAGTGGACCTGAACAGCTGCTAGCACTCAGGCCGACCGTTCTCAACACACAGCCTCTCTATTGGTTGACAAAATTCATGTGACTAGGAATGACATCATGCAACATTAACGGCCGCCATCATGGTAACGATGACATCCTCAGACAATCTCCCGTGACTTCCTGATGGCACAGCAGAGCAGCATGCTGAAGATCATCCCAAACATCTGTGGAATAGAATGGGAAATGCAGAGTAAATGAAGAGTTCTTTACTGTAGGGAAGTCTCTCTGTCAACCTGTCTGCCTATCTATCTGTAATGGAGCGTAGTGGGATAACATGGTCTTCCGTTGCACTGTGTGTGTGTGTGTCTCACCATGATAACTCCAGTAGCGATGCCCACTCCTCCTATGATGTGCAGCTTGGAGTCAAACAATTCATCTATAGCATCAGGACAGCTCTGCAACACACACACATATTAAAGAGCGACTGCCCCTAAAAAGCAACTTCTCATTTTGAAAATGTGGCATCGATGTGAGTCAAAAAAATGTGGCATCGATGTGAGTGACAAAATTTACTACAAAATTTAAAAGTAATATTTTGGGTCATTCTTGTCCAAAACTGAAATGTGAAAGATGATAGGAAAAAAATGTCTGTCACAGAATGAAGGGTACTGTAACAGATTTCCTTGGGTTGAGTTTATTTTAATCCTGCCAACAGCTGGCCCAATGCCCATGGTCAATTTGATTTGACATTATCCCTATGGGGCTAGTTTGGGACCATCGGTCAAATACACAATGTACATAGGACAATGTCAATAGCTCCAAATGTCTATATTTTAAAAACCTCAAACCAACTATAAATGTAAAACATACATTTACAAATATTGAAAGCATTTATTGAGACAACTAAAATACTATCCAATTTACATTGTGTAATTTATTGACGGTCCCTAACTAGCCTCAGAGATAGGCTACCCAATGTCAAACCAACTTTATCACGGTCACACACCAACCGGCTGAAACTAATTGGCGAAAGAACTTGGCTAGCACTAGCTAGCCTAGGCGACTTCAAGATGCAAGAACTGTTTAGAATGCTTCAAGTTATCTAGAAGGGTGAGTGACTGTAACTGTGTACTGTTTTGGCAGAGTGAATGTACAAACACTTGCCACGTGTGATCACATACACAAGAGATGCCTGCATTAAACCACCCCCTCAAGACAACTCTCGTTTTGCTTCAGTCATAGCCGCTGCATTTATTAATGACCAAGCTCAAAAACGAGGCCAAATCAGGAGGGGCTGTAAAGATACAGGAGGGACTGTAGAGATACAGAAAAAGGAACACCTGAACACAAACACAATCACAGAGCAGGGGGTTACCTTGGTGATGAGGCTATCCAGCCCGTCTCTTGGGGGACAGGTGTCTTTGGCAGAGTCCACAACGGAACCTGTACCACAGCAGTCCAACTGTAACAAATAAGGTTGAATGGTAATTTAGGTGTCCATCTGTTTTTATCTGGAAATATGTATCGTCTCTGCTCCCAACCCCCCAAACATGGCTGCACACAAATTAAACACATGATTACCCCAGTCTGTATGAGACGGAGTGTCTCTCTCAGTGTGTCCTGTCGAGTGTTCTGGTAGTTCTGATATGTCTCCATGTAGAATTGAGTGATGTCATCAACCACCTGTAGGGGAAGGGTTGCAATGTGACACAAAGAAAGGAAAGACATTTAATGTAACACAGATAATAGCAGGGGAAGGGCTTTAATGTAACACAGAAAAGGGTATGTAATATGTTTTGGGACCTTGCTTTGGTTGGAAAAACACCAGATTCCAGCGGCGACCTCAATGGCAAATATGATGAGGAGGAAGAAGAAGAACTGCAAGAGACCAATATGCACATGAACCACTGTGTATTTAATTTGACAAGTGCCCTTTGACACAAAGCACTCCCCGGTCAGAAGGGACTTAGGACACACACACACGAGAGAGAGAAATCGAGAGAGACAGAGAGATACAGAGAGAGAGGGACCAACCTGGTCTCAGTGCAGTTCATATTATCCTGTATGTAAATCAGAGACACTCCATTTAGTATGATATGTTGCGTTTCGTATGTAATAATTTGTGGATGTCCATCACCCATTTCGTATGATATGTTACGAATTACAATTTGTATTATATGTTACGAAATTGTAAAATGTACAATATGTTACGAATTTGCTAAACTTATCAAATGTTACAAATTCTAGCTAGGTGGCTAATGTTAGCTAGTGGCTATCATTAGCTAGGCTAGGGGTTAGAGGTTAGGGTAAGAGTTAGCTAAAATGATTAAGGATAGGGTTAGCTAACATGCTAAGTAGTTGCAAAGTATCTAAAAATGTGTAAGTAGTTGAAAAGTTGCTCATTAGCTAAAATGCTAAAGTTGTCCATGAGGAGATTCAAACTCGCAACCTTTGGGTTGCTAGACGTTTGCTTTATACTGCCGCCCATCCACCCCAACCAAAAACCCTACTTTCGTTTTTGCCTTAAGTAACCATCTGTCTTATGTAACCATACCAACCGTAACATATCATGCTAATTTTAGTGTCCTGTTTTTAAATGTACTATTTTACGTCTAGTCTATGAGACCAGGCTAAACAGACAGACAGAGAGATAGGGAAACAGGGAGACAGATACTGAGTTCTGGCCTTGAATCTGTTCTGTAAACAGTTTTATACTGAAACAAAGAGTTACATAGTATCTGACTACCAGCCCCATAACAGACCAACTGAATACCAAAGGGCAAGAAAAAGAGGAGAGGAGGTATAGAGATTAACTCACCAGCCCCAGCATACAGGGAGACTCCTGAATCGCACCACAGCATCCCAGGAACCCCACCACCATCATCAACAACCCTGCTATTATCAGGATATACACACCTACACACACACACACACAACCTCCAACATCATCAGAGACCCTGCAGTGATATTTGATTATGTACACTGAACAAAATATATAAACACAACATGTAAAGTGTTGGTCCCATGTTTCCTGAGCTGAAATAAAACAAATCCCAGACATTTTCCATATGCACAAAAAGCTTATTCTCTCTATGTTTTTGTACAAATTTGTTTACATCCCTGTTAGTGAGCATTTTTCCTTTGCCATGATAATCCATCCACCTGACAGGTGTGGCATATCAAGAGGAGGAGTATTTATGTCTGTAATAAAGCCCCTTTGTGGGTAAAAAAACGAATTCTGATTGGCTGGGCCTGGGTCCCCCATGGCTGCACCCCTGCCCAGTCATGTGAAATCCATAGATTCGGGCCTAATTTATTTATTTCAATTGACTGATTTCCTTATATGAACTGTAACTCAGTAAAATCTTTTAAAATGTTGCATGTTGCGTTTATATTTGTGTTCAGTATATGTGTGAGTGCAAGCATGCTTGCATGTGAGTGTTTGCATTACCTGTGAAGAAGACATAGGGAGATTCTGTTCCTTCAAACAGTCCTCTGGTCTTTGGGTCGAACCTCAACCACAACCCTATAGCCAGCACTCCTGTACCTGCAAGCTACCACATACAGACACAAAATATTAGATATCATACACACACACCTATCCCAGGGCATGGAAAGCCAGGTGAGAGAGCAGGTAGGGACATGTTGAGAAACAGGGTTATGTCAGGTTATACATGTGTGTGTGACTTGGGGGTAAGCTAAAACACAGAGGAAAGAAGAAGAGGAGGTCATTGGCCTGATTCCTTCATACAGTATAAATTCTGCTACAGACTTACCACCAGAGCCGCCACCACAGACACAGACACACATTCCTCAAACCGCCTCCTCAGTCTAATTAATTATTCACTTTAGCAAAGAACCTTGATGTAGAATGGTGTTCTGCTCCATGGTGTGTGTGTGTGCGTGTTCTGCAGTGGGGACAACATGTCTGATCAGACCAAACCTAACGAGGCCAGATAAGCTCAGTGAGTCGGGGTAGATTACTCATGCCTTGTTCTCAGTTCGGGAAAAATGGCCTAGTTAAAGAGGAAGGGAACATTCAACACACACACACACAAACGCACTCACACACGCACACAAGCTAAGTAAAGTAGACCTACCCAGAAGAAGAAGTTGAAGATAAACATGATGTACTTCACACACCTGATCCTTCCAAACACTTCCATGTTGCTAACGTGATCTCTGTGTGTAACAGAGCAATAACTAACTCATTAACACTTCTCTTCTATTTCCCTAGACAGTATCGCAGAGCGTGACAGGGATAAAGCAAGAGGAGAGATAAAGAGAGCATAGAGTGATACAAAGAGAAAGCAGTAGGGAGTAACTGTCATGCCCTGGAGTCACCTGATCAGAAAGGTAGAGGAGGTGGGCTGGGGGAGGGAGGATAGCGCAGACAGAGTTCTACTCTGTGAATGATTGAATTGGTCTATTCTGTAAGTGATTGAGTTAATTTGTTTAATCTAATCATGCTGCTCGCACTACACAACTACACTACTGCTAATACACCCTCACCAGCTGCAGAATCTAACACACACACACCCACCCATAGATACTATAGCTACCTACAATAATGGACACATGTTCTGAATCATACAACAAGGGGAGCTCTGTTCTTTCATCTGCATTGGGGCTATACGCGTCACACGCCGTCGCACACCCCACCAAGACACAACACAAAATACAACACACAAACACACAATATCACACACACCCATATAAACGCTGAGTTATTGAAATGCTGTGCACACTGGGTCACTCGGCCACCAGGGATTATTTGGCCAGTGTGTGTTTGTGTGTGAGATTATTTCACCGTTCACCAACAAGAGGCCACTTCTTAGTCCAGTCATGGCCAGCTAAATCACTGTTCCACTTTCCCCAAGCAGATACTGACAACCACCCTCAGACAGATACACACATGCACACACACACTAACTGAAAACGGTAAATTATATGTCATTTTTTGTATTACCAACAGTAAAATACTCTGAAATGGTTTACATAATGTAAATGATGGTGCTTTGTGGGAAAATTTTGTGGGGGAGGAAAGAATTGCCTTATTTCAAATGGTACTGTAATTACACCCCACATAATACAGTACCGTATCATATTTTTTGGACTGCCCAAAAACTTTTCCCATGAGTTGGAGCATGCTATTGTTGTATCTGGCTTATTAACACTTTTTGTAAACACTTTACCTAGCAGCCAACCTGCTTGCACCAATCCCTTGTAATTACAGTAAAATACTGTGAAATACAAACTCCTCCCCTCAATGAATTTCATTAATTCATCCATTCATATATTAATTCATTCCGATTATGGTAGCATTTACCTTTACAGTATAATGGTTTCAGTACTTGCTTTGAAACCGTATTTATAATTACAGTGGTTGTACTGTAATATGAAATACAGAATTATACTTGCCACGAACTGCCTGTAACCTACTGTCAAATTATCGCTAACCCCTTTACAATGCACATATAACTTTAATTGAAGATGAAAGAAACCTGGAGAGGAACCAGACAGATTCACTGGGGAATCTTCCTCCTCTGGCTCTACACTGCCTCTACCCTACATGTGTGGAATAAACCCTTACAAAGAGGCTATGATTTATATTAATCAAAACCTGCTGTTGTCTGCCAGCCAAAACCACACACACACACACACACACACACACACACACACACACACACACACAGTCCCTTTAATAGTATAAGTAGTGACTCACCCAGAAGATGAGGTTGAAAGCGAACATCAGGTATTTGACGCACATTTCTCCTCCTGATAGAGCGGCCATAGCGACTACAGTGTCACAGTTCTCCTCTACTCTCCCTATAGTTTAAACTGTTATTAATGACGAACCCACCAAACGACAATTGTAGGATTACTAGCCTACTAATAATAATTATGGAGTACACAAAGAGTAATCCGTTCTCCGGTCACTCTTTCTCTGCTGCTGCTCTGCCGTTTCTCGTGCACGTGTAGCGGTCGACCCCCAGAGCGAGACCAAACGGCTGTCGGTCTGTCGTGTCCTGTTCTTTCTCTGAATGTCTCTCACTCTATCGTTTCTTCATTTAACGTAACACCACAAACTGTATTTAAAAAGCCACATAATATGACAGACGTAAACTATATTATGAACAGATTAGGCTATTAACAGAAGAAGTTAAAAACTCTATGCTTGAATGTATGAACATTCTGTAGCCTATTTAATTTCAATCAGTATTGGGATTCCCCAGCCACCGTTGCATTACGTAATGTATAGGCAATGAAATAACGTAATCTCTCTAGACAACGACAGAGCGCGTGATAGTAATGAAATAGATAATCTAGTTTGATAAATAAATAGACAGCATAGGCTAAATTAACAAACGGATGAATGGACAGCGAGCACTGATATTGGTGGGCTGGCTGCTTTAACATCGTCCCGAAAGAAAACCTCCATCACACATTATCACAAACAAACAAACATGTATGTGATAGCCTACTTCTTTGGTTGTTGTTAAAGGGCCAGTGTCCCCTTCTGTCGCTGTCTCTTGTAGCCTCAGTCAGAGGGGGAAGGGAAGGACCACCATACTCAGTGAATTTCAGAAATATTACAAATAATGAAACGTCAACAATTTTTTTTGTTGATAAAACCATACTAAATATATTCAAGTCCCCAAATTCCTGATTAAAACACACTGTTTTGCGATGAAGATCTACAGTATTCTCTACAGCATCCTCTAACACCAAGGTGTAGCCAGAAGAGAGCTATTTTCTGTCCTCCTCTGGCTACATTGGCTTCAATACAAAACCTAGGAGATTCATGCTCCTTACCCCCTTCCATAGACCTACATGGTAATTATGACGACTTCTGGAGGACATCCTCCAACCAATCAAAGCTTTTGCATTAGGAACTAACATGTTGTCCATCCAATCAAAGGATCAGAGTATGAACCAAGTAGTGCACATGTGTGATTTAGAAGCTTGGTGAGTTGGTAACATTATTGGATAGATTGAGATTTGGATAGTGAATAGTGATAGTTGGCCATTTTTTTGATATTTTTCCATTTCAGTTAGTTGCTTCAAACTACAGGAAATGGAATGTTAGATAATATATTGTTTTCTTGGTTACAGAACTACATTTATGTGTAGAGTTAGTGTAATTTATTTCAATTTGCATTGCTAACTTCAGTAGCAAGTAGATAGCTAATTACCAGAGTGCCGTTTTCTCTGCCAGAATGGCTAAAACTAACAACGATGTAGTGGATTATTTGTTGAAGAACCCCTTTCATTGCCCATATCAGAGTCACGCTTCTGGGAAAAAGCTGCATAGATCATGTAATGGACAAAAGTCTGACTATTCAAACTGCGCAACACAACAAAAAGTAAATGGAAATGGATGTTCTCAAGCAGCATAACAATACTACCACATTTTTGGGCATGCAAGAGTTGGTTTAAGGGCACAATGAGAGGGAACATTTGGCTAACAAGGGCAACTAGTTACATAGAGCTTGCAGAGGTAATTGCACATTACGATGCTTTACTTGTTGAGCATATGGATGTTTCTACTGTCTTCTCTGGGATGTCAATTCTCTGGGATGTCAATTCTCTGGGATGTCAATTCAGAATGATTTGATAGCTTCCAGTGCATCATCCATTAAAAGTGATATTGAAGGAGAGGTTGACGCAATGCTTTTTTCGCACAGTGCATGCTCAAGTGCGCTTTCCACTTTACGGCAGTATTTATTTAGGAAAGGTGATGATAATGTAACCAGAGTTGGTAGGTTACTTTCTAAATGTAATCCGTTACAGTTTCTAGTTACCTGTCCAAAATTGTAATCAGTAACGTATCTTTTGGATTACCCAAACTCAGTTTTATAATCTGATTACATTCAGATTACTTTTCCCTTTAGAGGCATTGGAAGAAGACAACAATTTATGTTGCCAATAGAACGACATCTATTGCAGGATAAATCAATGTTAAGTTTACATAGCCGGCCCTATATGGGTGTTACATTTTACTTTATGGGTTGGTTATGTAGGTTTCTTCTAACCCATCGCTTTCTACTACATATAATAATACGACTAAATTATATCTTTACATTAAAAACTAAAGTCTATCAGAATTCCAGTCATTCCAATAAATGTTATACCCCTTGATCTTCAAGAATAGGACTTAGATTAGCCAAATTGTTTTACCTGAGCAGGACCCTAAAACTAAGGATTTATTAGCCAGCCCTACTCTGTTGTTTATGATTTGTTGTCATGGAGGACTGATTGGGCTCATTGATTCGAGTTGAAAAATAAATGCTGCGCTCATGGAATGGCATGCATTGAGCACTACTGAAAAGTACTATTTACATGTAATAAACGAATGCAAAATGCTGCATTTGCTATAGGCCTATTGTTTACCTTTTTGTTGGTGACACTTTGATATCTTAATAATATGCAGCTGTTTAAAGTGCAAATCCAAAGATGAAACAATAACGAAACGACCACCCCGCCTCTGTTTTGTTAAAAAGCTGAGAGATGGGCCTGGAGAAATGTAACCGCTCTCAGATTAATTGACAGAGCTATGGAATGACCATCCATGATATAACAATGATTGTTTTAACCATGTTATGAGGCTATACAATGTTTGTTTACATTTACAATGTTTATAAACATTGGAGAAAAACAAGCTTATATTGTGGGTTCTCATGGAGTGTGACAGTTGAGCTAAGCTCATGAGGCATTTATAAGTTATATTCTTCAAGAATCAATGGATATATATATATATATATATATATATAATTTAAAAAAATGTATGTAGCAACTACAGATTTCCCCTTTAAGTCTATCAAAAGTGGTTTTGCTGCACAGCTATTTTCAGGTCTCTCCAGAGATGTTCAATTGGGGAGAAGTCCGGGCTCTTGCTGGGCCACTCAAGGACATTCAGAGCCTTGTCCCGAAGCCACTCCTGCGTAATCTTCACTGTGTGCTTACGTGTTGTCCTTTTGGAAGGTGAACCTTCACCCCAGTCTGAGGTCCTGAGCGCCCTGGAGCAGGTTTTCATCAAGGATCTCTCTGTGCTTTACTCCGTTCATCTTTGCCTCGATCCTGACTAGTTTCCCAGTCCCTGTCACTGAAAAACATTGCCACAGCATGATGCTGCCACAATCATGCTTCACCATAGGGATGGTGCCAGGTTTCCTCAAGACGTGACACTTGGCATTCAGGCCAAAGAGTTCAACATTGGTTTCATCACACCAGGTGTGCCAAGCTTGTAGCGTCATACCCAAGAAGACTCCATGCTGTAATCACTGCCAAAAATGCTTTAACAAAGTACTAAGAAAGGGTCTGAATACTTATATAAATGTGATATTTCAGCTTTATATTTTTAATAAATGTGCAAAAATGTATAAAAACCTGGTTTTGCTTTGTCATTATGTGGTATTGTGTGTAGATTGATGAGGGGAATTAAAAATATATATATTTAGAATAAGGTTGCAACATAACAAAATGTGGAAAAAGTCAAGGGGCCTGGATACTTTCAGAAAGCACAAATAACCTGACAATGATCCACATCATATGGGTACACAAATAATGTAAGTGTGTTATGCAGCAAAACACAACTATCCTTTTTTTAGGATGCAAACCAGTAATATGAATCACTGTTGATCCATCCTGTTCTGATCTAATAAGATGGATATAGGTGTCACGCCCTGACCTTAGAGAGCCTTTTTATTTCTCTATTTGGTTAGGTCAGGGTGTGATTTGGGTGGGCAATCTAGTTTTCCTATTTCTTTGTTTGGCCTGGTATGGTTCCCAGTCTATCGTTGTCTCTGATTGGGGATCATACTTAGGCAGTCTTTTTTCCCACCTTAGTTTGTGGGATCTTGTTTTTGGTTAGTTGCTGTGTTAGTGCTATAAAACTTTACGTGTCATTTATTCTTTCTTGTTTTTGGTGTTCATTTAATACATTTATGATGTACGCCTACCACGCTGCACCTTGGTCCAATCCATCTTTCAACGATCGTAACAATAGGATTTTCTACGGCCTAGAATCGAGGCCTTTCCCAGTCATGAAGGACATTGCTAGGCCCTTCTTGGTTCTCATTCGCAAAGACTGAACTCAAGTTAGGGGTCAGACTCTCCTATACCACTTTGCCCAACATGTTATACCCCAGAGGTTGAAAATAGACCCTTTTTCAATCAATCAAAATAATTTATAAAGCCCTTTTTACATCAGCTGATGTCACAAAGTGCTGTACAGAAACCCAGCCTAAAACCCCAAACAGCAAGCAATGCAGGTGTAGAAGCACCTAAGTAGATACAGACTATCTATAACGGAAATGAGATGGACGGACAGAGAACTCCAATCTTACAGATCCTGGATCAACACTTATGGAAACGCTGGAACCACCTCTGGCGATTCCATTTTTAACAATGACATTTATTTTCAGACATGTGACTGACTTGTCTCAAACTGGCTGCCATGCCTGGGACAACCCCATCTGGGAACCAACTCAGCCAAAAGGGGTTCCACCAAGGAGGGAGGAGCAGGGCTTAGCAGCTCTACACTGTTAACTAGCACTGACAACTCTGATGGGTGGGTTGGTGGGGGGAGGGTTGTTTCAAAAGTAATTCATACTTACTTTTTAAGGGGATATAACTTATATCAATATTATAATATTATAATATTATAAGGCTGTGAAACCCATAGCCGAATGGTGATCTGTTTCACCTGTCTTCACCTGAAACGTGATAACTATTCTCATTATAGGGCTGTGAAACCCATAAACGAATGGCTTCAGACTGAGCATTTCTAACCCTTTCCGTTTTATAACAGTTAGAGTCCATTTATTTACAGTAGTGCGTTGATTAATTTTTGCTTTCTTCCTTGGAAATACAGAATATGTATAAAATGCCAAATATACCAAAAGCTAAATCAAGCAGAGATTTACAACTATTTAACCATGTTAATCATTACTGAAACATGCAAACTACAAAAATTTAACCAAAGATAATGAATACATGACAACTGTAGCATTGAAGGCAAGGAAGTCAGCAAGCATCTGGCCTCCCTTGATTTAAAAAAAAGTATACAAAAACTTGCCAATCAGCGTTGAGCTAAACTGAGCAAGCTCAATTGTGAATGGTCGAGGAGTACCCAAAAAAAAGTGTCAGGGGAAGCTAGCTTGAATTTTGGCGTCACTCCTATCAAATCCCATTGAAAACACACATCATTGACAGAAAAACTTGAATTGCTGCATCTCCTTGTGTTGTTATCCTCCGGTAGCTGGCTAGCTAGCTAAAAATGGGCCTTTCCTAAATTAGCCTTGGATGGAGATAGTGATTTGGACTTGTGGTTTTGCTTAATTCTATGTACTGGCCAATGATTATAACGGCTATTCTGATCCAACCAAAAGTGAAGAGTTGGCTATAACATGAGTACAAACAAAGTGAGTGGGTAAACGTTTGTGTGTGTTTGTGTGTGTGTGTGTGTGTGTGTGTGTGTGTGTGTGTGTGTGTGTGTGTGTGTGTGTGTGTGTGTGTGTGTGTGTGTGTGTGTGTGTGTGTGTGTGTGTGTGTGTGTGTGTGTGTGTGTGTGTGTGCACGCACGCGTGTGCGCGTAAGTGTCTGCGTGTGTATTACGGTGGGTATTAAAATGTCCCATCATAAAAATTTATCCCTATTCCCCAATCAAACATCTTCATCAATACCACAATTATTGTTATGTATTTATCAATATTTTCTCCAATATGGCAACCCTCGTAAAATTCAACATTGCCTTTTATATACATTTTTTTTTTTAAGTGGAGCCTTGCATTACATGCATTATGAAGAAAATTGTGTAATGTAGATTCCATGAAATATGTTATGAAGAAAATTGTGTAGGCCTACTGTTGTCTACTCAAAAAAGGGCCTTTCAGACAAGTGCACCAGTATCCCAAAGTATTAAGCATAAACAAGCATAGAAAATAGTATTGGAATTAATATACATATATATTTTTAAACCTTAAGGCTACTATTATATTATAATTATTTTAGTGACAACTTGGTTGATGAATAATATTTGGTTGTTAACACGTTTGTTTTTTATATAAATAAATGTGGGACACAAAAATAAGGCAGTGTAGAACACACATTGCCCATCATGCATTGCTTTAATAACTTCCAATAGATTGTTTAGAAGTTTGCCCCCCAAAAACGTTTTTTCCTACAAATTAAGTCGCACAAAAATGTGAATCTTTTCACATGAATTGAGCCACAAAAACACACAAAATCTGCTGAAATGCTTTTTGTACATATTTGCACGACTTCAGTGTGAGATTGTGTTGCTGATAGACATGAGCTTGCAACTCTCATCTCTCCAGCCTTGCACTTCATAATTGATTTCCTTATAGAATCATAGCCACATGAAGGGTTCTGGAGGTGCTGCCCCTGATCAATTGAAATACATTTGCCAAAGTTATAGAATTACTGCTGTCTGTTCAGAAAGAAATTAAATAATTCCAAATACTACACCAGGAGAAGGCTTATAATTTAGCCACAGATGATAAAACATTGTCTAGATGTATATTGTGTGTAGCCCAATCACGAGGCTTCCCTACAGTCGGGAATGGATGGCTAATCTGTCAGCGAACAGCGTTTAGCCAGAACAGGCTTTTGCAAATACAATCGCAGGTGGTATGCAGTGTGGTATGCCAGCAGCATACCACACTGCAGCCCACTGCTGGTTTGCTTCTGAAGCTAAGCAGGGTTAGTCCTTGTTAGTTTATGGGGCGGCAGGTAGCCTAGTGGTTAGAGTGTTGGGCCAGAAACCGAGAGGTTACTAGATCGAATCCCCGAGCTGACAAGGTAAAAATCTGTCGTTCTGCCACTGAACAAGGCAGTTAACCCACTGTTCCTAGGCTGTTGTTGTCAATAAGAATTTGTTCTTAACTGACTTGCCTAGTTAAATTAAAAAGGAGGGCCAGTAGGAGGCACCTTTTCCTCAGGTCTAAAAAAATATCCCAATCCCCCAGGGCAGTGATTGGGGACATTTCCCTGTGTAGGGTGCTGTATTTCGGATGGGATGTTAAACAGGTGTCCTGACTCTCTGTGGTCACTAAAGATCCCATGCCACTTATCATAAGAGCAGGGGTGTTAACCCCGGTGTCCTGGCTAATTTCCCAATCTGGCCTTCATACCATCATGGCCACCTCAAGTGAGCCCAAGAGGGGGGTGACCCAGGGTGCTCTGAGGTAGCAGAACGCATGATAAAAATATCCTTTATAATAAAGCATTGCATGTATTATCATTGTTTTTGCTTACCGGTATAGATCAGTAGAGTAGAGGCGATTGCAGAAGTTGCACACGTGGGGAATATTTTTTGTACCGTAGGGTTCGGGGGTAATGTGGCCTTTATAAATGCATTTCATCCAATTCTACATCATTTTAGATGACTTGAGACTTTAGCTGAATATTTTTTAATACTTCTCAAATGATCGAAATGACAGGTTACTTTGACACTGACAAACTGACAATCTGAGATAAATAATAACAAACTTATCTAGAATATATCAATAGCCTAGACATCCTGTAGGTGTGTGGAGACACGCATATTGTACAATATGTACAATATGAGATATTTTTACTGTTTCACTGACTCACCCAATGATGCTCAGCTCACTCACTGGTGCCCCCTGATGCACTCATCCCAAAAGCTATTCTCTCTCTTGGTAAAACAATGCTGTTCGCTCAATAAACCTATTTGGAAGTTGATAGCTTACAGATAGAATAGTCTTCTCTTTTCAGCAGGATCCATTTGCTTTCCAACCTGTAGTTTCCTACGATTGTATTTGAAATATTGCAAAAGCCTGTTTTGCCAGAATGCTGTTTGTTCACTGACAGACTTAACGCGCGTTCTCGACTTGTCGCCATGCCTCGTGATTGGGCTACTCACAATCCACAGCTAGGCAATTAAAAAAAAGAAACTATTGATAATCTGTGGCTAAATTATAGGCATACTCCTCGTCAGTGGCAATTTTAGCATGTACATCTTGGTGGGGAAAACTCTTTTACTGCCTTTTAATTTCTTCGGGATCGGTGTCCCTTCCACGGAACGGTTAAGCTAACATAGGCTAATTCGATTAGCATGAGGTTGTAAGTAACAAGACAATTTCCCAGGACATAGACATATCTGATATTGGCAGAAAGCTGAAATTCTTGTTAATCTAACTGCACTGTCCAATTTACAGTAGCTATTACAGTGAAAGTATACCATGCTATTATTTGAGGAGAGCTTACAATAAACCAATTAGGCACATTTGGGCAGTCTTACAAAATGTTGAACAGAAATGCAATGGTTCATTGGATCAGTCTAAACATTTGCACATACACTGCTGCCATCTAGTGGCCAAAATCTAAATTGCGCCTGGGCTGGAATAATACATTATGGCCTTTCTCATGCATTTCAAAGATGATGGTACAAAAAAATACAAAGGAACGGTTATTTTTTCTTTGTATAATCTTTTACCAGATCTATTGGGTTATATTCTCCTACATTCCTTTCACATTTCCACAAACTTCAAAGTGTTTCCTTTCAAATGGTAGCAAGAATATGCATATCCTTGCCTCAGCGCCTGAGCTACAGGCAGTTAGATTTAGGTATGTCATTTTAGGCAAAAATTGAAAAAAAGGGGCGGATAAAGCATAGCTGATATGGCTGACTTGCTTATATAAATGTGGTTTCTACTGACAATTGAGATGTAAAAACTATGGCATAAGGGAACGAAGAGCGGATAAGAGGCCATCCATTAGACAATAATGAGCAACCTAAGACCAACGTAGTCAATAGCTATTTGTTCAGCACTTTTGAAATGTACAGCAACAGAATTCAGAACATGCACTGTTCTTAGAGTATTCTCCATGTACACAAAGTCAGAACCGTAAAAAAGTTGACCTATTCTATTCTGTGCGAGAAATAAATATTCCAAACATAGTCTGGGACAGTTGTGGGATGCAATTATACAACCACTGGCATCTAAAGATGCCAGTTTTTTAATGCAATGAGGCTGACGCAACAGATCAGAACATTTCACTTAAAATGTTGATAAACTATTAGGCAATTTTTCACATTATAGTCACAGCAATACGTACATTGTAGTAGGCTATAAGCGCACATTTTGCATTAGCAGGAAAACACCATTCTCAAAAGTGGCTACAAATCCAATTATGCATGTAATGCTTTTATTATAAAGGTGCATTTTTATGGTGAAAATTATCTTCCCCGAACTTGAAACTCATGTGCTGCATATGTATGCCAGTTAGGCTCTACACATGTTGTAAAGCGGATTAATGTGCTTAATTTTAAGAAGTTATTTGGCCACTTTAGTTGTGATACAAACGTTGGGCTATATGTTTTGATTTGTAATACATTCTAAGGCTGCATGATGCGACTCTAATGATGATTTGAAAAAAGTCCCATGAAAGGGATGAGCTCTGCTTTGTTTTTCGCGCAGGCTATAGAAACTTCATCAGTCTCTCATTCACAATTTGGCAAGCACTTGATAATGCCTAAATTTCCCTGGTAGCAAATACAGTATATCATTCACAAGTGATATGCTAATATTGTCACCCATCAGACCATTCTTGATTTAATCTTGTCTTTACATATACTAAATAATATATGTGTAACGTTTGTTTTGATTTAGAATGGACCATTATCATGGACCTGTATCAAACATTGGCAGGGAGAAAAAATATACGTAATCTATGCACTTAAATAGCGAATGGAGGACGTTATTTCCCTGGTAAATCTTTATGCCATACTGTTGTAAAGAGAAGCAATGTGGTATCTGTTTGGGATAGAGGGCAGCATTTTCACTTTTGGATGAACCTGAGAAGAAAAAAAAAACTGAGAAAAATCCAACCAGGAAGTGGGAAATCTGAGGTTTGTAGTTTTTCAAAGCTTGGCCTATCGAATACACAGTGTCTATGGGGTCAAGTTGCACTTCCTAAGGCTTCCACTAGATGTCAACCGTCTTTAGAAACTTGTTTCAGGCTCCTGTTATAAAGGAGGGGGGAATGGGAGCTGAATGAGTCAGGTGTCTGGCAGAGTGTCTCAGGCTTGTGACGCGCAGTCCCGACAGAGTTAGCGCTCATTCCAGTGCTTTTCTACAGACAATGGAATTCTCCGGTTGGAACATTATTGAAGTTTTATGTTAAAAACATTCTAAAGATTGATTCCATACATCGTTTGACATGTTTCTACGACCTGTAACGGAAGTTTTCGTGTTTTTGTCAGGACGTAGTGCTCGCGCCTCATGAAGATGGTTTACTGGGCTGAACACGCTAACAACAAGTGGCTATTTGGACATAAATGCTGGACTTTATGGAACTTTATGGAACAAATCCGTCATTTATTGTCGAACTGGGATTCCTGGGGGTGCATTCTGATGAAGATCATCATTAGACGGGTCAGGGTAAAGCAGAGATCTAGCCCTTGGTTTAATCATGAGATTCTAGAATCTATCCAAGCAAGGAATAAGGCCTTTAAGAAATTTAAGAACTCTCAAGAGCGGCATGATTTTGTCCTATATAAACATCACAGAAATGAAACACAGAGCAGGATGGATGAAGCTAAGAAGGGTTACTTTGCTGAGAAAATAATTGAAAACAAAAATGACCCTAAAAAGCTTTGGAAATCATTTAAGGAACTAGGCTGTAGTAGTACTACCAAAAACAAACTAAACAGTATTGGACTGAACATCAAAGGGGAGATGATATATGAAAAAGCAGAGGTTGCCAATGAATTCAACACATTTTTTACTTCTGTTGCCAGCAAGCTGGTTAGCAAGCTGCCCACCAATTCTGGTTTGTATGGAAGCAACCAAGTCAAGAAGTATTATGTAGAGTTTGGGGTTCAGCCAAACTCTTTTTCTTTTGCAAAGGTAGCAACAGCCAAAATAGTCAGTATGCTGACAGAGCTTAAATGCTCCAAAGCCACAGGCCTGGATAATATTCCTGCAAGGTTTCTAATAGATTCTGCTGAGCAAATTGGCCCTTGTATTACGCATATTGTTAATCTCTCTCTTGAACAAGGCACCTTTCCCAGGGACATGAAACAAGCTAAAGTTATACCTCTGTATAAGAAGGGGATAAAGTCTGACCCTGGGAATTATAGGCCTGTATCTATTCTCTGTGTACCATCAAAGATCCCGGAGAGAATTGTACATGAGCAAATGTATGAATATGTTAACAAACAGGGTCTAATGTATGATTTTCAGTCGGGTTTTAGAAAAACATACTCCACTGATTCATGTCTACTTTACTTGACTGACTTCATCAGGAAAGAGATTGATGAGGGAAATCTGTGTGGAATGGTACTGCTTGACCTACAGAAGGCCTTTGATACAGTTAACCACTGTCTCATAATCTCCAAACTGGAGGCACTGGGGTTAACTTCTTTCAGCTAGGGGTCAGAATTTTTATGTTTGGAAAAATAACGTTCCCAAGGTAAACGGACTATTTATCAGGTCCAGATGCTAGAATATGCATATAATTGACAGATTAGGAAAGAAAATACTCTAAAGTTTTCAAAACTGTCAAAATATTGTCTGTGAGTATATCAGAACTGATTTTGCAGGCGAAAACCTGAGAAAATCCAACCCGGAAGTGCCTTTTATTTGGAAAAATCCCTGTTCCGTTGCCTGCCCCTCCTCAATTTAAAGGGGTATCAACCATATTCCTTTTCCAATGGCTTCCTCAGGCTGTGACCAGGCTTTAGACATAGTTTCAAGCTTTTATTTTGAAAAATGGGCGAGATTTTTCAAAACGCGTCAGGTGTCCTATGATTAGTTCCTGCTCGCGAGAGATGTAGCTCGACATTTTCTTTCTCTGTAGTATTGAATAGGTTACCGTCCGGTTGAAATATTATCGATTATGTATGTTAAAAACAACCTGAGGATTGATTATAAAAAACATTTGACATGTTTCTACGAACATTACGGATACTTTTTGGAATTTTCGTCTACCTTTCAGGACCGAAACGAGCGTGTTGTTTTCTGAACATAACGCGCAAACCAAATGGCGTTTTTTGGTTATAAAACTAATCTTTATCGAACAAAAAATAACATTTATTGTGTAACTGGGAGTCTCGTGAGTGCAAACATCCGAAGATTATCAAAGGTAAGCGATTAATTGTATTGCTTTTCTGACTTTCGTGACCAAGCTAATTTGAGGCTAGCTGTTCTTACTGTTTTGTCTAGTGATTGATAAACTCACAAACGCTTGGATTGCTTTCGCTGTAAAGCATATTTAAAAAATCTGATACGATAGGCAGATTAACAACAAGCTAAGCTGTGTTTTGGTATATTTCACTTGTGATTTCATGATTATAAATATATATTTTTTTATTTGGCGCTCTGCAATTCAACGGTTGTTTACGAAAATGATCCCGCTAAAGGGATCCGTGCGGCAAGAAGTTAAGCAGTATCCCTCTAGGCTGGGTAAAGTCCTATTTATCAGGAAGGGAGGAAGTAGTAGAGGTTAATGGCTCACTGTCTCAGGCAAAACCAACGAGTTGTGGCGTTCCGCAGGGGAGCGTGCTTGGGCCTCTGCTGTTTTTATTGTATATTAATGATATGAAAGATGCTTGTTCTTGCCGTCTTTTTATTTATGCGGATGACTCTACACTTCTGGTGTCTCACAAAAGTAAAACTATGTTGGAGAGCATACTTAGCACAGAGCTTACTAACATTAGCAAATGGCTTGGAGTTAATAAGCTATCTCTGCACTTAGGGAAAACTGAAGCAATTATTTTTGGATCCAGACCAAAATTGTGTAGGTCGTCTGAAATCAGAGTGGAGTTAGGGGTTGAGGTGCTGACTACTAAAACCTCTGTTAGCTACTTGGGATGTATCCTTGATGGAAGCTTGGGAGGTGTGAGCATGGCCAATAAGGTGCTAGGGAAGGTTAATGCCAGGACTAAGTGTTTGGCTAGAAAGTCCAAGCTGCTTGATAAGGACTCCATGAAAGTGCTAGCTACTGCCCTCATTCAATGCCATTTTGACTATGCTAGTACTTCCTGGTTTTGGGGCTTATCTAAACTTATGAAGGGTAAGCTCCAGATAGCCCAGAATAAGTTTATCAGGGTAGTATTGAAGGTGAGTCCACATACTCACATAGGCAGGAGCTGCTTTCAGGAACTAAACTGGCTGCTTGTTGAGGCTAGGGTGTCCCAGATTAGACTAGGTTCGGTTTGCAGGAGTATTTATGGTCCTGCGCTCAGATATCTAAGTGATTACTTTCCTCGTGTTAGGGATGCACACAATCACAGCACCAGATCAGGTGTTGCTGATGTGTGCTTATACAGGTGTTAGAAATTTTGTTAATAAATAGTTAAAACAAATTCTAGCTTTAGATAAAACTATAACTAAATGAACTCTGCACGCCTGGTGAAAAGAGATTTGTGTTGTGGGTTATAAAATAAGCAGAAAGGGTCGTTAAACTATGGTTGAACTGACCCAACTTAGCCCTGAGATGTTTAGATAAGGCTGTGGGTAACTTTTTAGGTCTTCCATTATCTTGAGTTGTCTGCTAAAGTGGTAATAAATTATAGTGAGCCTTCAGGATAATAGATTATATTGTGTGTCATGTGTGTGCGCTGTGAAGTTGGAATGAACTTTTGAACCTGTTTTCTATTTGTCAGGACAACGAGACTTATTCTGTAACCTATGAAGTCATATCTTGTATATAAACCTGTTGTTTATGATCAAATGGGAGCGTGCTCCGAGAATAAATTCTATTATCTAATTTTAATAAGACTGTATCCTGTCTATTTTATGTTAATAATTATCTTACAAATTCTTATAAATAGACAGATTGAATTTAATTAATGAGTATATTAGAGGAATAATTTAATTCCACTAACAACAGGTTCAGAAGTAATGCTGGGAAAGGTACTTTCTTGTATACGGGTGTCACGTCCTGACCAGAGTTCTTATGTGTTTTGCTTGTTTAGTGTTGGTCAGGACGTGAGCTGGGTGGGAATTCTATGTTGTGTGTCTAGTTTGTCTGTTTCTGTGTCCAGCCTAATATGGTTCTCAATCAGAGGCAGCTGTCAATCGTTGTCCCTGATTGAGAATCATATATAGGTGGCTTGTTTTGTGTTGGGCTTTTGTGGGTGATTGTTTCCTGTGTCAGTGTTGGTGCCACACGGGACTGTGACGGTTAGTTTGTTTTGTCATTTTGTATAGTGTCTTGTTTTGTGTTTATTAAATCATGGAAAATTACCACGCTGCACATTGGTCCTCAGATCCTTCTCGCCTCTCCTCGTCTGAGGAGGAGGACGACTTAGACTGCCGTTACAACGGGGGCCTCAGAATGGAATGAGTTGCCTCTGCCTATAAAAACAACATCCTCTCTGGACAGCTTTAAAAATAAAGTAAAAATACGTTTGATGTCCTCTGTGCCCATATGAATAACCCCTATGATGTAACTGGAATGATGAGAGAGATGTTCTTCTTCTATGTTTTTGTTTTATTATTTCACTACCATACTGTGTTGGATCTTGTCTAGCCATCTTGTCTCAAGAGGACAAGATGGAAATAAGTTCCAGACTTTATTGTGTGTTATCCTCAGTGATTTTATTATTGTGCATGTATGGCTTTTAAGTTGTGTGCTTGTTTTTTTAAATGTTTGAATTAATAAACTAAAACTAAACTAAGTAATCATTTCACGGTAAAGTCTACACTTGTTGTATTCGGCGCATGTGGCAAATACCGTTTTATTTGGTTTGATTTGAACAGTTTTTTTCCCGAAGTTCCCAGTTGTCTTGAACTCACTGAAGTCGGAGATTTCCCAGTTCTGAGTTTCCAGTTGCTTTAAATACGGCAGAAGTCATGCTGTATTGACAGCATGGCCAATTTATTCAACCTTTTCTGGCCCATGGTGTTGCACGTGAGTGTTTATCCTTGAAAAGCTTGGAAAAGAGACCCTTAAACACAGACTTCGAATACACCATCTCCACTGAATAGCAGGCTAGTGATTGCTTTGCAACACTTGCAGTTAGCCACTGATTCCTTCCAAACCACTCATTGTTGAATTTGCAATTTTCAACTTGTGTAATTTTTATGTCCAATGGCCGATGAGCACCGACACGTTTTATCTATAATTTCTCTTCATAATTTCTCTTCATATGACAAGGATTGAAAAGGATTTGCCAGTAGATTGTCGACTTCATTCATGATGATGACTGCTTGTCTAGCTTAGTATGATGTCGATATGATCAGTCCAATCAAAGCTACAGTAGATATAACGTAATTTGACATTTTATCTTTAGCCACTGACCTTGAGCCTTCTTAGATGGGCACGTCTAATGTAAATCTATGGCGGCATTTTTGAACTCTCCATGTAGATTGTGCGGTGATGTGGTTTTCCCATGAGTGACAGAAAAACTAGAGAACATTAAAAAACCCTACGCTCTGTGTTTTACGCCGGCTGACCCACCACTACAGAAAGCACTGGGCTAGGCTGAAACACCTGCATTTTGGAGCTGCCTCACTCAAGAAAGCAAAAAAAGATACCATGTTTGTATGCGGCTTTATTAACTCAATGATTTTTACTTTTTTTAAACTTATTTTTTTGCTAAACAGATGGGGCTAGTACTCTTAATGATTTCATTTCTTTCTGAACAGACCATTGTAATTTTATAACTTTGGCAAATGTATTTCAATGTTTTAGTGTTTCTGCTGCGGCACCTCCAGAAAGAACCCTTCGCCCGGCGATGATTCTATAACTAAATAAATGATGAAGTGCAATGCTGGAGAGCTCTACCAGAGTAAAGAGAGGGAGAAAGATCATAGAAAGTGAATGTCATTCTAGTTCTGTGTGCTTCTCTCTTTCACCACAAGGGCCACGCGTTGGTCTACTGTATATAGGCTACAATGTTGCGCAAATCATGAACCCGGGCCAGCCCAACACAAATCAATTAGGAGAATGACAGAGGAGTTAACTTGAATTAGCCCAATTCTGATAGCTTTTGCTTTAATTTTTACATTGCAAACAGTGAAAAGTATTTTTCGTGCCTAAAGATGTACCTGGCAAATGGGTTCCTGAATGAAACAGTCCAAAACTGAGAGGTGCCGGATACTGTTCCCTCAGGATCCGGCTCAAATTAAGCACAGCTAATTGTTTTAGGAAGTAAAACGAGAGAGATAAGCTTTTGGCACGAGCACATCTGCCATCACCAGTGAGTGAGTTGAGCATCATTGGGTGAATCAGTGAAACTGGAAAGCTTTTTTAGGACAATAATTTCCTCCTCATATTGTACAATATGTGTCTCCACACACCTACTGTAGGTCTAGGCTATTGAAGAATTGAAGATAATGTTGTTTTTATTGATCTCAGATTCTCAGTTTGTCAGTGTCAAAGTAGCCAGTCATTTCGATCATTTGTGAGGTATTAAAAAATATTCTGCTAAAGTAAAATTTGACATGTTTTGTTCATGTAATATTAAACATGTATCGCTGACTAACCCCGTCAAATATGGTTAATAAAAATAGCTGCAACAACAGCAAAAACATAAGCAATACAACACTTCTTCACAAATCTATAATTTCACTCCAGCCTGTGTGTGGTGTGTGTGTTTCTGTTCAACCAAACAAGATTTTCTGGTTTATCTTGTCAGAACAGAAATTACAGGATTAGGTTTTAAAAACATACATACTGTTATTGCATCAAATGGTTGTTTTATTCAACCGAATAAGGGGTTGCTAGAATGCTCATCTGTGTGTGTTGTACTGAGGATGGGCCTCTGGAAGATTTACGATGTATTTTGGTGATACCGCGTTCCAGAGCATAAGTTAATGTTTCTGTTCTATAAGGTACCAGGAAGAGATGACTCCAGGGACAGACCCTGGTCTCTACACAATGAGATGCTGTCTGCTGTGAATTATAAGTATATTGCATACTAATCTTAACCTTGTAACCCATTCCATATATCTGATTCAACGTGCTGGCATCTTTCTGGGGTCCTGCAGCTCCACGGCTGTACTCTCTTATTTGCTGAAGTACAAAAGACTCTGCTTCCCTCATCAGTGGCTCCATCTCTGTTAAGCGAAGTGCCAGAGACACACTTGGGCCCATCAGGCAAGCTGCTGCAGGGCTTGGATTGAAGTTGGATGCCAGAGGATTCAGTATGCATGCGAAGCGCTCTCTCATTGAATTCAGGAAGGCCTGTGCCAACTGTTTTGACTGCAATTGTGCCTCAAGGTTGAAAAAGCACAACACCACATCAGACAGTGACTTGCTGTCAGTTTGAAGTTGGTCAGTGTGTATTGTGAACGGTTCCAACAACTTCACAAGCTGCTCTAGCTTGGCCATGTTACTGGTCAGTAAGTGGATTGCGAACGGCTCCAGCAAATTCACAAGCTCCTCTAGCTTGGCCCAGTCACGCTCCGTGCTCGTGCTCGGATTTCATCCTTGTTAGCTAGTGATAGCTAGTGATAGTGATGCACCAGCTAGGCCTATTTGAAACATTGGCATCTACTGGCAGCATTTACCTGCTTGAAAACCCCATTACATTTTTGCCCAAAGTTTAGAAGAAAAAATATAAATATACATTTTATCTCAATCTCTTCATTCAAAGACTCAATCATGGACACTCTTACTGACAGTTGTGGCTGCTTTGCATGATGTATTGTTGTCTCTACCGTCTTGCCCTTTGTGCTGTTGTCTGTGCCCAATAATGTTTGTACCCTGTTTTGTGCTACTACCATGTTGTGCTGCTGCCATGTTGTGTTGCTCCCATGTTGTTGTCATGTTGTGTTGCTACCATGCTGTGTTGTCATGTGTTGCTGTTGCTGATGTATTTTTGTTTTTAATCCCAGCCCCTGTCCCTGCGGTAGGCCTTTTACCTTTTGGTAGGCCGTCATTGTAAATGAGAATTTGTTCTTAACTGACTTGCCTAGTTAAATCAAGGTAAAATATTTGTAGGATTTTTAAGTACTTTGTTGTACCACCTTTGGCAGTGATTACAGCATTGAGTCTTCTTGGGTATGAATCTACAAGCGTGGCACACCTGTATTTGGGGAGTTTCTCCCATTCTTCTCTGCAGATCCTCTTAAGCTCAGTCAGGTTGGATGGGGAGCGTCACTGCACAGCTATTTTCAAGTCTCTCCAGAGATGTTCAATCGGGTTTAAGTCCGGGCTCTGGCTGGGCAACTCAAGGACATTCAGAAACCTGTCCCGAAGCTAGTCCTGCGTTGTCTTGGCTGTGTGCTTAGGGTCGTTATCCTGTTGGAAGGTGAACCTACGCCCCAGTCGGAGGGCCTGAGCGCTCTGGAGCAGGTTTTCATCAAGAATCACTCTATACTTTGCTCCGTTGATCTTTTCCTCGATCCTGACTAGTCTACCAGTCCCTGCTGTTGAAAAACATCCCCACAGCATGATGCTGCCACCACTATGCTTCACCGTAGGGATGGTGCCAGGTTTCCTCCAGACATGACGCTTAGCATTCAGGCCAAAGAGTTAAATCTTGGTTTCATCAGACTAGAGAATCTTTCTCATGGTCTGAGAGTTCTTTAGGTGCCTTTTGGCAAACTCCAAGCGGGCTGGCATGTACCTTTTACTGAGGAGTGGACTCCAATCAAGTTGTAGAAAAACCTGAAGTATGATTAATGGAAACAGGATGCACCTGATCTCAATTTTGAGTCTCATAGCTAAGGGTCTGAATACTTATGTAAATAAGGTATTTCTGTTTTTTATTTTTAATACATTTTTTAAACATTTCTAGAAACTTGTTTTCAATTTGTCATTATGGGGTATTGTGTGTAGATTGATTAGGAAAAAAATATAATACATTTTAGCCTGAGGCTGTAACATAACAAAATGTGGAAAAAGTCAAGGGGTATGAATACTTTCCGAATGGACTGTATGTGTTTAGATAATGTGTCTTGCGCACAATTTCAAATGTTGCATCAAGAAGTAGGGGAGGGGTGTGTGGCAAAGACATGGTGCGTCTCTCTCCAGAATGTATGCATATGTACTAAAGTACCCATTTGGCAATGTCTGATTGTCTTAACTCACCACATACACCACTAATAAGCCGAGCTCAGTCATGTTTCTTTGCCTCACACAAGTCAATGAAGCTATTGCGAATGATAGTTACTCAGTATTTGAAAAATCTTTCCAACACTCATGGCCTCAATAATCACCAAGCCTCAGTGTGAAAGAACAAAATATCATGATCTGATGATCCCATATATCCAGTGGAAATGTCCTAAAAAACAGCTGTCTGTCCCAAGCTTACTGGCACAAGAAACTCTGAGGGCCCGGAATTGGCTAGTTGATACAATGTTCCAAGTTCGCTAGCTACAGCTTCTGAGCCAGACACAGTGATGATTTGATACAATGTTGCACTTCACTAGCAACAGATGGAAAGGGAGGCAGACAGGAGGAGGAGTGATTGAAAGAACCAGAGTTTTTATCAGGATATTTTCTACTGTTTTTATTTGTTGGCTTTAGGCCTATGTATTTTACTTAGTTGACAATGGAAGTTATAGGCCTACTGCTGCATTGGCCTATAGGCTATCTCTGAGTTCTAAACTCTAATTTCTTTAGCCGCCAATGGATCATATAATATCAATGTGTCCATATGGCAGAGGCTAGTGCTTCCACCATAGTTTAATTTAAACGTTTATATTTGTATCATTTTACTTCAGATTTGTATGATTAAAAACATCACAATAATTTTAAGAAACAAAATGTTAATATGGAAATGAAATTGTTTGACAAAAATGTGCATATAAAAATAATCAGAACTGGCACACAGATTGGTAAATTATTATCTTCCCTAAATTTGAAACTCACAAGCTCAGTCTTTACTATGGTCTTTACTATTACAACCATTCAAAACATTGTCA
This sequence comes from Salvelinus alpinus, assembly GCF_045679555.1. Lineage (NCBI taxonomy): Eukaryota > Metazoa > Chordata > Actinopteri > Salmoniformes > Salmonidae > Salvelinus > Salvelinus alpinus. Next base: position 36,529,237 of record NC_092100.1, on the reverse strand, counting down.
ACGGGCAAGCTTTTGCACACATAGGAGGTCCTGTGAAAAAACATGCCCGCTTATGGAAATAAAAGGTCCAACTGATTTGTTCTGCTGCTGGCCCTGACTATCCATCTTTAATTTTACCTGCTTCACAGTCTAACACTATACCACATGTCAAAAGATAAAAACACCACACTTTTTGTGCGCAAAGATGTTGTCACTGGGTGGAGATTTGATGTTCTAATCCATCTATATACATTATCGGAGAACATTGACAATAGGCTACTTTTGTTCGTAAGAACCTAATGATTAATTTGACCCCCCCTCTTCTCTAGACTAACGGACTGTGAGTCACAGTGTGACTTTCACTTTTATGGCTTTATGGCTGCCCATATATGGTACTAAGTAATACCAAAGACTGTATGGTACGGCTGGATAGGAGACACCCTGTATTGACGGATAGGGGCTACTTATTCAAATTTTAGATGACATTGAATAAAACAGTTTTTGAAGGTCCCCTATTGGGTGGACCCTACATTTAAGTGGTTAAAAATATAATTTGGTAGGCCATCCTAAAAAGATTCAACATTTCAACAACGTGGTAGGCTATTAAACACGGACCTACCTGATATGCTGCAGCTGTGTTAAAAAAAGGCTTTTTCTCTAATCTATTGATGATCAGATTCTTCAGTTGTAACTGTCTCTGTTGTGCTCACATTTTACAGTTGATAGACTCCTCTTTTCTTTAACAATAGCCTATATAGAAATCAAACGTCGCTGGGGCTTCTGCAGGCTGTGACCTATTTCTTGATCGACTATCAACATCTCTGTGCATTAGTGGTGGGGTAGGTTAAATAAGTACAACAGAATAGGCCCAACTAAAATAACAGTGATGAAGGAAATGAAAAATGCTGGGCAGAGCAAGCCCTGAGCAGTACTGGAGCAAAATCAGTCCGTCCAGCCATGTATGCTATTTTTATCTAACTCGAGTTGTGTTCAGATTATGAGGGGGTCCCTGATGATTTTGCTAAAGTTTGAGAACCCTGGTTTAGGTACTCTCTTAGAAAAAAAGGTTCCAAAAGGTTATTTGGCTGTCCTCATAGGATAACCCTTTTGGGTTCCAGATAGAACCCTTTTGGGTTCCATGTAGAACCCTCTGTAGAAAGGGTTCTACATGCAACGCAAAAGGGTTCTTTAAAGGGTTCTCCTATGGGGACAGCCAACGAAACCTTTAAGGTTCTAGATAGCACCTTCTTTTCTAAGAGTGTGGTCTGATTTGTTCATCTTGCTAACCCTTGTAGTCATTCTCATTGTGGGATTGTGGGAATCCACTCTGGATGGATTCCAATAGGAATTAAACATCCCTTTGTAAACCATCATAATGTGACTTGATGCTGGTTTTTCTTTAGTTTATGCTTGTCACCAGTGTCCAATACACAGTGATGCCTGTGTATGTCTGGTCACCAGCGAAAATACAACAAAGGCTGGTCTGCCATCGAATACACAACAAGGGCTGGTCACCAGTGAAAACACAACAAAGGCTGGTCACCAGCGAAAACACAACGAAGGCTGGTTGCCCAGCTGAACCAACTAGACCAGACCAACCAGGTCAGACCAGCTTGACCAGCTGGATCATGCTGGTCATACCAGCTTGACCAACATCCAACAAGCACTGACCAGCATAGACCAGCATGGACCAGCATGGAACAGCTTGAAATGTATGCTGGTCTGTGCTGTTTTTTTCATCAAGGATCACAGGGGTGTTTTAGTTCAAACTAAATAAGAATGGTTATAGGGGTTGACAATAAACAGATGCACGATACATATTTATTTGTAAGTAGGCCTACACACAGTGTGCAGGAGTCCATTCAACACAATAAGAACAACAACACAGCAACACAACAGACTCAAGTCATAGGCCTATGTTACAAGTGAAGTGTATCCTATATCTCAGACACATGGCCTGTTGTGTTGTGTTTCATTTACACTTGGTTGAGGCAAGTCTAGGATGTTCTGATGTCATGTGTGTTTCTGTGTGTGCTTATGTGGGCGTGTTTCAGAGCGTTCCGACATCTTTGGCCTCAGCAACTCATCAAAGATATAGTTAGAGAGTGTTGCTGGGTTACTGCCTATCTCTCCTTTGATTGGCCCACTGATACTTCCTGCTCGGTATTACAGGGTTGAGATGATTGACTCCCTGTTTCAAGCTCTCTGCTTGACTCTCCAAATGACCCCCCTTTCCTTCCATATAATCACTGTCTCTCTCGACCCCTCCCTTGTCTCCCTCCATCCATTCCATCTCTCTCTCCACTGCTTCGCCATTCTCAGTCCCCTCCTCCTCTCCACTGCTGGGGGGGATCTCAGTAGTGATGTCATTGTCATAGTCTGTTATCAGGAATGTGGGCTGTATGCGAAAACAGAGTCTCACCAGCTCTTCATCCTCATCATCACTGGTCCTGATGGCCTCTTCATCCCCCAGGAAGCAGTCATCATCCCCAATGGAGGCTGTCTCAGGGCTGTGTGTGGAGGGTTTGCACTCCTCAGGGTACCCTGGTGGTCCTACCTGCTCTGGGGTGGACGTGGTCAGTACAGGTATGTGTGCCTGCCCTGTAGTGGGTTTAGGTGGGGGTGTCCCAACGCTGTCCTGCTCTGGACAGGGTGGAGTAAGTAAAGGTGTGTGAGTATCTCCTGTACACTCTGGAGTGTGTATTGGGTCTGCAGTAGGTGAAAGAGGGAGAGGTGTGGTCATTGAGGTTTGAGGTGGGGTGGCGTGGGGGGGTGAGTTGATAGGAATAGGAGGAGGTAAAGGTGTGTGTACCTGCTGTTGCTGTTGGGTAGGTGAGGTAGGCGGGTGGGTGTCTTTAGGAGTCTCTTCTACCTGAGTGGGTGTACCTACCTCTTCTGCAATAGGGAAGGGGTGTGTATGTGAAGATCTGTCTGTAGATAAAGGTTCATCCATCTGATTTGGGGTAGGTGTGGGGAGTGTGGGGGTGTTAAAGCTAGAGTTGTCCAAGGGTTGAGTGGATGTTGTGAGTAGTTCAGGTGTGGTGGTTGTAGCAGGTGTATGGGAGGAGTTGGGTGAAGCAGGGCAATGACTGGGGTCTGTAGGAGTGGTGCTGGGTAGTATAGGCTGGATGTAGGTCGTTGAGGGTATAGCTATAGGTAAAGCATTGAGTGGAGAAGAGTTGGAGTCTGCAGGACTGTAGATGCTCTGACAGCCCAGTAGCTTGGAGGTGGAGCTGCTCAGACCCTCTTTTTTTTATTTCACCTCATCCAGAACTGGCATGGGACTACTGTGACTCACCTGGGGAGAAAACACACACACACACATCAACATGGCTACACAATGCCCTGTATGACACACACACACACACACACACACACACACACACACACACACACACACACACACACACACACACACACACACACACACACACACACACACACACACACACACACACACACACACACACACACACACACACACACACACACATACACAAAGGGGCTGAGAGGAGGAGAGACTCACCAGTTGGAAGCATTGTAATCTCTAAACCAGCAGGGGAGAAGGGAGAGGAGACAGAGAGACACACGGGTCAGAGCACAGGACCAGAATGTGTAAATGTTAGAGCTTAAAAGTTAAAAGGTTAGGGGTCAGGGTGAGGTGTCAGTGTATCTCACCACGTTGGGGTGCTTCCCCTGGGCTATACAGCCCCTGTCCTCTGGGTCCTTCAGTCCTCTGTATGTCTGGAGTACATGCTGCAGTGCATACAGAGCGCAGCCTAACAGAGTTAGCCCCAGGATGACCATACCCATAGCCTTGCCCACTGCACAGCTACCAGGAAGAAGCCCATCCCCCAATTGGTCCTGAGGGACTGCACACACACACACGTGCACACACACACACACACACACACACGTGCACACACACACACACACACACACACACACACACACACACACACACACACACACACACACACACACACACACACACACACAGATATACACTAAGTGTACAAAACATTAGGAACACCATTTATACTGACTCTAGACAAAGGCACACCCACTCACATACAGTCATCATATACGCTGCTGCTACTCTGTTAATCATACACTGAACGTACAAAACATTAGAACACATTACTAATATTGAGTTGCACCCCCTTTTTCCTTCAGAACAGACTCAATTCGTCGGGGCATGGACTACAAGGTGTTGAAAGTGTTCCACAGGGATGCTGGCCCATGTTGACTCCAATGCTTCCCACAGTTGTGTCAAGTTGGCTGGATGTCCTTTGGGTGGTGAACCATTGTTGATACACACAGGAAACTGTTGAGCGTGAAAAACCTAGCAGAGCTGCAGTTCTTGACACACTCAAACTGGTGCGCCTGGCACCTAATACCATACCCCGTTCAAAAGCACTGAAATATTTTGTCTTGTCAGTTCACCCTCAGAATGGCACACATACACAATCCATGTCTCAATTGTCTAAAGGCTTAAAAATCAGGATCGAACCCTTTATTTAAATTTTCGCCTAAAATTACATACCGGAATCGAACTGCCTGTAGCTCAGGACCTGAAGCAAGGATATGCATATTCTTGATACCATTTCAAAGGAAACACTTTGAAGGTTGTGGAAATGTGAAATGAATGTTGGAGAATATAACACATTAGTTCTGGTTAAAGATAATACAAAGAAAAAACATGACTTTTTTTGTATTTTTTTGTACCATTATCTTTGAAATGGAAGAGAAAGGCCATAATGTATTATTCCAGCCCAGGCACAATTTAGATTTTGGCCACTAGATGGCAGCAGTGTATGTGCAACGTTTTAGACTGATCCAATGAATCATTGCATTTCTGTTCAAATGTTGTATCAAGACTGCCCAAATGTGCCTAATTGGTTTATTAATACATTTTCAAGTTCATAACTGTGCACTCTACTCAAACAATAGCATGGTATTATTTCATTGTAATAGCTACTGTAAATTGGACAGTGAAGTTAGAACAATAATTTAAGTTAACAAGAATTTAAGTTTTCTGCCAATATCAGATATGTCTATGTCCTGGGAAATGTTCTTGTTTCGTACAACCTCATGCTAATTGTATTAGCCTACGTCAACCATCCCGCAGGGGACCCACCGATCCTGTAGAGGTCCTCTTCATCTACACTGATTGAAGTGGATTTAACAAGTGACATCAATAACAGGTCATTGCCTTCACCTGGATACACCTGGTCAGTCTAGGTCATGTTTTGTACACTCAATGTACATACAGACACTGATGATGAACTGCAGAGCAAGTATGACCACACAGATTCCAATTATGTGTGTGTGTTACCTGTTTGTCCTTCAAACAGCACCTCCACCTTTATGAGAGCCGTGTCCATTTCACCTGACTCCAAATCCACAGCCACTACCTGCAGGATATCATCGTCATCAACATCAGCTTCACCAATGCAGCTTGTCCATCCTCAATAGAGAGTAATTAGGTTGTTCTCTGGTACTACTCTTCTGTCCAAATAAAGCCCACCTTCAGACTGTGTGTCTGTGATGGCCGTAGCTGATTGGTCCTGGCAATCAGAAGCCCCTCCTGTGTGATGTGGTAGAACTGTGTGTGATTGGCCGAGGACCTCAGGGAGTAGTGCATATTGGGATTGATGCCCTACCGATTGAGAGAAGAGAGTTGAAGTTACAGAATATTACACTATGCATGTCTAGCTGTGTGTACTGTATGTGCGTGTGTGTGTGCGTGTGTGCATACATCAGAGAAGTCCCTGTCCTGTGTCTGTATCAGCAGCACAGTGTTGCCATAAGTGTTGACCAGTGAGGCAGGGCTGTCGCCTTCGATGACAAAGCCACGGTATTCAGCCCAACTGAACTGGGGAGGAAAGCGGTTGACAGCCACAACACGGACCACCACCGTGGCAACTGAGTACTTCCTAGGATCATTCCTCTGGTACGCCTGAGGAGGGGGAGACATTTTTCCATTATCAATGGTTTTGTTCAGTCTTCATACTCGTTTATACACACAGGGGACAGTTTATTAGGTAAACCCATCAAGTACCGGGTCGGACCCCCTTTTACCTCCAGAACATCCTGAATTCTTCAGGGCATGGAAACGTTGCTCAATTGGAATCAAGGGACCTAACGTGTGCCAGGAAAACATTCCCCACACCATTACACCACCGCCACCAGCCTGTACCGTTGACACCAGGCAGGATGGGGCCATGGACTCTGCCATAAGCATGACGCAACAGGAATCTGGATTCGTCGGACCAGGCAATGTTTTTCCACTCCTCAATTGTCCAGTGTTGGTAATTGCGTGCCTACTGGAGCCGCTTCTTCCGGTATGGTCGGCAGCTGCAATAGCCCATCCGTGACAAGGACCAATGAGTTGTGCGTTCCAAGATGCCGTTCTGTTTTTCTGCGCTGTTATTTGCCTGTTTGTTGCCCACTTGTTAGCTTAAATGCTTCTTGCCATTCTCTTTCGACCTCTCATTAACGAGCTGTTTGCGCCCACAGGACTACCCCTAACTGGATACTGGATGTTTTTTGTTTGCCGCACAATTCTTGGTAAACCCTAGACACTGTCATGCGTGAAAAGCCCAGGAGGCCGGCCGTTTCTGAGATACTGATATCGGGACGCCTGGCACCGATGATCACACCACACTCAAAGTCGCTTAGGTCACTCGTTTTGCCCATTCTAATGTTTAATCAAACAGTAACTGAATACCTCGATGCCTGTCTGCCTGCTTTATATAGCAAGCCATAGCCACGTGACTCACTATCTGCAAACCATTTTTGTGAGCGGGGTGGTGTACCTTATAAACTGCCCACTGAGTGTAAGTCTGCATAAGTGTGTGTGTGTCTCACCATGACTTGGAGGTGTAGTGTGGGTGTCTGTAGTCTGTTCTCTACTCCTCTTGTCAGACGCACCTCCCCTGTCAGCTCATCCATCACGAAATGCCCGCTATCAGCCCCTGATAACATGTAGCTATCTATGTTATCAGCTCCTAATATTATTCTGCATTTCATTGTAAAGCTAAACGACGTGTGTGTGTGTGTTACCTGACAGGATGCTGTAGCTGAGAGGTGTGCTGAGGCCTCTGTCTCCATCCACAGCATTGATTGGCCCGGGAGAGAAGTCCAGAAGAATGTCCTATAACAGAGACAACATTAACTCAATACATCAGTCCCTAACCGCTAACCACCGACACCTACCACCGACACCTACCACCCTAACACTGGTCACTAACCTGTTCGCCTTCTGTGATGTTAACCATGTAGATGGGATTGGTGCAGACACGATATGATTGGTCGTTGGAGAGGGGTGTGCACGGCAGGAATTGTGGGTACTGGTCGTCTCTGTCCAAGATATTTACGGTCAGGATGGCACTGGTGTTGAACTTCTCTGCAGTGTTCATCTCCTACACATACATAAATACACACATACACACACAGACCGTATCAGACTGAAACAGACTGGTTGGTGGTTAGGAACAGTTCCAGTCATGCAATCTGATTGGTGTGCATTATTCACAAAATATATCACGCAGATTGTAGGCGCAGCCAAACTCTTTCTGTAGCAGTAGGTCGTTTTAGTATACCAAAGCGGATATGGTGATCTCCAGTTGTGTTTTGGTCTCGTAGTCTAGAGGCTTGGCCAATATCACCTCTCCACTGTTAGGGAGATCCACTCTGAAGTAGGCAGCATCAGGCTGGAACAGAGACCACCCACAAATACTGTACACACTCATTTAAATACACAACATTATTGATGCAGTAAGGAGACCTGGTGTATATTTCTGTATAAAACGTTATTAATACTGTACCGAGGTCTGGTCGATGGAGTACATAATGGCGTCGTCATCTGCATCTGTGGCCTGGACTGTAAACACCACTGTATTCACCTCAGCCAGCTAGACAGCACGCAATAGTCTGTTTCAGTGTGTGTGTGTGTGTGTGTGTGTGTGTGTGTGTGTGTGTGTGTGTGTGTGTGTGTGTGTGTGTGTGTGTGTGTGTGTGTGCTTACATGTGTAGTTTACTTACCTCACTGATGCTGCGAGGCTGAATGGTGCTCTCCACAAACTCAGGAGTGTTATCATTCTCATTCAGAATCTCCACCATGATCCTGTACTCACTCTGAAACACACACACACACACACACACACACACACACACACACACACACACACATACACACATTTAGAAGTTTGGGATCCATAATAAAATCACTGTGGTACAAGGGACAAATATATTTCCAGAAATTAATAGTCTCTACCTGCACAATGTCCTCCTCATAGCAGGTCAACGCTGCCATCAGGACCGGGCCCTGCACCTGAAATACACACACACACAAATACACACACACGCACACGCACACACACTTCATATCTGCACAGCAAGTTGCCAATTATTGTCATGAATCTTGACCTGGAGGGAGCTCTGCAGAGAGGTCACTAGCAGCCACAAAGTCATAAAATCTTCAGGGCAAGATTAATGCGGGGGTTTACAGGCGCCCAAGTCGTAGAGGGCCCCAGAGTCAAAAAAAAAAAAAAAAAATGGTTTATCCAACCATAGGAGCCCGCTCTCAATGTTCAAAATACACCAGTCAGCATAATTTTGCCACAGAGGATCAATAGTTTCTAAAAAAAAGAACTGTGGATTAAGTTTTATCATGAATTATCATGGATTAAGTTTTATCATCATCCTTGACATAGATTCTACAAGTGGACCTAAACCATGCAAGGAAAATGCACCGCACACCATAACGTAATCTTCGTATTCTTCATTTACTCAAGTGCTTCCTTTATTTTGTCAGTTACCAGTATGCCTACAGTCGGGAAGGCCGCAATTTGGGCAGCATGCACGCCAGATATACAGTTTGTTGCATTGTGGTCAAATAGACATATAATCCATAGAAGGGTTTTTGGCCCTATTACCCTGGCAATATGACTGTTACACTCGTAGGTACACTCATGGGTACACTAACAATGGCTGTCAGTCCTGATTTGAATGGAAACTACCACCTATGATTTCTTAATCTGGTCCTGCTCATTTTAACTCTAACCTTAACCACACTGCTAATCCTAATGCTTAACCCTAACCTTAAATTAAGACCAAAAAGCTACTTTTTGTTTTCATAAATGTTAACAATTTAGCCAATTTTGACTTTGAAGCTGGTCCATCTTGCAGAAATCGCTCAGTTCTACCTCCAGTGCAGGATTCATGATAATAAAGGTCAACCTGAATCTGCATATGACTCTGCTGTGTGTTGTTGTTTGAGTCATGTACCAAACCAAGACCAAATCCTGTCATCATTGTGACAAAGTTGCAATAACATTTTTAAGATTACCTCCCGGTCCAGAACTCTGTCCAATGGGGCCTTGAGTCTGATGCTCCGCCCTTCCAGGAAGAACCAATCAGCATCCTCCCCAGTTAGGCTCCAGACAACATCATTGGCTGTCAGCTCTGTGTTAAGCTCAATGATAAGTTCTCCCATCATGCTGTTCTCTCTAACCGTGGAAAACACATCCTGGCCCTCCAGACATGGGTTCCCTGCCAATCAGACAAGTCTATGATTAGCACAGTAGCCAATCAGACAAAGTGCTGAGCCTTTGAGATATAAGCCACGCAGGAAGCACAATTTCTGCTGAAAACACCTTGTAGGTAGATATTTAAAGGTTATTTCAGCTAATGGATTTAATCAATAAATACATGAATTCTGGCAAAGCAATAACAGAACAGCCTACAAGAAGGTATGCCAACCCTGCTAAAAAAAACAGTACAGACCAGCATAAATTTCAAGCTGGTCCATGCTGGTCAAGCTGGTCTGACCAGCAGATGTGTAGTGGAGGGTATACGCAGGTATTCGCCGTATACCCACCTTTTTTTGTGGGTGTTGCGGATACTCACAATGCTTATCAAAGTAGTGTGGTGTAGTGGAGGTATCAATTAATAAGGCTGATGGAACAGATCTGTAACGGCTGTTCTCCTCCTCGTCTGAGGAGGAGCATGGATCGAACCAAAACGCAGCGTGTTGTGAAGACATGATGATTTTATTTAGACAAGACGAACACGAAGTACACTTGATAAATTTACAAAAACAATAAACGACGTAGACCGACCTGAACATGAGAACTTACATAAAACGAAGAACGCACGAACAGGAACAGACTAGACAAAACGAAACAGTCCCGTGTGGTACATAAACTGACACGGAAGACAATCACCCACAAACAAACGGTGTGAACAGCCTACCTTAATATGGTTCTCAATCAGAGGAAACGTCAAACACCTGCCCCTGATTGAGAACCATATAAGGCTAATTAACAATGAAACTAAACATAGAAACAAACAACATAGACTGCCCACCCAGCTCACGTCCTGACCAACTAAACACAGCTAAACAAAGGAAAATAAGGTCAGGAACGTGACAAGATCAGAATGTTTAGCTTAAAATGTTGATAAACTATAATTTCTTCACATTTTAAGCGCAGCAATATGTACACAGCGGTAGGCATACTCGCAAATGTTCCAAAATGCAATTGGCTGCAAAACACTGTTCTAAAATGCGCACAGCGCATGCAAGAGGTTTCATGTACAGAGATAAAAATATCCTTAGAAATGTTGAAAGAGGGGAGATGCAACAACTATCATTGGTTGCTAATATGACTAGGATAATGCCTTTGGCTGCTAGACAATGAAAGAAAGTTGATTTGAAAACCAATAGTCATACACACACATATGTACAGTGCCTTCGGAAAGTATTCAGACCCCTTGACCTTTTCCACATTTACAGCCATTACATCCGTATTCTAAAATTGATTCACTTGTTTTTTCCCTAAAAAAACGACACACAATACCCCATTAAGACAAAGCAAAAACAGATTTTAGCAAATTTATATTCATTTATGAAGTAATAAATGCTGAAATATCACAGCTATTTTCAAGTCTCTACAGAGATGTTCGATCGGGTTCAAGTCCGGGCTCTGGCTGGGCCACTCAAGGAAATTCAGAGACTTGTCCCCAAGCGTTGTCTTGGCAGTGTGCTTAGGGTCGTTGTCCTGTTGGAAGGTGAACCTTCTCCCCAGTCTGAGGTCTTGAGCACGCTGGAGCAGGTTTTCATCAAGGATCTCTCTGTACTTTGCTCCGTTCATCTTACCCTTGATCCTGACTAGTCTCCCAGTCCTTACCGCCGAAAAACATCTCCACAACATGATGCTGCAACCACCATGCTTCACCGTAGGGATGGTGCCAGGTTTCCTCCAGACATGACGCTTAGCATTCAGGCCAAAGAGTTCAATCTTGGTTTCATCAGACCAGAGAATCTTGCTTCTCATGGTCTGAGATTCGTTTAAGTGCCTTTAGACTGAAGAGTGGCTTCCATCTGGCCACTACCATAAAGGCCTGATTGTTGGAGTGCTGCAGAGATGGTTGTCCTTCTGAAAGGTTCTCCCATCTCCACAGAGGAACTCTGGAGCTCTGTCAGAGTGACCATCGGGTTCTTGGTCACTTCCCTGACCAAGGCCCTTCTACCCCGATTGCTCAGTTTGGCCGAGCGGCCAGCTCTTGGAAGAGTCTTTGTGGTTCCAAACTACTTCCATTTAGAAATTATGGAGGCCACTGTGTTCATGTTTTAGTACCCTTCCCCAGATCTGTGCCTCGACACAATCCTGTCTCAGAGTTTTACAGACAATTCCTTTGACGTCATGGCTTGGTTTTTGCTCTGACATGCACTGTCAACTGTGGGAACTTATATAGAGAGGCGTGTGCCTTTCCAAATCATGTCCAATCAATTTAAATTTACCACAGGTGGACTCCAATCAAGTTGAAGAAACATCTCAAGGATGATCAATGGAAACAGGATGCACATGAGCTCAATTCCGACTCTCATAGCAAAGTATCTGAATTCCTATGTAAATCATTTCAGTTTTTTATTTTTAATAAATGTGCAACAAAAAAATGTAACCTGTTTTTGCTTTGTCCTTATGGCGTATTGGGTGTAGATTGACAAGGGAAAAAATGACTCATTTCCTTGGGCGCGTGTGCGCGTGTGTGTGTTTTCAGTTTTTTTTTCAGCAGGGAAGGAAGAAGCTTAGGGAAACGTGGTGATGGGTGTAAATTGCGATAAACATATACTAGTACACTACAATTACTTACAATTTTCTCGTCTCACAGTTTGGTCACCACTCCCGGCCTCCCAAGGCAAGCCATCTTCTACAATTGTATAGGGATGCCCTGCACGAACAAAAACAGCTAACTTTTACACACAGCTTCATTGGATACTCAGTCTAAATTAAATGAAAGTGCTTACAAATTCGTAACATATTGCACGAATTGAAATGTGTAACATATCATACGAAATGGATGGTGTTGTACAAAATTGTGCACAATATTCGGGACCCGTTTTGGCTTGTGGGTGCTACTTTCAGTACTAATAGCTAAAAAGTATGTACAAAACCTCTGGAACGCATCTTTAATTACGATGTGGAACACTGACAGTCCAACAGGGTCTCGTTCAATAGTTCTACTTGTTCACAAACACACACACACCATTCAACAGAAAACTGTCCTCCCTCCCTACTTGTTTTTTTTTCTTCTTCTATGAGACAGTCAGGGTAAGATAATAATACGGTTGTGGTGATGGGTCTTACCTGTGGCTCTGAGTGGACTGAGGAGGAGTAGTGGGAACCAGAGCAGGACCCTCCACCTGCACAGACAAGGCCTCTGTGGTTGCATCATTACAGCCTCAATCCAACACCAGGTCTCAATCACAGCCCCTAGCCCTGGATCTAGAACCTTCCTTAGCACAGCTCCATGCTCCGGGCCCAGTCCCAGCCTCTCATACCACAACCCCTGGCCTGGAACAGAGGAAGATAAGTGGGGTAACATAAGAGTCATTTTGTTGTTAAACAACAAATCGTTTTGCCACTGATCAATGCTAGGCTATCTGTGGCTAGCTAGCCGTATTAACATGTCTGTCACTGAGCAATGCTAAGCTAACTACGACTAGATAGCTGTCTTTATTGTCATTGTTGTAACTTAAGTGAGTGATGCTAGGCTAACTATGGCAAGCTATATGTCTGTATTTACATAAGCAAGCTGTCATTGAGCGGTGCTAGGAAGGCTACAACTAACTGACACAGTGGCCATTGAGCAAAGCTAAGCTAACTATGGCTAGCCAGCTGTCTGTATTGACAAGGCTGCCACTGAAAAATGCTTGGTTAACTATGGCTAGCTTGCTGTCTGTTTTATCATGGTGGTCACTTTGACTAAACGATGCTAGGCTAACTACCTAGCTTTCTGTATTGACATTGCTTGATTGACTGTGGGCTTGTTCCCTCTATATCCCTCACCTTTTCACATTACACTTTATTCAGTGGCTAATGTTAGAATTGGGCACATTGGAATTCCTGGTCCTGCTTTTAACTGATCAAGTTAAGGTCTTTACTGAACCTGTAATTAATGTTTAGTTGGATGGAGATAATCTCTAAGGGTCAGGACTTTAACACACTTATACACACTTGCATGCACACACATACAACACAGACACACACACAAGTAAGTGGGATTTTCTTCAGCTTTCCCTGTCTGACAAACCACCTCACCTCTAACCCCCCCTTTCACCCCACCTCACCCCTGCTCTCCCCCACCTCAGCCCTCCCTGAACCCCTCCCCTGCTTGACTCTGAGACCGACAACCACCCTTCACCCTTCCTATAACCCTCCCTCTCTCCACTGACACAGCAGTACCTTCTAGATGTGAATGGGCTATTGCCAGGTAAGTGATTGAGAGTCACGTAAGGTGACAAATCAGGTCAGGATAAACAACATTGTCAGATCTGTAGAGTATTTAAAGACACATATCCATTCCTGGAGTCTAAATAATGAATCCTGTCTCTTGGCTGTGCTGCCAACAAACCTCCTTCCATGGGGCCTAGTTCTGGTTCCTGTCAGGGTTGGGGATCACTCCATTCCATCTCAATTCCAACAAATAAAGCATCCATGAGTAAATTTGAAATCACGCTGAAATGACAGTCCCATTCCATTTAATTCAGATCATTCATCTCTCCTAATAAGGGCCCATTCTCTAGTCTACTCGCCCTATATTTTATTAACCTTATTTCTTATAACTGCATTGTTGGTTAAGGGCTTGTAAGTAACCATTTCACGGTAAGGTCTACACATGTTGAATTCGGTGCATGTGACAAAACAAATTTGATTTGATTTTGATGAACTCAAAAATATTACCCTGCACACACACGCACGCACGCACACACACACACACACACACATCATTTTCCTTGCTTTACTATCCTTGTGGGGACTTTTGGGGTTTTCCGGTACCCAGAAGGATAATAATACAAGCCCCTCCCCCCACACACACATACAGACACACCACCTTTACTTGTGCTGACTGACCTTTCGGTGTTAGATCATCTGTGGGTTATGTTCTTAATGCCTAGAGAATACAACATATCTGCTGGACGGACTGTAGGAACACATATACATACACAGCCTTCCAAGCTGACCCAGGGAGCGTGTCCTCACAGCAATAAGCACACACTAAGAAACATAAGCACAGATACACAAGCAGACACCACCAAACGTACAGAAAGAAACACGGACGCAAACACACACAGCACTTGAACTCTCTCACACACACCAGACAGCAGCTTAAAAGGTATTTCCTGAGGATAACTGTCGGCTCAGGGGGAGGGATTTACCTGGTGACAGTCCGATAACCAAACAGGGTACTTCGAGAGCACTAGAAAGATCATACTAGAACAGCATGGAGGTTAAAGACAGGAGTCAAATCTCACCTGACTGCCCCATTTGCCTTCCTGCACACACACCTCTGGGATCCCTGGTGGTTGAATATGGTTTCCATCAGGCATTACAGGTCCGGGTTGTGGTGTGGATATAAAGATGTGGCTGATTAAGCCTATCGATGATCTAGTTACAGTGGAGGCAAGGGACACACGTCTTATTAGGGTGTTGTTTGAGCCAGTGTGCGAGTGCGTCAGATGTTCAAGCTTTAGAGAGAACATGCTCTTCGCTAATCAGGCTTGACAAGGGATTACCAATCAAACATAGGCTTTTAACCATGACACCCCCGCCCACTTCTCTACACACACACACACACACACACACACACACACACACACACACACACACACACACACACACACACACACACACACACACACACACACACACACACACACACACACACACACACACACACACACACACACACACACACACACACACCCAGAGAGAGAGGCAGAGAGTAAAGACTCTTTCTATTTCTCTCTCTCTCAATTCAATTCAATGGGCTTTATTGGCATGTGAAACATACTGTATGTTTACATTGCCAAAGCAAGTTAAATAGATAATAAACAAAGTGAAATAAACAATAAAAAATTAACAGTAAACAAGTTTCAAAGGGATAGAGACATTTCAAATGTCATATTAAGGCTATGCACAGTGTTGTAACGATGTGCAAATAGTTAAAGTACAAAAGGGAAAATAAATAAACATGCACATCGGTTGTATTTACAATGGTGTTTGTTTTTCACTGGTTGCCCTTTTCTTGTGTCAACAGGCCACAAATCTTGCTTCTGTGATGGCACACTGATATTTCATCTAATAGATATGGGAGTTTATCAAAATTGGATTTGGTTTTGAATTGTTTGTGGGTCTGTGTAATCTGAGAGAAATATGTGTCCCTAGTATCGTCATACATTTGGCAGGAGGTTAGGAAGTGCAGCTCAGTTTCCACCTTATTTTGTGGGCAGACCCACACCAGAGCTGAAGACCGGCTTAAAACTAGTTGGCTCATGGAGGTCTTGTCTAGGATGTGGTTGTGGCTGCCTGGTTGGTCAGGTAGACTCACAGCTTTCAGGTAGATCAGATGCTGGCCCCTTCGAGGGGTACAACTGATAACAGGACCTTTGTGTCTGCACAGCTAAATCAATGGTGTACATTTAACTTTAAAGGTGTAAAATGAACACTAATTTCAGTGAAGATATGAGTCCCACTGTACTGGGGTTAAAATAAAAAATTTGGAAATGTTAAAGATTGAACTCTGTTGCAGTGTGTAGGAGTAAGTGCTTAGACATATAGAGACATATGACACTATTGAGCAAAGACAGGTGTACATTAGACTACAAGAGGAGAAGGCAACACGTGAGTGCATTTGCCATTCTGGTAAAAACAGGAAACTAAGACATAACAGACATAATGGCCAAAGCCATTAAAAAGCATAAAGGCTTAGGGTAAAAAGGAAGAGGCGACACTTAAAGTGCATTGTCTATTGTAGAGGACAGGAAACTAAAGCAAGGCCATGAGTGCATAGGATAGCTGGACATACCGAGGTCAGAGGGACACACAAAGGAGGGTGCCAGCCAAATGACCAACAGATGGACTATAGGCATAATACATACATCATTCTTAGGACACGAAAGGGTCCTGCCACCATTGTAATCTAATCAAGAGCGGATACAGGCGTTATTGGGCATGAACAAGCAGGAAGTCTGAACTGAAAGATAATGGTGGCAGATGACCTAAGGGAAGTAACTTAATTTACATGTAGGATGGACTCATATGCTGTATGTGTATAAAGACAGAGCCAGTGCTCTGTGAAAGTGTGTGTGGTCCACGGACCATCCCGGCTTCTGATATTTTGTATTAAAAGCCTATATTGAATTCACAAGTTCTTGTAAGTGTTATATTTTGAAACGATTATCCACGACAAGTGTTGCCCATTTATCTCTTAAATGTAAGCATCTGCCTCTGGCGCTAAAGGTTGCACGTTCAAATCTACTGATAGAAAGTTATTTTTTCTTTTTTTTTTCTGAGCCTATCCCAAACCTTAACCCTTACCTGAACCATTCATTTCTTAACTTAACACTAACCTTAAAAATTCAGAGTTAATGCCTAAACTTATCCTTAAACAGTTTGAAATTTGACATTTGAGAAACATGGATGAACAACTAATTCTGATGTCAGACTGTGATATCTTGTTGGTTGAGGTGTCATTTGATGTTTCTATCGCTCATATAGGCTTAAAAGGTGTCATGTGATATTTTTCTCTTCACTATGGCTGCGGTTCAAACTCATAAAAGACACACCCTCGTCCACTTACCCTCGCCTTATGCCCTTGGGGGAATCCCCTTCACCATCTTGGAGTGCGGTCCAAATGATTAGCCAAGCAAGGGAAATTTGCAACATAAGCTCCTCAGCCCTCGTTTTTTAGTCGAGTTTGCGAGTGCACAATTATGTTCACGCCGGGGCCTGAAACTCCCCATAATTCAATTTGCGACAATTGTACATCTGCTAAGAAAAGACAGCCCAAAATTAGAACCCCAAAGTCAATATGGAGTCAACATACAAGGGGGGTGTCAATGTAAATAGTCCAGGTGGCCATTTGATTAATTGTTCAGCAGTTATGGCTTGGGAGTAGAAGCTGTTAAGGAGCCTTCTAGTCCACTTGCCGTGCAGTAGCATAGAGAACAGTATGACTTAGATGACTGGAGTCTTTAACAATTTTGGGGGCTTTCCTCTGACACTGCCTAGTATATACAGTGGGGAGAACAAGTATTTGATACACTGCCAATTTTGCAGGTTTTCCTACTTACAAAGCATGTAGAGGTCTGTAATTTTTATCATAGGTACACTTCAACTGTGAGAGACGGAATCTAAAACAAAAATCCAGAAAATCACATTGTATGATTTTTAAGTAATTAATTAGCATTTTATTGCATGACATAAGTATTTGATCACCTACCAACCAGTAAGAATTCCGGCTCTCACAGACCTGTTCGTTTTTCTTTAAGAAGCCCTCCTGTTCTCCACTCATTACCTGTATTAACTGCACCTGTTTGAACTCGTTACCTGTATAAAAGACACCTGTCCACACACTCAATCAAACAGACTCCAACCTCTCCACAATGGCCAAGACAAGAGAGCTGTGTAAGGACATCAGGGATAAAATTGTAGACCTGCACAAGGCTGGGATGGGCTACAGGACAATAGGCAAGCAGCTTGGTGAGAAGGCAGCAACTGTTGGTGCAATTATTAGAAAATGGAAGAAGTTCAGGATGACGGTCAATCACCCTCGGTCTGGGGCTCCATGCAAGATCTCACCTCGTGGGGCATCAATGATCATGAGGAAGTTGAGGGATCAGCCCAGAACTACACGGCAGGACCTGGTCAATGACCTGAAGAGAGCTGGGACCACCGTTTCAAAGAAAACCATTAGTAACACACTACGCCGTCATGGATTAAAATCCTGCAGCGCACGCAAGGTCCCCTTGCTCAAGCCAGCGCATGTCCAGGCCCGTCTGAAGTTTGCCAATGACCATCTGGATGATCCAGAGGAGGAATGGGAGAAGGTCATGTGGTCTGATGAGACAAAAATAGAGCTTTTTGGTCTAAACTCCACTCGCCGTGTTTGGAGGAAGAAGAAGGATGAGTACAACCCCAAGAACACCATCCCAACCGTGAAGCATGGAGGTGGAAACATCATTCTTTGGGGATGCTTTTCTGCAAAGGGGACAGGACGACTGCACCGTATTGAGGGGAGGATGGATGGGGCCATGTATCGCGAGATCTTGGCCAACAACCTCCTTCCCTCAGTAAGAGCATTGAAGATGGGTCGTGGCTGGGTCTTCCAGCATGACAACGACCCGAAACACACAGCCAGGGCAACTAAGGAGTGGCTCCGTAAGAAGCATCTCAAGGTCCTGGAGTGGCCTAGCCAGTCTCCAGACCTGAACCCAAAAGAAAATCTTTGGAGGGAGCTGAAAGTCCGTATTGTCCAGCGACAGCCCCGAAACCTGAAGGATCTGGAGAAGGTCTGTATGGAGGAGTGGGCCAAAATCCCTGCTGCAGTGTGTGCAAACCTGGTCAAGAACTACAGGAAACGTATGATCTCTGTAATTGCAAACAAAGGTTTCTGTACCAAATATTAAGTTCTGCTTTTCTGATGTATCAAATACTTATGTCATGCAATAAAATGCAAATTAATTACTTAAGAATCATACAATGTGATTTTCTGGATTTTTGTTTTAGATTCCGTCTCTCACAGTTGAAGTGTACCTATGATAAAAATTACAGACCTCTACATGCTTTGTAAGTAGGAAAACCTGCAAAATCGGCAGTGTATCAAATACTTGTTCTCCCCACTGTAGGTCCTGGATGGCAGGAAGCTTGGCCCCAGTGATGTACTGGGCCATATGCAGTACCCTCTGTAGCACCTTACGTTCAGATGCCAAGCTGTTGCCATACCAGGCAGTGATGCAACCGGTCAGGATGCTCTCGATGGTGCAGCTGTAGAACTTTTTGAGGATCTGGGGACCCATGCCAAATCTTTTCAGTCTCCTTAGGAGAAAAGGTGTTGCCATGCCCTCTTCATGACTGTCTTGGTGTGATTGGACCATGATAATTCATTGGTGATGTGGACACCAAGGAACTTGAAACTCTTGACCCGCTCCACTGCAGCCCCGTCGATGTTAACGGGGGCCTGTTCAGACCGCCTTTTCCTGTAGTCCACGATCAGCTCCTTTGTCTTGCTCACATTGAGGGAGAGGTTGCTGTCCTGGCACGACACTGCCAGTTCTCTGACCTCCACCCTATAGGCTGTCTCGTCATTGTCGATAATCAGGCCTACCACTGTTGTGTCATCAGCAAACTTAATGATGGTGTTAGAGTCATGTTTGGACACACAGTCGTGGGTGAACAAGGAGTACAGTAGGGGACTAAGCACGCACCCCTGAGGGACCCCAGTGTTGAGGATCAGTGTGGCAGACATGTTGTTGCCTACCCTTACCACCTGGGGGCGGCCCGTCAGGAAGTCCAGGATCCAGTTGCAGAGGGAGGTGTTTAGTCCCAGGGTCCTTAGCTTAGTGATGAGCTTTGTGGGCACTACGGTGTTGAACACTGAGCTGTAGTCAATGAACAGCATTCTCACATAGGGGTTCCTTTTGTCCAGGTGGGAAAGGGCAGTGTGGAGTGCAATTGAGATTGCGTCATCTGTGGATCTGTGTGAGCGGTATGCAAATTGGAGTGGGTCTAGGGTATCCAGGATGATGGTGTTGATGTGAGCCATGACCAGCCTTTCAAAGCACTTCATGGCAGTGTGGAGTGCGATTGAGATTGCATCATCTGTGGATCTGTGTGAGCGGTATGCGAATTGGAGTGGGTCTAGGGTATCCAGGATGATGCTGTTGATGTCAGCCATGACCAGCCTTTCAAAGAACTTCATGGCTACCGTGAGTGCTACGGGGCGGTAATAATTTTGCCAGGTTATCTTCGCTTCCTTGGGCACAGGGACTGTGGTGGTCTGCTTGAAACATTTAGCTATTACAGACTCGGTCATGGAGAGGTTGAAAATGTCAGTGAAGACACTTGCCAGTTGGTCCGCGCATGCTTTGAGTACACGTCCTGGTAAACCGTCTGGCCCATGCCTTTGTGAATGTTGACCTGTTTAAAAGTCTTGCTCACATCGGCTACCGAGAGCGTTATCACACAGTCGTCTGGAACAGCTGGTGTTCTCATGCACGCTTCAGTGTTGCTTGCCTCGAAGCGAGCTTAAAAGGCGTTTTGCTCATCTGGTAGGCTCACGTCACTGGGCAGCTCGTGGCTGGGTTAACCTTTGTAGTCCGGAATAGTTTTCAAGCCCTGCCACATCCAACGAGCATCAGAGCCAGTGTAGTAGGATTCTATCTTAAAGCGTCTGGATTAGTGTCCCACTCCTTGAAATTGGCAGCTCTAGCATTTAGCTCGATGTGGATATCATAAGGTACTCTACCGGAGTGTGTGTGTGTGTCAGGGAGGGTCGACTGACACGCCTCAGAATGCCCCTGACCTCACTGCACCACACCACTCCCAGGGACCTGTTGCTGAAACAACTGTAACAGTACACACACACACGCCACACACACGCACTCAGGAATACACACACATATATACAGCATACAATTCTCAGCAGATCCTCTCAAACTCTGTCAGGTTGGATAGGGAGCGTTGCTGCATAGCTATTTTCAGGTCTCTCCAGAGATGTTCAAGTCCGGGCTCTGGGCCACTCAACGACATTCAGAGACTTGTCCTGAAGCCACTCATGCGTTGTCTTGGCTGTGTGCTTAGGTTCTTTATCCTATTAGAAGGTAAACCTTCGCCCCAGTCTGAGGTCCTGAGCGCTCGGGAGCAGGTTTTCATCAAGGATCTCTCTGTACTTTGCTCTGTTCATCTTTGCCTCGATCCTGACTAGAGAATCTTGTTTCTCATGGTCTGAGAATAAGGACCGATGCTGGAGATGAGAAGCAGGTACAGGGAGTTAAACATTTAATGAGGAACAGACAGGTAGCAGGACAGGAACAGCGTCAGCACACTGGTAAACAAGGACATATGACAATCAATGCAGAAGCAGAGAACAGAGCGGGGAACAAGACAGATATAGGGGAGGTAATGACAGAGGAGATTGAGTCCAGGTGAGTCCAATGATCTCAGACGCACGTGACGAGGGGAAGGCAGGTGTGCGTAATAATGGCGGCAGGAGTGCTTAATGCTGGGAAGCCTAGCGCCTTCAAGTGCCAGGGAGGGGGAGCGAGAACAGGTGTGACACAGAGTCTTTAGGTGCCCTTTGGCATACTCCAAGCGGATATGCCTTTTACAAAGGAGTGGCTTCCGTCTGGCCACTCTACCATAAAGGCCTGATTGGTGGAGTGCTGCAGAGATGATTGTCCTTAAGGAAGGTTGTCCCATCTCCACAGAGGAACTCTAGAGCTCTGTCAGAGTGACCATCGGGTTCTTGGTCACTTCCCTGACCTTGGCCCTTCTCCCCCGATTTCTCAGTTTGGCAGGGCGGCCAGCACTAGGAAGAGTCTTTGTGGTTCCAAACTTCTTCCATTTAAGAATGATGGAAGACACTGTGTTCTTGGGGACTGTCAATGCTGCATAAATGTTTCAGTACCCTTCCCCAGATCTGTGCCTCAACACAATCCTGTATCGGAGTTCTACAGACAATTCCTTCGACCTCATGGTTGGTTTTTTCTCTGACATGCACTGTCAACTGTGGGAACTTATATAGACAGGTGTGTGCCTTTCCAAAATCATGTCCAATCAATTGAATTTACCACAGGTGAACTCCAATCAAGTTGTAGAAACAACTCAAGTATGATCAATGGAAACAGGATGCACAAGAGCTCATTTTCGACTCTCATAGCAAAGGGTCTGAATACTTATGTAAATAAGTGTTTTTGTGGGGTACTGTATGGGGTACTGTGTGTAGATTGCTGAGGAAATGTTTTTATCTAATGCATTTTAAAATAAGGCTGTAATGTAACAAATTGTGGAAGGAAAGGGGTCTGAATACTTTCCGAAGGCACTATATAGTGTCCATGTCTATGTAACCATGTCAATAATATTGACATCCTACAGTAGCTCAAGGTATGTGTGACTGTCCCAAAGGCCTACATATGTAGGATCTTAATTTGAGTCATTTTACTACAGCAGGAAAATAATCCTACAGCAACAGGAAATGTGAATTATTATATGGATTATAATTAATGGACATTTATGTAGCGGTTGAAACATTTTTCGTAAGGGAAAATCAAGTATGACATTTCTAAGTGGAAATTACAAACTTCAGAACCATTTTTAAACCTCAAATGTGTGTGCACCTGTTCATTTACCTGTGTGTCAAGATTTTGATTGTGTGACTTAATTTGTTTTCCTGCAACAGGATGATCAAATTAAGATCCTACATCTGTGTGTGTTTCAGGCTGTCTGTATGAGGGTTGGGTGTGGGCCAACGGGGAGTCTTGGGGTGATGTGTCTGACCCGTGTGAAGTGCATGAGTGTCGCGATGGGTTCAGTCCGCTGTGCGAGGAAACGCTGCCCTGCTGTCAGCTGTCCTTACCCAATACAGAGTGCTGCCTAGCCTGTGACGGTGAGATGGTGTTCTTGCCAAGTAGCACACACACACACACAATATGCACACACATTATTCAGTGCTTAATACAGTGTTTAATACCTGTTTGTACAATAGAAAGAAAGTATACCCAAACCTGCATCAGCCTAGTTTGAACAAAAAGGGAATCAGGTGTTCAACTGAGGCGATAGAAAATCCCTCCAAAAAATCTCACCCAGGACACTTTGACGGGTGACTATCAAGGAAAAGAAAGACAAAGGAGTACTCTGTTTCTGGATAGATCTGATTATTTATTGACGGAACATACAGTCAGGCGTTTCAGTGTAATCGCCTTCATCAGACATATATGTGTACGTTGTGTGTGTAACTTCCTTTTTCTCTTTCTCCCCCCCACCCCACCCTCTCTCTTTCTCTCTCTGTAGGGTGGATCAGTGAGGTGTGTGAAGAAGTTGTGTCCAACCCACTACCACAGAATTGGGGGGGGGGGTGTGTGTGTGTGTGTGTGTGTGTGTGTGTGTGTGTGTGTGTGTGTGTGTAGAGAGAGGAGAGGAGAGGTTGTGTGTAAAAAGCAGAGGTGCCCTGCTCTGTCCTGTCCACACCCTGCGCTGGACGGCTACGCGTGTGCGGTGTGTGTGACGGCTGTCGCTTCAACGCACAAGACTGTTCCAATGGAGAGCGCAGTGTCTCGGTATTTGTCTGTTCAGACTGTGTGTTTAAGGAAAGAGTGTATGTCCAGGAGACAGCCTCTACCATGCCTAGCGGTTAAGAGCATTGGGCCAGTAACCAAAAGGTTGCTGGTTTGAATCCCCGAGCTGGCAAGATGGGAAAAAAATGGACTGTTCTGCCCTTCAGATAGGCAATTAACCCCCAACAACAACTGCTCTCAGAGTGTGTGTATGACATGGATGTCGATTAAAGCAGCCCCCTGCACCTTTTTGATTGAGAGTGGTTGGGTTAAATTTGGTTGAATGCACTGTTGTGCAACTGACTAGGTATCCCCTTTCCCATCTGCAAAGTACTACACACACAAACACAGCCTTGGGTCTCGATACTGTAGCTCGTGATTGTGTCCAGGTGATGCTGGATGGAGAACAGCATCCGAGGTGTTACTGTAAGCAGTGTCCCAGCCTGGAGGACTGTCCTAAAAGCAATATTCTGTTCTCTGGACCAGACCCTTGCTGCCCGGTCTGTGCACGTCAGTACACACACACACAGATCCCCCAGTTTACACACCTACTGTACCTCAGTACACACACACACAGATCCCCCAGTTTACACACCTACTGTAACTCAGTACACACACACACAGATCCCCCAGTTTACACACCTACTGTACCTCAGTTCACACACACCTACATAGGTAGTATATCAGTACACATACACTCTCTCTCACTTTAAGGCTTCCAGTAACGTGCATGTGTGTATAGCCCCTCAGAAACTGCACAGCAACTCTGATGAACCCTGCTTCACCTGCCAGTGCAAGGTACCTTGACCACTGACCTGTGTTGATTGTGTTTGTTTACAACTGTATATTGTGTGAAGTAGTTGTATAATCATGTAAAGCTGTGTATTGTGTGTTGGACTAGTGGTATAACATGTGTGTTGTTGTGTTGGTCATGACCTGACGTGTCTTTACCAGAGCTGCCCCCCTGAAGAACACCACACATTCCCTGACTCCTGCTGCCCCGTGTGTGACTGTACCGGCTCAACCCTACTCCCTGTTCCGTCTGACTCTCAGTGTTCCATCTGGTCTCTCAATATTCCATCTGGTCTCTCTGTGTTTTTCCGTCTGGCCTCTCTGTCTTCTGTCTGGTCTTTCAGTGTTCCGTTTCACTCGTGTGTGACAGGACAAGACTTCCGCTGTGATCCCAGGTGTGTGTTGTCCCCACTGCATTCCACAGCCAGCCACCTGTGTAGCGTTCGGGGATTCCCACTAAAGGACCTTCGATGGCCGCATGCGCCACTTCCAAGGGACCTGCACCTACCTACTGGCCCAGGACTGTGACGGAGGGGACTCCAGGTATGCAGTAAGGTTTTTTGTATTAACAAAATTTATATTTAGCAAGGTTTGGTATTTGGTTGATTTGAAGTCATTTATGTACACCTGTCTGTATGTATCCAGTATCCATGCGACCAATGATGACCGTGGTCAAAAGGGAGTGTCCTGGACCAAAGAGGTGACTGTCTTCATAGGAGATGTGGTGGTGCAGCTACTCCAGGACTGGGTTGTTAAGGTGAGAAAGTTTTTGGTTGTGGATGTTCTAGCAGAGAGCCAATCAGAGTGTGTGTATTAGAGGTAAGAGCCAATCCGAGGTGAGATGTTTTTTTAATTCCAGGTAATCACCCTGCCATTCCTCAAGGAACCATACATCTACCTTGAGCGCCGGACAAATACCATCCTACTCAACATTATAGGAATAAAGGTACTGGAACTACTGTATCTATTTACTCTTAGCTGTCTTAACCCTTACCGTGTTCACTCTTACATGTCTGAACTCCCCTCCCCCCGCAGGTGTTGTGGAGTGGGCGGTCCCACTTGGAGGGAGGTGTTCCGGGGTCGTATAAAGATCACACCTGTGGTCTCTGTGGAAACTTCAACAACTACCTCCAGAGTGACCTGCGAACCCCTGCAGGAAAAGTCAGCCAATCAGAGGCCGCCTTTGGAAACAGCTGGAAGGTGTGTGTCTGTCTTGTAGAGTGTTAACCACAGCTCGTGTCGGCACAGACAGACAGACAGACAGACAGACAGACAGACAGACAGACAGACAGACAGACAGACAGACAGACAGACAGACAGACAGACAGACAGACAGACAGACAGACAGACAGACAGACAGACAGACAGACACAGACAGACAGCAGCAGGCTACCAGGCCAGGAAGTCAGCTAACGCATGCTGCAGGTAACACACACACACACATACATCAGACTTGGGTTAAAAAAGTATATATATTTTTCAAATACATTAGCTGCTCTTGAGCTTACCTACTTACTTGATTGATTGCGGAGCATTGCCTGCGGAGCCAATGTTGACAAGTTTCTGTGTGATGCCCTGGAGGCCTATGCAGCGCAGTGCAGAGAGGCAGGGGCTAGACTGTACTGGAGGAGCTCCTCACTGTGTGGTAAATACACACACAAACAAAACCACATTATAACACATTGTTTTATAACATTATTTTACATCTGTCTGTATTGACATAATCTCTCCCCCTATGTATACCCTCCTCATTTCCCCCTTGCTGTCTCTCTTTCTCGCTCTCTCTCTCTAGCGGTGGGCTGTCCAGCAGAGCGTGGTTTCGTGTTTGATGTGTGTGTTCCCCCATGTCCAGTGACATGTGTTAACGGTGAAGTACCACTAGGAGTGATAGAGAGACACTGTTTTAAACCCTGTGTACCCAGATGCCAATGTCCTGCTGGACTGGTACTACACAACAACCACTGTGTACCGCCAAAGACATGCCTCAAGATCATACACGACAAATCCTAACGCGCAGACACATACATACATTTCTAAGGACTGCATGGACCTCTCCCAGCTCTGACAGTGTCAATGACCTTTCTGAGGAGGAACCTCACTCACTCCCTTACCTTGTTGTTGATTTATTAAAATTCTGTGAAGCTGAATGCATTTTTATCAACATTGTAATGAATGCTCTGTATTTTAGGACTGTACTGTCAGTGTTTGTGATGTGACCATTCCCTGCCTCTGTAGCACTCAGGATGTTGATGGACATATTCAATATCTCCCTATCCCCGTCTGCTGTCCCCACATGCTTCAAGTTGGCCACCATTGTTCCTGTACCCAAGAAAGCAAAGGTAACTGAACTAAATGACTATCACCCCGTAGCACTCACTTCTGTCATCATGTGCTTTGAGAGACTAGTCAAGGATCATATCACCTCTACCTTACCTGACACCCTAGACCCACTTCAATTTGCTTACCGCCCCAATAGATCCACATACGATGCTATCGCCATCGCACTGCACACTGCCTTATCCCATCAGGACAAGAGGAATACCTATGTAAGAATGCTGTTCATTGACTATAGCTCAGCATTCAACGCCATAGTACCCTCCAAGCTCATCATTAAGCTTGAAGTCCTGAGTCTGAACCCTGCCCTGCTGTGCAACTGGGTCCTGGACTTCCTGACAGCGGCCGCCCCCAGGTGGTGAAGGTAGGAAACAACACCTCCACGTCGCTGATCCTCAACACTTGGGCCCCACAAGGGTGCGTGCTCAGCCCCCTCCTGTACTCCCTGTTCACCCATGACTGCAGGGCCACGCACGCCTCCAACTCAATCATCAAGTTTGCAGACGACACAACAGTAGTAGGCTTGATTACCAATGACGAGACAGCCTACAGGGAGGAGGTGAGGGCTCTGGGAGTGTGATGCCAGGGAAATAACCTCAACCTTCACTCAACATCAACAAAACAAAGGAGCTGATCGTGAACTTCAGGAAACAGCAAAGAGAGCACCCCCTATCCACATCGACGGGACCGCAGTGGAGAAGGTGGAAAGCTTCAAGTTTCTCGGCGTACACATCACTGACAGACTGAAATGAGAGCATCCTGTCAGGCTGTATCACCGCCTGGTATGGCAACTGCACCACCAGCAACCACAGGGCTCTCCAGAGGGTGGTTTGGTCTGCCCAACGCATCACCGGTGGCAAACTACCTGCCCTCCAGGACACCTACAGCACCCGATGTCACAGGAAGGCCAAAAAGATAATCAAGGACATCAACCACCCGAGCCACTGCCTGTTCACCCCGTTATATTCCAGAAGGCGAGGTCAGTACAGGTTCATCAACGCTGGGACCGAGAGACTGAAAAACAGCTTCTATCTCAAGGCCATTAGACTGTTAAATAGCCATCACTAGCACATTAGAGGCTGCTGCCTATATACAGTACATAGACTTGAAATCACTGGCCACTTTAATAATGGAACACTAGTCACAATTTTTTTTTTTACATATTTTGCATTACTCATCTCATATGTACAGTATATACTGTATTCTATTCTACAGTTTCTTATTCTATGCCGCTCTGACATTGCTGATCTATATATTTATATATTCTTAATTCCATTCCTTTAATTAGATTTGTGTGTACTGTGTGTATTGTTGTGAAATTGTTAGATATTACTTGTTAGATATTACTGCACTGTTGGAGCTAGAAACAAGCATTTCGCTACACACATAATAACATCTGCTATTTGATTTGATTTGATAGGGCTGCTGGTACACTATGGTGCTCTGCAGGGATGTAGTGGGAAAATAAAAAGGTGGATAAACACTGTTATTGTCACGTTCCTGACCTTATTTTCCTTTGTTTAGTCTTGTTTAGTTGGTCAGGACGTGAGCTGGGTGGGCATTCTATGTTATGTGTTTCTATGTTGGGTTCATTGCATTAGCCTGATATGGTTCTCAATCAGGGGCAGGTGTTTTACGTTTCCTCTGATTGAGAACCATATTAAGGTAGGCTGTTCTCACTGTTTGTTTGTGGGTGATTGTTGCTGTGTCTGTGTTTGTTCACCACACGTTACTGTTTCGTTTCGTTCGTTCGTTCGTTTGTTCCTGTTCGTGCGTTCATTGTTTTATGTGTTCTCAAGTTCAGGTCTGTTAACGTCGTTTATTATTTTGTAGTTTGTTCAAGTGTATTTTCGTCTTCGTTATTATTATTAAAATTATTATGTATTCAACCCACGCTGCGTTTTGGTCCGATCCTTGCTCCTCTTCAGACGAGGAGGAAGACGAGCGTCACAGTTATTAACATGTTGTTACTCCACTACATCCCAGGAGCTTTTACTGTAGAAACCCTGTTGTATCCACAGGGAATTATTGGAATATATTGGAATATATTTGAATACATGATTTTTCTTTGTTACTTAATGTGTAATGTAACATGTGTTATGCCGGACACAGACTGGCAATATTGCTCACATTCCCTCTGCCATTTCACAACAAATAAAGATGACTGTCCAATGTGTGGTTTCTGTGCGTCTTTTAATACTTTATACAGGCCAGGGGAACTACTTGCTCCTAGGTGAGACCAGTAACATGGTCAGGTGTCACCTGTCTGACTTAGGCTGGGAGACAACTTTCGGTATTGTTGCCTGGTAACCTAATCCGGCTGTTGTCAGGGCGACTGACGTAATAATGGCGATAGTGTGTATAATTCATCAGTCTACAGCGTAAACATGGAGCAGGTAAGACACTATAGCTGGCTGATAATATTTATTTTCTTCAGTACTGTCTTATTAGTATTGTGTTTGTGTAATGTGTGATGTGTACTGTGTGTGTGATCTCTCCAGGGTGTGATGGAGCAGTGTGTGGCTGGTCTGTACCAGTCTTTAGGTCGTTCTCTTGGAGGACAGCTCTCTCCTCAGGATGTGTGTGTTCTGTTCCACAAGGTGTTCCGTCTACACACTGGCTTGGAGGATGCACACACAGCTATAAAGAAGGTGACACACACAAACAAACACCCAGCGATAATGAAGTTAGAAGTACACACAAACACCCAGCGATAATGAAGTTAGAAGTACACACAAACACCCAGCGATAATGAAGTTAGAAGTACACACAAACACCCAGCGATAGTGAAGTTAGAAGTACACACAAACAAACACCCAGCGATAATGAAGTTAGAAGTACACACAAACACCCAGCGATAATGAAGTTAGAAGTACACACAAACAAACACCCAGCGATAATGAAGTTAGAAGTACACACAAACACCCAGCGATAATGAAGTTAGAAGTACACACAAACACTCTTTCTGTTTCTCCTCCTCTCTAAATTCAATTAGCCTGGTTGACGTCTCTGTTCAGCTATTACATTCCACTCCTTGCCACTCCTGTCTTTGGCAAATTAAAGAAGTGACAACCCACTGGGCACAGACCATCAATTCAACGTCTATTCTACGTTGGTTAAACGCAATTTCATTGAAATTACATGGAAACAACGTTGATTCAACCACTATGTGACCAGTGGAAAGGAGTGGAATGTTAGCTAAAATGACTGGTACCCAGACAAAAATTATATAGGTTTGACAGGCAAATATGTGTTACTATTGCCAAGCTGTATTGTTTAAACCTCTTCCCCTGCCTCACTCAGGTTGCAGGGGGTGATGAGAGTTGGTCCTGCAGTGATGGAAAGGTTTTAGAAGTTCTCCTTGAGATGGAAAGAGAGAGAGAAAGGAGAGATGAGGTATAGTAGCTATCACAGCTTTGTGTGTATGTGTGTGTGTGTGTGGGGGGGGGGGGGGGGGGGGGTGATGTCTGTGTATTACACCTGGGTTCAAATACAATTCAAATTCTTCATGTTTGAGCTTAAAAAACTTTGAATGAGGTTTGTTTCTGAACCCTGATTCTACAGATCTACTGGGACCTTCAGTTGCTCAACACAGGAAAACTCAGAGACCTGTACCACACAGACACACACACACACACCACGGACACACATACAAGAGACACGCACAACATACACCTCAACCAAGAACTGTACCACACCACCAGTCACGCTCAGTACGACAGAGACACACAGAACATACCCACAGAGAAAGAAAAGGGAAAGGAGAGAAGAGAGGGAGGAGTGTGTGAGTGGAGACTGAGGAGAGCAGTTAGACAGCGCTGGGCAAGGTAAGCTGTTAGTTTGTAAGACTCTCTCTGTCTCCCTTCCGCTCTCTTTCTCTCCCTTTATCTGTCTGCCCCCCTCTCTCATATATGGTTGTGTGTGTCTGTCCCCAGACTGGTGCAGGAGGGTGTGTGTGGAGCCCTGCCGTCTTTAAGCGGTGGTTGGAGGTCAGGGGTGAGAAGTCAGGCATTGGGGTGTGTCTCTCTGTCAGAGCTACTCCTACTGGTAGGAGTGAAGTATGATGCCGTCACACACATACTCTTTACAGAGATGCTGCAGGAACACCATGGTGAGACACACACACACACACACACACACACACACACACACACACACACACACACACACACACACACACAGTACATCACATTTGTATACTCAGTACAAAATCCAAGATGGCGTAGCAGTCGGACGTGTCTTTGTTTGTCCTGTCCCGTGTAAATAGTCTTCGTATTTTTCGTATACATTTCGTATATATTTTAATTTCACTTTCCATCTAGGAACTGAATATACATTCCTACATTCCGCCTCACCCAATGTGGTACGGACCTGCTATTTTTTTATACTTTAGAACCGTAACCCCAATCAGAAGCTAGCCAGATAACTAGCTACTAGCTAGTAGTCAGTTAGCCACTGCTGCGGTCTTCACCCTCAACTCGGACACAGCCAGCTTCAATACCGGGCCAATACCTGCCAGTCTGCAAGCGCGATATCAACCCAGAGCATATAGGACTGCTTTTTCTCTACCACATCACCGGATTCCTGACGCAAGCTCTGGACAATTACACCGTATCATCACAGCTAGCTAGCTGCAACCGAGTGGCTACTACTGGCTAACACCTCTGTCCCGAAGCAAGCACCAGTTAGCCTTGAGCTAGCCTCGAGCTAGGCCCATCTGCCGGCTAGCTGAAGAGGTCTACCAGCGAATTCTTGGGCTACAATACCAGCTACAAGCTAATTTAGCCATTTTTTTGCCGCTGCTAGTAGCTTTTACCTTCTGCACAGACACCAGCCCTGTTATTAGCCTGGATATTACTCACCAATTTACCAGCATCGGACTGTCTCTCGACAACAACGCCGGATTCCTGCCGTAATCCCTGAGCCACTGCTTCTGATCCTCACAGCTAGCTTGCGGCTAGCGCAGCTAGCGCCACTGCCACGAAGCTAGCACCAGTTAGCAAACACAATTCTACAATTCACAACCTCTCTTTCGCCATCGCCATCTGGCTTGGATTCTCTGTCGACACGACCACGTCTGAGCAGACCCCCTCCGTCTGAGCAGACCACCCCCCTGGACACTATGATCACTTGGCTACATAGCTGATGCATGCTTGACTGTCCATTAATTCACGGTACTCCATTCTGTTTATTTGTGTTTTATCTGTCGGCTCTGTGCTTTAACTCAGGATCTGTGTGTAGTTAATCCGACCCTCTCTGCCTAGTCGTCGCCATTTTTACCTGTTGTTG
The DNA here is from genome assembly GCF_045679555.1 of Salvelinus alpinus. NCBI lineage: Eukaryota > Metazoa > Chordata > Actinopteri > Salmoniformes > Salmonidae > Salvelinus > Salvelinus alpinus. The sequence goes on along the minus strand of NC_092100.1, from coordinate 36,497,220 downwards.
CTGTGTTAGACTAGCACCCTGTTATTGCTGCTGTTATCTTACCTGTTGTTTTAGCTAGCTCTCCCAATCAAGACCTGCAATCACTTTATGCCTTATTGTATGTCTCTCTCAAATATCAATATGCCTTGCATACTGTTGTTCAGGCTAGCTATCATTGTTTTGGTTTGCAATGGACCCTGTAGTTCCACTCTCCGTACCTCTGATACCTCCTTGGTCCCACCCCCCACACATGCGGTGACCTCACCCATTGAGACCAGCATGTCCAGAGATACAACCTCTCTTATCATCACCCAGTGCCTGGGCTTGCCTCCGCTGTACCCACGCCCCACCATACCCCTGTCTGCACATTATGCCCAGAATCTATTCTACCACGCCCATAAATCTGCTCCTTTTATTCTTTGTCCCCAACGCTCTAGGCGACCAGTTTTGATAGCCTTTAGCCGCACCCTCATCCTACTACTCCTCTGTTCCTCGGGTGATGTGGAGGTAAACCCAGGCCCTGCATGTCCCCAGTCACCCTCATTTGTTGACTTCTGTGATCGAAAAAGCCTTGGCCTCATGCATGTCAACATCAGAAGCCTCCTCCCTAAGTTTGCCTTACTCACCGCTTTAGCACACTCTGCCAACCCTGATGTCCTTGCCGTGTCCGAATCCTGGCTTAGGAAGGCCACCAAAAATTCTGAGATTTCCATACCCAACTATAACACTTTCCGTCAAGATAGAACTGCCAAAGGGGGAGGAGTTGCAATCTACTGCAGAGATAGCCTGCAAAGTTCTGTCATACTTTCCAGGTCTATGCCCAAACAGTTCGAACTTCTAATTTTAAAAATTAATCTCTCCAGAAATAAGTCTCTCACTGTTGCCGCCTGCTACCGACCCCCCTCAGCTCCCAGCTGTGCCCTGGACACCATCTGTGAATTGATCGCTCCCCATCTAGCTTCAGAGTTTGTTCTGTTAGGTGACCTAAACTGGGATATGCTTAACACCCCGGCAGTCCTACAATCCAAGCTTGATGCCCTCAATCTCACACAAATCATCAAGGAACCCACCAGGTACAACCCTAAATCCGTAAACATGGGCACCCTAATAGACATTATCCTGACCAACCTGCCCTCCAAATACACCTCTGCTGTCTTCAATCAAGATCTCAGCGATCACTGCCTCATTGCCTGTATCCGCCACGGGTCCGCGGTCAAACGACCACCCCTCATCACTGTCAAACGCTCCCTAAAACACTTCTGCGAGCAGGCCTTTCTAATCGACCTGGCCCGGGTACCCTGGAAGGATATTGACCTCATCCCGTCAGTTGAGGATGCCTGGTCATTCTTTAAATGTTACTTCCTCACCATATTAGACAAGCACGCTCCGTTCAAAAAATGCAGAACCAAGAACAGATATAGCCCTTGGTTCACTCCAGACCTGACTGCCCTCGACCAGCACAAAAACATCCTGTGGCGAACTGCAATAGCATCGAAGAGCCCCCGCGATATGCAACTGTTCAGGGAAGTCAGGAACCAATACACGCAGTCAGTCAGGAAAGCAAAGGCCAGCTTTTTCAAGCAGAAATTTGCATCCTGTAGCTCTAACTCCAAAAAGTTCTGGGATACTGTAAAGTCCATGGAGAACAAGAGCACCTCCTCCCAGCTGCCCACTGCACTGAGGCTAGGTAACACGGTCACCACCGATAAATCCGTGATAATCGAAGACTTCAACAAGCATTTCTCAATGGCTGGCCATGCCTTCCTCCTGGCGACTCCAACCTTGGCCAACAGCCCCGCCCCCCCCGCTGCTACTCGCCCAAGCCTCCCCAGCTTCTCCTTTACCCAAATCCAGATAGCAGATGTTCTGAAAGAGCTGGAAAACCTGGACCCATACAAATCAGCTGGGCTTGACAATCTGGACCCCCTATTTCTGAAACTGTCCGCCGCCATTGTCGCACCCCCTATCACCAGCCTGTTCAACCTCTCCTTCGTATCATCTGAGATCCCCAAGGATTGGAAAGCTGCCGCGGTCATCCCCCTCTTCAAAGGGGGAGACACCCTGGACCCAAACTGTTACAGACCTATATCCATCCTGCCCTGCCTATCTAAGGTCTTCGAAAGCCAAGTCAACAAACAGATCACTGACCATCTCGAATCCCACCGTACCTTCTCCGCTGTGCAATCCGGTTTCCGAGCCGGTCATGGGTGCACCTCAGCCACGCTCAAGGTACTAAACGATATCATAACCGCCATCGATAAAAGACATTACTGTGCAGCCGTCTTCATCGACCTGGCCAAGGCTTTCGACTCTGTCAATCACCATATTCTTATCGGCAGACTCAGTAGCCTCGGTTTTTCTAATGACTGCCTTGCCTGGTTCACCAACTACTTTGCAGACAGAGTTCAGTGTGTCAAATCGGAGGGCATGTTGTCCGGTCCTCTGGCAGTCTCTATGGGGGTACCACAGGGTTCAATTCTCGGGCCGACTCTTTTCTCTGTATACATCAATGATGTTGCTCTTGCTGCGGGCGATTCCCTGATCCACCTCTACGCAGACGACACCATTCTATATACTTCCGGCCCTTCCTTGGACACTGTGCTATCTAACCTCCAAACGAGCTTCAATGCCATACAACACTCCTTCCGTGGCCTCCAACTGCTCTTAAACGCTAGTAAAACCAAATGCATGCTTTTCAACCGTTCGCTGCCTGCACCCGCACGCCCGACTAGCATCACCACCCTGGACGGTTCCGACCTAGAATATGTGGACATCTATAAGTACCTAGGTGTCTGGCTAGACTGCAAACTCTCCTTCCAGACTCATATCAAACATCTCCAATCCAAAATCAAAGCAAGAATCGGCTTTCTATTCCGCAACAAAGCCTCCTTCACTCACGCCGCCAAACTTACCCTAGTAAAACTGACTATCCTACCGATCCTCGACTTCGGCGATGTCATCTACAAAATAGCTTCCAATACTCTACTCAGCAAACTGGATGCAGTTTATCACAGTGCCATTCGTTTTGTTACTAAAGCACCTTATACGACCCACCACTGCGACCTGTATGCCCTAGTCGGCTGGCCCTCGCTACATGTTCGTCGTCAGACCCACTGGCTCCAGGTCATCTACAAGGCTATGCTAGGTAAAGTGCCGCCTTATCTCAGTTCACTGGTCACGATGGCTACACCCACCCGCAACACGCGCTCCAGCAGGTGTATCTCACTGATCATCCCTAAAGCCAAAACCTCATTTGGACGCCTTTCCTTCCAGTTCTCTGCTGCCTGCGACTGGAACGAATTGCAAAAATCTCTGAAGTTGGAGACTTTTATCTCCCTCAACAACTTTAAAAATCTGCTATCCGAGCAGCTAACCGATCGCTGCAGCTGTACATAGTCCATCTGTAAACTACCCACCCAATTTACCTACCTCACCCCCCATACTGCTTTTATTTATTTACTTTTCTGCTCTTTTGCACACCAGTATCTCTTCTTGCACATGATCATCTGATGATTTATCACTCCAGTGTTAATCTGCTAAATAGTAATTATTCGATGTATTGCCTACCTCATGCCTTTTGCACACATTGTATATAGATTCTCTTTTTTTTCTACCATGTTATTGACTTGTTTATTGTTTACTCCATGTGTAACTCTGTGTTGTCTGTTCACACTGCTATGCTTTATCTTGGCCAGGTCGCAGTTGCAAATGAGAACTTGTTCTCAACTAGCCTACCTGGTTAAATAAAGGTGAAATAAAAATAAAAAATAAAAAAATATCATCATGTTTGTGATATTACAGGGCTGGTTGCCTGGAGGACACTGTTGCCATGGGAGCGTGAGGAGAGGGAGGCGGAGCTAGGTTTGCTATGGGAGGAGACTCAGGAGTCAGGTGACATGCTGAGTCTGTCTGACCTACCTGGAGCCTTCAGGATATACAGGTAACACACATACTTAGGATAGTTTTGGGCTGTGCACAACAAAGATGCACACTGAGTTTATTTTGAGGAGTGATCTAATTGATTGGCAAACCTGAGGATGAGCAGGTATATGTGCAGCAGATGGCTATGCCTCTGACCAGGTGATGATATGATTGACAGGTGCAGTGAGGGTGTGTCCCTGAGGGGCTGTCCTGATTGGGTGAAACCCAGGGAGCAGTCTTGGTCGGCCATCTCTCTCCTCACTGAAATACACACCAGCCTTGAGCACGAGACAAACACTCTCACTGCCCTGGCCAAGAGGTACAAACACATCGACACACACACACCAATTCCACAATAACAGCCCTGACGAGAGGCAAGCACAACATTTTCCAGGTCCTGCAATAAGCCAATTACAACCTTGACTGTCAGATCGTGTCCTTCTTCCCCTGCAGACTGGACAGGGAAACCCTGCAGTTGATGGGTCTGTATGCCAGCCTGGCCACCATCAGAGCTCAGAGGGAGACACTGTCCCATGGTGCACTGCTGGCTGCCAGACAGGACTGGGAGACATGGTGAGGCCTTCATGACAACCACAATGGGAATAAGTCTCTGACTTTAATGTGTCAATGATTTCCTACATCTGCCTTGTTTCCAGGCCCAGGATTATAGGGTCCTGCAGGAGAGATCAGGCCCTGCTCTGGCTGCAGGAGGAGAAGGAGGAGGAGGAGGAGGAGGAGGAAGAGGAAGAAGAGGAATCCTCTGTCTTTGAACAACAGGTTATGTCTAGCATCTGTCAGTAACACTGCTGTTGCCTCTTTGTTTTACTGTTATATGCCCCCCTCCCGCCCCTCTCAGCTACTGGAGTTTGACCTCTAGCCTCTGACCTCTGACCAGGTGTTGCTGAGGTGTCTGGTACTGAATCAGGAGCGGGAGAGAAAGTGTCTGCTGAGGCTGCTGCACGGGGACTCTCCAGACAAGCTACAGGGCCCAGGAGAGCAGAAGTCACCTACAGAGGGTCAGTCTGTATATCAAATATAGCTAAATGACTGCTTTTATCTATCTGGATCTCTGCTATTATCTGTAATGTAATCAGTGATGTCCAGTAACCAGTTGTGTGACTGTGATCTGTGAGGTGTTGTGTTAGCAGAGTGGGTCCAGCAAAGGGAGGGGGCGCTGAGAGCGGGGTGTATGAGGAGGCTGAGACACACACACACCTTCCTGCTAACTCAGGCCCAAACACATGCCCAGCTCCAGTCCTGTCTTCAGCCCCAAACCCTGCCAGCACAGGGCCCTGCCCAGCCCCAGTCCCAACCCTCCCTCCAGCACCAGTCCCAGTGGGAAGGCTGTGCTCTGGTCCTGCTGGTTGAGCTGATGGATCTCCAGGAGGCCCAGGTCTCTGCAGTGCTGTTAACTCTACTGGACAGGGTCAGTCACAACACTGTGTTAAAATCAAAGCAACTTTCCATTGTGGCTACACTGGCAGTTCTATTTGGTTCACCATTTGAAGTGTGTGTGTGTGTGTGTGTGTGTGTGTGTGTGTGTGTGTGTGTGTGTGTGTGTGTGTGTGTGTGTGTGTGTGTGTGTGTGTGTGTGTGTGTGTGTGTGTGTGTGTGTGTGTGTGTATTGCGTCTGTGTCCAGGGTGAACAGCGCCTGCTGACCCTGATAGAAGAGTATGAGTCTGAACTCAGAGAGCCTCGTCTCTCCTGCTTGCTCACACTCCTCACCTCTAACCCCCGCCTGACCTCGGACCCCAACACACTACTGACTGCTGTTGACCCCTGCCTGGGGCCTTCTGACTCAATCTCAGTCCAGAACAACTCCTCAGCCTCCCCGCCCACAGACCTGACCAGAGGTGACACAGAACAACAACACACAGGGGACCTCTGCACAGGTAATACACAGACACACAGATCATTAAAAATGACACATCACATATTGTGTGTATGTGTGTCTCCAGGCTGTGGGACGGCCCTGGCTCCAGAGGACCTGCCCTATCTGGAGATCCTGTGTGTTTCAGACACCATCCACTCCCTCGACACACACCACACACCCTCTGCCTCCAATGGATTCTCTGCAGAGCGAGAGGTGTGTGAGGGACGAGAGGCGAGAGAGGGCAGCCACAGAAAGACTCCTCAGAGCTATGAGAAGCAGGGTTCTCTCATCACTCTGGCCTGGAGCAAACCACCGGATGGAGACACTGAGCAGCAGACAGGAACAGTAAGATATGCTACATTACCTCACACACAGATCTAGGATCAGAAACACTACCACACACCAGACCTGGCATAACTATAGTTTTAACTATGCTTAATGGAAAGTAACTATATTTCCAGGGGAACAAATAGATCCCAAAGAATGACTACTTTTCAAAATTATTTGAATACAGATTTGAGAAAGCAACAACATTTTCAAAATATCTGAATACAGATCTCAGCAATAGTTTTCTGAAACTATTGGGTTGATTGCCTTCAACTAATGGCAGGGCTGTATCTGGAACGGCATGTTGAAGATAGAAATATCTGAAAGTCATATTTGATCAACACAATACATTTCTATCTGAACTTTCTGTAACTGTCCATTCTCCTGAATGTCCATTGCCCCACGTGTACATAATCAAGTCAAATAAGTTGTGACGCTCAACTACTGTATGACTCTATCAACATGCCACTGAATCTGTCGAAAGCTGCAATGCATTTGATCATTTCGTAAAATACTTCAGAGTAATTCAAAGCCAATTGCAAACAATGCAAACAGCAAGTTGGATGCTTACAGAGCAAATTATACGATTGTTAAATCAACACTGAAAGTGTGGAGTCTGTGGACCCATATAGGCACTGAAACAGTGTTAAAATTAACACATTGCTTAGTGTAAAGTCTTATTTAAATATTTCCCAGAGTGCCTTGCCTTTCGAGTAAGTTGTAGAGTTACCACCCATGACTGTATTTGTTAGTGACAGAGACATGGTTGTTGCATTCATAAATGTTTATTTCTGTAGACTTCACAGAATAAGGTCTGAGGCAAATATATAAAATATATATATATATATTGCACAATACCACACATATTTCATAAGGCCTTATTTTGAGGGGCTGGATTTCAAATCAAATCAAATCAAATTGTATTTGTCACATACACATGGTTAGCAGATGTTAATGCGAGTGTAGCGAAATGCTTGTGCTTCTAGTTCCGACAATGCAGTAATAACCAACAAGTCATCTAACCTAACAATTCCACAACTACTACCTTATACACACAAGTGTAAAGGGATAAAGAATATGTACATAAAGATATATGAATGAGTGATGGTAGAGAACGGCATAGGCAAGATGCAGTAGAAGGTATAGAGTACAGTATATACATATGAGATGAGTAATGTAGGGTATGTAAACATAAAGTGGCAGAGTTTAAAGTAGCTAGTGATACATGTATTACATAAAGATGGCAAGATGCAGTAGATGATATAGAGTACAGTATATACATATACATATGAGATGAGTAATGTAGGGTATGTAAACATTATATTAAGTGGCATTGTTTAAAGTGGCTAGTGGTACATTTTTACATAATTTCCATCAATTCCCATTATTAAAGTGGCTGGAGTTGAGTCAGTATGTTGGCAGCGGCCGCTAAATGTTAGTGGTAGCTGTTTAACAGTCTGATGGCCTTGAGATAGAAGCTGTTTTTCAGTCTCTCGGTCCCTGCTTTGATGCACCTGTACTGACCTCGCCTTCTGGATGATAGCGGGGTGAACAGGCAGTGGCTTGGGTGGTTGTTGTCCTTGATGATCTTTATGGCCTTCCTGTGACATCGGGTGGTGTAGGTGTCCTGGAGGGCAGGTAGTTTGCCCCCGGTGATGCGTTCTGCAGACCTCACTACCCTCTGGAGAGCCTTACGGTTGTGGGCGGAGCAGTTGCCGTACCAGGCGGTGATACAGCCCGACAGGATGCTCTCGATTGTGCATCTGTAGAAGTTTGTGAGTGCTTTTGGTGACAAGCCGAATTTCTTCAGCCTCCTGAGGTTGAAGAGGCGCTACTGCGCCTTCTTCACAACGCTGTCTGTGTGGGTGGACCAATTCAGTTTGTCCGTGATGTGTACACCGAGGAACTTAAAACTTTCCACCTTCTCCACTACTGTCCCGTCGATGTGGATAGGGGGGTGATCCCTCTGCTGTTTCCTGAAGTCCACAATCATCTCCTTTGTTTTGTTGACGTTGAGTGTGAGGTTATTTTCCTGACACCACACTCCGAGGGCCCTCACCTCCTCCTGTAGGCCGTCTCGTCGTTGTTGGTAATCAAGCCTACCACTGTAGTGTCATCCGCAAACTTGATGATTGAGTTGGAGGCGTGCATGGCCACGCAGTCGTGGGTGAACAGGGAGTACAGGAGAGGGCTCAGAACGCACCCTTGTGGGGCCCCAGTGTTGAGGATCAGCGGGGTGGAGATGTTGTTACCTACCCTCACCACCTGGGGGCGGCCCGTCAGGAAGTCCAGGACCCAGTTGCACAGGGCGGGGTCGAGACCCAGGGTCTCGAGCTTGATGACGAGTTTGGAGCGTACTATGGTGTTAAATGCTGAGCTGTAGTCGATGAACAGCATTCTCACATAGTTATTCCTCGTCCAGATGGGTTAGGGCAGTGTGCAGTGTGGTTGTGATTGCGTCGTCTGTGGACCTATTGGGTCGGTAAGCAAATTGGAGTGGGTCTAGGGTGTCCGGTAGGGTGGAGGTGATATGGTCCTTGACTAGTCTCTCAAAGCACTTCATGATGACGGAAGTGAGTGCTACGGGGCGGTAGTCGTTTAGCTGAGTTACCTTAGCTTTCTTGGGAACAGGAACAATGGTGGCCCTCTTGAAGCATGTGGGAACAGCAGACTGGGATAAGGATTGATTGAATATGTCCGTAAACACACCAGCCAGCTGGTCTGCGCATGCTCTGAGGACGCGGCTGGGAATGCCGTCTGGGCCTGCAGCCTTGCGAGGGTTAACACGTTTAAATGTTTTACTCACCTCGGCTGCAGTGAAGGAGAGCCCGCAGGTTTTGGTAGCGGGCCGTATCAGTGGCACTGTATTGTCCTCAAAGCGAGCAAAAAAGTTATTTAGCCTGTCTGGGAGCAAGACATCCTGGTCCGCGACGGGGTTGGTTTTCTTTTTGTAATCCGTGATTGACTGTAGACCCTGCCACATACCTCTTGTGTCTGAGCTGTTGAATTGCGACTCTATTTTGTCTCTGTACTGGGACTTAGCTTGTTTGATTGCCTTGCGGAGAGAATAGTTACACTGTTTGTATTCGGTCATGTTTCCGGTCACCTTGCCCTGGTTAAAAGCAGTGGTTCGCACTTTCAGTTTCACGCGAATGCTGCCGTCAATCCACGGTTTCTGGTTTGGGAATGTTTTAATCGTTGCTGTGGGTACGACATCGTCAATGCACTTTCTAATGAACTCGCTCACCGAATCAGCATATTCGTCAATGTTGTTGTTGGACGCAATGCGGAACATATTCCAATCCGCGTGATCGAAGCAGTCTTGAAGCGTGGAATCAGATTGGTCGGACCAGCGTTGAACAGACCTGAGCGCGGGAGCTTGTTGTTTTAGTTTCTGTTTGTAGGCTGGAAGCAACATAATGGAGTCGTGGTCAGCTTTTCCGAAAGGAGGGCGGGGGAGGGCCTTATATGCGTCGCGGAAGTTAGTATAACAATGATCCAAGGTTTTACCAGCCCTGGTAGCACAATCGATATGCTGATAGAATTTAGGGAGTTTTGTTTTTAGATTAGCCTTGTTAAAATCCCCAGCTACGATGAATGCAGCCTCAGGGTGTGTGGTTTCCAGTTTACAAAGAGTCAGATAAAGTTCGTTCAGGGCCATCGATGTGTCTGCTTGGGGGGGAATATATACGGCTGTGATTATAATCGAAGAAAATTCCCTTGGTAGATAATGCGGTCGACATTTGATTGTGAAGAGTTCTAGATCAGGTGAACAGAATGACTTGAGTTCCTGTATGTTGTTATGATCACACCACGTCTCGTTAATCATAAGGCATACACCCCCGCCCCTCTTCTTACCAGAAAGATGTATGTTTCTGTCGGCGCGATGCGTGAAGAAACCAGCTGGCTGCACCGACTCCGTTAGCGTCTCTTGAGTTAGCCATGTTTCCGTGAAGCAGAGAACGTTACAATCCCTGATGTCTCTCTGGAATGTTACCCGTGCTCGGATTTCATCAACCTTATTGTCAAGAGACTGGACATTGGCGAGTAGTATGCTAGGGAGTGGAGCGCGATGTGCCCGTCTCCGAAGCCTGACCAGGAGACCGCTACGTTTGCCCCTTTTACGGCGTCGCATAGGGTCGCCGGCTGGGATCAGATCCATTGTATTGGGTGGAAGGCAAAACACTGGATCCGTTTCGGGAAAGTCATATTCCTGGTTGGAACGATGGTGAGTTGACGTTAATCTTATATTCAGTAGTTCCTCCCGACTGTATGTAATGAAACCTAAGATTACCTGGGGTACCAATGTAAGGAATAACACATAAAAAAACAAAATACTGCATATTTTCCAAGGAAAGCGAAGCGAGGCGGCCATCTCGGTCGGCGCCGGAAGTTGATACCCTAATACAGGGGCCAGAAACTATACACCATCTATCACATTGAACCAAAACCACACCCATCATTATTATATTTCCCAGCATGCTCTATGGCCGTTAGATAAAAAAAACATTGTTTCAATATCTATGTTTGTGCATGTATATTGATTGATTGATTAATCTTATGCGACACAAAGATAAATAAAATACTTTTTTCTAAACAAATCCAATCAAGTTAGTTAGATGTTTTTTGCAGCCCTTATTGAAATGTTTGTTTCAGTTTAAATGCCTTAGGTAATTATAATCCATACATTTAGCTCGTGTGGCCATTTATTGCCTACCTCATGCCTTTTGCACACATTGTATATAGATTCTCTTTTTTTTTCTACCATGTTATTGACTTGTTTATTGTTTACTCCATGTGTAACTCTGTGTTGTCTGTTCACACTGCTATGCTTTATCTTGGCCAGGTCGCAGTTGCAAATGAGAACTTGTTCTCAACTAGCCTACCTGGTTAAATAAAGGTGAAATAAAAAAAAAATGATAGGGGTAAAATGGTGTACAGGGGAAAAAAATAGTAATCGGAAGCTGAGGCTTTCTGAAAGCTTTGGTGCTTTCACCAAATTGTGCTGAAAAACCGTTATTTTGTCGGTGCTTCGTTATCTATTCACAATACACATTAGAGACATCTGTTGGTCAGCAATAAATAGCAGCGTGTGATCATTTCAAAAATATATTTTTAATCCATTTCATTATAATACAGTGGCGCACCGGTAAATCATTGCCTTTAGTAACCTATAGTCGGTTTGCATCTTACATTATGCTTCCCTTTTTCACCTTCAAGTTGATTATTTTTCAAAAACTGAATCTATAGCATTATTTAGGATGCTTAAGACAAAAGCTTATACTATACTAAATAAAAAGAATACTTGAACAACAGTGCAGACAAAACCATTTTCAAACTAGTGTGCCTTCAACGAGATTCAACCTTATACCTTTCACGTCCCTGAATGTTCCACACAGTCCCCTACTCTACCTGCTATGCTACCGGTCAGGTGAAACTTTATATACAAAATCCTAACTCTATTTGTTAGTACAGTGTCCAGTAGAGGACAGTGTCTGAAAGCAGCTTGGAATGGGAAAAAGCAGTGAAACCACGGCAAAATCAGTGGGATCTCGCATTTTGCAACACATGGGATGCAGTCCAAACACTTAAAAGAAACATCCTCGTCCACTTACCCTCACCTTATGCCCTTGGGGGAATCCCCGTCGGTCATCTTGGTGGGCGGTCCAAATGGTTAGCCAAGCAAGTTTGCAGCGTAAGCCCTCAACCCTCATTTTTAGTCGGCTTTGCGAGTGTACAATTATGTTCACTCCGGGGCCTGAATCTCCCCATAATTCAATTTGTGACGATTGTACATCCGCTAAGAAAAGTCAGCGAAGTGTATACTCGTCAGACGTCATGATACGTCATCAGAAGTGTCTTCTTAATTTGAAGGCTGAGAGGATAGGGTGTGTATTTTAAGTGTTTGGACCAGTATGAAAAAGCATGTGATCAAATGAAGCTTTGTATGTTATTGATGACGTACTTCTGATAAAGCGATTTCGACACATCCCTCATAGCTCCGGTATCAAATGTAACATCACTAGAAAAAAATGAGAAAAAAATGGAACATACAATAAGTAAATATGGAATGGGAGAATGAACAAGCCTTCTGGAAGATCTGATGAAGGAGAACATGGTGGATAGGAAAAAAAGTTGAAAATTAGAACATGTTTTGAGTGAATATGGAGTGGTGGATCACACAGAACTTTTGGAAAAGCTACAGAAGGAAATTGAACGTGACCAGAGTGAGGATGAATCAATTGTGGTGGCAGGTGCGGTGAAGATCGCCAAGTTTGAGCCTCGTCCTTATGATGACAAAGATTATTCTGGCCCAGTGGGAGTAAGATTTTTGGAGAGAAGGTATCGTTGCCTTGTGGCAGATCCATATGTGGTGTCAGGCTGGGTGGAGAAGAGGTTGGGTTGATGAAAGTGACTCGAAATGTAATCGTGTTGATGTTTTGCGTTTCTGCCGTTCAAAGGGAGCGTGCGCTCCGCGCCATGCGACTGGGGTCAAGAACTGTGTCTGCGGTCCAAACACTTAAAAGACACATCCTCGTCCACTTTCCATCGCCTTATGCCCTTGGGGGAATCCCCGTCGCCATCTTGGAGGGCGGTCCAAATGGTTAGCCAAGCAAGGGAAGTTTGCAACGTAATCCCCTCAGCCCTCGTTTTTAGTCGGCTTTGCGAGTGTACAATTATGTTCACTCCGGGCCCGAAACTCCCCATAATTCAATTTGCGACGATTGTACATCCGCTAACAAAAGTCTGCGAAAACTTAAAAACAACATCAATGGAGAAGTGAACATACAAGTGTAAGTAAAAACGAATGCAAATAAGTTAGAAATTGTGCTACTAATGCACATGACGGCACAAACACGTCTCATAAAAAGTAAATATGTTTTTGTTTGGTTAGCTTTTGGAAATTGTAGAAATAAAACATTTCCTTCTTCAGAAGTTCCGGCTAGGCAGGCTAACGTTAGGTAACTAATTAATTTGCTAGCTATCATACAGTAGGTGTATATTAATAATTATATATTTAATATAAGTAGACATGCACTCATAATTGACTGTAGCGCATACAAATCACCCACAAGCTACCAGTGGCTGAAAACACAATCATCGCGGGATGAATGGGTGCCGAATTTCCGGCCAAGGGTGGTCCATTTAAAAATCCTTCTTTCCTCACTCGCCCCTTGCCCTGCAAGTGTATACGCGTCAGACGTCATGATACTTCATCAGAAGTGTCCACTTAATTTGAGCTTTGGACCACAACCTGTGACTTGCTTTCCTATCTGGAGCAGGGCACGGTTGAAAGTAGTGGTAAGTGGAGTGGCGTTAAGTATTGAGGAGGATCAACTGAAGTTGAAGATTCCCGGTGTGACTCTCGCCGTTGGGTGCAATACAGACCCAGTGGAGAGCGTGGTGAAACAGAGAAAACACTGTCTGTACTACTGAGTTTTTCCATTACAGATTACAGTGTTTCAGTTGTTAAATTTATGGTCATGTGGCAGTAGTGTGCAAGAGGGAGATTCCTAGATGTGAGAAGTGTGCAGGAGGACTTGAGACAATGGAATGTGTATTATCGGTGGAAAAAGATGTGTGTGTAAACTGTATGAGTACCCATGGTGCTGGTTGTCAATTGTACCGCAGAAATGGAATATAAATCACAGAGGATAGATGTTGTGGAGGCAGCTGCAGAGAAGTACTTGGGTGTACGAGGTTTTACTGCATTAAATTTATACGATGTTTTGAACAATAGAGTCCCGTTCTCCCAGGCTGCTGGCCTGGAGTAGGATCAGGTAGGACCAAAGTAGTTGAATAGTGGTGAGGTTTTAATGGGTGCAGGTTTAGTTGGTAGGGCAGTTTTTCTCAACACATAATGAATTCATACTACAGAATAGTAGGCAGGAAAATACAGTAGTTGGCGCCATGCACCTTTAATATTTGTTTGCAGACCATCATAATACCGAAGAAGAACAATTCATACAATTTATGTAATAACCTCATTATTATGGAATTATAAAGCAATTTATTGTGTCATGACGTGGCGCTCTTTGGGTATAGCGTGCCTTCCCCCTCTCTCTCTCGCCTACACTCAGGCTGCTGTTATCTCAGGTCGTAAATTCCTGGAGGAGACTCTCTTCCTCATGGCCAGACAGTATATAGAGAGAAAAGGTTTCACAGGAGAACAGAACCTCTTCTCCAGCATAGAACTTGAGGACTTAACAATGTACATGTTTTGTAGAAGGTGTACACGGTCGGGGAAGAATCCAGCTACGACCGGTCCATTTCGTTTAATGTTTGTGAAACTAATGAGAGACAATACAGCAACATTACCATAACCCTGTTTATACAAGAGTCTCAGTTATGAGGCTTGCATCTAATTGTTGTATAAAATGAATGTAAAATGAATGAGTAAAGATGAAACTATTTGTGAAATTATGTAATGTGATTTTAAACTGTTTAATGAAGGAAACTCCAATTCCCTTGAGTTTAACTAAATCATTGGCCGGCCCCATGAGCACAGACATTAATCTGGCGTCATGGGACAGCCCCTTTCTGCTCTTCCGAATATAACCCCCACCGTAGGAATTTATCTTCAGACCATGCTTCTTTCACTTACGAGAGGGCTAAGGTTTGAGTAGAGACCATGCTTCTCTCAATTACGAGAGGGCTAAGTTTTGAGTAGAGACCATGCTTCTCTCAATTACGAGAGGGCTAAGGTTTGAGTAGAGACCATCTTACCTCGATAACCACGAGAGGGCTAAGGTTTCAGACGTTTGCTGAATTCTTAACCATACCACGTGGTTCAACTCTGAGACTATCGAACCGACAGAATAAGAACAAATCTTTGATACTAATTACTTGTCTGCAGCTAGGAATTCGGTACCATTGAACGCAAAGACCGACAACCGCCGAAACATCTATCTATAACAACATTTCTGAATGTTACTCTGAACTATCCATTCTAACCACAGCAGAGAGAGAGAGGACGGACAAACTCTCCAACAGAAACAAACTTTCCAACAGAGATCACGACAACACACTGAGCGTAAATATATATATATATATTGATTGCAATTATTCCTGAATGTTGGAGCGTTCATGTACAAAGGATTAGCATTTCAATTGTTATAATTATCAACTTTGTAGTGTCTTTTAACTTTCGCGCCCTCCTGAGTCCCTTTGTCTAACAAACCGCCATGCCGGTTTAGCCCACTAGGGAACATTCCCCTATCATTTCCTTGTAACCATACCTACTTATTTGTTTTGTGCATTTCTGTGATTATTTAGTTAGTAAATAAATGATTTAAGACAATTGATGTATGGATGACTCATAGTGAAGACTGGGTTCATGCAGATAACCAACAATTTACGATGTTTGGAATGAGACTAACGTGAGGTAAAGAAAAATTTATTGATTAGAAGACTAATTGATCAGATATTAAAATATATTAGGAAAATCATAACTTTGTGATCTGAATATTTTCCTTGGTGCCCCGACTTCCTAGTTAATTACAGTTACATGATTAATTTAGTTTAACTTCTTTGGGCTGCAAGCCCGAAGCCGGGCACAATATGACAACAGCCACTTCAAGTGCAGGGCGCGAAATTCAAAAGATATTTTTTATAAATATTTAACTTTCACACATTAACAAGTCCAATACAGCAAATGAAAGATAAACATCTTGTGAATCCAGCCAACATGTCCGATTTTTAAAATGTTTTACAGCGAAAACACCACGTATATTTATGTTAGCTCACCACCAAATACAAAAAAGGACAGACATTTTTCACAGCACAGGTAGCATGCACAAAACCAACCTAACTAACCAAGAACCAACCAAACTAACCAAGAAACAACTTCATCAGATGACAGTCTTATAACATGTTATACAATAAATCTATGTTTTGTTCAAAAAATGTGCATATTTGAGGTATAAATCAGTTTTACATTGCAGCTACCATCACAGCTACCGTCACAAATAGCACCGAAGCAGCCAGAGTAATTACAGACACCAACGTGAAATACCTAAATACTCATCATAAAACATTTCTGAAAAATACATGGTGTACAGCAAATGAAAGACAAGCATCTTGTGATTCCAGCCAATATTTCCGATTTATTAAGTGTTTTACAGCGAAAACACAATATAGCATTATATTAGCTTACCACAATAGCCAGAAACACAAGCCATTTACCAGCAGCAAAAGTTAGCGATCGTAACAAACCAGCAAAAGATATATAATTTTTGACTAACCTTGATAAGCTTCATCAGATGACAGTCCTATAACATCAGGTTATACATACACTTATGTTTTGTTCGAAAATGTGCATATTTAGAGCTGAAATCAGTGGTTATACATTGTGCTAACGTAGCATCTTTTTCCCAGAAAGTCCGGATATTTTTATGACACTCAACTATTCTGACCAAATAACTATTCATAAACGTTACTAAAAAATACATGTTGTATAGGAAATGATAGATACACTAGTTCTTAATGCAATCGCCGTGTTAGAATTCTAAAAATAACTTCATTACGACATCCAGCTTAGTTATAGCGAGAGAGTGCCCAAAATCTGGGCGCAAACTAATAGTACAACATGTTCGACAGATATATGAAATAGCATCATAAAATGGGTCCTACTTTTGATGATCTTCCATCAGAATGTTGTACAAGGGGTCCTTTGTCGGGAACAATCGTTGTTTGGTTTTAGAATGTCCTCTTCTCCAGTCAATTAGCACGGAAAGCTAGCAAAGTGGCGCGAAGCTCTCCTTCGTGAACAAACGCAGACAAAGCAACACGCCTAACGTCCCGAAAAAAATTCAATAATCTAATAAAACTACATTGAAAAAACATACTTTACGATGATATTGTCACATTTATCAAATAAAATCAAAGCCGGAGATATTAGTCGTCTATAACGACAGCTTTACAGAAGGCAATACCAGGTCCCTTCTCGCGCGTTCCAGAAAACAGGAAATTGGGGTCACGTCATGCCAAGAGCTTTTATTCGACCTCAGATCATGTTATACACTCCATTTCTTCTCTCACTGCCTGTTGACATCTAGTGGAAGGCGTATGAAGTGCATGTATACTAATAAATATCAAGCACATTTATAGGCAGGCCCTAGAACAGAGCATCGAGTTCAGATTTTCCACTTCCTGTCAGGAAGTTTGCTGCAAAATGAGTTCTGTTTTACTCACAGATATAATTCAAACGGTTTTAGAAACTAGAGAGTGTTTTCTATCCAATAGTAATAATAATATGCATATTGTACGAGCAAGAATTGAGTACGAGGCCGTTTGAAATGGGCACCTTTTATCCAGGCTACTCAATACTGCCCCTGCAGCCCAAACAGGTTAATCACGTAATAATAATTACAGAGAATTTTTTATAAAAATAAGTCTTCAGTGTAATGATGCCAAAGACACGACACTAGCTAAATCCTATGTAACAACAATGTTGCTATTGTTATGATCAAAAAATTACTACAGATGTATAAGAAATTGATGTCAAGTGTTACTGTATTACCGTATGTCTCACTTATTTTGAAAATATGTTGTCATTTTGAAGCTGCAAACGTGGTCTAGTCTAATGTTGAGGTGATTCAATGTACCTCAAGTATTTAATTCTAGCTATAGTCTATATCAAGATTCATATATAAGAACCCTCCAAACCATATGCTTATGATAATATATTTAGACTAATTCAACTACAGTGCCTTCAGAAAGTATTCATACCCCTTGACTTATTCCAAATGTTGTTGTGTTACAGCCTGAATTCAAAATGTATTACATTCACATTGACTCACCCATCTACGCACAATACCCCATAATGACAAAGTGAAAACATGTTTTTAGAAATCTTAGCAAATGTATTGAAAATGAAGGTGAAGTTTCACCTTCCAACAGGACAACAACCCTAAGCACACAGCCAAGACAACACAGGAGTGGATTTGGGACAAATCTCTGAATGTCCTTGAGTGGCTCAGCCAGAGCCCAGACTTTAACCCAATCTAACATCTCTGTAGAGACCTGAAAATAGCTGTGCAGCGACGCTCCCCATCCAACCTGACAGAGCTTGAGAGGATCTGAAGAGAAGAATAAGAGAAATACCCAACAAGACTGGAGGCTGTAATCGCTGCCAAAGGTGCTTCAACAAAGTACTGAGTAAAGGGTCTGAATACTTTTTTTTCATTTGTAATAAATTTGCAAAAATGTATAGAAAACCTGTTTTTGCTTTTTCATTATGGGGTATTGTGTATAGATTGATGAGGGGGGAAAACAATTGTATCCATTTTAGAATAGAGCTGTAACATAACAAAATGTGGAAAAAGTCAACGGGTCTGAATACTTTCCGAATGCACTGTATATAAACTATATTTGGCCCAGGTCCGTCTCACACACAGATCTAGGATCAGAAACACTGTCACACAGAGATCTGAACTGTGTATTCTTTGTGTTGTGGTTCTGTAGGTCATGTCTACTGCAACAGAGCAACAAGAGGAAGTGGGTGAGGTGAGTGTGCACTGTGACACACACAACACCCCCGGATACACACACTATGACGCACCTGGACACAAACACTACAACAACACAACCAGAGACACAGACCAGGTGAAGGTGTTGGACTCGTCTCTGTCACAGTACAGCTCTGAGGTTGAACAGCTCTTACCACCTACAGACCAGCACCCCACCACGGGCCAGGTAGTCTATGTTAGTCTCTCTAAGATTCCGTCTGGCTCTCAGATTCCATGTGGCACTCTTAAGATTCTGTTTGGCTCGCCAATGTTCCATCTGGCTCACTAAGGTTCAGATTATAACTGTGATGACTGTGTGTGTTGCAGAAGGAGTTGGTGATGGAGCAGTCAGAGAAGGCAGAAACACTTTCTAATGTGCCCACACACACACCTATCACACACACTCTGCCCCCTGAGCACACACACACTGAGGAGCCTCCAACATGGGGCAGAGCCCAGCAGGACGCTGAGAGAAGGCGCGGAAGTCCACCTGTCGATGAGGAACACACTGATGACCTCACTGCTTTGGGAGCCAATGGAAGTGCTTACCCGCGCTCTGTGGGAGGGGAGAGGGAGGACATGACAGAGCTCTGGGCCCTGAGTAGACCTGCACCCCTTACATCAGCCCAGGAGACCCTCAACACCCCACACACTACTCTAGAGGGAGACCGAACAATGGAGGGAGAGAAAACAATGGGGAGTGTGATGGAGAGAGAGAGGACATTGGAGCCGGTCTCTATGATGGAGAGAGAGAAAACGATGCGCAGCTTGGTGGACCTGCAGAGGAAGGTGGAGCAGAAACAACAGCGAGACAGAGAGAGACAATTACTGAGGGTGAGACAACTACTGAGAGTGAGACGGAGGGGGGGTGATCAAGAGAAGGGAGAGAGAAAGAAGGAATGGAATAGACAGGGACAACTACTGAGGGTGTGTGAGAGAGCAAGAGCGATGTACAGAGGGTGGGTTTTAGAAAGAAAGGCACAGAACAAAGGAAAAAAAATATTATAAAAGAGATATGTCACTAAGGCATGTGACTACTTCCTGTGTGTCAGGTCCAGGAGCGGCTGTCAATCATTCAGAACAAGAAGTCCCAGGAAGACCTGATGGGCCTCAGACAGACTGACAGACTCCGACACCTCACACATAACCTGCCCCAGGTGACAAACACACACATAACCACATGTAATATACCCCATTGTCAGGCATTGGAGGGGGTGTGTGATTCTGGACTGTGTGTTTCTGTCAGGCGGATAAGAGCCAGCAAAAGACAGTGGTCAGAGAGAGACTGGAGCAGCTGAGGAGAGAACGCTCCTATGTCATGCAGTCCAAACGAGACAGGTAACACACACACACACAATATGTAAGAGATACAGGTAACAAACCAGACTGGTGTCAAGTTCCACCTTTCACTCGTTCTTTATTCCCATCTCTTTCCCTTTTGCTCTCCCTCCTCCCAGGAATACAGCAGGCTTCAAGGAGCTGCTGGGTCCAGTGAGACTCCACAGTGCAGAGACAGACGACACTGCTGACTCACTTAGGCTAGCCACCAGCACAAGCTAATTATGCTATTATGCTACACATCTGTCTCACTAGAAATCTGATAAGTATTGCTGGTTAAAGTCCCGCCCCGGCTGTTCCCCCCTCAATCTGTCATTCACTACACTACTACCCAACCTGTTTACAAGCCACATTAGCCAGTTCTGGCTTCTTCTGTCATTGGCTTATACTGTAGCCTGATGGTAAGTGGATGAACACAAAAACAGAGCTGATGGTGACAGTTTATTATACAGTTTAATTGTCATCCTAACAAAAAATGAGCATCATCAACAATAATAACATCATTTACTAAATAAAGCCCCTGTCTGTAGCGTGTCCCTCCAGTGGCCTATATAGTATATATACAGTGACAGTCAGATGACTACATCTCTACAGTTTAAAGTAGCCTCCTATCCACTCCATCTGTACTGATCTGACAGAACGACATGAGAAAGGAAATCCATGTGTGGCCTAGTAACACCATGCTGCTTTCACCTGGATCATGTTCAATAGTGCACACTAATGCAAAATGTTGAAACAGGAAATTATTGTTTTTCCAGGTAGTGTTCCAAAACATTTGTGCCAACTGACCATGACCATGCTGTCTTGTCCCATCAGTGCAGATGAAGAACAGGAATTTGGATAGGAGGGAAGGAGGCAACTGTAGAGTATTGAGATGTGACCGTGCACAGGGGCTGGGGTTGGTATTTACAGAGCTAAGGGAATGGAAGTTGAGATGGCATGTGTGACAGTTGTACTGGCATGGAAAGTTGTGTATAATGCACAGGTCAGAGGTTAGGGGTCAGGGGCTTAATGTTACATGGTCAAGGTGGGAGAGAAGTTCAACACATTCAAATGTTTTTATCTTTAATTGAACATAAAACGAGGTCTCCACTCACACTGGCGATACACACAGAACACACACCGCTATGAGCAGAGAAGCCAGAACATTCTACAGCAGCTCACACACACCCAGCTACTAAATCACACACACACACACTCAGTTTAGAGTATGCTACTCAAGACACAAGCTCTGTGGTCACACGCACGCATGCGCAAAAGCACAATCCTCACAGAAGAGAAACATGTTTTTTTCTGACAAAGGTAAATAAGCCTAAAGATTCAAGCTATTTGATTGGTGGAGAGAAATCTGAACCAGGTAGTCCCGAGGTGCCTCAGCGATGGGAGACGTTTGAGCTTACAGGAAGCAATACAATAGCTTTCTGTGTGGCACAGCAGGCCACCGTGTAGACCAGGGGCTATGGTAGGTCTGTGTTAAATGTGTTTTCAGCATGCGCTGGTGTGTGACTAAGACTAGACTACGACACTGAAGCCTGTTAGAAGATAAATTAATAATTTCACTAGACAATATTTTCATTTTGTACACAAGGTTCCCAAATGACAATGTTTCCAGACAGATGTAGAGCCTACAAACATAAGATGTCAAATGGCCACTAAACACCCATCACAGCCTGCTGACCACACTCAAACACTGATTGGCTGATGGAGGAATGAAGAGGATGGAGGGTCCTGATGGGACCTGGGGGAGGGGCAGTGGAGGGGTGCCCTTCCCTCCGAGTACTCAACAGATGGGCACACAGACCAGCGAGAGAAGGGTGTGTATGTATTCAGTCTACTGGTGGGCACACTGTACCCCTGGGCCATGTGGTCCACCCTCCTCATCAGAGCTGTCGTTGTAAGCCTCTCTCCTGGCCCCCGCTGACCCCTGACCTCTGACCTCACAGTCCTGGAGGTCAACCTCTTCCGCCTCCGATGAGATAACTGGAACCTCCGCACGCCCAGGCAGCAGATCCTCCAACTCCTAAAAATACAGGCAAAACACACATTCTGCATATCTCAGTACCAGGTTAACCGGTAATAGCCGTCTTTTGGATGATACAAAAATGTAATCGGTATATAGGTTAATTTGCATAATTTAGTGTAATTAAATTGGCGGTGTATTTTTGTTAGTTTCAAGATTATTATTTACACACGCACAGCATACAGAGCCAAGTTTATGCAGAAAATTGGACAGACAGTGCAAGAGCTGCTGCTACAGCTCCTGTTGCTGCTGGAGTGAAACATGCTTTTATAAGCCCAATCATTGCACAACAATTCTAAATGAATTCATGTGTTAAAAACTGTTTTGATAGCCACCATTACAAATAGGTACTATTTTTATTTCTCAACTGGTAATTGAAGTGCACTTCCCATTCAAGTGCATATACAGTGCATATACAGTGCCTTCAGAAAGTACTCACATGCTAACTTTTTCCACATTTTGTTGTGTTATAGACTGAATCACCTTTGTTAAGTGATTGTTTGACAATCAGATGAAAACATCATGACTGGTTGTGTTTATGCCACGTTAAAAGGCATTTGCCGCGTGTCCATAGGGCTAGAGGAAGCTAACAGGATGACTACACCGCGAGCGTTGCAAAATAAATTTTGAAATCTATGTTACTCAATTATTACACCCACACCGCTTGCGTGCGCCAACGAGCATCTGTGTAGCCAAGGGCTAAAATAGAAAGCCATTCTATTTCTGATGCAGATTGCGCTGCAAGTCCTGCCTCTCCCATCTCCTCATTGGTTTATAGAAGCAGGTACCCACGTGCCATCTCCTCATTGGTTATACCCATGTGGGTGACTGAAAGACGAACGAGGTCAGTGGCAGTAATGCACCTAATTTATTAAAGTTACCAATATAAAGTCAAGTCAATAGAAGAAAAAGCCTGGAAGGAAGAGAGATGACTAAAAACGAGTCGGTTGACCGTTTTATATGTGGATTAATTGTCGGAGTAGAGGACCATGAGCATTTCAGGTAAAATAACAACTCAATGTTTATATCCTAGGGCAAATTAGCTAGCAACAGCAAGCTAGCTAAATAGGACAAATTAGCTAGCAAGTGCAAGCTAACTAGCTAAATTACCATAAATGTTTAATGCTTTTTGACCTGTCCCCAAATTCATATAATTGGTTCAGAGTTTGTTTTGATATTTTAACCTGCGTGTCGTGATCTCGTTTGGTGTGTGGGGACACAATAAATGTATGCACGATGGCGCACGCGCGCAGCCGGTTTGGGTTCCGTGTAAGCGTTCCCTAAGGTAAATTGAATTAAAATTGCCAAAATGATATCGCCTAATTAGCTTACTACTGCCTATACATAAATAAATAAAATCATTCAAAATAGGCAACACAAAATAGACTACTACAACAGATAGCATGATATGGCCACAGAGGATCATTAGCTTAAAAAAAAAAAAGACGAAGAAGCTGGATTGCTTCATCGCATAACCTGAATTTGGAAGGGCCCGCAATTTGGGCAGCGCACGCTGCAAATACCAAATAGAGGATGATGGCATTGCGACTCAGTGAAAAGCAGAGACCCACCCTGGCATATCGCAATATTTAAAAATACAATTGCGGAAGAACTATTTGGAAAGCAAATGGCTATTGATGTAAAGAGATGGCAATGAAAAGCTTCCAATCTGTCTTTTAGTTATCAAAATTCTTAACTTAATTGAGCGAACAGTAGCCTGTCATATTGGCACTAGCGGAGAACATCTGCCATTTTCCCTCCCGGTGAGTGCGTATATTCACCATCTTTGTCATTGGGTCAGCGCCACTTGTTTGTTTTTGGACAATAATTTCCTCAATATTGAGGACAATAACAACCCAATATTGTTAATCAACCAGGTTGTCATTGAAATACTTATAAAGCAGCCTTACGTTAATGCCAATGCTGTTTTCTATGCATGTTTTCACTTAATACTTTGGGATACTGGTGCTGTGTCGGAGTTGGAGTAAAAAGCTGTATTTGTCAGATTTGATGAATATATAAATGTTGGGAAAGAAGACCTGTAAAACAAATCTGTTTGGTTTAAATTTATACTTAGGCTATTGTAACAAGGCATATGCCAGCATTGTTGGCTAGACTTTCATGGCAATGGCCATTAGAGTTCACTTTTCCACGTATGAGCCCTGGTTAGAGTCCCTATTGCAGCTTTCACTTTATTCCGCTATATTGGTGGCAGCGTTGGGATCACCTCCAGCTCACATCTAGTTATGTGATCTAGAGGTGGGAAGCATTTGGTTTTTCAACATTGTGTTGGGTGTAATTACATTGATATATCTAGTGAACAATGGATAAGCAACAATGGGAGTGACAAATAGAAGTAGTCACTACAGGTGTGATCAAGCCTTACATCCAAGTTGCCTGAAGCTGAATGGAAAGTGCTATGCTCTGACCAGTTATTCAGAAGAAAATCCTCTGTGACGGTCAAATTTGCATAAGTTAACTTATCAGTGTGGACCCAAAACAAACACATTCTACACATTTACAAACTACCTGTTTAAAGTGTAATTATAACCATGGTGATCTTTTGTTACTAAAACTTATATATCTAATAACCTGACGATGATCCACATCATACCACCCGAGAGACTGAAAAACAGCTTCTATCTCAAGGCCATCAGACTGTTAAACAGCCACCACTAACATTTAGCGGCCGCTGCCAACAAACTGACTCAGCTCCAGCCACCTTAAAAATGGGAATTGATGGAAATTATGTAAAAATGTACCACCAGCCACTTTAAACAATGCCACCTAATATAATGTTTACATACCCTACATTACACATCTCTTATGTATATGTATATACTGTACTCTATATCATCTACTGCATCTTGCCATCTTATGTAATACATGGACCACTAGCCACTTTAAACTATGCCACTTTATGTTTACATACCCTACAGTACTCATCTCATAGGTATATACCGTACTCTATACCATCTACTGCACCTTGCCTATGCCGTCTGTACCATCACTCATTCATATATCTTTATGTACATATTCTTTATCCCTTTACACTTGCGTGTATAAGGTAGTAGTTGCGGAATTGTTAGGTTAGATTACTTGTTGTTATTACTGCATTGTCGGAACTAGAAGCACAAGCATTTCGCTACACTCGCATTAACATCTGCTAACCATGTGTATGTGACTAATAAATTTGATTTGATTTGATTTTATGGGCAGACAAATAATGTAAGCTTGTTATGCAGCAAAACACAACTATCCTTTTTTTAGGATGCAGACCAGTAATATGAATCACTGTTGATCCATCCTGTTCTGATCTAATGAGATGGATGTAGGATTTTCTACGTCCTAGAATCGAGGCCTTTCACAGTCATGAAGGACATTGGCTCTTCTTGATTCTCATTGGCGAAGAATGAACTCAAGTTAGGGGTCAAACTCTCCTATACCACTTTGCCCAACATGTTATATCCCAGAGGTTGAAAATAAACCCTTTTTAAGGGGATATAACTTGTATCATTATTATAGGGCTATGAAAGCCATAGCCTAATGGCTTCAGACTGAGAATGTCTCACTATTTATTTACGGAGAGCAATTTCTGTTTTATAACAAGTAGTATCCATTTATCTACAGTAGTGTGTTAATTAATTATTTCTTTCTTGGAAATACAGAATATGTATAAAATGCCAAATATACCAAAAGCTAAATCAAGCAGAGATTTACAACTATTTAACCATGTTAATCATTAATGAAACATGCAAACTACAAAAATGTAACCAAAGATAATGAATACATGACAACTGTAGCATTGAAGGCAAGGAAGTCAGCAAGCATCTGGCCTCCCTTGATTTAAAAAAAAGTATACAAAAACTTGCCAATCAGCGTTGAGCTAAACTGAGCAAGCTCAATTGTGAATGGTCGAGGAGCACCCAAAAAAAAGTGTCAGGGGAAGCTAGCTTGAATTATGGCGTCACTCCTATCAAATCCCATTGAAAACACACATCATTGACAGAAAAACTTGAATTGCTGCATCTCCTTGTGTTGTTATCCTCCGGTAGCTGGCTAGCTAGCTAAAATTGGGCCTTTCCTAAATTAGCCTTGGATGGAGATAGTGATTTGGACTTGTGGTTTTGCTTAATTCTATGTACTGGCCAATGATTATAACGGCTATTCTGATCCAACCATTAATTCATACATTGTTGTGCCCCTGGCCTGAGAGGATGGAGGTTCAATATGTAGCTAGATAAGGTAATTATTTCATAAAGACTTCCATATAACATTGAAACCTATTTCACTCATGTTCTACTCCCCAAATTTATTTTTAGCCTAGGCCTACTGGTTGTATGAATTTGGGATCTATCGCCCCACAACTGTCCCAGAGTCTGTTTGGGATAGGCCATTTCTTTCTCGCACAGAATGACAAGCTGACCAATAGAAAAAGTAAACTGTTCTACTATGGGGGATAGTAGATTGACATAGACTAGTGATTTTGCTGTTCATTACTCATCTTATTGTGCATCGGAATTCGGTAAGAAGGATGCACATAGTTGCATCCTCGACTTGTTCTGTTAAAATGAATTACCATAATCTAAATGTGATTTCTGTCATTCTGAGCACTGTGGGTGGACGGCCTAATTAGGTTATGCACCCAATGCATATGGGACTGGTAAATTTCTCAAATGTACGATATATTAAAATTCTGCCAGTCAAATGTCCGGCGGCGCTACATTTTCCTAACGGAAACCCTGCTCAGTACGATCATGTAGACAAAGTGATGGTTGAGACAATGTGTGATGTCCTGGACTGTGAACTAAATGGTTGGACACCTTAGGCAGGCCAGTTGGTTCTTAGAGGTACTTACAGAGAGTTTCTCAGGACTGATCCAGTTGTTTTCAGGGAACTGGATGTCAAACTTGATGAACAGATCTCCCTTCTCAAATGGGTTCCTGTACTGAGGCATCCCCTCTCCCTTCACCACCCGTATACAACCTGACACAAACAATCATCAATTTAATGATACAGGTCGGACCAAATAGATATATACTTGAGGTGATGTGTGTGTTTTACCTGGCTCTATAACCTTGCCGGGGGGATATTTGACAGCGAGCTGGCGTCCGTCAAGGTGTGTGACTGCTAGTTGGAAGCCACACAGAGCCTCCACCAGGCCGATACGCTGCGTCATGTGAAGGTCATGGCCGTCACGACGGAACCCCTGCAGAACACACACACACACACTTAACACTTTCTCAGCACTTTGAACTGCTCTGAATGACAAGTGGGCGAGAGTTTCAGGAATGTCTCAAACTCAGAAGGTGTGAATTGAGGGCCATCTTCATGGAGGAATCGAAGGAATTTCCGAACACATCACTTGAAGAGGTTTCCAGTAGTTTGTTTAAGTCTTCAAGTACTCTCTGCTACAATGTGTGTGTGAGAGTGTGTATATTACCTCATGCTCCTTCTCCTGTAGGACCAGTAGTATGTCTCCAGGCTCAGTGCCTGGGGCCTGGTCAGCCTCTCCTGTGAAGCTGATCTTCTGGCCGTGTTTCATGCCTTTATCAACATGGACCTCCAACAGCTTGGTCTCCTTGTTCACCTTACGACCCTCACACTTCTTACAACGGTCCTTCTCACTGATCACCTCCCCTATACAAAAACATCAAAAGGATTAGTTTCCTATAAAAAAATGTGTTTCAAAAGTGTATTCATAAAATTGCAGACTATGTGAATGTGTGTGTGTTTTCCTACCCTCTCCGTTGCAGTCTGTGCAGACTGACTGCATCTGTTGGACCATGCCAGGAGCCAGCTGTCTGATCATGATCCTC
The DNA here is from genome assembly GCF_045679555.1 of Salvelinus alpinus. Classification (NCBI taxonomy): domain Eukaryota; kingdom Metazoa; phylum Chordata; class Actinopteri; order Salmoniformes; family Salmonidae; genus Salvelinus; species Salvelinus alpinus. Next base: position 36,469,433 of record NC_092100.1, on the reverse strand, counting down.
ATGCCTCTCCCTCTGCAGGCCACGCACTTCTGCACCGCCCCCGCCTTACCCCCCGCACTGGAGACAGACCAAAGTGAGGAGAGTAAAGTATCACATTAAACAATATAGCTCATGTTAAAGATGTGATTTATTTCAAAAAGTGGAGTAGCTCAGCAACTACTAACATTGATTTTCACATTAAATACATTCTTTAAAAGTGTGTAAACTCACCCATTGCAGGAAGCACACAGGACATTCTTGCTGAGCTGTAGTTTGGTTGTTTTACCATTGTAGAGGTCTTCCAGTGATACTCTGTGTTAGAAAGGTAGGCAGGGTTAGGTAAGGCATAACCAACAATGTCTGGATGGAAGACTAGAGAAGTGAAGGGAGAGTAACTGTCACTCACTTGAGGGGGTGCACCATGTCCTCTCCTCTCCTGCGTCCCCCGTTGCGTCCTCCCCCTCCACGTCCCTGCCCCCCCATAAAGCCAAACAGCCCCCCTCCAAAGATGTGGGAGAAGATGTCGTCCATGCCAGCCCCTCCACCACCTCCCTCCCGCAGCCCCTGCTCTCCATAGCGATCATACAGCTCCTTCTTCTCTGGATTGGTCAGCACCTCATAAGCAAAACTGATCTCCTTAAACTGGGAGAAAAGGGGTGAACTATTAGGGACCTGCCATTCTTTATCATAACTACCTCCCACAGACATTCTACAACCTCAGGTGACATTTTCCCACTGTTTACTTTAAATCTGCATGAACAATCCCCACATGCAGTTGTCTCACAGATACTCCTCTCCCAATGCAATAATCTAACGTGGTTTACTTTCCTCTCCTCCTTCATCTGCACTGATGTTACACAGGTCAGTTGAGAGATGCAGAACATGCTGGTTGGGAATTAGCTTTCACCTGCCAGTTATCTCAAGTCAGTGCTGTATATGAAGCAGATGAGACCAAGAGAGAGAAGGAGCCTCTACAGACTAGCCAGGTGCACTCCTGCTCTAGAGAGGAGGCCATTTGACTAATACCAAAGTCAATTAATACCCATCTTAGTTACTGCTCAATATAGATAGGCCTGTGTAATGGTACTACCATGGCTGGTGATCGTGATGTGGCGTGATTAGCGTGTTATGATTCGTTGTGTGCTGTGTCACATGTTGTGTGTATAACCACCTCTCTCTTACCTTGTCCCCGGCATCTGGGTTCTTATCAGGGTGGTACTCTTTGGCCAACTTGCGGTATGCCTGCACACAAAAGAAACAACTACTTCAGTTACTGTTACCTCTGAGGAAGTACAGTTCCCGCTCAGCCCAGTCAAAACTGTTCGCTGCTCTGGCACCCCAATGGTGGAACAAACTCCCTCACGACGCCAGGTCAGCGGAGTCAATCACCACCTTCCGGAGACACCTGAAACCCCACCTCTTTAAGGAATACCTAGGATAGGATAAAGTAATCCTTCTAACCCCCCCCACCTCTTTAAGGAATACCTAGGATAGGATAAAGTAATCCTTCTAAAGCCCCCCCCCCCTTAAAAGAGTTAGATGCACTATTGTAAAGTGGTTGTTCCACTGGATATCATAAGGTGAATGCACCAATTTGTAAGTCGCTCTGGATAAGAGCGTCTGCTAAATGACTTAAATGTTAAATGTTAACTGTCTCTGGGCTGTTATAGGGCCAAAATGTTTCTAACTGCGTAGCTTTACACTGCTGCTGCCGCAAGACCAACACTTTGTGAATCTGAAAATCTTCCAGCTAGCTAATAGTCTAACCAGAAATTCTGATCGTATGTACTAACCGGCTAGCTAACACATAGCCTAACTAGTACCTCTATGGTTCTACGCTGACAGATTTGTTTCCTCACGCTAACGTTAAGCCAGCTAGCCACTGCAGCTAACTTCGAGCAGCAATCTGCAGCGCATCGTCTAGCAACGATCTGACTCTGTCTGGGATAACGAATGTTACTTTCTATGCATTAAGGAAGGCCTAACGTTAGTTTCCCATGTATAAAATACATCTAACCAACTTCCTAACAGCTAACTAACTGTCTAGCTACATTAGATCGAGTTGTCAATCAGAGAAAGACATTGCTAGCTTTTCATTATATCAATTATTTTCTCCAGAAATATCCGCTGTCTAACTCGCAAGGCTAGTTAGCTTAGCATCTGAACAGTGTTGGCAAGGCCACACCAACCCAGTTTTGCTGTCTAATTAATCACCAAAATGTCTGTGTAGGCACTGTGGTGGTGTTCTTTTTTAACAATAATAACACCTGTCGCGTACCTTCTTTAGCTCGTTTTCGGAAGCGGAGGGTGAAACTCCGAGGATGTCGTATAGCTTGGTATCCACAACGTTGGCCATAATGCTATCTATCTAGGGCTACACACAGAGAAAGACCTGCGGAATTGCGGTTGAAAGGAAACCAGAGAAGACAAGCCGGGTGGAAACGTCATACGCAATGCGTCAATTTGGGTCAGCGCGCTGTCAGTCAGCTGATATGCTCCAGAGAGATAGCAGAGATGATGAGAGTCATGACGTACCGTTAGCTACAAACATACATATGTATCTGTATAACATTATCTCTAGGCTAACAGTTACAGCTTTGGATAACGTCTGCTTGTCAATTTTGGAAGTATCCTCCTGACTGTGTGACCCAGTTATCATTTTTACTAATCTCCTATTAACAATAATCCGTTAGGGCGGGGGCATACATATAGCAGTGTGAAAGCTATGGTTTAATGGTGCCACCCATATTTTTGTGAATTGTAATAGTCAGCACAATCTCTACTCTTTACCACAACGATAAATCACAAGTGCCCGTAGCTACCTTTTACTTTTGCGCGTTCCCGTAACAGTGTCCGCCATTTTGATAAAAAAAATATGACAGCATCCTTGTCTGTCTTGCTGCAATCTTGAGGGTAAAAGCGACAATTAATTTACTGGCGCTGGGATTGATTGTACTATACACGGGTGGAAGGGTCCGGCAGCCTCTTGTGAGCTGTCAAAGAAACACTCGCCAGATTACTGACAGATTTGGTTGATGGGGCGTGCAGCTCCAGTTGACTGGCTTGGAATATAAACAAACTGCTCAACTAGCTACTTTAGCAGACTGACACTGACGCCCTGGAGCTAAATGACAAGGTAGGTGCTTGTCGTAGCTGTGCCATAGCAAGATTGCAATAATCAGCCTGGCTAGCTATATACGCAGTCTAATTAGCTATCTAGCTAACAACATCCTACTAGCTAATATGGTCAGACATATTTGACAGTCATTGGCAGCTAGCTAGCCACCTTGCTACGCAGCACAGTTTCCTAATCTTGAAGATTAGGAGAGTCAGAGATGTGTGTATGTGCTGGAACCCACTGATTCTTTCTCCCTTTCTATCACTTTTTCGGGTTGCAGACCGTTTATCAGTGTGTGTGCGCCAATGGTGTGTGTGTAATCGTCCATGCAGATGACCATTCCTTCCTGGGTCTATGAGACAAATGACTGAAGAGGTCTGACCAAGGACACACATTAATTAGGTAAACACTCACACACATTCGCACTTAAAGGTGCAATCTAACCTATATCTATTTCACTATAGGTTTAAAGTGCTTCCTCTGTAAACTGAGGGGGGGTGTCTGGCTGTGTGTAATCGTCCATGCAGATGACCATTCCTTCCTGGGTCTTTGAGACAAATGACTGAAGAGGTCTGACCAAGGACACACATTACTTAGGTATCCCCCCCCCATTCAAGCCCCCTCCTCGCATCCTTCTTGAGTAAGACCGTGGGGAACGAACCTCATCACACTCCAGACCGAGCAGGAAATGTAAAGTTGCAAAACCTTTGATACACAGTTGGTGAGGATGACTTTCTATTATTCACTCTTTCTCCTTGCAGCTGCAGCCATGTTCTGGAAGTTTGACCTGCACATGTCGTCCCAGCTGGAGGCCCTGCTGGAGAAGGATGATGTCACGCTCACTGAGCTCATGGAGGAGGAGGACGTACTGCAGGAGTGCAAGGCCCAGAACCGCAGGTTATCCTTCAGCATTAACATCTGCCATAGAAAGCACACTGTTTATTAGCATTAGTTTGAGCATTTCGAATAGGAAATGGTGTCATGCTAATGAGTGTCTCTTCACTCCTCTCTGGGCCCAAGGCTGCTTGTCTTCCTGTCCCAGGACACCTGCATGCAGGAGCTGCTGCACCTCATCACCACAGAGCCCCCTGCTGGCCTGGAAGAAACAAGACGTTTTAAGTGAGTGGACTAGGGATCATCAACTAGATTCAGCCGCGGGCCGATTGTTTCTCGAGCGGGTGGTTGGGGGGCAGGAACATAATTACAAATAATTTATAGATGGCAAATTGACCGCAATAAGCCCAAACAGAGATAACATTTGACTAAAACATAATCATTTCAAACCTTGCTTACTTTTGTATATGATCACATCTCTCTATTATGCGTGGGAATACTTGAGAACTGATTTCCAAAATTAAATCACTTGGAGGTGATTTCCTGGTGTTTTTAGTCTTATGTCCAACAATTAAAAAATCTATTTGTTATTATTTTTTATTTTTGCTCAGAAAACTTTGGGGGCCAAGAGGAGTAGAGAGACACACACACTGTCTGTCAGTCAGTCAGTCAGTGGGATACTTTGCTGAGTGTGTGTGTGTGTTCCAGGCACCCTAACATAGCGTGTGAGCTGCTGACGAGTGATGTGGGGGTGATAAATGATAAGCTGGGTGGAGAGAAGCCCCTGCTGGATACCCTGTACTCTTTCCTGGAGCAGCCCCCTCCCCTCAACCCCCTTCTTGCGTCCTTCTTCAGCAAGACCATCGGAAACCTCATCACACGCAAGACCGAACAGGTACAGTAACACCAACTCTCACACAGTTGATCATTTTATTCTGGTTGTGTTGTAGTTTCATTGTGGCGGTGATTCATTTTCTGCAGAAGAAGGAAGGTTTCCTCTCTAGTGTAGAGCCCTATAAAATCTGTGTTGTGGAAAATGCGCACGGAATCCAGACATTAAAACAGAATTCAACAATATTCAAAATGTATTGCACTTAGTAGGAAATCAACTAAATGTATTGATCTTATTAGAAAATGCATCAGTTATTCGTATTTTCCTGCAACTTTCTGAAATGGCGTGTGTGTGTGTGTGTGTGTGTGCGCACCAGGACTTCCGTTAGCCGGCTACTGGCCGTAAAACATTTAAAATGTTTTATTGATAAGCCGATAAATTGGTACCGTCCAATTGCCCGGGAGAAGAAAAAAATCCTATTGCGAAATAAAACTTATTCATCATTGCTTAACATTTTTTTATATCTATATAGTACCAGGGAAAAGTTTGGACACACCTACTCATTCCAGTGTTTTTCTTTATTTGTATTATTTTCTACATTGTAGATTAATAGTGAAGACATCAAAACGATGAAATAACACAAATGGAATCATGTAGTAACCAAAAAAGTGTTAAACAAATCAAATTATATTTGAGATTCTTCAAAGTAGCCACCCTTTGCCTTGATGACAGCTTTGCACACTCTTGGCAAAGTTGTCATCAAAGCAAGGATGGCTACTTGAAAATATATTTTGATTTGTTTAATACTTTCTTTGGTTACTACATGATTCCATTTGTGTTATTTCATAGTTTTGATGTCTTCACTATTATTCTACAGTGTAAAAATAAATAAAAACCCTTGAATGAGTAGTTGTGTCCAAACTTTTGACTGGTATGTAGCCTAGTCCTACAGGTTATATGATTTTGGGAACTATTGTCCCACAACTGACCCAGAGTGGTCTCCTGATGTGTTTTAAGCATCGTTATGGACTTAGAACATCCAATTTTGTTGTTTTTCTATAAAAAGTTTGATTTTGAGAGTGAAAACTGGGAAAAATGGAAACCTCGGAAAAACTAAACTGAATGAGGCAAAAATAAAACAGATTTTATAGGGCCCTACTTGGGTAGATAATATTGGTTGTAATCATTTTGTTGTATGATGTTGTTGTAGCCTATATTGTTGTATGGTCATTTATTTTGGTCTTTAGATGATCTGGTTGACAGGTGGTTGTGTTGTGGTCTCTGTAGGTGATCTCCTTTCTGCGGGGAAAGGAGGGTTTCCTAGGTCTGGTCCTGAATCACATCAACACATCAGCCATGATGGACCTCCTGCTACGCCTCATCAGCTGTGTAGAGCCTGCTCCTCTCAGACAGGACACACTCAACGTACGACACACACACACACACACACATCCTCAGTGTGTGGTAAAGTATGTAATAGTGTGTGTTTGTGTTCCCTCTGCAGTGGTTAAATGAAGAGCAGCTGGCCCAGAGGCTTATAGAGCTCATCCACCCTGGGAAAGACGAGGAGGTAAGACCGACACACACACACTCTACTGATGACTAGAGAGTGCTGTCAGCGGGGTAACTCCAGCCGTGTGTGTGTTTCAGAAACAGTCAAATGCATCCCAGACTGTGTGTGACATCATCCGTCTGAGCAGAGACCAGGCCAATCAACTCCAAGAGAACTCTGAGGCTGACCCTCTGCTTGCCGTGCTGGAGTCGTAAGTCACACTTACACACACACACACACACACACACACACAAACACAAACACCTGTAATATCCTCTGCCCTGTGTGTTCCTGCAGGCAGGAGTGTGTGGGTCAGCTGCTAGACAACATGTTTGTGGGAGAGAGGACAGAGAGCTGTATCATCTGTGGAACTCAAATCCTTCTAACCTTACTGGAAATCAGGAGGCCAGGGTGGGTGTTCTATTCTCGCATACTTAAAAAGCCTGGTGCTCGCCAGCTTGCAGTCCTAAAAAAGGGAAATGAGTTAGCATCTTCTACCGCTGTTTCTGGTTCATTCCTATGGGGGAAATTAATGGGGTTTTGGGATATATGCAGAAAGTAAGGTCTGAGTTAACCCAGGCGTAGGAAATCTTATACGTTTTGTTCTATGAGATAATATCAGTCCGTTAAAATGAGCCTTATGAATTATGAAGCCTTTACGTGCTTGTTTTGATGACATAAATGCTTCAAAATTCACAAAAACACTATCAGAATTCCGAAGATTGCCGAAGTCATGATGGAAAATGTTTTCTGGGGGATGTGATATATTACACGGAACCCAAATCGAATCATGCGCCATCGTGCATAAATGTATTTTGTCCCTCCACACCAAACGAGATCACGACACGCAGGTTAAAATATCAAAACAAACTCTGAACCAATTACATTAATTTGGGGACAGGTCGAAAAGCATTAAACATTTATGGCAATTTAGCTAGCTAGCTTGCACTTGCTAGCTAATTTGTCCTATTTAGCTAGCTTGCTGTTGCTGCCTAATTTGTCCTGGAATATAAACATTGAGTTGTTATTTTACCTGAAATGCACAAGGTCCTCTACTCCGACAATTAATCCACACATAAAACGGTCAACCAAATCGTTTCTAGTCATCTCTCCTCCTTCTAGGCTTTTTCTTCTCTTGACTTTATATTGCGAATGGCAACTTTCATAAATTAGGTGCATTACCGCCACTGACCTCGTTCGTCTTTCAGTCACCCACGTGGGTATAACCAATGAGGAGATGGCACGTGGGTACCTGCTTCTGTAAACCAATGAGGAGATGGGAGAGGCAGGACTAGCAGCGCAATCTGCATCACAAATAGAACTGACTTCTATTTTAGCCCTTGGTAACGCAGACGCTCGTTGGCGCGCGCAAGCAGTGTGGGTGCAATAATTGAATAATATAGATTTCTACATTTATTTTTGCAACGCTCGCGGTGTAGTCAGCCTGTTATGGAGGACCCGGCAAGCCAGCCTATTCCCTATAATGTAAACTCCAACAGAAATAACTTCAAATAATTTGCACTCATGACTACTGGATTGAATGTAATTTTCTGCCAATTTACAAGCAGATACTTAATTAATTAATTGTTACCAATCAACTTGCAAGGTTGCTAGCCAACTAGCTTGCTAACTTTAGCCCTAATAGTTTACTAACGTTTGCCCTACCAGCCTGCTATCGTTACATTAGCACTGCAATAGTCAGCCAGTTGTTATCAATACCTAGCGTACAGCTACATTAAAGTACATTTAAGTTTTGGAAATGCATAAAGCCATCTAACCAGTTTTCAAAGAATGTTAGCTATATGCAGTTATCTTAGCCAGCAAGCTATCCAGCCAGCTAATGTTAGCTATTTAGCCAACTAGCATAGCCAACCACACCTAACACAACTTAAACATAACCGCAGATTAAAAGCAAAGAGATCTACAGATTGAAGTGTTTGGCCCATCCCATGGTAAAACTTTTCAGAGTGCAAGCTGAGTTGGCTACCAAAGCGAGGGGTAGGTGGGCGTTTCGCTGGGCCGAGGGAGAGTCAGGGAAATCCAATAGCTATATAGTGAGAAAAATATAAAATAGATAGATTCCAGAAGTCAGTCAACTAGCGTGATAGCACTAAGCCAAGGTGGGAAAAGTTACAAAACTCTCGTAGCCTACTTCACAGAGAACATGCTGAATAGTTGACAAAACAAACAGGAGAACAGATTAAAGAACGGGTACTACACAATTAGAGCAAGCAGGTATGATTTTTCTATTTTGTTTTGAGCCTACGGCAAGAAGGCACCAGAGCCTGCCATGCTAATGGGTTCCCACTAGATAACCGCCACAAAGTTCGTAAAGAGCACGGGGATGCCGCAGGTGCCCCATTTGTATATCACACCTCTTGATCAGTGGATTGTAGCTCACCACCGCCAACACTTGGTCTGGAATGTAATTACGTGCTAGCATAGCTAGTGGCTAACGTTAGCCAGCTTGAGCTAGCTGCCGAGCTAGCATACGAACTAGGCAGCACAGCATAGATTTTCCATGTGACGTTGAGAAATAGTGCATTGTGGGTTGTTTAGAAGATATCCGGAAATAATGTATTAAATATGTAATGACCCAAAAACAAAACCATGTTTGTACTTATAGCTAACCAGATCGTGACTACAACTAAGTTACTAAGTCTTTGACCACACCGTGTTGTTACATTGGCGAGCAAAAACTCATGCTTCCTACCCTTTAAACCTGTGTTTACCACAGACCTTATTTTCAGAGTTTATCCAAAAACCCCATTCATTTCCCAATAGGCTTTGGCCAACGAGCCATGGCGGAGTTAGCCTCCGTTATTGCCTTCAAAAATAGTAAATTAATATTGCTCTCTATTAGATAGGATGTATAGGAATGTGGTCACATTCTCTTTTTGGTTTCACTACACACACACATTTCCTCTTATGACAGGACGACATTTCTCAGTAGCTACTGCCCATGGATAGGGGGTGTAAATGGGAAAGTTGTGACTGATCTAGATGCTTATCTAAAGATACTTATCTTACCTGTGTGTGTGTGTTCCAGGGTAGAGGGTATGTTGGATGTGTGTGTTCAGGGACATGAGAGGTGTGTCAACAGTAGCATCCTGCAGGCCATCCAACCCCACCTCACACACTACCACCAACTACTGCTGGATCCGCCCAGGGTAAACTTGCACACGCACGCAAACACACACCTTCAACATACACACATCCTGTAGTCTCTGACTTAGTCACCCATACAGTCTTGCACTGTTATGCCATGTATAGTGTCAGAGCTGTAATGTCAACTATTCAACACATCATAAAACTCAATGACGTGTGTTTGTAGGTGACCCCCATGCTTACCAGTCTAGGTGTGTTGGAGGTGCCACTGGGTAACTGTCGTCTCCATGTGGCCAGGCTGATGGCCTCTCTGCTACAGACCACTAACACCAGTTATTACATCTGTTGTAACAACACCATTTATAACAACACCGTCACACTGGAGCTCTGCAGACTCAACACCATAAACATTCTACTGGTCAGTACACACACACACACACCATGTCCTGGTTTGTATACACCTTTACCTCTTTTATCCGTTAACCTGTTTTTGTTGTGTGTTGCAGGACCTGTTCTTTAAGTACACCTGGAACAACTTCCTGCACTTCCAAGTGGAGCTGTGTGTGGCAGCCATCCTCAGCCACTCTGCACAGGAGCAGAGACCCCTGGTTACCCAGGAAAATCCCAGGCTTCAGCAGGAGCCCCAGGACAAGCAGGCCTCGCCTGGCCCCACACTCCCACTGCCCTCTGTTCCTCCCGACATCTCCACACACAACCCACTGGTGACCCATGTACGTGTCTGTCTCTGTCTCTGTCTCTCTCTGTCTCTGCCTGCCTGTGTGTCTCAGTAACATTCTCTCTCTCTCTCCATCTGTAGTTGTTTCAGGACTGTCGTCTGGTTCAGAGGATATTGGAGGCCTGGGAGGAGAATGATAAGATGCAGTAAGATACTTAAAACTGTTAAACAGATAGCAATTCAGCTGTTTTTGAACCTGTTTTGTCATCTGTGATTGGTGTATCACTAGTATAGTGTGTTAACGTTCATAAATATAATTGTGTGTGTTACATATTGGCACGAACCTGTATGTTCTCAGGGCGGAGGGGGGCATGAGGAGAGGCTACATGGGTCACCTGACTAGGATCGCCAACACTGTAGTCTGTAGCATGGAGAAAGGACCAGTACACAGCCAGATCAGCAGCCTTATTACAGGTAGGGCTGTGTGGGTTACTTAGGGACACAACAAACCTATTGTAGAATAACTGTCTGTGTGTGAAGCTGACTTTACTGTGACTGTGTGTTGCAGAGCTGCTTGTGGATTGCAAGGGGCGCTGGGAGATCTTTGTAGACCAGGCCCTGACAGAGATCAACAGGAAGAACACTGTAGACCTGGTATACACACACATACATACATACACACACACACATACACACACACACACAAGTAAAACCCCTGGCCTTGTGTGTTCCAGGTGTCTCACAACCTGCGCTCCTCCAGTGAAGACGATGACAGACAGAGTCCCTTCCCCAAAGAGTTGTCACTGCAACAGGTAGACACACACGCATGTATTTCCAGATAGTCATCTACTGCTCCTACTCTGTCATGGTAGTTACCATAATCCAGTTCTGTTTTCAATGTCTGCTGTCTTTCAGACATTCTCAGACTACCAGATCCAGCAGATCACTGCTAACTTTGTGGATCAGTTCGGCTTCAATGACGACGAGTTCTCAGAACACGGCGACAACATCAAGTAAGACACACACACACACACACACACATACACAGCATCAAGTAAGTCCTCTAAGTGGTTCTGACTTGATTGTGTGTATGTTGTGTGCGGCAGTGCCACCTTTGACCGGATCGCAGAGATTAACTTCAACGTGGACACAGAGGACACTGTGAGTGACAAAGTCCATAGCCTCTCTCCTAGGAGCTTCCATTTTAAATTCACTGTCTGAGTCATTATGTAGACTGGTCAACGAGTACAGTTGTGCAGGGATCTATACGCATACATTGTGGTGTGTGTGCATGCATGTGCAGGCTAAGACTGCAGCATTTGAGGCCTGCACTAAGGAGAAGATCCAGTCATTTGATGACAACGAAGAGGAAGATATCTGGGAGGAGAGAGAGATTAACTACACTACACACACCAAGTCTAGGACCAGGTATACAAACACACACACATTCACACACTTAGATTAACAATACGACACACCAGGACCAGAATACGACACACCTGGTCCAGGACCAGAATACGACACACCTGGTCCAGGACCAGAATACGACACACCTGGTCCAGGACCAGAATACGACACACCAGGACCAGAATACGGCACACCAGGACCAGAATACAACACACCTGGTCCAGGACCAGAATACGACACACACGGGACCAGGTACACATACAACACTCTCTGTCTTGCTCTCTCAGGTTTGGGGGGTCGCGGACGTCTGTTGGAGCGGCTCAGAGTGATGGGGTGAGCGATACTGCTGATAGCTCAACAGGTTCTGAAACGGAGGAGTGGGAGGTGCCTAGTGAGGTCACAGGTCAGACGAAACACAGCAAGAACATCAGCCAGACTGAGAACATCAGCCAGACTGAGACTGCACAGAGTAAGGATGACTATTTGAACACAGGTCTGCTTGTGTGTGGGTATTCAATGTGTTTTTGTTCATGGGGTGTTTTTGTGGTTGTATGTGTTTATCACTTTCTTTAGTTGTTTGTTGCTGTGGTAGTCGATGCGTATGTTTCTGGTTCTTCTTGTTTTGTTTGTGTGTCTGGTCCTCAGCTCTGAGTTACATTTATTCCTCAGGCCCTGGCTGGGCGGCTAGTTTCGGGGAGGTGAACTCTAAGGACCCCTCTCCTGGAGTGGGTGTGGATCCATGGGCTAACCCCACCCCCAAGTCTGGAGTGGGCGTAGACCCATGGGGTAGCCCTGCCCCCACACCTGGAGTGGGCGTAGACCCATGGGGTAGCCCCACCTCTAAATCAGGGGTGGGCATAGACCCATGGGGTAGCCCCACCCCCAAGTCCGAAGTGGGCGTAGACTCATGGGACAGCCCTGCCCCCAAGTCAGAAGTGGGCGTGGATGCATGGGGCAGCCCCGCCCCCCAACCCATAACTGCAGAGAAGGGCTGGGCCAAGTTCACTGACTTTCAGCCCTTCTGCTGGTGAGTGTAGCCACATTTCAGTCTGTCTTTATGAACATTCTGCTGCTCATGTATAAGTTTATATTCGTGTGTGTGTGTGTGTGTGTGTGTGTGTGTGTGTGTGTGTGTGTGTGTGTGTGTGTGTGTGTGTGTGTGTGTGTGTGTGTGTGTGTGTGTGTGTGTGTGTGTGTGTGTGTGTATTCAGTTCAGAGACAGGTCCGAGGTGCACTTCTCCAGTAGACTCAGAGATCTGTGGGTTAGACAAAACAAAACCCAGCCAGGACAAAAACTGTAAGTCTGTGTGTGTTCTCCCTGCATGGCGTGTGTAACCGTGTGTGTTCAATTTGCAAAGTGTGTGTGTGAATAAACGTGTGTGTGTTTTCTCTGCAGCTTGTGTGTGGAGTGTGTGTGTGGCGAGGAAGGCTCCCCTGGTAGCATCAGACAGCTCTTCATCAGGAGGCTCAGAAAGTGATGAAGAGGACAAGACTGAATCTGTTACTATGGAGACGGTATCCAAGGAAATTGTTACTACAGAGACCGTTGTCACAACCGCCGGACGGGAGACCATCAGACTTAGGATGGACGCCAAGAACGAGAAAGCTGTCTTCACCAGGTACACACACACACATTCTCTTCTCAGTCGTGCAGTATATTCCTTTCCCTGCCTTACTGTCCAGTGTCCACACCACTCCTCTCATCTTACCTTCTCTCTTTTCCTCTCTCCTTCCCTCCCTCCCACTTTCCAAATCTGTCCTCCCTCCTCTTCTCCTAATTTCTTGTCTTGCCCTCTTCCACTCCTCTTCTCTTCCCTCCACTCCCACATTCCCTTCCATCTTCTCTCCTCCACTTCTGAATTTCCTCTCCAGAGTGTTTCATCCTGCAGTCAGATGGTATGTAGTGTATGAGGTCTCTAGCCATTGAGTGTGTTGCCTTTGGAGTTGTATTGGCTTGGGAGTGTTACAGAGTGTATAACACTTTGCAGAGCAAAACCCAATGGAAACATAGCCACAGATGACATCTGCTAACAAAAAAAATACAGGTTTTTATTGTCGCATATACCAGATAGGTGAAATGTATTGTTTTAAAGTGTTGGGCATAGTAGTGCCGCGCCCCTGGAGCAAATTAGGGTTAAATGCCTTGCTTAAGGGAACATCAACAGATTTGACCTTGTTGGCTCAGGTATTCGAACCAGCGACCTTTCGGTTACTGGCTCAACGCTCAAATCGCTAGTCTACCTGCCACCCTATTAGCAGTGAATGGACTGCAGTTCTGCTGCAAGACATTGAGCTTTGTGTTCAGCTGCATGATAACTAACTGTATGTTTTTGACCTCTGACCTTTGGCTGGGCATCCCTACATTCCTCTCTGACCTTATGACTATGCCTCTCTACTCTAGGTCTATGCTGAGTTCTGATGGGTCTTCTAGAGGCAAATCCAAAAGCGCTCGAAAATCCTATAGTGCACTACTTTTGATCAGAACCACATAGGGCTGCCACATACAGTGCATTCGAAAAGTATTCAGACCCCTTCACTTTCCACATTTTGTTACGTTACAGCCTTATTCTAAAATTGATGAAGAAATGGTTTATTTAATCCATCTACACACAATACCCCGTAATGACAAGGCGAAAACAGGTTTTTAGAAATACCTTATTTACATTCATATTCAGACCCTTTGCTATGAGACTTGAAATTGAGCTCAGGTGCATCCTGTTTCCATCTATCATCCTTGAGATGTTTCTACAACTTGGAGTCCACCTGTGGTAAATTCAATTGATTGGACATGATTTTGGAAAGGCACACATCTGTCTATATAAGGTCCCACAGTTGACAGTGCATGTCAGAGCAAAAACCAACCATGAAGTCGAAGGAATTGTCTGTAGAGCTCAGAGACGGGATTGTGTCGAGGCACAGATCTGGGAAAGTGTACCAAAATATTTCTGCAGCATTGAAGGTCCCCAAGAACACAGTGGCCTCCATAATTCCTAAATGGAAGAAGATTGGAACCAGCAAGACTCTTCCTAGAGCTGGCCGCCCGGCCAAACTGAGCAATCGGGGGAGAAGGGCCTTGGTCAGGGAGGTGACCAAGAACCCGATGGTCACTCTGACAGAGCTCCGGAGTTCCTCTGTGGAGATGGGAGAACCTTCCAGAAGGACAACCTACTCTGCAGCACTCCACCAATCAGGCCTTTATGGTAGAGTGGCTAGGCACATGACAACCTGTTTGTGTTTGCTAAAAGGCACCTAAAGACTCTCAGACCATGAGAAACAAGATAATTTTTTCAGTTGCAAAGACTGGGAGACTAGTCAGGATCGAGGCAAAGATGAACGGAGCAAAGTACAGAGATCCTTGATGAAAACCTGCTCCAGAGCTTTCAGCAACTCAGACTGGGGTGAAGGTTCGCCTTCCAACAGGACAACGACACTAAACACACAGCCAAGACAACGCAGTAGGGGCTTCGAGACAAGTCTCTGAATGTCCTTGAGTGGCCCAGCCAGAGCTCGAAATTTAACCCGAGCGAACATCTCTGGAGAGACCTGGAAATAGCTGTGCAGTGATGCTCCCCATCCAACCTGACAGTGCTTGAGAGGATCTTCAGGGAAGAATCCGAGAAACTCCCCAAATACAGATGTGCCAAGCTTGTAGCGTCATACCCAAGATTTTTATAAATTTGCAAAAATTTATATATATATTTTTTTTTAATAACGTTTTTCCTCTGTCGTTATAGGGTATTGTGTGTAGATTGAGGGGGGAAAACAATTGAATAAATTTTAGAATAAGGCTGTAACATAACAAAATGTGGAAAAGTCAAAGGGTCTGAATACTTTCAGAATGCACTGTAGGGATCTGGCCAATAATAGTGCCCTATACAGGGAAGAGGGTGTGATTTGAGACACAGCCAATATGTTATTACTTATGTCTTTCTACTCTTACAGTGAGGCTGACATGAGAGAGAAAGAAAAGATGAAGGAGAAAGAGAGGGTGATGGGTGGAGGAGACCCTCTCAATGCCACCGCTGCTCCCCTCAAAATTCGGCCTGCCACCGTCACAAAGTAAGTGTGTATCTGTGTCTCTGTCTTGTGTACCTGCTTCTTCACTGACACCATCACCTCCACTCTCCCCACAGAGACACACCATCCTTGGCAAACGGACCGGCCTAGTACTACGGTACAATGACACACACATACACACTCCATTCCCTAGCAAACTCTAACACACTCCACTTCCCAACAACACTCCATGCCATGCAACGTCTTGTATCGTGAGGAGTGCTGCCCTGTCATAGGTCTGTGTCTAGGACATCTACGGTGGCTGAGAGAGTCAGAAAGCAGAAGAGAAAAGCCATTCCGGAAGCCAAACCACAGCTCCTAAACACAACAGTTTATAAACAGATTCATGTGATGTTTGTCCCTGCCCTTCTGCTGTAGTCTCTCCTACACACCTATCACCACACTGCGACGTGTGTGAGATCCAGCTTTATGTAGTGTTGTTAGTTCTTGACTCAGCCGGATTTTTTTACACTTTAAGTTGAGAAGACGCTCCATTCCCGCCCGCTGTAGTCACATCATCAGCGCAGAGTAAAGTCTGAGGCCTGGGGAGCAGGGGAATGAGTAGTCAGTACTGACTGTAAGATCTTCAAGTGTGTTCCTAGTTTTTATTTATTTGACTCAATCATTTCAGCATAGAAAATCCAGCCTGATTATGAAAATCCTCCACTGTCTTTCTCCCTCTGTGTGGACTTTTCCGTCTGTTCTTTCTCTCTGTGTGGACTATTACAGGTAGTGAAAATATTGATTCCGTCTGTTCTTTCTCTTTGTGTGTATGTGTGGGAGATTTGGAATATATATTCTCAGGTTAAAAGAGCAGTTCTGTGGATGTGATGAAAGCACACCTGTGTGACGTCACACACAGCATGATTATTCACACATACACACACAAGACACACACAAAGCGTGAGGCATACACACACTCCACTGCGTGAGTGTATACACACACACACAAACACAGAGTTTGCGCAGACAGAAGCACTCACACCCTTCCATATCACCCCTCCACAGAGCTGTGTAAATGTAATATTGTGACCGTTGAACCTTTTATTAGGTTGTGGTATAATGTAAACGTATTATAATGTAAACAGTATATATATATATATGAACACGTATCTATTTTTGGTATCAATTCAGATGTATCGGAAAGCGGATGTTTAGCAGGTTGGTGTGTGTGTGTGTGTTTATAATGTTGAAATGAGGCAATAATGACATCTGTGTTATGGTTTTTACCCCAGCATCAGACCCTGAAACCCTGCTACATGCTTCCTCCTGGGTGGGTGTGTGGTTGAGTGGGTGTGTGGGTGGGTGGGTACATGTATGTATATGTTTAGTGTATTGGAAATGTCTTCCATATACAATTCCTCATGCTATATCATCTTATCAGTATCTAAAGTGCTTTCTCTCCCTTCTCTCATTTAGAGCATGTCATTCAGGTATGACTTAGTGAAGTTAGTTTCTGTTGTTGTGTGGTTTTATGTTTAAATCACTTTGTGATGGTGGGCAGAACCACCAAGGTCTTTTACTCACAGCTGAGGAAGAGAGGTTTGACTTAAAGGAATCAGTGAGTTATTACAAAATCTTAATAATATTTGTATGTGATATGACGATTTGATCCACCTATTGTGATGCCAAAGTGGGCTAGAGACTAATGAAATTGGCTAGATTTGGGACAGGGAGAGGGATCCACCCTGATTCAGGGTCTGATAAAGCTAACCAGAGTTGCGTCATACCTTCACCCCAACACCACACACTGCATCTGACCCATATCACACCACACACTGCATCTGACCCATATCACACCACACACTGCATCTGACCACCCATACCACACCACACACTGCATCTGACCACCCACACCACACACTGCATCTGACCACCCACACCACACACTGCATCTGACCCCCCACACCACACACTGCATCTGACCCCCCATACCACACACTGCATCTGACCACCCATACCACACACTGCATCTGACCACCCATACCACACACTGCATCTGACCACCCATACCACACACTGCATCTGACCACCCATACCACACACTGCATCTGACCACCCATACCACACCACACACTGCATCTGACCACCCATACCACACCACACACTGCATCTGACCACCCACACCACACACTGCATCTGACCACCCATACCACACTGCATCTGACCACCCATACCACACTGCATCTGACCCATACCACACCACACACTGCACCTGACCCATACAACACCACCCACTGCACCTGACCCAAACCACACCACCCACTGCACCTGACCCAAACCACACCACCCACTGCACCTGACCCATACCACACCACACACTGCACTTGACCCATACAACACCACACACTGCATCTGACCCATACAACACCACACACTGCATCTGACCCAAACGTGTGTGTGCTCTCTGTAGTCGGAGGCCTTTTATAAAGGGTTCTGATGCTGGCGGTTCCTTTTCTGTATATGTAATTGTGTGTGTTACTGTTGTCAAACCTAGCCTGTAAATTCAGATATCAAACTAATAAATATGTCAACCATCAACACTGGGCTCTCAATGTCATTGATCCATGTGCTTAAATTATACACACAGCAGCCAACACAGAGTAGAGATGGAGGGAGGGGGTGGAGTAGGGAGGGGGTGGAGTAGAGATGGAGGGGGTGGAGTAGAGATGGAGGGGTGGAGTAGAGATGGAGGGGTGGAGTAGAGATGGAGGGGTGGAGTAGAGATGGAGGGGTGGAGTAGAGATGGAGGGGTGGAGTAGAGATGGAGGGGTGGAGTAGAGATGGGGGGGTGGAGTAGACATAGAGGGGGGGGTGGAGTAGAGATAGAGGGGGGGGTGGAGTAGAGATAGAGGGGGGGGGTGGAGTAGAGATAGAGGGGGGGGGTGGAGTAGAGATAGAGGGGGGGGGGTGGAGTAGAGATGGAGGGGTGGAGTAGAGATGGAGGGGTGGAGTAGAGATGGAGGGGTGGAGTAGAGATAGAGAGGGGGGTGGAGTAGAGATAGAGGGGGGGGTGGAGTAGACATAGAGGGGGGGGTGGAGTAGAGATAGAGGGGGGGGTGGAGTAGAGATAGAGGGGGGGGGTGGAGTAGAGAGGGAGGGGGTGGATTACAGATTGAGGGAGGGAGGGGGTGGATTACAGATGGAGAGAGGGGGTGGAGTAGAGATGGAGGGGTGGATGGAGTAGAGATTTTTTTAAATTAATCTTTATTTAACTAGACAAGTCAGTTAAGAACAAATTATTATTTACAATGACGGCCTACCAGGGAACAGTGGGTTAACTGCCTTGTTCAGGGGCAGAACGACAGATTTTTACCTTGTCAGCTCGGGGATTCGATCCAGCAACTCTTCGGTTACTGGCCCAACGCTCTGACCACGAGGCTACCTAGTGCAGGGAGATGGCGGGAGGGGTGGAGTAGAGATGGAGGGGGAGGAGTAGAGAGCTCTTGGCTCAGTAAATATGTTTGTGGAGAAACCTGCCTGTCCACCTCACAGAGGAGGAGTCTAGGGGCGTGGGACACAGACAAAGAACAGACACACACACACTAACACGAGGAGGGAGCAGAGGACTTTTCTGTACACACAGTGGATTTTACACTTGTGGAATATAATTCATACTTGGAGCTTTGCTGGAGGAGGTCTGTGTGTTAGTGTGTAGTATAGTGTACCTACATTAGTGTGTTTTGTATGAGTGAATGTGAGAGCATGTGTGAGTGTGTTATGTTGTGTGTGTAACAGCCCGGCCCCGGATGGAAAGGGTTGTCGCTGGCTACTCCGAGGTCTTAGCTCCCAGCCATGGGGGGCTGCCAGAGTCACCCCTCTGCTGCGGATACACAAATAGTACCCCAGCCCTCTGACGTCAACAAACTGTAAGTATCTCTCCCCTTCCTCTCTCTCAATCTATCCATTCCCTCCATCTCCTCGCTCTCTTTTCCCCCCTTCCCTCTCTCATTGTTCTATGCTAGTTCAGATTAGACTGGGTTTGTGAGTAGGGCTGGTAGTAGGTTGAACAGTTAGTTAGAACTCAAAAGATCTGAACTGAGGTGGATAGAGCGAGAGAAGTAGGAACTGGGAAAGAGAGAGACGGCTGCTGGACATGGTAAACTGAGGAATGTTCTCTTTATAAGGACGTGTGTGTGGCACATATTTGTCTGATAACATCAACGGATATAGATTCCTTGACTGAGGCAAAAAGCAGGAACGATGGGATTGTGGTTTAAACAGTGTTTAAGAAGAGATGGTGTGTGCTTTAAAAAATGTCATGAATATATAGATGGCTTGTGTGTCTTTTTGAACAGAGACAGTTATGCTGGGCTTACTGTTTGCTTCGTCCACAGAGTGCAGTGAAACGTTAACACACACACACGAGTGAGAGAGCAGGCTCACAGTGGATTCTGTTTACCTATAAACACACCACCTACTTTGGATTCATTTGTGTGTGTGTGTGTGTACAGGTGGTTGGTAGAGAGTGTAGTCTAAATAAAAGGACAATAGAGTAGAATAGGGAGGAAGTTTAGTTGACAGTTCCCTCAGCGTGGTAAAACCAGCCTGATCGCTGTCTTCACCACTAATTCACTATATTGATTCCCAGTGTGACCTTCCCTCTGTCTGTACCATCCCCAGATGCTGTTTAAAAGCAATTATGAAGATTCCTACATACTTTGTCCTGACCTTACCCTTTAACCCTAACCTCCCTCTGTCATCGTTCACTTGCTCTTGCTGGCTTTCTCTGTCTCTCTCTTTCTCCTGTGGACAAAGGCCATGCTGTTTTGCCAATAGGACACACACACCAAGGCAACCCCAGCAGGGACTGAAACTCCTCATAGAGAACAGAATGTGTCTGTTATCAGTGTAACAAGGTCACACACACACACACACACACACACATTCTCAAATACACACACAGATATCAAGGTTGAAAGTATTTTCGTTGCTTTCACTTCACTGACTGTGTGGTGATATAGTCAGTGGAAAACATTGACAGTGTAGTGTAGTACAGTGGAAAACTTGGACCTGCTTTGCATGAAGTCAAATCTCTCTGGCTCCAGTCCCTGGTTTAGACTCTCTAGGACAGAGACATTGACCAATATCACAATACATTTAATGTGTCTGTGGTTATAATGCATTATAACAAGTATTACCCCTCTCACTTTATCATCTCCTCAGACCACCCCTCCTCAACTCTGATTTGTTATGCCGAACAGATGCTTCCGTAACGACCAGACACACAGCTCTTTAATCTCATTACACAGGTGCATAATTAATTTGCTTTAGCACCCATGAGCACCGGAGATAACCAAGCTAGCACATTTACACTGAACAAAAATTGAAACGCAACATGCACCAATTTCAAAGATTTTACTGAGTTACAGTTCATATGAGGAAATCAGTCAATTTACATGAATTCATTAGACCCTAATATATGCATTTCACATGACTGGGAATACAGATCTGCATCTGTTGGTCACAGATACCTTAAAAAAAAAGTATGGGTGTGGATCAGAAACCCAGTCAGTATCTGCCTCATGCAGCGCGACACATCTCCTTCGCATAGAGTTGATCAGGTTATTGGTTGTGGAATGTTGGACTGGATATTGGCAGGAACTGGAACACACTGTCGTATACGTTGATCCAGAGCATCCCAAACATGCTCAATGGGTGACATGTCTGAACTGGGACATTTTCAGCTTCCAGAAATTGTGTACAGATCCTTGCGACATGGGGCTGTGCATTATCATGCTGAAACATGAGGTGACGGCGGCGGATGAATGGCACGACAATAGGCCTTCGGATCTCAACACGGTATCTCTGTGCATTGAAATTGCTATCGATAAAATACAATTGTGTTCGTTGTCCGTAGCTTATGCCTGTCCATACCATAACACCCCTGCCACCATGGGGCAGTCTGTTCACAATGTTGACATCAGCCTACATAACGCCATTCACACTGTCTGCCATCTGCCCGGTGCAGTTGAAACCCGGGATTCATCCGTGAAAGAGCACACTTCTCCAGCGTGCCAGTGGCCATCGAAGGTGAGCATTTAACCTAAGCTAGCAGTGTTATTAAAAGTATAATTGAAATCTTCAGTGAAAGTTAAGGAAGTTATTTAAAAACCTTCAAAAAACAATAATTTCCATTGTCGGTTATGATGCCGAACTGCAATCAGCTCAAGACCCTGGTGAGGACGACAAGCACGCAAATGAGATTCCCTGTTTCTGACAGTTTGTCAGAAATTCTTCGGTTGTGCAAACCAACAGATTCATCAGCTGTCAGGGTGACTGCTCTGAGATGATCCCGCAGGGGGAAAAGTCGGATGTGGAAGTCCTGGGCTGGTGTGGTTACACGTGGTCTGCAGTTGTGAGGCCGGTTGGACATACTGCCAAATTCTCTTAAAGGACGTTGGAGGTGGCTTATGGTAGTTAAATTAAATAATCTGCCAACAGTTCTGGTGGACATTTCTGCAGTCAGCATGCCAATTGCACCCTCCCTCAAAACTAGAGACATCTATGTCGTTGTGTTGTGATAAAACTGCACATTTTAGAGTGGCCTATTATTGTCTCCAGCACAAGGTGCATCTGTTTAATCAGTTTCTTGATATGCCACACATGTCTGGTGGATGGATTATCTTGGCAAAGGAGAAAAGCTCACTAACGGGTGTAAACAAATTTGTGCACAACATTTGAGAGAAATAAGCTTTTTGTGTGTATGGAACCTTTCTGGGATCTTTTATTTCAGTTCATGAAACACGGGACCAACACTTTACATGCGTTTATATTTTTGGTCACTGTAGGTCCTTGGAAGTTGTGACAGAGAACGTTTTTGGTTTCCCACTGGTCTGGTAACGAAGCCATAAGTTTCCTGACCGGTAAAACTACTTTTTATTTAGACATTCTGAGACCAGGAGTGAAAATGTTGCTTGTTCTGGGAGTACATTTTTTAGTTTGCAGGGAGGTTCTGAGATTGTTTTATGAACATTCTGAGAATGGAAATTATTGTTTATTTGAACGTTTTTAAATTACTTTCTGTCACGATCGTCGTAACATTGAAGAGAGGAGGACCAAGGCGCAGCGTGATAACAATGCATTCTTCTTTTAATGAAACGAAATGAAGAACACTTGACAAACTAACAAAACAACAAACGAACGAACGTGACGCTATAAACAAATAGTGCTGACACAAACACTACACATAGACAATCACCCACGAACTACCTAATGAATATGGCTGCCTAAATATGGTTCCCAATCAGAGACAACTGTAGATAGCTGTCTCTAATTGAGAACCAATCTAGGCAACCATAGACATACATACACCTAGACTAGACACTGCCCCATAAACATACAAAGCCCCTAGACAATACAAAACACATACATCCCCCATGTCACACCCTGACCTAGCTAAAATAATAAAGAAAATAAAGATAACTAAGGCCAGGGCGTGACACTTTCACTGAAGGTTTCAATAAGACTTTTAATAACACTGCTAGCTTAGGTTAACTGTTTTGAACACAGATAGGACATTGAAATGAATTTGCTTAGGCATTTTATTGTGGCACAGCGTCAGTGAGATTCGCACTTATGATCTTGTATTCTCTATCCGTTGAACTAGTCCACTGCACCACCGGGATGGCGCTAGTGTGTTTCTTTTTAATTTTTATATTCATTCAAAGTTTTATTTATTAATTTTTGTCTATTCAAACAGACCCCATTTCAAAGTGCGGCCAATACACCTGAACAAGATAGAGAATAGACATAGTTTTGTTGACGCTGAGAACGGAATGTATATATTTTTTAATAACATTCTTAGAACATTCTTTGAACGTTACTAATGTTGTGTGGGTTTTATGTAACAATAACAAATAGAACTATGAGGAAACCTGTAGGAAACGTTATGCTGAAGTACTGAAATTCCCACAGAAGAACGTTGTTTCTTAATGTTCTCTGAACTATTTGAGAACATTCCCCAATGTCAAACCAGTTAGAGAACGTTCCTTGAACGTTACCAAAATTGACAAATCTAACCATGTTTGAATTTTAAGGTAAAAGTAATGAAATACCACAAAAATTTTTTTTTTTGTCAAATTCCTTAAATGCGCTGAGAATGTTCCAAACCAAGCAACTATCCTGCACAATTCCCAGAAAGTTGTGGGAAGGTTGTGTACAAAATAACCATGGGATAACCATGCTCTCACCAAGCTCTAAGAAACATATGGTTCTCAGAACATTATGTGCTAGCTGGGCTCATTGTACTACAACATGCATGAATATATACCGAATGTGTATTTCAGTATGTATATATTCACACTCGCTGACACACACTGGCTGAGATATATCATACAGAACTTTCGGCATATTCTATCTCACCTCAAAACCTCCAGTTTACAGTGTGGACTCCCTAGTCCTCCAAAGAGCAGCTGTACTCCTAAATCCTGCAGTTCATTGTTACTCAGATCCAGCTCTATCAGGTGTGAGAGATTTGACCTCAGAGCTGAAGCCAGAGAAGCAAAGCCTTCCGCTGTGACTTTACAACTCTCAGCCTGCAGTGGGAGAAAAACATTTACATCTCAGCTCTACATGAAGAATCAATTTATATTTTCTAACAAATTAGTTTTAATGGCATATTTGAGCGATGTCATTACTTCAATGTCTTCGGTTTACAGTGTGGATTCCCCAGTTGAGCAGAGAGCAGCTCCAGTCCTGCATCCTGCAGTTTAGTATCACTCAGGTCCAGCTCTCTCCTAGATTGGAGGAGTTTGAGCTGAGAACTGAAGCCAACACATCACAGCATAGTAATAACGCTATAAGACTACAATTATAATAATATAGTAGTAAATGTATTAACCTGAAGGTATGAATTAGTTGAGAGTCAATTGGAGTTCTTTTCCAGAATAACAAGACAAACACAATTGGTTTTCAGAACGTTATGTGCTACCTGGGAAGAGACTGCAGCAACAGCTGTGTGTGTGTGTATATAGTAAACCATATAGTCCAGACTGCAAACTATGCAATCTGATGTCTGCAGCTGGAGCAGTGAAACATGGACACTTAAATACTGACAGACACACTCACACTTTAACTGTGTGTGTTGTATTGTTTAGGGGAGATAATAACAATGAGCTGGTGTTGGAGGAGCGTCCCTATCTGCAGCAGCAGTATATCTCTGAGAGGATCACACACACCGACATGACCGCCCTCACTGCCCTGCCACCCGGACTGGACCAGGCTGAGTGGCTCGCCAGCAACAGTCAGTACACAAACACACACACACACACACACACACACAAAAACACACACACACAAAAACACACACACGTAAGCATGCTCACATACACAAAAACCACACAAGACCAGACATTGGGAATTCAGAAATGGGAGCCCTATTTGGGAGTTTTAGGATTAGGGTTAAACCAGGGTTAAACATAAAGTGAGTTAGGGTTATGCCAAGATTAGAGTTAGAGTTGTGGTTGAGGTTACGGTTGAACCGGGATGTAGACATGAAGCTAGGGTTGGGATTGAACCAGGATGTGGACATGAAGATACGGTTACTTTAGGGTTATGCCAAAATAAGAGTTAGGGTTAATTTGGTATATCCCTAATCCCAATATTGCATTACTATAACCTAAACTGTTTCTCTCTCCCCCTCTCCAGCGGTAGCGTTCTTTAAGCATATTAACCTGTTCTCCAGTGCCCTTTCTGAGTTATGTACTCCTACCACCTGTCCTACAGCCTGCGGACCAGATAACACGTAAGTCACACTCAAACACACACACGTACGTACGTTAATATTCACACTCATGCAGACACACCCTTCTGCTCCCTCAATGTGTCTGTGTGTAGAGTGTATATATGGACAGACGATCAGGGGAAGAAGTTGAGGTGTTCCGCTCCTCTCTACTTTGACTATACCATGTCCTACATCCAAGACCTACTGACAGATGAAGACGTCTTCCCCACCAGAGCAGGTACACACACACACACACACACACACACAGTAAATGAACACAAGTGCTGCAGACATTCACTGCCCTACTGATCATCAACCAATGACTACAACATAACAAACCAACTAATCTATCAGTCAATAAAATACTCAACCCTTCTCCCCTTTCATTCCCTCTCCCCCACTACCTTACACATCATCCTCTGCATCCTCACTATTTCCCTTCCCTCTCTTATCCCCAACACCTCTCTACATCCTATCCATCTAATTTCTTCTCTCCTCCCCTCCTTCCATCACCAGGGTCAGTGTTCCCAGCAGGCTTTGTGTTCTTGGTCAAGAAGGTGTTTCTGCTGTTGTTCCGTGTTCTGGCTCATATCTACTGGAGTCACTACAGAGAGGCCCTGGTTCTGGGACTACACCCCCACCTCAACACATTGTTCATACACCTCACACACTTCAGCCTTCAACACAACCTGCTGGAAGCAGAACACACACAACCTCTACAGGACCTGATCATTGCTCTGGGACAGTACAGCCTCACCTGACACACACACACAAATGTACCTTCACAGATGTACACACACACACACACACACCCACAGCTTCAATGAATTTAGAGAGACAGACTCAGCGACTCTGTTGTATAAACTGTGAGTTAACCTTTGAATGCAGTGGGCTAAATCAGGGTCACTTGGTAGTCTTAAGAAAATCTACTTTGAAACAAAAGTATACAACTCACACATGGGCTTAAAAAAAAGAAGACACCTGTACCATGTCAGATATAGAGTTGAAATGTATTCAATTTTGAATTTACATCCCAATAGACTTTATATACTGTACATCACAGAAGACTGAAATATAACGAAACTGTTTGACATAGAAACACCAGATTTTCTGCATTTAAAAAAATCCTGTTTATTAATTATAAAAAAATATGAATAACATTCTACCAACGAGGCCACTAGGTTGTTTGACTGCAGGAAAGGGTTACGTAAGAAGAGGATGTGTATTGCTCTTTATGCTTTTGCATGTGATATGTATAATAGATAATATATGTTATGAAGATGGTGTTATTAAACTGAGGTCAAATGAATTTCAACGGTCATGTATACTGTAGGTCAACTATTATGCTCTCCTTCAAATCAAATTTTATTAGTCACATGCACCGAATACAACAGGTGTAGACCTTACAGTGAAATGCTTACTTAGTACTTGAAAATACTGATAAAACAGGAGCCTGTCCTTTAAGACAATTCCTAATGGTACAAGTAAAGTATGCTATAATTCATTAAACTATTACCCGACTACAGGCTGCTACCAGGAACCAGTCCCTGAATGGGTACAGACAAAAAAACATAATAAACATTTTCTACCTAACTAACAATGCAGTTAAAAAAATGATTTTCTTAAATGGATAAGAAATAAAATTATCAAGTAATTAAAGAACAGCAGTAAAATAACAATAGCGAGACTATATACAGGAAACCCTACCCTTATGTTCAATTCGGCTACACACAAGTTATGTTCCAGGTTAATACAGTAAGTACAGTCACAGAAAGCACAGTTTCCCTTAAATGTTGCTGAGAATGTCTTCTTTCAGATGCTCTTTTCCCTGGGTTAATAGTCCCAACCTTTAAATAGAGCCAAATGTTTGATGCATGTCAAAGTCATAAATCCGTCAGATCGTCCGTGATCCAACGTCGTAAGTCAACATTTGTCAAAACTCAGTTTCAGCTCAAATTCAGATCAGTGTTGCTCAGCCTCTGAATATCATAGGGAAATCCTTCTCATATCTATGTGGTCGGCGAGGTTGCACCATTCCAGTGCAGCTTGTTTCTACGACACTCCAGTCAAAAGTTATATAGACTAAGGTCAAGGTCAAATTGTGGGGGTCAAATTGACCCAGAACATCATGGATGTCACTTTTCTTGTACCATGTAGTGATTTATTTTTATTATGTGTTTTATAGAAAGTTCAAGGGTCAAATTGCAGGTCAATTTGACTCCAGATCAGTGTTGTTCAGCGTCTGAGTATCATAGGGATATCATTCCTGTGCAGAAAGCAGCTTATTTCTAGGACACACCGTTCAAAATGTATATAGACTAAGGTCAAATTGCGGGTCAAATTGACCCAGAACATCACTTTTCTTGTACCGTGTAGTGATTTATTTTATTATGCATTTTACAAGTTTGAGACCAGTAGCTAAGAGAGTATATGAAGGGTCATGGTGAAAACATTAAGTAAAACTGTAGGCCTATTTGAGTAATAAAAAAGTTAAATTGAACATAAGGGAAGAGATGTTACTGAAAAAAGTTATATGAACATACACGTCTTTAAAAGTTATATGAACATACACGTCTTTAAAAGTTATATGAACATACACGTCTTTAAAAGTTATATGAACATACACGTCTTTAAAAGTTAAATGAACATACACGTCTTTAAACGTTATATGAACATACACGTCTTTAAAAGTTATATGAACATACACGTCTTTAAACGTTATATGAACATACACGTCTTTAAAAGTTATATGAACATACACGTCTTTAAAAGTTATATGAACATACACGTCTTTAAAAGTTATATGAACATACACGTCTTTAAAAGTTATATGAACATACACGTCTTTAAACGTTATATGAACATACACGTCTTTAAAAGTTATATGAACATACACGTCTTTAAACGTTATATGAACATACACGTCTTTAAAAGTTAAATGAACATACACGTCTTTAAAAGTTATATGAACATACACGTCTTTAAAAGTTATATGAACATACACGTCTTTAAAAGTTATATGAACATACACGTCTTTAAAAGTTATATGAACATACACGTCTTTAAAAGTTATATGAACATACACGTCTTTAAAAGTTATATGAACATACACGTCTTTAAAAGTTATATGAACATACACGTCTTTAAAAGGGGCAATTCAGAACCAAGATATGTGCACATAAATGGAACTTAATTGCTTTTTCATGCACTTTCCTGTCTGTGCGCATTCTGACCTGGAACTTTAGCATGGGGAAATGCATGTACCAGCCAGCTATTCGTTTGGGTTGGAGATTGCAGAAATGGACGTGTGGCAGAGGTGTCTACGGATATGCGTATTCTGACCTTGACTTAATTCCACCAGCTTTATGTGTGAGAAAACCATTAATAAGTTTGAGCAACCTGTCAGGTTCCAAGTGGAAAAATATCTACTTAATTTTTTCCTTTTAATTACCAAACTGAATACTGCCGTTTAACCTTTGTGCACTCTCGAATGTTAATTATATGCTCCGACTTTCACTATTTTCCATTTGTAGCCTATCATGTTAAATATTATCCACTATCCACCGTCAGTAATACAAGTTCCGAGTTTTAATACCTACATAACTCATTTTAGTATTAGTACCCTTCAATTTGTAGCCTGCATTTTGAGGGAGGGAGGGAGGGAGGGAGTAGGAGAGAGGATGCAAGGAATCAAGGGAAGAATGCATCTCATGTCTTAATAGGACATTCTGGTTTGAACAGAAGTAAAACATTGATCTCCAACAACCTCCAGCTGTATTGCGGTTTAACGGAACCATCTACGGGGAAAAGGTGCAGGGATCTTAGACTTCCTTATAGAGAGCTGAGACGCCCAACCCGGGTGTGAACATGGCAGAGCGATGGTTCCAGAGGAGAACAGAGAGGATGACACAGTGGACCCTCAGTGGTTCTGTGAGGAAGAAAAGAGAGCTGTGTGAAAGTGAGGCTTCATGCTGATATCATACTGTTCTGCTCTGTTATACAAACATTCCAAATCAGCTTGGCTTTGAAACAATCCATTCTGATATAAGTCTAAAATGTTTAATGTTTTTCTAATTCAGCAAAAAAATATCCAGACATTATTAGAACAACTGCAAAAGAAGCTGGAGAAATCTAACGACCTAGATGTGTCTGTTTCTTTTCCAGATTCTGCTGGATTCTCCGTGAAACACATTGTGTATAGCTAGTATACCATAACTGTTACAAACATATTATGGTACTACAATGCATTTTTAAACAGAGAAGACGGACCGTCTGCTCATCCATACGTTACATATTAAGCATTACAGCTTTACACATGGTCCTCATACTGTCCCGATATTATGAGCATTCTTTGTACAAATTTCAAGGTGAGAAAATAATACTAAAATCACAGAAGTATGCTAGAGTAGCACTATAGTAAAACGGATAGGTCCTCTATCTTAACACTGTTATAGCTAAGTTGACAAACGTATTTACATGGCACAGGGTCAGTGAAAGAGCCAGACCAAACCCTGGGTATAGGGGCTCAGTGAATGAGTGGAATGTGAACAGGTGGGTCAGTGCACCAAAGGAGATGCTGTAGAAGTACAGAGTACCGGCCGGCCA
The DNA here is from genome assembly GCF_045679555.1 of Salvelinus alpinus. NCBI lineage: Eukaryota > Metazoa > Chordata > Actinopteri > Salmoniformes > Salmonidae > Salvelinus > Salvelinus alpinus. The sequence continues at coordinate 36,439,542 of NC_092100.1, read as the reverse complement.
ATCCAGATAGACACCTACTCTGTTGGTGCGGATGAGTGGACAGGTAAGATGGTTTTATGATAATTGTGCCAGAAAGTATGTCATCAGAGCACTACAGACACTAGGACTTGTTGTTGAGTCCAATCACTAGCTTCCCCTGTCCTGCTTATTGTTCTACATGCCACCCCTATATCAACCCTCTTCCCCCTCCACTCTACCTCCCAGTAACAGCGTTCAGTCAGACCCTCTCTACACAGCACTTGTGACCATTCCTCAAACTTCTCTGGGTGATCAGGATACAGCTGTTCCTTTTTTTCCCCCATGTCACGTTTCTGTTCTCCTTAGACCGAATCAGATACCTGTATGCTGTGTTTAGGTCCAATGTGAGCTTGCAAGCATATGTTGGACAGGATGAAATCAATTGTAAAAACCATTGCAAACCATTAATATTGCATTCTTGACAATTTCATTTTACAGTCGTGACTTACATTTCAAGTGCCCAGCTTTGATCTGTCATTTTCTATTGTGGTCCACACTATGTAAATAACAGAGGAACATATTAGTGATATTTTCTTCATAAAACAAAAATCACACACAAGCTAGGTTGGTTACAGATTTTCATGCAAATATATAAAAAAATTGCATAAAAACAAAATGTGCATTTTCCCACCAGAGATGTGTTTCCATCAAATTTACTTGTTGGGGTTAAAAAGCTGTGTGTGATGACATAATTCAAATAAAAATATATTTTGCATTTAAATTCCCATGTACCGAATAAAAAATCCAAGTTAAATGGGTTTCCATCTCATTTTCAACTCTACTGATGGTTTTCTCACAACCAAATGTTGCGTTATATAGCGAGTGTGCCCACTCTGGTATTGGCACGTGCACTCTAGCCAACAGCTTGCAGATACAGTGCGGGCAGGGTGCGAATTACGGGGGAGCCAGAGGGCGCTCAGCTACCCTGAATGAGACCTTAGCACCCTTAAATGCAGCTAAAGTCTAACCTTGGAGGGGTCTCTAAATAATGCTAATTTAACCATTCTCCTATTTGTTTAAAATGCAGTGGTAAATATGTTTTACAGTGGTAAATATTGAAATAAAAGCTTCCAAATGAAACAAACACCCACACCTCTCTGTCATAGTTGAAGCTATTTATTTCTACATGGCTGCACAAACAATCTCCCTGTCCATGGCGCTGTCCACTCAGGTTTGCTGAATTTCAGGTCTCAGCTGAGGTCTCATAGATTTTCTTTTGTACTTGCTAATTTTCCCCCCAAAATTGCCATGCAACCTTGATAAAAATAGCCTTAGTTGCAATACATGAGATTTATCATTGTTTGCGTTTGTCCGTCAGCTGTTTAGATGGCTCATTGCTTTGTTTTTTAGGTGCGAGCGGGTATTGGTGTTCTCTGTGCTGTCTGTGGCCAGAAGTAGTAGACCATTTATTTTCTATCTATATTTGTTTTATTTTCTGGATAAGCTGATGATGGTCGCCAATATCACTAGACAACTAGCCTACAGCTAGACCTAAATGCGCATCTAATCCATCCAATATTAATGAAAGTAGGAATATAGTTCTCCTTTGGTTAGAAGCATTCAATTTAGCAATAGAAGCCTACATTATTTTGGATTTGTGTGCCCATGAGAACTGTTTTCATGGCGAAATACAGTGCATTTTACGAGATCTCCAAGATCCAGGAATTGTACAGGGTTTATGTTCAATGTTCTAATTAAATTGGTAATTGCCTAATATAGACAAATAACACTGTCATTCATGTCATTAATGTAAGGGAAAAAAGGTAGTGTTTAATGTCACACGATCTGTGAAGACTCCAATCATTCAATTCATGAATTATGGACAACTCATGAACTAGGGTGTAAACATGTTTTGATTCAACTCCTACCTGTGTATCAGTGGAGGCTGCTGAGGGGAGGACAGCTCATAATAATAGCTGGAATGGAGTCAATGGAGTGATATCAACCATCAAACATGTGGTTGATATCATTCCATTGACTCCATTCCAGCCATTGTTATGAGCCATCCTCCCCTCAGCAGCCTCCACTGCTGTGTATTATATTGAATGTAGGCTACCTGTTCTGCATGTGTTCATGTGTGTAAAATTGTCTCGGCTGAGAGGGTAGACTACCGGCAGTGGTGTAGGCCTTGTGGAGGGTAAACAACTAAACGCAGTTTACCCACCTTTTTCAGAAAAATGCATTGAAAGAATAGGGACTGTTTATTTTTTCACTGCGACCAGCAATCAGTTTAGCCACCTATTTTCTTACCTCTACATAACTGGCTACGGTAGGCCTATTTGAAGTTCATGGTAATAGGCCTACACATTGTAGCCTAATCTAGTAAATTGATGATGTTTTTCCCGCAACAGTTTCAGCCCTATTTCAGGTGTCCCGACTTATCAGGCTACAAAAAAGGTAAATTTGTAAGCAAGACACATCAATTAATGTAGGCCTAATCAATGGAAATCGCTGAATGACATTAGGCACACTTTCTGGTGTTTTGTCAACAGATTTCTATTTCCATTCATCAAAAGGCACGAGTATACATGCATTGCACTGCTTGGATTATTTTGGAGTGGACGAACATGCCTACTTTTTGAAGTGATTTGTTTGAAAATCAGATGAAGGCATCATGACTGGTTGTGTTCATGCCACACTAAGAGTAACGTTTTGTGTGGACAGTGGAGATTATTTATTTATAGAACGTGATAACACTCAACAGTGAACCTTTATATATTCTTACAGGACTACAAGGCCAGTAGGCCTACTGTGGCATATTGTACTTTATTGAAGAAACAATGCCTGAATTGGAAAGAAATTTGGTAGGGAGAGTAATTTTGTATTATTTGGAAGTCGTTATCTTAAAGGGATACATTAGGGATTTTGGCAATGAGACTCTTTATCTACAGTACTTCCCCAGAGTCAGATAAACTCGTGGTTACCATTGTTATGTCTGGGTGCAGTTTGAAGGAAGTTGCTAACTAGCGCAATGGTTAACTAGCATGCTAGCAGATATCCATAGACTTCCAGTCATTGCACTAAAGCTAGTTAGCATTGGCTCAGAAAACTAACTAAGATCCTTCATATTGGACACAGAGACATAAAAACAGTATCCATGAGCTCATCTGACTCTGAGAAAGTCGATAAAGGGCCTCATTGCCAAAATCCTAAAGTATCCCTTTAACCAAAGCAACCAATGCAAGGTGCTTTGTTTTATATTGATATTTAAATTGTCTATCACAAGTTGCTGTATTCCATATCACTTTCATTTACAATGTGGTAATTAATTAAAAGGTGGTCTTCAATAACTATTTTCACAAGAGTAACCTTGATTTAGGCATAATTTGGCTTAGTAATTGTCTGCAATTAAACAACCTTGTTAGCTAACTAAATCATAGTAATTAACATATTTCAAGTCTAATCGTTTTATTTCAGTTGGAATATGTCACATTCTTCCATTTATCTTTTTCATGTTTCTATTTTGTTGTTCTTGATAAGATGTTATTTAATTGGGGCCGGAGTATGAACGCAGAATATGACCATTTTCGCTGTCTAGTATCAAACCGTCTTGACACCGTAACAGCATCAGATCAGCTGGTCTACAAGTTTTATTTCTCTCTTTTGTCGTTGCAACCAAGATTATTTTAGCACGGAGCTCTGTGGAATCTCCCATTAGTAGCGTGTTAAGAAATCCAGCGATAACCTACAGGTAATAGGCAGGTCCTGCGTCTACGTTGCAATCCCGCCTGTGGATCTAGTTTAACACTGCTACTTAGTGTGTAAACTCACCTAAAAGTCATCTCTCTCACACTCTCATGATCCGGTTCCATTCATTCTACCCCCGTCACTCCCATGGAGACTACATGCACATGATGCCCTAGGTCTGTGGATTCAAGTACGTCTCTCACACACACAGATATTTTCTCTGCAGTCAATTTGATCTAACCTCTGAACCCTACACCATGACCACTGAGCTGTCTAACTTGGAGAAGCTAAAGCCATACTACCAGTCTCTCATTGACAAGTACGGTTCTGGGGTACTGAAGTGGTGACACACACACAGAGCTCTGGCCTGACATTCACACATACACCTCACATGCTTCATAAACCAACTAACTTTATCACAATCTGTCTCTCACACATACCTTTAAAAAGATCATGCACAGCAGCAAAAAAACAGCTTATCTCCTCTGAGATAGATCACACTATTACCTTTTTCCCAACACACCAGGACAGCCTTTACTATGTTATGTCATCTTTAAATGAACTGTATTCTCTTCTAATGACAGAACACTTAAATTAAGTGTTGTTTGTTGCTTAGGATTGTGATTAGAATTAATATGGTCTACGAGGAGCTGTCAGATTACTTTGACGCTGTCTTATTATGAACAACCAATGTATACATCTATCTTTATTATGAATGATACAAAAACATTAAAACATTTTACATACACTTGGTTGGAAAGGGCAAAGTGCAGAGTTGATGATTCAGTACATATCTGGCAGCAAAGAACCACAGTCACACACACGTAACACGTAAACATGTACAACTATAAGGACATTGACAAAACAGACAAGTTACTTCCTCCTGATTGTCATCATACTATGGAAAATAATAAATATCTATTTTCTTTTCTAATGAAAAAAATATTGTTAAATGTAGAATAAAGCACCAGCTAATGTTTGAGATGATCGATGGTCTAAATTCTTTGGTCAGAAGGTTACTGTAGTATCTTGAATAGACCAACATATAATTGGAGGACACAGGATGGAATCTTTACTTGTCATTTATGATTTGAACTGATTTACCACCACTATCTATAATGGAAACCAATACTCAACTATAACAATCTCTATTGCTCACAGAACGGTTACCAACCTAGGACCGGTGATAGCGCCACCTACTGGTTAGATGAGCCAGCATCATTTATCACTCAATAACACTCCTCCCCCCATAAATCTGAACTAACTCTCGGTTAGTTGAACATTTTCATATTTAACACCTACTGTATGAGTATGCCAACAACAATAACAGTAACCATTCTCATTGTAACTGGTAAGTAATCTCTTCACTTAGCATCAATAACATAACCTTACAGTGTGTTTCTTATATCAACTGAACAACATTTCCATTGTCTTTTCACTTTTGTTTATTGGAAGTAATAATAGACTACCTTACATCCTAAAGGAGATAAGGGTGCATTCTAACCCATGAGAAACAAATATCTCCTTTACTTTTAAAACTCTCCAAAATGAGCTGGAGGTTTCCTAACTCTTTGAGAGTGTCGCAATTTCCCTCTATGTGAACCTTTATTGGTTTTCTTAACAAGTTCATTGACTTGTGCATTGACTTATTTTTGTACTTATTGTGTACATAATGTTGCTGCTACCGTCTCTTATGACCGAAAATAACTTCTGGACATCAGAAAAGCGATTACTCACCGTGGACTGGAATAAACTTTTTCCCTTAACGAGTCCGACGAGAAGGATATCCTGCTTTCACTGGAGCAGGCCCAGGTCCACGCCTTTTGCGTGAAGAAAAGACGCCGAAAAAGAGGACGCAGATCGGGGATTCTTCTGAGAATCCGGAGGCGAGCGAGAAAACTCCCAATGCCTTCCATTCTCCTTGCTAACGTGCAATCGTTGGAAAATAAAGTTGATGACCTACTATCAAGATTATCCTACCAACGGGACATTAAAAACTGTAACATCGTATGTTTTACCGAGACGTGGCTGAACGAAGAAACAGACAATATAGAGCTGACGGGATTTTCCATGCACCGGCAGAACAGAGACGCTACCTCTGGTAAGACGAGGGGTGGGGGGGTGTGTCTTTTTGTCAATAACAGCTGGTGTGCGATGTCTAATATTAAATAAGTCTCGAGGTATTGCTCGCCTGAGGTAGAATACCTTATGATAAGCTGTCGACCACACTATCTACCAAGAGAGTTCTCATCTATATTATTCGTAGCCGTCTATTTACCACCACAAAGCGAAGCTGGCAGTAAGACCGCTCTCAACCAACTCTATAAGGCCATAACCCATAATATCAAAGGGGAATTATGTGTTTTGAAATTTTTATAAATTAATTAAAAATGAAAAGCTGCAATGTCTTGAGTCAATAAGTATTGAACCCCTTTGTTATGGCAAAACTAAGTTCAGGAGTAAAAATATATCAAACAAGTAACATAATAAGTTGCATGGACTCACTCTGTGTGCAATAATAGTGTTTAACATGATTTTTGAATGACTACCTCATCTCTGAACCCCACACATACAAAATGATCTGTAAGGTCCCTCAGTCCAGCAGTGAATTTCGAACACAGACTCAACCACAAAAACCAGGGAGGTTTAACAACAACAAAAAAGAAGTGCACCTATTGGTAGATGGGTAAAAAAAAGCAGACATTGAATATCCCTTTGGGGAATCATGGGGAAGTTATTACTTACACTTTGGATGGTGTATTAATACACCCAGATACAGGCGTCCTTCCTAACTCAGTTGCCGGATCGGAAGGAAACTGCTCAGGGATTTCACCATGAGGCCAATGGTGACTTTAAAACAGTTACAGAGTTGAATTGCTGTGATAGGAGAAAACTGAGGATGGATCAACAACATTGTAGTTACTCCACGATGCTAACCTAATTGACAGAGTGAAAAGAAGGAAACCTGTACAGAATACAAATATTCCAGAACATGCATCTTGCACCAAAGTAATACTGCAAAAAAATGTGCCACTTTTTGTCCTGAATACAAAGTGTTATGTTTGGGGCAAATCCAATACAACATATTACCGAGTACCACTCTCCATATTATCAAGTACAGTGGTGGCTGCATCATGTTATGGGTATCCTTGTAATCGTTAAGGACTGGGGAGTTTTTCAGGATAAATGAAATTCACGGAATGGCGCTAAGCACATGTGAAATCCTAGAGGAAAACCTGCTTCAGTCTGCTTCCCACCAGAGACTGGAAGATGAAATCACCTTTCAACAGGACAATCACATAAAACACAAGGCCAAATCTACACGGGTTTTTTACCAAAGAAGACAGTGAATGTTCCTTACAGTTCTGACTTAAATCTACTTAAACATCTATGACAAGACAAGAATTGGCTGTCTAGCAATGATCAACAACCAATTTGAGAGCTTGGAGAATTTGAAAATAATAAAATGGGCAAATGTTTCACAATGTAGGCGTGGAAAGCTCTTCAAGAGTCTTAAAGGTGCTTCTACAAAGTATTGACTCAGGGGTGTGAATACTTATGTAAATTAGTTATTCCTGTATTTCATTTTCAATACATTTGCCAATATTTCTAAAAACATGTTTTCACTTTGTCATTATGGGGTATTGTGTGTAGATGAGTGATAAAAAACATTGATTTAATCAATTTTGAATTCAGGCTGTAACACAACAAACTGTGTAATAAGTCAAGGGGTATGAATACTTTCGGAAGGCACTGCAGTATTTCACAAAAACATAATTTCCTTACCTTGATTACATTGGGATACGACCATATTGGGGAACCCCGATACACAGTCAAGTTAGTACAGCCAGGAGAGATACAGTTGAAGTCGGACATTTACACACACCTTAGCCAAATACATTTAAACTCAGTTTTTCACAATTCCTGACATTTAATCCAAGTAAAAATTAGTTAGGATCACCACTTAATTTTAAGAATGTGAAATGTCAGAATAATAGTAGAGAGAATGATTTATTTCAGCTTTTATTTCTTTCATCACATTCCCAGTGGGTCAGAAGTTGACATACTGATGTCAATTAGCATATCAGAAGCTTCTAAAGCCATGGCATAATTTTCAGGAATTTTCCAAGCTGTTTAAAGGCACTGTCAACTTAGTGTATGTAAACTTCTGACCCACTGGAATTGTGATACAGTGAATTATAAGTGAAATAATCTGTGTGTAAACAATTGTTGGAAAAATGACTTGTGTCATGCACAAAGTAGATGTCCTAACCGACTTGCCAAAACTATAGTTTGTTAACAAGAAATTTGTGGAGTGGTTGAAAAACGAGTTTTAATGACTCCAACCTAAGTGTATGTAAACTTCCAACTTCAACTGTAGATGAGGCTAAATGTAAGAGTACAGCCATTATGATAGATGTGTGGCAGAAGAGGTGGAACAGTGAGCCCAAGTGCTGGGATTTATATGCCCTACAAATAAAGTTTGGTTGACCAAGATTCAAAGGTCAGATTAGGAAGGAAGAGGTGGTGTTTGCTCGGTTGTACCTAGGACATTGTACATTGAACTCATTCTGGTTGGCAAGCATGTGAATGGTTTGTGTGCGGAGTGTATGGTTGATGGCAGTACCAGTATGTGGAAGAGGGGAAAATATTGATACGTAGGGTTTAGTGCTGGGCTCCTTTTTTTATTTTTCTTAGTTGTACAGGATTAGGTAGGAGGGTTTAGTTTTTCTTAATGTTAGTTTTTTTTTTTGTTTAAAGTCCAAACTGAAATAGCTAACTATCCTTACCTTAACATAATAGCTAGTTAGCTAACTGTTGGCGAGTAAATGACTGGGACGTAATGGTTGAGTCCAACTCAATGGATGGCAAATTCGACTCTCTGTTATATCAACTTTGGAACGAGTAATAGCTACCCGGTCTGTTTGTTGAGAACACTCTAACGCAGTTAACATTTTCAATTCTGATTTCTTAATTGTGATTTTTTTCAATACAAATGAATAAATCCTTTGGTGGCATCCCATAGTGGTGGCATCCCATATAATCTGGCGGTCAGACAGTTTTTAATGATCATTATGAATTAATTTAGTTTAATTTCAAATTGATCACAGAATGTAAGATTTTGTAGAAATTAAGTGTTGAATCGCCACCTTGTGGCTCTTTTAGGAGATTCGGACATTTGTAATTGGCAGTAGCAGGTGTGGTTAATAGACAAGCTCATATGTCAAATTGCTATTGTCTTAAAAGAGAAGTTTCCTTTTTTACAACCAAATCTCTATTTTTGATGTAAATGGCATGTTATAGAAGGGCCCAGACATGTTTTGTGATTTCACATGTTTTGAGAAACTACATCTTTTTAGAAACTGCAAGCTCTCAGTATAGTGATGCAGGTCTTTAGACGTTGTACACATGAAATTGTGTCATTTACCGAACTTTATATTCCATGAAATTGTGACTCGAGCATACATCTCCATCCATTCTGCATGTAACTGCCAAAATAAAGGAAACACTTGAGTAAGAGGGCTACAAAGTATATTGAAAGCATGGGGTGCTTCCACACAGAAGGTTTCAGACACTTGTAGAATCTATGCCAAGGCGCATTGAAGTTGTTCTGGCGGCTTAACGCCATATTACGACGCTTTATGTTTGTATTTCCTTTATTTTGGCAGCTACATGCAGCAGCAGGCTGCACGGAAAATGGAACAGGCAATGGAACAGGCGGATAGGGGAAACATGACATTGATGTAAATGACATGTTACAGGTTATTGTGATGGGCTGTCACTGTTAAGTAGCTCTCTGTAACCCTGGAGGTCCATCCATCTGTAGTAAGCAAAACACCTGGTGCGTTGGCAAATTCATTGACAACTTCGGCTTTAGCTTATATAGAGTGGCTAGGACCTGTTATTCTGAAATGGGTGCGAGAAGGTGAAGTTCGTAATGTGGCTCGAGCACTTTCACGAGAGGCTGAATTTTTTTCTTCTTCTTAAAACTGAAGAATGGGCGCATATCCGCAGCTATAAATGTAGGCCCAACCTTTCGCTCTTGTAATTTCTTTGGACCGGTCAGAATCAGCTGCAAATAGCTGCTCGACAGCAGAGGGGAGACAAAGTTGTGTTGTTATTGTGTTTTCGTCTTGTTCTGGTGGTATGAATACTGGGGTGATGTCAGCGTAAATGTGTCAACATGTTTGTGTTGTTGGCAGCTGTATAGGCTATTCTCGTTGAGCAGTGGCGACAAACTCTCTCTGTCCATCTCCATTGTAATCTACTGGGAAGACTAAATGTTCCCAAACTGTAGATTTAAACGACAATGGAGAATCCTCCTGGTTTATCGACCCCACTACTTACCGCTGTACAGAACTAGTTCCCGGCTGCGCCTCTCAAACGGATAGTTTGAAATGCAGCAATTAAGATTATAATTTTGATTACAAAGTGAGGATAGGATCTAGTTGTTTTAACGGAATAGCCTTAAATGTTTTTATCATCTCTGATTTTCTCAAGAGGCATACAAAGCAGCGTGGGCATAGCCTATAGGCCTAGTGTTTTTATTTTGTAAATATTTTTTTATGTATATTTTCTGGTTCAGAGGGCCCTTACCGAATGGTTCAGTACAAATACGTGTACCAGTACACCCCTACAAGGTATGACACAAGTAATCATGTAGTACCCAAATAAGTGTTAAACAAATCAAAATATATGATATATTTGAGATTCTTCAAATAGCCACCCTTTGCCTTGACAGCTTTGCACGCTCTTGGCATTCTCTCAACCGGCTTCACCTGGAATGCTTTTCCAACAATCTTGAAGGAGTTTCCACAGCATGAGCACTTGTTGGCTGATTTTCCTTCACTCTGCGCACCGACTCATCCCAAACCATCTCAATTTGGTTGAGGTCAGGGATTGTGGAGGGCAGGTCATCTGATGCAGCACTCCATCACTTTCCTTGGTAAAATAGCCCTTACACAGCCCGGAAGTGTGTTGGGTAATTGTCCTGTTGAAAAACAAATGATAGTGGGACTAAGCGCAAACCAGATGGGATGGCGTATCGCTGCAGAATGCTGCAGTAGACATGCTGGTTAAGTGTGCCTTGTATTCTAAATAAATCACAGACTGTGTCACCAGCAAAGCACCCCCACACCATAACACCTCCTCCTCCATGCTTTACGGTGGGAAATACACATGCGGAGATCATCCGTTCACCCACACCGCGTCTCACAAAGACACAGCGGTTGGAACCCAAAATCTCCAATTTGGACTCCAGACCAAAGGACAGATTTCCACCGGTCTAATGTCCATTGCTTGTGTTTCTTGGCCCAAGCAAGTCTCTTATTATTATTGGTGTCCTTTAGTAGTCGTTTCTTTGCAGCAATTCGACCATGAAGGCCTGATTCACACGGTCTCCTCTGAACAGTTGATGTTGAGATGTGTCTGTTACTTGAACTCTGTGAAGCATTTATCTGGGCTGCAATCTGAGGTGCAGTTAACTCTAATGAACTTAACCTCTGCAGCGGGGCTAACTCTGGGTCTTCCATTCCTATGGCGGTCCTCATGAGAGCCAGTTTAATCATAGCGCTAGATGGTTTTTGCGACTGCACTTCAAGAAACTTTAAAAGTTCTTGACATTTTCCATATTGACTGACCTTCATATCTTAAAGTAATGTTAGACTTTCGTTTCTCTTTGCTTATTTGAGCTGTTCTTGCCATAATATGGACTTGGACTTTTACCAAATCGGGCTATCTTCTGTATACCACCCCTACCTTGTCACAACACAACTGATTGGCTCAAACGCATTAAGAAGGAAATAAATTCCACAAATTAACTTTTAACAAGGCACACCAGTTAATTGAAATGCATTCCAGGTGACTACCTCATAAAGCTGGTTGAGAGAATGCCAAGTGTGTACAAAGCTGTCATCAAGGCAAAGGGTGGCTATTTGAAGAATCTCAAATATAAAATATATTTTGATTTGTTTAACACTTTTTTGTTTACCACATGATTCCTTATGTGTTATTTCATAGTTTTGATGTCTTCACTATTATTCTACAATATAGAAAATAGTCAAAATAAAGAAAAACCCTTGAATGAGTAGGTGTTCTAAAACTTTTGACCGGTAGTGTACATCAGGGATAGAGCGATAAATACATACAACCACATTAGAGAGACACGTACACAGGCCAGGGGCATAGCGATACACTGAGTCTTAGGAGTACATCAGGGATAGAGAGAGATCCGTACACTGCTACCTGTGAGGCCCCACCAGGTAGGGCAGTGTGATGTGAGTTTGAGGACTCCGGAGGCGAACATCATTCTGAAAAGCAGCTAGCAGATCAACCTGAGGGTCACATGGTCATGCTCTCTGCCCCACAACCACCCTGGTACAGACTTCAATGGGGCGATGAGCACATACAGGAACCCTGTCTCCAGGAGAAGAAACTCCCTGGATACCAGGGATACCAGGGGAGGAGAGTGGAAAACAGAGAGAGCAAGGTGGAGAGTGTTAGAGACTGAGCATGCCCAGACAGGGTTGTTGTTGTTGTAGTGATGTTTTCATCATGGTGTTAATATTACATTTTTTATTTAAGCTTTATTTAACTAGGCAAGTCAGTTAAGAACAAATTCTTATTTACAATGACGGCCTACCGGGGAACAGTTGGTTAACTGCCTTGTTCAGGGGCAGAACAACAGGTTTTTACCTTGTCAGCTCGGGGATTCGATAGAGCGACGTTGCGGTTAACTAGTCCAACGCTCTAACCACCTGCCTCACGAGGAGCCCGCCTGTTACGCGAATGAAGTAAGAAGCCAAGGTAAGTTGCTAGCTAGCATTAAACTTATCTTATAAAAAACAATCAATCAATCATAATCACTAGTTATAACTACACATGGTTGATGATATTACTAGTTTATCTAGCGTGTCCTGCGTTGCATATAATCGATGCAGTGCGCATTTGCGAAAAAGGACTGTCGTTGCTCCAACGTGTACCTAACCATAATTATGACATAACATTGAAGGTTGTGCAATGTAACAGGAATATTTAGACTTATGGATGCCACCCGTTAGATAAAATATGGAACAGTTCCGTTTCACTGAAAGAATAAATGTTTTGTTTTCGAGATGATAGTTTCCGGATTCAACCATATTAATGACCTAAGGCTCATATTTCTGTGTGTTATGTTATAATTAAATCTATGATTTGATAGAGCAGTCTGACTGAGCGATGGTGGGCACCAGCATGCTCGTAAGCATTCATTCAAACAGCACTTTCGTGATTTTTGCCAGCAGCTCTGCTGTTATGAATTCAAGCCTATCAACTCCCGAGATTAGGCTGGTGTAACCGATGTGAAATGGCTAGCTAGTTAGCGGGGTGCGCGCTAATAGCGTTTCAAACGTCACTCGCTCTGAGACTTGGAGTAGTTGTTCCCCTTGCTCTGCATGGGTAACGCTGCTTCGAGGGTGGCTGTTGTCGATGTGTTTCTGGTTCGAGCCCAGGTAGCAGCGAGGAGAGGGATGGAAGCTATACTGTTACACTGGCAATACTAAAGTGCCTATAAGAACATCCAATAGTCAAAGGTATATGAAATACAAATCGTATAGAGAGAAATAGTCCTATAATTCCTATAATAACTACAACATAAAACTTCTTACCTGGGAATATTGAAGACTCATGTTAAAAGGAACCACCAGCTTTCATATGTTCTCATGTTCTGAGCAAGGAACTTAAACATTAGCTTTCTTACATGGCACATATTGCACTTTTACTTTCTTCTCCAACACTTTGTTTTTGCATTATTTAAACCAAATTGAACATGTTTCATTATTTATTTGAGGCTAAATAGATTTTATTGATGTATTATATTAAGTTAAAATAAGTGTTCATTCAGTATTGTTGTAATTGTCATTATTACAAATACAAATCAGCCGATTAATCGGTATCTGATTTTTTGGTCCTCCAATAATCGGTATCGTCGTTGAAAAATCATAAATCGGTCGACCTCTAGTGGAGACACGTCGCTACAGGTGGATGAAAATGTTCAGGGAGGAAAGGAAAAGACTGCAGCACATGCGCAGGATAGACACCCTAAACCCAGAGTTTCTAAACCCAGAGGCGCAACATCACGAGACTCCCGGGAACATTTACGAAAAAGACCAGGCCGTGGTCTGGGGTTAGAGAAGTCAACGAGATAAGTGAAACATTCTTCCTTATTTGTACATTTTCTCAATCTAAAGGAACAACTTAGATTGGAGCCAATATCTTCAGTAGTTGGACATGTTATCACTCCAACCCCGTGAAAGTGACACACTGACATGTTTCATTTTAGTCAAAAACTATACATCGAAGGTGTGTCTGATTTGACAACCTGCACATCAACCTGCACACGTCGAACTGCGCATAGGCATGAGCTTAGCTAGCCAACGTCCCCATGACATCGCCTACAACTTGATCAGGGATTTATATTGGAGAAGCAGTTTCTGCCCATCTTCATACTGTACCGTCTTAGCCCTAAATCACGTAGCTCTGGTCCTGAGCTTGACGTTATACGTGCGGCCTCAAACACCAAACTTGTCTTTTCTCGTTTACAAATGAATCATGATTTCAAAGCGATGTTATCTGCTTTGACATTGAGGCAGGAACAGGCACTGGCAAGCTGTTTTTCACTGTATCAAATTACATTTTATTCATCACATGCCTCGTAAACAACAGGTGTAGACTAACAGTAAAATAGTTACGGGCCCTTCCCAACAATGCAGAGGGAAAGAAAACAGAAATAATAGAAAAGTAGTAACACGTAATAATAAATACACAATGAGTAGCGATAACGTGTACATATACATGGGGTACCAGCACCGAGTCGATGTGCGAAGGCATGAGGCAATTGAGGCAGATATGTACATATAACTAGGAATAAAGTGACTAGTCAACAGGACTAGTTTAGTTTATTGTGCAGGACTGATCATCTCAGGCAACGAGCAGACAGACAGTCATGGCAATAACAGATACATGCAGACACTAAGCAACACAGTCTATGTATGTATGTACGTACATTCAAGTCATACAGCGAAAGAGAGACTGGTTATATTCATTAACAGTAGAACAGATCACTGTACCCTTACTTCTCTTACACCATATAAATCAAACTTCCAGAATTTCATTAGACTTGACGAATATAATTTTACATTATAAAAATACTCAAATCTGATTGTAGCACACATTTACACAAACACAAGTAGCATCTAAACAATGAACAAAAATGTGTCATCGCAATTAGTTTTGTTTTCCAGCATTTACATGATCGTTAAAGACAGGAGAGTTCAGTAGTATGGAGACCTGGAAGGCTGCAGTCATGACAGCCAGGAGGATGGCAGGAGGCTGTCCACAGGGCGTGTGTGTTAGCCCAAATATCGTCTGACAGACAATTAAAACACTTATTTCTACAATTTAGTTCTCTACCATGGCCATCTACAGTAGTGACTACCCTGTACGGAGCTGTCTATCAATGAATACCTTGTCTGCTTTAGCATGGCCGGCTAGTGACTGCTGAGACTGGATGGAGAGGGATAGCTTCAACATGTTTTGGAATGTCTATTATATCAAAAACAGAGAGAGAAATGACAGACTGCCTCTCTAAATGGCTTCTGTAGAGTAACTCAATGGACAATGAGAGACAACTTCTCCAACTTGTCAACTGTGTGTTTGTTTGCATGTGTAATTTGTGGGGTCCTACCTAACCTTAAGACGTTCCATCTGTTTAAGGCAGACACAAATCACGATTATTTGGATGGCTAGACTCAAGTGTGTGTCATGTGGTCCCGTCAGCTCCAGTGCCGCTGGTCTGTCTGCTGGTCAACAGAGGGGGTATGGCCTCTTGGTCTGATTCTCTGATGAAGATAACAGCATCACCACTAACATTAATCAGACACTGAGCCTGGAGAGAGAGAGAGAGACCAAGAGGGAGAGAAACCGAGAGAGAGAGAGAGAGAGAGAGAGAGAGAGAGAGAGAGAGAGAGAGAGAGAGAGAGAGGGGGAGGGAGAGAGGACAGACATGAGGTTCTTTAACCGGTTGGTTCTTTGAGAAAATCTTGTAATGCTATAGGCCTCCAGTTCTTTAACTAACAGAGCAAATTAACAGTGTGTGTTTTTGTACCTGGTTCTTGTTGGGGTTTTCCATGAAGACACACTCCTTCATGCTGTATGACACTAAGGCGTTGCCCCCCAGAGCTGCTACATGGGCACGGACCATGGCAAACACCTCCGCTATGAAGGAATGGAGGAAGCCACTTACACCCCCCTCCTAACACACACACACACACACACACACACACACAAACAGGTAAATATGAAATATGCTAACCATTGCGATATCACTGCTATGAGCGAGCAGAGGAACCGACTACGCACACCACAGAAACATGTAAAAATGTCCTATTCATCCCTGATGACATCTTCAGGAATCTATCACACAAACATGTGTATGCGTGTACCTCTCGTAGTGACGTGGTCTCCCTAATGAAGAACATGTTGATGATTCCCAAGTATTTCACAATGCGCGTCCCGGGAAGGAAGGACAGAGGAGTCATCTTCACCACAGTAACAGGGGCACCGCACGGCAACGACCTGGTGGAGCGTAGCGACCGGGACCGCCCCTCTGGGAGAGGACTGCAGCGCTCTGAAGACGAGACTGGAGGAGGGGTGGTGGGGGGAGAGAAAAGGAGTGAGAAAAAAAAACAGGAATGGATGGCAATAACAGACTCAGCCTTTAGATGGTGCTAAATAGAATAGCAGACATGATGGGCTATGAGCTGGAAGAAAATGGATGCAGAGTGCATGGAATTTGAATATAAACTATAAGCTGTGTGTGTATGTGAGCATGTGTGCACAGTAGGACAGCATGGTGACAGTATAATCACAATGATGAAAGCGTAAGCTGCCAGGCAGTGACAGACAAACAGCCATACAGCCTCAACACTGGCCAGGCCTCAGCCACGTGTATGTATTTACAGTGCCTTCAGAAAATATTCATACCACTTAACTTATTCAACATTTTGTTGTTATAGCCGGATTCAAAACTGATTAAATACAACAACAAAAAATCACCCATCTACACACAATACCCCATCATTTGCAAATGTATTGAAAATGATATACAGTATAAGTATTCACATCCCTTTGCTATGACACTCCAAATTGAGCTCAAGTGCATCGAATTTCCTTTGATCATCCTTGAGATTTCACTACAACCTGATTGGAGTCCACCTGTGGCCAATTCAATTGTTTAGACATGATTTAGAAACAAACACTATTTAAGGTTCCACAGTTGACAGCGCACGTCAGAGCAGAAACTATACCATGAAGTCCAAGGAACTGTCCGTAGATCTCCGAGATATATGCCTCATCACAAATCTATCTGGGGAAGGGTATAAAACAATTTCTAGAGTGTTGAAAGTTTCCAAGAGCACAGTGGTCTCCATCGTTGAGAAATGGAAAAGCAGGAACAACGAATGGAGCCAAATACAGAGTGCAAACGACCTTGGAATGTAAATCTTCGCCCCAGTCTAACAGGACAGTGACCCCAAGCACACAGCCAAAGCAACGCTGCAATGGCTTCAGAACAAGAATGTGAGTCGTTGAGTGGCTCAGCCAAAGCCCAAACTTGAATCCCATTGAAAATCTGTGGAGACTTAAAGATTGCTGTTCACCGCCACTCTCCATGTAACTTATGAGCGCTTGAGAACATCTGTAAGGAAGAATGGGATAAAATTCCCAAATTCAGATGTGCAAAGCTGATC
Organism: Salvelinus alpinus; assembly: GCF_045679555.1. Taxonomy (NCBI): domain Eukaryota; kingdom Metazoa; phylum Chordata; class Actinopteri; order Salmoniformes; family Salmonidae; genus Salvelinus; species Salvelinus alpinus. The sequence goes on along the minus strand of NC_092100.1, from coordinate 36,422,053 downwards.
CAGACATACCCAAGACGACTCAAAGCTGTAATCGCCACCATAGGTGCTTCTACAAAGTATTGACTCAGGGGTGTGAATACTTATGTAAATGAGATATCTGTATTTTATTTTCAATACATTTGCTAAAATTTCTGAAAACATGTTTTCACCATGTCATTATGGGGTATTGTATATAGATGAATGAGGGGGGGGGGCAATTATTTAATACATGTTGAATTCAGGCTGTAACAAAATTTGAAATAAGTCAAGGGGTATGAATACTTTCTGAAGGCACTGTACCTATGTGCGTTTTTTTTTAATTAGCGTGTGTATGATCGATACAGAACAGAAACACAAGGCAGTCTGCTAAGCAGAATGATTGAAACAAGCCAGAGTGTGAAAGATGTTCCATCTTTTAACATAGTGAATGATGCTTCAATCAGACCAGGAACCTTCACAGACAATTTGAACAACATTAAGTCTGCATCTCAAATCACTCCCCAGTTAGTGCATTACACAGGGATCTGCCATATGGCTCTGATCCGAAGTAGTGCATTATAAAAGGGGATACAGTATGATTTGAGATGGGTTGTGACATTTAAATCCAGTTAATTATGCTAGTTAATATCACAGTTTATGAAAGTTTATTTACGTAGTGCAGAAATATCAAAATGCATTTCCCCCAGTCACCAGCTTTAGTGAGACATTTTAAGTGCGTTTTAAGCATGTTTTAAGATACTCTTTGATGTTTACTTCCTCCATGTCAGTCACTATTGCGAGTCAGAGGTTATACACTGGCTGTTGGTTGGCTATCCCTCTGAGGGGCGGGGCTTCAACTTTCACACTCTAGCTAATCAGCTAGAGACGCTCCACCCCCCAGCGGCATGCGGGGAGGGATGTGTATATTTGTGTGTGTGTGTGTACCAGAGTGTGCTAGCAACTGTGTCCTCCTACTTGTCTTAACTGATCCTCGTCTTATGGTGTGAGCTTTCAGCCTAAGCAGCTCTAGCCAGGTGCTGCATCTGTCTGCAAAGGAACCGTAATCAACCGAGGGAGCTGGAGAAAAACACACACACACCACATACATGCACGCACACACAGACCCCACGTACACATGCACACACAGAGAGAACACAACATCCACACCGCATACATGCGCGCGTGCACACACACACACCACGTACCGAAAACCGCATACATACATGACATATAACATAATACAGACGCACATAAAGAAAAGAACACGGGACAAAATAAAAAATGTAAGGATGAGAACTTAAAACAGGACCGTGGTAGCCATGGCAGCAGGTAGGGGGTGGGATGGGGTGGGGTGTGGGGGGGAGCCTACCTCGAGACGAGTGGACCATGGCACTCTCAGGAACACCTGTCGACACACACACACACACACAACATGATCCACCGCCATGATCCACCGCCACGTGTGTTGACTCTTCAGACACTTCCTTTCCTACGTTCTATTCCCTAGTCCTACTACCTGGTCCTATACCCACATCTTGTTCCCTAGTCCTAAATCCCATCTTCTAGTCTTGGTTGATGTGGAGGGCAGCCATTTTAGTTCAACCCCTCCTCTCTCTCCAGACCAATGACGAGCAGGATTGTTTCTCTTCTAGACATACAGACAGAGCTGCAGGTCTAAAATACCTGAAAGAAGATTTACCTGGGCATACTGTTACAGTATTTACCTGGTGATACAGTCTCAGGTGGTAAATTCACATTTAACACAACCACCACAGAACACATTGAAAAAGACAGAATAGAACACTATGGGTTAAGGGAGCTTCAAGGGTGAGAGGACACAGGTACTTAGGGGGTTTCTGATGTTATGACTGCTAAGGGATAGTTATTGGAGGTTAAAGGTTAGGCGGTTGTTAGTGGTTAAGGTTATAGGTTATAAGGGGTAAGGTGTGGTGTTATAAGGGGTAAGGTGTGGTGGTGTACCTGAAGGTTTGGCTGTAGGCTGGTTGTTGGAGATGGTTGACTCTCCACACAGCTCCATAGAAAACTGGAGCTGCTCCTCATTCTCACCACTCCCTGGAAAACAAACAAACACACAGAGTTCAATCTCTTTCCCCCCTCAACCCACCCGAGTATACCAACTCAAGTAGAGGGTCTTATCTCTCCAGCTCGCCATAACTCCAGAACCTTATCTCTAAGCCTTGACATATAGGCTTTCAGAATACTGACCCCTGGTGAGAGCCCTGTCTGCTGCCTGCTGAGTCTCCTTGTCAAAACTCATGGCTACGGCTGTCACCGCCACCTGGAGGGGAGAGGGGATGTGAGAAAATGAGAGAGAATGAAACTCTTTTTACCTTGTTGCTATCATTTAATGACACAAATGTAAAATAAAGATACTGACCAAAACTAAGTTAAGATGGACAAGATAGGAGAGGTGTGCTCAGGTATGTATGTCCTCTCACCTGTATGAGTTCTTCTTCTGGTACAGCTACAGTGAAGTTCAGATGGCAAAGACAGCAGGGGATCATGGAACGCAGCTTAAAGTATAGACTCTACACACACAGACAAATAAAAAGCAGACAGATCAATTTAATATGGAAGTAAGAGGAACACCAACGCCTAACCCGTGCTTCCCTCTTGTGTGTGGTCTTACTTTGAGCAAGTTCTCACAGAGGTCAGTGAAGATCTTGTTGAGGCCCTGGTTGGTCAGATTGGCATTACTGAGTCTGTAGACCCGGACAGATGTAAACATCTTGGGAAGAATGGAAGAGAATGAGTAAGATATTATAAATCGCGAAATAAGTAGTAGTAGTCGTCGTTGTAGTGTTTCAGTGTGCTAGTCTGACCTGTAGTCCTGAAGTCCAGTTGTGAATCCCAGGCATGACCTCCGTGTTACAGCTGTAGAACCCTGGAGAGAGACAGACGGATGGACGGACATGGTGAAAGAGCAGAGTTGAATAGAAAATACAATTTCTAGTAGAACAGTGTGTATACCTGCAGGTATGGGGGCATCAGTAAGTAGGGATTGGATGTCCTCTACTGCATCAGTGTCATCAATCTGAAGACAGGAGAAGAAATGCATTAACACACCACATCCTATACTATGCCCACACACTACAATTTACACATCCAACATAACACACCCACCCTACAGTACACACACACCCACCCTACAGTACACACACACCCACCCTACAGTACACACACACACACCCACCCTACAGTACACACACACACACCCACCCTACAGTACACACACACACCCACCCTACAGTACACACACACACACCCACCCTACAGTACACACACACACACCCACCCTACAGTACACACACACACCCACCCTACAGTACACACACACCCACCCTACAGTACACACACACACACCCACCCTACAGTACACACACACACACCCACCCTACAGTACACACACACACACCCACCCTACAGTACACACACACACACCCACCCTACAGTACACACACACACACCCACCCTACAGTACACACACACACACCCACCCTACAGTACACACACACCCTACAGTAGAGGACACCCAGCCAGCCATACCTCCAGTACAAAGGCATCCTTCTTGCCGTGGGACAGGTCTAGTTCGGACTGCTCATCTGAACTCTCAGAGGTAGACCTGAACAGTCTGCTGGACCGCTGTCTGTCAGGGATAGGAGACCCCACCACCTCCTCTATACACTCCTACAACAAGAGCAATAAAAACAACACAACAATAGGTGTGTGTGTGGCTCCGACCAACCCTGTCCAGGTTGTGAGCCGCTGAGTTAGTCACAGTCCCATAGCAACACCATCAGTTCAAACCACACAATAAGTAGCTACTTCCATATCACATCCAATTCACCCACACCCAAGAAGGCACTATCATCAGAGTAAGTTTTATATTAGTTAATAGCACACACAACTATTTAGTGGAGGGAGGAAATGTGAGAAGACTCTTCAGGGGTTGGGTTAACGCAGCATTTAGCTTTTTTCACTCAGAAAATTTCAGATAAAATATCTTGCTGCGTTTTTTAAATGCAGATCTAAAATGCTTCTTATTGTAAATTCTGCTTCAATCATGGTTCGCGCCAAATCATCAATGGAAGAGGACAAATTTCATGCTTTAGTTCCACTTCTCCACTCGGATTAAATATCTTTGCTCTAGTCATTGGATCACCAGACAGAGCTCTGACTGGTGTAGGTTACTTTTCCCAAGTACTTTCCTCCGGTGTAGTTTTTCTCCAGTAATAAGTTAAAACGCAAACAAAACATAAGGAAATGTAGCTGGCTACATTCTTTCTGTGATAAACATTAGAAATATGATGGCCATGCATCGTTTTTGCTAAAAGAAAATACCTTGCTTTTGAATTGTAAGCTAATTTACATGTGTTATTGCTAGCCAAGTAGCATTGCACTGCTGTTGTCATCTGATGAAAACTATTTTCTGCCATATCTGTTGCACTAATGTATTTTGTGTTAAGAAAAACTATAGCCCCTTGAAAATGCATGAGCATACAAGCTGTGTTCTTGAGTGTACTATCATAGAGCTCTGATTCTAGACTGTACTTAGAGTTGTGATTCTAGAGTGTATGCATTTCCGTAGATCTGTGATTCTGGACTGTACTCATACAGCTGTAATTGTAGGACTAGTCATATTGTGATTCTAGAGTATTGTACTCATATAGAGGTTTAATTCTTGAAAGGCTGTAGTTCTCATACAGAGCTGTGATTCCAGAGTATTGTACTCATATAGAGGTTTAATTCTTGAAAGGCTGTAGTTCTCATACAGAGCTGTGATTCCAGAGTATTGTACTCATATAGAGGTTTAATTCTTGAAAGGCTGTAGTTCTCATACAGAGCTGTGATTCTAGAGGGTGTTGTACTCATACAGAGTTGATTAATAGAGAGGGTAGTGTGGCATGCATCACTAATTGGGCATGCTCAGTACCGTATTCAGGCCGGTGAATGCCTCAGGGTCCAACGTAAATAACTTCTTAACAACCAGAGAAAGACAGGAGATAACTATCACTTTCATATTTACACAGAATTACACCTACACACATATGGCTGTGTGTGCGTGTGTCTCACCGGGGGGTGTATGTTGTAGAGCTCCTTGTTCTTGGCGATGGTGTCATCGATGCGTTTCTGTATGGTGGAGATGTGTTGGTCGTAGCTCAGGTCACTGGGGGTCTTACCAGCTATCTGGATACCACCTGGAGCTGGCAGCGCTGACAGGTACACACCCGTTGCAGACTGGACATACATACACGACACACACACACACACGTCAAAGATAGGGATACACACACCCGTCAGATACACACCTTGTAGAAGACTGGAGGAGAGGTAGGCACGCACGCACGCACACCACACACACACAGACTTACAGCTAGTCCCAGGAGCATGTTTTCTCCCACACTGATCTGAATGCGGAGTCCAAACAGAGCATTCATGGAGCGCAGTTTGAGTTTGTTCATCAGCTGTGTGTGGAGCTCATACTCCATGAAGGGGAGGAGGTTAGAGATGGATGTAGCATTCACCTCCCCTTGGGCCTTCTTCTTCGTTCGACACAACCTGCAATATAACATCATTTTACACACCTCCCTGGGCCACCTTCCTCATACGAAACAACATAATAAACTCAGAAAAAAAAGAAACGTCCCTTTTTCAGGACCCTGTCTTTCAAAGATAATTCGGAAGAATCCAAATAACTTCACAGATCTTTATTGTAAAGGGTTTAAACACGGTTTCCCATGCTTTCCAAACAATTAATGAACATGCACCTCTAGAACGCTCGTTAAGACACTAACAGCTTACAGACGGTAAGCAATTAAGGTCACAGTTATTATTTAGGACACTAAAGAGGCCTTTCTACTGACTCTGAAAAACACAAAAAGAAAGATCCCCATGGTCCCTGCTCATCTGCGTGAATGTGCCTTTAGGCATGCTGCAAGGAGGCATGAGGACTGCAGATGTGGCCAGGGCAATAAATTGCAATGTCCGTACTGTGAGACGCCTAAGACAGCGCTACAGGGACAGCTGATCATCCTCGCAGTGGCAGGCCACGTGTAACAATACCTGTACAGGATCGGTACATCCGAACATCACACCTGCGGGACAGGTACAGGATGGCAACAACAACTGCCTGAGTTACACCAGGAACGCACAATCCCTCCATCAGTGCTCAGACTGTCCGCAATAGGCTGAACTGAGGGCTTGTAGGCCTGTTGTAAGGAAGGTTGTCACCAGACATCACCGGCAACAACATGGGCACATGTTATGTGGGCACAAACCCACCGTCGCTGGAACAGGACTGGCAAAAAGTGCTCTTCACTGACGAGTCGCGGTTTTGTCTCACCAGGGGTGATGGTCAGATTCGTGTTTATCGCCGAAGGGATGAGTGTTACACCGAGGCCTGTACTCTGGAGCGGGATCGATTTAGAGGTGGAGGGTCCGTCATGGTCTGGGACGGTGTGTCACAGCATCATCGAACTGAGCTTGTTGTCATTGCAGGCAATCTCTACGCTGTGCATTACAGGGAAGATATCCTCCTCCCTCATGTGGTACGGTGAAGAGCCCGGATCTCAATCCCATTGAGCAAGTCTGGGACCTGTTGGATCGGAGGGTGAGGGCTAGGGCCATTCCCCCCAGAAATGTCCAGGAACTTGCAGGTGCCTTGGTGGAAGTGGGGTAACATCTCACAGTAAGATGGTAAATCTGGTGCAGTCCATGAGGAGATGCACTGCAGTACTTAATGCAGCTGGTGGCCACACCAGATACTGACTGTTACTTTTACATTTTGCCCCCCCCGCCCCCCTTGTTCAGGGACACATTATTTAATTTCTGTTAAATCACGTCTGTGAAACGTGTTCAGTTTATGTCTCAGTTGTTGAATCTTGTTATGTTCATACAAATATTTACACATGAAACACTGAAAATAAACGCAGTTGACAGTGAGAGGACGTTTCTTTTTTTGCTGAGTTTATTACCCACACATAGACAGGAAATATGGTGGTAGTGTGTGTATGTTACCTGGCCTGTATGAGGCAGCCCTTCCCAGTAACCTCAGCCTCAGCAGGTAGGTCTATGGTAGTAAAGAGCACATCAGGGACCTTCTGTCTCCTACAGTGGTAGCAGTATGTAAGCTGAGCTGGGAACGGCATGTTGAACTCATCATACGGGATGTGAACAAACCCGCAGCTAGGGGGCGACGCATCCTCAAACCTGGAATACACACACACACACACGCAGCTCAGAAAGACTGCTAGAACACCATTTTATTTTCATTCAATTAATCCAATTCATTCAGAATACCACTCTCCATTTAGAAGCAATCAATGACTAGGTTAGTCCAAAACCTCCCGGCCACTCAAATCTTCTCACACCTACACTAACACCCATCCAGCAGTGTGTGTGTGTGTGTTCCTACCCCAGCCAGGTTGAGCTAACTTCCCCCTCGCCCCTCTCCGACCCCACCATGCCGGGGTGTGGTTGCCGTGATAACCTGTGGTCGCTGCCGCCGATGTCCAGACAGCCCTCACGCATGAATCTGGGATTCAACATGGCCGCCGTGCCAGATGCAGACAGGATACACACCTCCTCACTGTGGGAACAGGAGGGAGGGGAGAGGGAGGAGAAGAGAGGGTGGATAACTTTAGATCCACATAACTTTATTTCCCTATAATGCACTAACAGACTTTGAAATACAGCTTTGGTCTTTTTTATTGTGTGTGTGTGTGTGTGTGTGCAGTGTACCAGATGCTGGTGCTCTCGCTGTATCCCACCACAGCGTGGCAACCCAGGGCTTTTGCATGAGACTTGATCTCCTGACGAATCTCCTCCCACCACGCGTCCCTTGTCTCTGGCTCGTCTGCAACACAAACACACATAACGTCATACACAGCGACACAGACACACAGCGACACAGACACACACACACACACACTGGCTGGATACCTGACTGTCTACCAGAAACTAGCGACAGTCAGAAATTAGCTGACTATCAGAAACTAAAACCTATTAGAAACTAGCAACTTTTAGAAACTTACTGACCATCAGAGTGGTGACTATTAGAAACTAGAAGTATCGAAACTAGCGATTACCAGAAAATAAGAAGCAACAGAGAATCAACTGACACTTTTTTGCTGATTGTGTTAAAATGGTGCATCATAGCAAGCAGATACCACTTAACCAACTGTCAGTTCGTAACACAGTGAACCTGATGTTGATGACGATGATGAACATAATGAAGGTGTTTAGTTAGTGTCTGGGCTGTTCTCCTCTCATAGCATCATCTCCAGGCCAGCCAATCACAGGAAGACAGGAATGTAGGGTGGCGTCCTAACACCCTATATCTCCTTAACTTCATTCCCATAAAGTATTGTGTTCAGTAGTTCACACCAAAGCAACAAAAAAATATAATAACAAAAAAATTAAAACGAATAGGAGTATTCTTATTGGACAAGTTCCTTCCTGTTTCAAAATATTATCTACAGTTTGAGGCTCCTGAACAAGACCCTGGCCTCACATAAGAGCAGGCAAGGAGGAGAAGAGGCCCTTCTCAGAGCCTTCATCATACTCAAATGAGGGACTCCTGGTGTAGGCTGAACCATGGTCCTTAAAAATAACCATGGGTCCACTCTGTACCTCCTGGGACAGGCCACATGCTCAAAGAGAGACAGAGACGATAGAGAGGGAAGAAGGTAGAGAGAAAGAGGAAAACGGAGACACAGGGAGGAAGGAAGGACGTGAGATGGATGGATAAATGGCTCAGGCATAACAGACCCAGAGCAGAGCAGGGTCCTCTCTAAAAGAAGCAGCATGTCTCACAGGTACGCTCACATCCACACGCATGGGCAGAGGGCCATATTCATTCATCACAGAGCTTGAACCAACACAGCCCTCTAACTACACTACTCTCTGTCTCGCACTCCCTCCATTCTTGTACCCCCCTCCATCCTCTTGTCTCTTCCCTCCTCCCAGCATGAATACAGCCCAGTGGATCCAGGGATGATGCACATGCCCAGTCTGTCTCAGTTTTAACCTGGACAGGCTTCTTAGAGGAGCATTACTGAAGCGCAGGGAGAACGTTAGGGATGCAATGTGTCACACACTGCTGTAGCAGCTTGGGATGGTGGGCTAGCCAAGGGGGAAGGAGGGGGGGGGGGGGCTTAGCGCATGCTCAGCACACACACATACACAGAGACTAGGAGAGAGGAGGATGGCAGCTCAGTGAAAGAAACAGAGCTTTAGTTTAGAGCTTTAACTAGATGCTTGCAGACACCCATATTTGTGTGCCTGGGTGGGTGGGTGGGTGTGTTTCAGTGAGCTACCATGTCTCCAGTGTGTGAGACCAGTAGAAGGAGGGAGGTACCTGCAGCGACACTATTCCAGTCTAGCAGTTTGTAAGAGCGTGTGTTACCCAACACTGGGCCAGAACAACACACACCATTAGTACAGAAAGAGAGAGGAAAAAGAGAAGATACAAACTACAACACAACAGCACCACAGTAATTGCAAAGACACAGACCACTGAGTCAATACCAGAGTCTAGCAGAGAGAGAAAGAGAGAAAGAAATCAAGAAAGAGAGAGAGAGAAGCAAGAACAAGGTAGAGAGAAAAGCAGATATGGTGAGAAGAATGATCAAAGAGATGCTGTGGAATTAGAAAAGCAGGGAGAGAGGTATAGGCTAAAGAGAGGAGAGAAAGAGAAGAGGCATTCACTAGCAGATATCTCTACAGTCTAAGGCAGGGGTATCAAACATACAGAGGGGGGACCAATCCGGCACGCAGGTAGTTTGAGTAATAAAACATTTATACACACACACTGAGTATACAAAACATTAAGAACACCTGCTCTTTTCATGACAGACTGACCAGGGGAATCCAGGTGAAGGCTATGATCCCTTGACTGATGTCCCTTAATAATGTTCCCTTAAAGGGTAGAGCGAATGCCTGGTACACTCTGGAATTATCAGAAGTCATTCATAAAATAAATGATGCCTGGAACACAGGCTTTAGGCCTGGACTGGCAAGTTATTAAACTGAGGAATCTTTGTGTAAGACAAATCAGAAAGGCTAAACATGATTATTATGTAACAGCCCTTTCGGATTGTAATGGGAACACGGCTAAATTGTGGAAAACTGTCAAATCCCTGAAGGGTTCTACTTCCTCCTCTCTGCCACAACAAATTAATGTACTTTTAAAAAATGCTGTCATTTTATTTCAGCGGGCTCTCTTTTGGAAAGAACTTCTAAGCCTATTCATAATTATATTGGGCTGGATGTTGATAGGGGAAACATGCTGAACGATCAGAGAAATTATAGTCAAAGCTTTTCTTTTAGGCTATTTACAGAAAAAGATGTCCTGGAAGCTTTGCTAGCAATAGAGAAGAACTCCACAGGGCCCGACTAACCGGATCCCGGTCTGCTTAAGTGTGCAGCACCCATCATTGTTGGCTTAATAAACACAAATGTTTATTTAATACTGGTATCAGGAAATATTCCAAAAGCATGGAAATCAGCTCGTGCTGCCACTCCATAAGGGCAGGGATAGTAGTGATCTTAATCATTATCACCCCATTTCAAGGCGTCCTTATCTAGCTACGATTCTTGAAACCTTGGTAAATTTACAACTTTGATCTTTTTTATCTGACAAATGTATTTTGAATGTAAATCAATCGGGGTTTAGGCCTGGGCATAGCACTATTACAGCAATCACTTTAGTTATTAATGATCTTGTCCATGCTTTTGACACTAAAATGAAGTGTGTTGCTTTGTTTGTGGACCTGTCAAAAGATTTTGATACTGCCATTTCATTGTTGTCCTCAATAGGCCTGAGCTCTGACGCCTGTTCATGGTTAGCTAGCTAGCGAACGTTACGGATGTAAACCATTTGCATTCTCAGAAACCCTACCTGCGGGGTTAGCTTAAGCTACATGCAGAAATATACTGCAGCTATGACAATGTTTGTATTGGATGGTGGTAGTATGAGTTGGGATTATGCCAGTTCATTGTTAGCTAGCTAGCTACAGTACATGTCTAAACAAAACACTTAGCCAGATGATTACAAGACCCATCATGTTAGCCAGGTGTATCTGGGGGTGATTAAGGCCATCTATTGTATTTCATGAACATGTGTACACATCTAGACAGTAGTGACCCATCCACTGAACTAGATGTGGCTGGGAGGTTGATTATAGCATTTCCTTCACATGACCCATCAATTTAGACAAGTGTGTCAGGTAACCGTCATGTAATAATGATAAAATGATAAAATCCGGTGGGGTGCCCCCACCCAGGCAGTGGCAGTGCTGGCAACACTAGCTGCAGTAACCCATGGGGAGGGGGTCACACTCGGACATTCAGAGAGGGGGTATATTATTGTGGCCCTGGTGGCACGAAACCAATCGGACTGCATGGAGAGGCTTGGGAACATGGTCAAAATGGATGACCGTATTGTGGGTGTTTCAGGAAGAAGGTGTACATTTGACCTCCATCATCTAGGATGTGACAATGGTAAATAAATCTCTACATTTATGCTCATTTTTTGCGCGGTCTTGCAGGCCTTCTCATGCAGCTGCAACTGCAAGTACATTTGTAAATCATGACCCATCTTGAGTTGGGCTCTGGGATGGTGCAATTGTTGAGAGGGTGAGCTTATGGTTGTGTGGGGGTAAGGCCTGAATGTGTGTGGGTGTATGTGTGTATCCCACAACTGTTGCGAAGGAAGAAGTAAAAGATGTTAGGGACTATAGAGGATGATTCACAGCAATATGTAATAAAAATCGAGGTGAGGGCGATGGAAATGCATTTGGCAATGGATCTGCTTCGGTTCGGTGGATGGTGCTGTGTGCACTTTTCGAAGGATGGATCCCAGTCGGTCCGGGGCTGTGCGATGCGGGGGGTTGGGGGTGGTCTGCCGGGCATTGGGATGACAACCCAACTCGAGATGGGGGCTTTTGGCGGGTGGAATAGTGGGGACCAATTGGAGGTTTGCTTAGTGGAGATGCAAATGTCATGGTACAACTATATAGACACTCAATCGTTATGTTACTTTTTAATAGGACGTTTACAAACATATATTTTGATAAAAATAATTGAAAGGTGTGTCTCATTATGGTAAGTGGTGAAATAAGTATAGCCAGTTACAATTGTAATGGCTTAGCAGATAATAAGAAAAGACGATCAGTATTTACCTGGCTAAAAGAGAAGGATTATAATATCTACTGTTTACAGGAAACCCATTCAACAGTTTTAGATGAAGTTTTGTGGAAAAAGAACTGGGGGGGCGAAATATATTTCTCCCATGGGCAAAGAAATTCAAAAGGGGTGATGGTTTTAATTAATAATAACTTTGATCCAAATGTGCAACTTGTCCAAACAGATCCTCAAGGTAGATGGATTATTTTAAATATGTTATTGGACAATAAACATATATGGCTTATTAACCTATACGGTCCGAATAATGATGATCCAAGCTTCTTTGACAATATATATAAGAATGTATCAACTCTACAAGCAACACTAGACTCTATTATTATAGTGGGAGATTTTAATACGGTCTTAAATACCTCTATGGACCGGAAAGGAAATCACACTACAAACTATCACCCTCAGGCACTTAAGGAAATCAGGAATGTCATGGATATATTGGAATTAGTGGATATATGGAGACTTAAATACCCTGACCTAGTGAGATATACATGGCGGAGGCTTAATCAAGCTAGTCGCCTTGACTACTTTCTTATATCATTCTCTCTGGCACCAAAAGTTAAAAAGTGTTTGATAGGGGACAGAATGCGGTCGGACCATCACATAATTGGCATATATATTACTCTTACAGAATTTCCACGTGGGCGAGGATATTGGAAATTTAATCAAAGCCTACTAGATGATAAATTGTTTAGAACTAGGACAGAAGAATTTAGAACTGACTTTTTTAGACATAACATAGGTACAGCAGATCCCCATATTGTATGGGACACTTTTAAGTGTGCCTTTAGAGGCCATGCAATTCAGTACTCATCTATAAAACAAAAGCAATTCCGATCAAAAGAGTCCATATTAACAAAGGAAATTGAAGGACTAACAGTACAGTTAGATAACAATAAAAACGGTACCATAGAGGCACAGAATAAGTTAGAGGAAAAACAAAAAGAAATGGAGGAACTTATTCAAGAAAGATCCAGTGTAATATATTACAAAAATAAAGCTAACTGGATGGAATATGGGGAAAAATGCACCAAATTCTTTTTCAATCTTCAATATAGAAATGCTACCAAAAAAAACGTATTAAAACTTGTTACAAATGATGGAGTCACGCATGAATCACCAAATGATATTTTGAAAGAGGAAGTAAAGTACTTTAAGAATATATTTTCGTTTCAGGCTCCTCCATCTCCACTAACTGAAACTAATTGTATGGATTTTTTCCCTAATAATAATGTAAAATTAACATTTGTACAGAAAGACTCATGTGAAGGCCTAATTACAGAGGAGGAACTACTTGATGCAATTGGGGCCTTTAAGGATGGGAAAACTCCAAGACTGGATGGCATACCAGTGGAAGTATACAAACATTTTTTTTATATACTCAAAGGACCACTATTAGCTTGTTTTAACCACTCCTATATAAATGATAGATTATCAGACACGCAACAAGAAGGTGTGATATCATTATTACTGAAACAGGACCCAAGTGGTATATATAAAGATCCAGTCCATTTAAAAAATTGGAGACCTCTTACACTTCAGTGTTGTGATGCAAAAATCCTAGCAAAATGCTTGGCGCATAGAATAAAAAAAGTTTTGTCAGATATTATTCATCCTAATCAGACAGGTTTTTTACATGGACGATACATTGGAGATAATATAAGGCAAGTACTGGAAACAATAGAACACTATGAAATATCGGGGACACCAGGCCTGGTTTTCATAGCTGATTTTGAAAAGGCTTTTGATAAAGTACGACTGGAGTTTATATATAAATGCCTAGAATATTTCAATTTTGGGGAATCTCTTATAAAATGGGTAAAAATTATGTATAGTAACCCTAGGTGTAAAATAGTAAATAATGGCTACATCTCAGAAAGTTTTAAACTATCTAGAGGAGTAAAACAAGGTTGTCCACTATCGGCATATCTATTTATTATTGCCATCGAAATGTTAGCTGTTAAAATTAGATCAAACATTAATATTAAGGGATTAGAAATCCAGGGCCTAAAAACTAAGGTGTCATTGTACGCTGATGATTCATGTTTTCTTTTAAAACCACAACTAGAATCTCTCCACAGCCTCTTAGAGGATCTAGATACATTTGCTATCCTCTCTGGATTAAAACCAAATTATGATAAATGTACCATATTACGTATTGGATCACTAAAAAATACACATTTTACATTGCCATGTAGTTTACCAATTAAATGGTCTGACGGTGATGTGGACATACTCGGTATACAAATCCCAAAAGAAAGAAATGATCTCACTCCAATAAATTTTTATAGAAAGTTAGCAAAAATAGATAAGATCTTGCTACCATGGAAAGGAAAATACCTGTCTATTTGTGGGAAAATCACCCTGATTAACTCTTTAATCATATCACAGTTTACCTATTTGCTTATGGTTTTGCCTACACCTAGTGACCTGCTTTTTAAATTATATGAACAAAAAATATTCAATTTTATTTGGAACGGCAAGCCAGATAAAATTAAAAGGGCCTATTTATATAACGAATATGAATTCGGAGGGCAGAAATTATTAAATATTAAAGCATTAGACCTCTCACTAAAGGCATCAGTCATACAAAAATTATACTTAAATCCAAACTGGTTCTCTAGTAGATTGGTACGAATGTCTCATCCTATGTTCAAGAAGGGCCTTTTTCCCTTTATTCAGATTACACCTGCTCACTTTCGGTTGCTTGAAAAGGAAATAATCTCCAAAATATCTTTATTTTTTAAACAAGCCTTAGAAAGTTGGTTGCAATTTCAGTTTAATCCACCTGAAAGGACGGAACAAATAGTACAACAAATCTTGTGGTTAAATTCAAATATAGTAATTGATAAAAAAACTGTATTTATCGAAGAAATGTTTAAAAAAGGTATAATTTTTGTGAATGATATCATAAATAGGACTGGTGGAGTAATGTCACACATGCAGCTAACACAGACATATGGAAATGTCTGCTCTACCCAAAATTACAACCAATTAATTGCAGCATTACCACAAAAATGGAAGAGGCAGGTGGAAGGGGATAAAAGTAAGGAACTTGTATGTCGGCCTTATATTAAAGAACATAAATGGTTAAAGAAAAGTGTGATAAATAAAAACATATACCAATTTCATTTAAGGACCAAAAAACTTACAGCTGTGCCATATAAATTGCAAAATAGTTGGGAAGAGATTTTCGATGTACCCATTCCATGGCACATGGTTTATGAATTGATACGCAAAACAACGCCGGATTCAAAACTTCAAATTTTTCAATTTAAATTATTGTACAAAATTCTTGCAACTAATAGAATGTTATATATATGGGGGATACAATCTTCTCAGCTCTGTAGATTCTGCTGTGAGGAGGCAGAGTCATTAGACCATTTATTTTGGTATTGTCCGCATGTAGCTCGTTTTTGGTCACAGGTCCAGGAATGGTTGAAGAATTGCAACATTTGCGTAGAACTAACGCTACAGATAGCAATACTGGGGGATTTGAAAAGCCATAGTCAATCAATCAATAATATAATAATTATTTTAGCAAAAATGTTTATTTTTAATTTACAATCCGTGGAAGCTATGAGAATAGGAAGATTCAAATCTTTTGTGAAGCATCACAGCACAGCTGAAAAATATATGGCAAATAAAAATCCGAAATGGATGATGTTGGAAGATAGATGGGAAAGGTTGAGTGGAGCTGAAGGGTGGGACTAATAACAAGATAAACAATGTAGGGCATACGGGATCTGTGAAATGTGTATAGGTGCGGAGCTATTGTGAAATAGCACAGTTACAAGTGGAAATCAAACTGGATGGACAACAGAAATAGAGGAAGGACTAAGAACAAACAAGAGAGAACTATTATAAAGTAGACTGTGTCTGTAAATGTGTATAAGATGTATAAATTGAAGGTAAAAACAGAAATGTTTATCAGTTTACTCCAATTGGGGGATCGGTGGTAGGGTTTGCAGGGAATAATAATAAAGGTATACTCTTTAAAAAAAGTATGTATGTCTATGTAGGTATGTGTATGTATATATGTGTATATGTATGCATACGTGAATGGATATATATATTTACCCAAAAAAATATGGGGGATTGGAAATGATGCAGACAATTACATTGGAAACAACATTCTTTCCGCAATATTAAGCTGATCCACCCCCCCCCCAAAAAATAAAAAATAATAATAATAATAAAAGAAATTTAAAAAAATGAAATAATGAAAGATAAAAAATAAAAATAAATAATGATGATAAAATATTTGTATCTGGAAACTTTCTGTTTTTGATATTGCTACTATGCAAGTAACCATTTCAATATACTGTTAACACCTTCTGTATCCTGTGCATGTGACAAATCAACTTTTTATTTTATATAGTGTGTGTTTACCAGAGACTAATTTGAAGAACAACATGACCTGCACCAAAGTCAGATGAGGATATAGGCCAAGGACTAGATACTGTATTTTTACCTGGAGTTTTTCCTTATTGTTGGTTACTACTTTCACTGCTTTTAGTCTTGAAATCTTTGGTTGTATACTAAACTAATCACTATGTTTAGCAAATGGCCTCACATGTAAATCTTTAAAGAGATGGGAGGGCCTAAGGCTTAAGAGGGTGTGAACAATGCTGAATGGGTGTAGACAAAGAAAGTTCAAGGACATTTTCTCAACATTCAAAGCAGAATTACTTTTCCATTGTTCTTCAACTGCAGTGTATGATATACCATTTTCTAGCTGAGTCTCTACTTTAATCCCGTGTGGTCCCGTGTGGCTCAGTTGGTAGAGCATGGCGCTTGCAACGCCAGGGTTGTGGGTTCAATTCCCACGGGGGGACCAGGATGAATATGTATGAACTTTCCAATTTGTAAGTCGCTCTGGATAAGAGCGTCTGCTAAATGACTTAAATGTTAAATGTAAATGTAATCCAATGTGAAAAACACATTTTCAAATTTTACAACATAAGACCGAATCGAGGCGGTCGGTCGGTCAAATACGCAGATGATACTACTTTGTATGCCCAAACTGTGGCCACAAAGTTCGAAGCACAGAATCGTCTAGAATGTAAGTGTATGCTGTAGCGTTAAGACTTCCCTTCACTGGAACTAAGGGGCCTAGCCAGAACCATGAAAAACAGCCCCAGACCTTTATTCCTCCTCCACCAAACATTACAGTTGGCACTATGCATAGGGGCAGGTAGCGTTCTCCTGGCATCCGCCAAACCCAGTTATGTCCGTCAGATGGTGAAGCATGATTCATCACTCCAGAGAAGGCGTTTCCACTGCTTCAGAGTCCAATGGCGGCGAGTTTTACACCACTCCAGCCGAAGCTTGGCATTGCGCATGGTGATCTTAGGCTTGTGTGCGGACATGGAAACCCACTTCATGAAGCTCCTGACGAACAGTTGTTGTGCCGACGTTGCTTCCAGAGGCAGTTTGGAACTCGCTAGTGAGTGTTGCAACTAGGGTTGCACATTTTAGGTAATATTCAGAGGTCAAAACTTTCCGTGGGAATTAACGGGAATATATGGGAATTAACGGGAATATATGGGAATGAATATTGATACCATTTAAGATGTTTTTTTGCATTGGATATATTTACCTTATCATAAGTAGACATAATTGCAAATGATTAAATCCTTCCAATAGAAATTTAAAAAACAATTTAGTTACGAATTGAACTTCAATTAAATGAGTTGACTCTTCACATGGGATGATTTTATTTAAAAATATATATATTTTACCTTTAACTAGGCAAGACGGCCTAAGAACAGTGGGTTAACTACTCTGTTCTAGATCATACGATATGCATATTATTATTACTATTGGATAGAAAACACTCTGAAGTTTCTAAAACTGTTTGAATTATATCTGTGTGAGTAAAACAGAACTCATTTGGCAGCAAACTTCCAAACAGGAAATGTTTGGGTGTCTGTGTAAGGCCTTGCCTATTCAATTGCCTTATATTTATGGATCTGTATGCACTTCATACGCCTTCCACTAGATGTCAACAGGCAGTAGAATGTTGAATGGGGTGTCTAGCTTGATGTGAGACCGAATGAGAGCTTTTGGAGTGACAGGTCCGCCTAATTGGCAGTATTTTGCTGCGCACTAGAGAGCACCATATTCTTTTCTGAAATGCGTTAGGTAGACACAACGAAATGATCCGTCTTGGACGTTATTGGATACATATGAGAAAGACATCATAAAGATGGATTTTCAACTGAGTTTGACCAGTTTATTCGACGTTTGTGACTTTTGGAATTTTTCGTTCCATGCGCCAAGAGTTCATGGACATGTGCACTCCACCATGCTCGCCAAAGTTGCTAATTCGACAGAAGAAATGGACATTCTAAAACAAAACAACGATTTATTGTGGAACTAAGACTCCTTGCACTACATTCTGATGGGAGATCATCAAAGGTAAGAGAATATTTATGATGTTATTTCGTATTTTTGTGGAATATGTTGGCTCCAACATGGCGGAGAATGGCTGGGCGCTGTCTCAGATTATTGCATGCTGTACTTTGTACTAAAGTTATTTTTTTTTAATCTAACACAGCGGTTGCATTAAGAACCAGTGTATCTTTCATTTGCTGTACAACATGTATTTTTTAGCAAAGTTTATGATGAGTTTTTTGGTTAGATTACGTGACTGTCCAAAAATCATCTGATGAAGTTGTTCAAAGGTTAGTGATTAATTTTATCTCTATTTGTGGGTTTTGTGAAAGCTATGTTTGCGGTGAAAAAATGGCGTTGTGTGTTTGGCTATTGTGGTGAGCTAACATAAATATATATTGTGTTTTAGCTGTAAAACATTTTAAAAATCGGAAATGTTGGCTGGATTCACAAGATGTTTATCTTTCATTTGCTGTATTGGACTTGTGATTTCATGAAATTATATTATATGATATCCCTGTGGCGCTAGGCTAGGCTATGCTAGTCAGCTTTTTTGATGAGGATGATCCCGGATCCGGGAGGGGGGGGGGGTCGGTAGAGGTTAACTGCCTTGTTCAGGGGCAGAACAACAGATTTTTACCTTGGCAGCTCAGGGATTCGATCTTGAAACTTTTCGGTAACTAGTCCAACACTCTAACCATTAGGCTACCAGCCGCCCCAATTTCACTGAATAAAGGGAATATTGAATGATCCCCAATGATCCATCGCATCTCCCAAAAACGTTTTCAACATACATCTGTATGTCTAGAAATTAATGCTTTGGTTGTCTTCCTCTCAGGCTTCCATGTCTTCTCCCTGGACGACCTCAATGTCCACCTCTTGAACATCAGACTCTGAGGCCTCATCTTCACTGTCACTTTCCAACCCTGTTGAGGATGGCTCGTTGTCAGGCTCAAAAAGCCTCAAATTTGCCCGGATGGCCACCAATCTTTTAACCCTTGTATTGGTCAGCCTGTTGCGTGCTTTGGTGAGTGTGTTCCCAAACAAGGACCAGTTGCGCTCTGAGGCGGCTGATGTTGGTGGGATTTGGAGGATGATGGAGGCAACAGGAGAAAGAGCCTGATCCACAAAGTCCCTTCCACCAGGTGGCTGATGAGATATGTTGGTACGACTGCCATATTGCATCTCCATCCCAAAGCCCTTGCTTGGAAGTGCAATTCGCCAGACTGCCAAGGACCTTGCACTCATCCAGGCCAAGGTGGCAAGACACAGTACTGATGACACCATAGGCCTTGTTGATCTCTGCACCAGACAGGATGCTCTTGCCAGCATAGTTGGGGTCCAACATGTAAGCTGTGGCGTGTATGGGCTTCAGGCAGAAGTCTTTACGCTTTTTGATGTATTTCAGAACTGCAGTTTCCAGTGAAGTGGGCAGGGCAGTACAGATTTCTTCTCTTACATCTGCAAGCAGAGTCTGAGCATCAGACAGGATGGCATTGTCTCCCTCCATCCGTGCAATGGCTACTGCTATAGGTTTCAGGAGTTTCAGGCTGCTTACCACTCTCTCCCAAAATACATAATCCAGGAGGATCCTCTTGATGGGGCTGTCCATATCGGCAGACTGTGATATGGCCATTTCTTGGAGAGACTTCCTCTCCAGGAGACTGTCAAACATGATGACAACACCACCCCAACGGGTGTTGCTGGGCAGCTTCAATGTGGTGCTCTTATTCTTCTCACTTTACTTGGTGAGATGAATTACTGCTATAACTTGATGACCCTTCACATACCTAACCATTTCCTTGGCTGTCTTGTAGAGTGTATCCATTCTTTTCAGTGCCATGATGTCCCTGAGGAGCAGATTCAATGCATGAGCAGCACAGCCAATGGGTGTGATGTGAGGGTAGGAATCCTCCACTTTAGACCAAGCAGGCTTCATATTCGCAGCATTGTCTGTCACTAGTGCAAATACCTTCTGTGGTCCAAGGTCATTGATGACTGCCTTCAGCTCATCTGCAATGTAGAGACCGGTGTGTCTGTGCTCTTGTAGAATACTGGTTGATGGGTTGAGATGTAGTTAATTATTCCTTGCCCACAAACATTCGACCACCCATCAGAGATGATTGCAATACAGTCTGCTTTCTCTATGATTTGCTTGACCTTCACTTGAACTCTGTTGAACTCTGCATCCAGCAAATTAGTAGATAGAGCATGTCTGGTTGGAGGGGTGTATGCTGGGCGAAGAACATTCAGAAATCTCTTCCAATACACATTGTCTGTGAGTATCAGAGGTGAACCAGTTGCATACACAGCTCGAGCAAGACATCAGCATTTCTCTGACTACGTTCCACCATTGAGTCAAAAAAAACTTCTGATTCCAGGAGGACCATGAGCTGTTGCTATCGATAAGGTGTCTGATTCATCAATTTCACCTCGAATAGAAGTAGAGGGACTTTTGTCAGAGGTTGCTTGTTGTGAGCGCTGAGGGAACTTTATGCACTTGGCCAGATGATTCTGCATCTTTGTTGCATTGTTCACATATGATTTGGCACGGTATTTGCAAATGTACACAGCTTTTCTTTCTACATTAGCTCCAGTGAAATGGCTCCACACATTAGATAGTGCCCGTGGCATTTTCCAGTAAAGATTAGGGAAAAAATGAATACAAATTGAATTAAATACAATTCCATGTACAGATAAATAGTTAAGCAGTTAGATTTTGTAAGATAAATGTTTTAAAATGAAACATGTATGGAAGCAGGTGACTTCACACTCAGTTAGCAGGCTCAAGCAAGCTAAAACCCACATGGTAGCAAAAACTAACTAGCAGAAATTGTTAACAAGTTAGAAATGATTTAAACACTTTGCTGTAGGCTAAAAAAAATCATGTCATAGAAAATATATTCACCCCACCTAGTATTGTGATCAAAACTTACCAGAAAGCATGTAGTCCTTGGCTCAGACAGTGTAGTAGTGTGCTCAAAAGCATCTCATTAGCGTGCAAGATCTTGAGAATCAGCTGTACATGTGATGGAAGAATGCACTGTGCATGCGGAGGGTTGCAATTCCATTAAATTGGGGATATTTTAACCAAAATATGCCACAAGACCTAGAATTGCCTTGTGTATCCCACAAAAAAGGTTCACTGTTATAAGCTAACTTTTTTAATGAAATTCACAAAATTCCCAGGCTTAACTTCCCATAGAAAATTTCCCGGAAATATCTCGGAAAGTTTCCGACCCTTTGCAACCCTAGTTGCAACCGAGGACAGACGAGTTCTGTGAGCTTGTGTGGCCTACCACTTCACGATTGAGCCGTTGTTGCTCCTAGACGTTTCCACTTCACAATAACAGCACTTACAGTTGACCGGGGCAGCTCTAGCAGGGCAGAAATTACGAACTGACTTGATGGAAAGGTGGCATCGTATGACGTTGAAAGTCACTGAACTCTTCAGTAAGGTCATTCTACTGTCTATGGAGATTGCATGGCTGTGTGCTCCATTTTATACACCTGTCAGCTCTACATCCCAGGAGAGAGGGAGGTTTAGCTTGTCAGCCAGCAGTAACTAACTTTTCTCCTAACCATGTAATATCTAACACTACACCACACCAGACAGACAGCTCAGATGACACTTTACTGGGTGTAAAGTCAGCTACCAAATCAGAGGAATCTGACAGGACAGATAACTTCTCTTCCACCGTATTTCACCTTTTTTTCCGATGATGACCATCTACCACTCCCACTGTAATCAGACAAACAAGGCCCGAAAAGGCCCATATACTAACTCCAAAACTACCTGGCAAACGTCACATTGTCCTGCAATCAGCGTTGTTTTTAGCCTGTTACAACAGATACATGTGGATTTGATAACTTTTCAGAAACGCACATAGAATCACTTGAAAAGTGAAATATACTTGACGTGTAAAAAGACGCTTTATCACCGCATGCTCGCTGAGGTTTTATTAATTAGTGAGTCCATCTCTAGTAAGGCTTTAGAACAGGATGACAGAATGAGGCAGAGAAAAGTGTAGAGTGTATAGGTAG
Source organism: Salvelinus alpinus (assembly GCF_045679555.1). NCBI lineage: Eukaryota > Metazoa > Chordata > Actinopteri > Salmoniformes > Salmonidae > Salvelinus > Salvelinus alpinus. The sequence goes on along the minus strand of NC_092100.1, from coordinate 36,399,433 downwards.
TACAGTGGTTGCTCAACTCAAAGTTCTGCAATTATGCTGCGGGACAGAGGTAATTTGTGGTTTAGTACGGTACCCTGCGTCACTACTTCATTGCTCCAGACCAGCGCAAGGGGGAGTTAGAGCATGGATTATGCTTTTGGGTACCAAGGCGCTACTGTGTCTCTAACTGACAATGAATGGGGCGGCATAAGCCAAAATAGAAACTGATAATTGTGCACGACTTCAGTATTACTTACTAAAACTGTTGTTACACTAAGGTTTTTATTCTAAGAGAAACAGACTACAATTAGTGTGTGGAAATGTTAGGATTATTTAGCTCTTACTGTAGTACTGTAGCCTACTCCCAACCGGTCTCATTGTACAGTGGTCTAAAACACTGCATCGCAGTGCAAGCTGTGTTGCTACAGATGCCAGCCGTGACCGGGAGACCCATGACGTGACGGTAGGCTTTTGGTTTCTCTCCCTCTAAAAACAGAAATAAATAATTCTAAATAACAAACTGGCTATATTTACAAATTAGTAACAATGCCTCACCCCATATTCAAGAATGGCCTTTCTCGCTCATTTTACATTATTTGAAAACAAAGTAATCTCCAAAATGTATTTATTTTTTTAAATAAAGCGATTAATAATAATAATTTAGAATTATATAAAAGCCCCTTGGATATTCTCACAGATATATTATTAACCCTGTTATTAGCATATATATTGGTCATATTGGTCATGGCTCCCGAGTGGCGCATAATGGAATTTCCTTGCAGTTCTCCAGCTGAATCCACTGAAATAGCGGTGGGCGCACGAGGTTCAAGGCACGAGGGCAGGGGGCACGGGATGGGCCGCAGAGCCGCACACAGAAGACGGACCTAGCCCATGGGGAAGGGAGGAGGTTGTTTTCTCCAGTAGATTTTCCATTCCTACTGAATGCCCTAATCTGCTCACTTAAATGAATAGAGATCCTGGTCACGGTGCTACAGTATGTTACAGCATAATCAAAATGAGGACAATCAGAGATTGTCGTGGAATTATTCAGTCAATAATAATTCTCAAATACCAGAGCATGTGCGTTCAAATAGACTTTTATTACATAACATAACACAAGCCGAGCTGATTCATGAAACAACTGCCTTCCCAATCTTGGCACAGACTTCTTATACCTTTGTCCTCCTTACGTCATACTGATAGTAACTCCTCTTAATGGTTCATCCCCTCTGGCATTTAGCCACTATTACCTTATTGCCTTGCACTAAGTTTAGTTTCATATTAGGGCATGGAACCTGTAGAGCCACAGAAATAGTTCATGCATGTAGGACCATAGTAACAGACCTTGGCACTCTACAGAAATAACCATACATGTCATACTGCTAACTCCTCCGAAAGGGACACCTGCAGACTGGAAAAGACCCAAGAGGTGTAACCATAGCAACAGTACATAGTTGGCCATAACCCAGTTACAGGAATCACCAATTGTGTCTAAACCCCAGACAGGTGCATGTCTAATGGTGTCTAATGACCCAGAGCACATATAGAGTGCACTAGTTTTGCTGGCTCCTTCTGAAATAAATAATTGACACATATGTACTGAAAAATTCACAAAACAATCTGCTGTATACTTCTGGCTTATTGTAAACTGAAAGTCACACCTTTCCAGTTCTCATCCCGCCCCAAACTCCACCCTTAACACAGTTACCATTCAAAAACGAGCTGTTTATCTAAAAAAAAAAAGACATTGCGACCAAAGAGAACAGATGAAATGGACATCCTTTTCATCAAGCCAGCTTCTTTCTATGGTGCCATCTGTTCCAGGGTTAGGACCGTAACCACGAGAGGACTTGAAAATGAGCCAGAGCTGAGAGGATCACAAAAACTAAAAGGTATTTTGGTTTCAGTGTATTTTCTTCAAAAATTAATTGTATATAGCCTATCAATGTGTAGGAATACTGTGTTATAAAATCTATAATTAAATAAAGGTTAAATAAAAATGATTGTGTACTAAAAATGTGAATGTGTTTTTGCAGAGCATACAAACAACCATCCAACAATCATCCGTGGAGATCAGTGGACAAAGGGCTGGACAACGGGCCGCACCGATTATTATGGCTTTATTCAGATTACAATCGCTCGCTTTTGTTTTTTTGAAAACAAAATCATCTCCAAAATATCGTTATATATTATCAAGTTGATGGCACAGTCCTATAGCCCGGCACCTACATAAAGCTGAGTGACTCAATCATTCAGGGCTTTGGATCAGAATAAATAAGTACCAACATTCTTTCTGATAGTCTTTAATAAAGAAATGTTTTGGTTATCCTGACCTGGACACCATGTACAGTATTATAATAGCCCATTATGGGCTGTTAGCAGGACAACATACCTTAACCAACACCTCTCTTTATTTTGATACTTTGTGGATGGGGTCTCCTGAGTGGGGTCTCCCGAGTGCCACAGATGCAGGTTCGATACCCGTGCCGGTCGCCACCGGGCGACCCATATGTAATTATTGGCGGCAACATGAGTCTCACTCAAGCGGTGTAAGTCTTATTTATTTAAAGAGCATATTGAAGCATATTGAAGCAATAGTCTACCCGCTGTGGTCAACTATTTTAGCAAGCATGGGGACTGGTCTTGATAAATCAATTAGATTTTTATTTTCACAGAATCTCAGTTTAGGTATTGGTTAGACTACAATTATACAATTAGGGTGTGGAAACATTATGCTCTTAGTACTGTAGCCTACTCCCGACCGTCACGTTGTATAGCGCCATATTTTCCATTCCATCTAAAAACTCAACGGACACTGAAAGCTTAACCTGTCTGGGAACGGGGTTCTCTCGCCAACAGCCAATGAAATCGCAGGGCGCCAAATTCAATCAAATCAAATTTCTCAAACATACAAGTATTAGGCACCATTTTAAAGATAAAATTCTCATTAATCCAGCCACAGTGTCTGATTTCAAAAAGGCTTTACAGCGAAAGCTCCACAAATGATTATGTTAGGTCACCACCAAGTCACAGAAAAACACAGCAATTTTTCCAGCCAAAAAGAGTTGTCACAAAAAGCAGAAATAGAGATCAAATTAATCACTAACCATTGATGATCTTCATCAGATGACACTCATAGGACTTCATGTTACACAATACATGTATGTTTTGTTCGATAAAGTGAATATGTATATCCAAAAATCTAATTTTACATTGGCGTGTTATGTTCAGTAGTTCCAAAAAATGCGGTGATTTTGCAGAGAGCCACATCAATTCACAGAAATACTCATAATAAACATTGATAATAGATACAACTATTACACATGGAACTTTAGATAAACCTCTCCTTAATGCAACCGCTGTGTCAGATTTCAAAAAAACTTTACGGAAAAAGCATAATCTGAGTACGGCGCTCAGAGCCCAAAACAGCCAAAGAAATATCCGCCATGTTGTGCAGTCAACATTAGTCAGAAATAGCATTATAAATATTCACTTACCTTTGATGATCTTCATCAGAATGCACTCCCAGGAATCCCAGTTCCACAATAAATATTTGATTTGTTCGATAAAGTTCATAATTTATGTCGAAACACCTCCTTTTGTTAGGGCGTTTATTAAAACAAATCTAAACTCACGAGGCGCGGGCAAGTCCAGCGGAAATGTCGGACGAAAATTCCCAAAAATTATATTACTGGTAGTAGAAACATATCAAACGATGTATAGAATCAATCTTTAGGGTGTTTTTATCATAAATGTTCAATAATGTCCCAACCGGAGAATTCCTTTGTCTGTAGAAAAGCCATGGAACGAAAGCTACTCCTCACATGAACGAGCGTCAAGAGTTTGCGGCACTCTGCCAGACCACTGACTCAAAGAGCCCTTATGAGCCCCTCCTTTACAGTAGAAGCCTCAAACAAGTTTCTAAAGACGGTTGACATCTAATGGAAGCCTTAGGAAGTGCAAAATGACCCCATAGACACTGTGTATTCAATAGGCCAAGCTTTGAAAAACTACAAACCTCAAATTTCCCACTTCCTGGTTGGATTTTTCTCAGGTTTTCGCCTGCCATATGAGTTCCGTTATACCCCCTATACAGACATCATTCAAACAGTTTTAGAAATTTCAGAGTGTTTTCTATCCAAATCTACTAATACTATGCATATTAGCAACTGGGACTGAGTAGCAGGCAGTTTACTCTGGGCATGCTTTTCATCTGTTGGTAACAGTAACAGTAAAGACAACCAATCCCCTCCTGGTTCAAGAGCCCTGCTGTCTAATATTTGTTTCTGCAGCAAACCATTTGTGATAGTTGTACAACTTTATGAGCTGGGGTGTCTGTCCTTGCATTAGTTTATGTTCGCTTGCGCATCTTAGCATTTAGCTAGCATCCGCTATGGGAATTCGCTAGTACTTTGTTAGCGTTATTATTATTATTTATTTTTACTTTTGGAAAAAAATAGCGCCCCCTTCTGTGCACTGCCAGTAATACCGTAAACCCCGGTTTGGTACAGTAATAGTAATTAGATATGAAAACCTGGATAACGCCCAACCCTAATTAACACACTGATCCCACTATGTGTGACACACCCCTCACCCATTGGGTGAGCGGGTCATGTCATAAACATGATCGAACTAGCCTGGAAACTACAGTGCAACATGTAATACAACATGTGTTTTCCTATAGCCAGGACGGTGCATTCTTGTGGAACTCACCGGGGTTGTGTATGCGGTCAAGCAGCTTGACCGAGCGGGTGCTGACCACGCCCCCGACGTGAACCAAGAAGCCAGGGGGGAAACAGGTCAACGTGAAGATGGGGAACTCCTGAAAAGATACAAATAGGGTCAGTTACAATAAAAGTCAGGTTAGGAGTCAGGGTTCAAACCTGTCTCCGGGACATCTGGTTACAAGGGAAACAGTAGAATTAAGGATTGGCATGCTCAACCCTGTCTTCTTCAACCAATAACATGCAGGGTTGTAAGGGCATAAGATAGAAGAGAAAACCCCATACTGACTTATAGTCTCTGCCCACACATATATACAGTGCCTTCGGGAAGTATTCAGACCCCTTGACATTTTCAAATTTTGTTAGGTTACAGCCTTATTCTAAAATGAATTCTCATCAATCCTCATCAATCCTCATCAATCTACACACAATACCCAAAAATGACAAAGCAAAAACAGTTTTTTAGAAATGTTTATTAAAAATTAAATGTACATAATTACTCAGACCCTTTACTCAGTACTTTGCTAAAGCACCTTTGGCAGTGATTACAGCCCTGAGTCTTCTTGGGTATGACGCTACAAGCTTGGCACAATTGTATTTGGGGAGTTTCTCCCATTCTTCTCTGCAGATCTTTCCATGTTCTGTCAGGTTGGATGGGGAGCATTGCTGCAGAGCTATTTTCAGGTCTCTCCAAAGATGTTAGATCGGGTTCAAGTCCGGGTTATGGCTGGGCCACTCAGACTTGTCCCGAAGTCACTCCTGCGTTGTCTTGGCTGTGTGCTTAGGGTCGTTGTCATATTGGAAGGTGAACCTTCACCCCAGGCTGAGGTCCTCAGCGCTCTGGAGCAGGTTTTCATCAAGGATCACTCTGTATTTTGCTCTGTTCATCTTTCCCTCGATCCTGACTAGTCTCCCAGTCCCTGCCGCTGAAAGACATCCCCACAGCATGATACTGCCATCACCATGTTTCACCGTAGGGATGGTGCCAGATTTCTTCCAGACGTGACGCTTGGCATTCAGGCCAAAGAATTCAATCTTGGTTTCATCAGACTAGAGAATCTTGTTTCTCATGGTCTGAGTCTTAGGTGCCTTTTGGCAAACTCCAAGTGGGATGTCATGTGCCTTTTACTGAGGAGTGGCATCCATCTGGCCACTCTACCATAAAGGCCTGTTTGGTGGAGTGCTGCAGAGATGGTTGTCCTTCTGAAAGGTTCTCCCATCTCCCTCGAGGAACTCTAGAACTCTTTCAGAGTGACTATCGCGTTCTTGGTCACCTCCCTGACCAAGGCCCTTCTCCCCAGATTGCTCTGTTTGGCCGGGCGGCCAGCTCTAGGAAGAGTCTTCGTTGTTCCAAGCTTCTTCCACTTAAGAATTATGGTGGCCACTGTGTTCTTGGGAACCTTCAATGCTGCAGAAATGTTTTGGTACCCTTCCCCAGATCTGTGCCGACACAATCCTGTCTCGGAGCTCTATAGACAATTCCTACAACCTCATGGCTTGGTTTTTGCTCTGACATGCACTGTCAACTGTGGGACCTTATACAGACAGATGTGTGCCTTTACAAGTCATGTCCAATCAATTGATTGGGGGAGGTGACCAAGAACCGGATGGTCACTCTGACAGAGCTCCAGAGTTCCTCTGTGGAGATGGGAGAACCTTCCAGAAGGACAACCATCTCTGCAGCACTCCACCAAACAGGCATTTATGGTAGAGTGGCCAGACAGAAGCCACTCCTCAGTAAAAGGCACAACAGCCCGCTTGGACTTTGCCAAAAGACATCTAAAGGACTCTTAATGGGAGAAACTCCCAAATACAGGTGTGCCAAGCTTGTAGTGTCATACCCAAGAAGACTTGAGGCTACAATCGCTGCCAAAGGTGCTTCAACAAAGTACTGAGTAAAGGTTCTGAATACTTATGTAAATATACATATTTTTTCATACATTTGCAAAAAAATCTAAAAACCAGTTTTTGCTTCGTCATTATGGAGTAAATGTGTGTAGATTGATGAAGTAAAAAATAATACATTTCAGAATAAGGCTGTAACGTAACAAAATGTGGAAAAAGTCAAGGTGTCTGAATACTTTCCGAATGCACTGTAAGGAGAGGATACCACTGTAAACTGTTGAGAAGCAGTGCAACTAAAGACTAAAACACCTGAGCAGAACTCAGGCAGGAAAGAGAGGTTTGCTAGAAGCATCCAGAATAAACACTGTGTGTGTGTGTGTGTGTGTGTGTGTGTGTGTGTGTGTGTGTGTGTGTGTGTGTGTGTGTGTGTGTGTGTGTGTGTGTGTGTCATACCCTGGTGTTTACAAATATACCAGAGGATGAGGCTCCCTGAGAGGAAGGAGTGGTCAAGAAGATGGAGAGACGGAACATTATTCACTCTAACATAATCATACTTCACCCTCACAAACTCTTCACAATTCACCCTTTCACACAGCTAAATGCAGTGCAGTGTGTGTCCGGTGTGTGTGCTTACCCTCTGCTCCAGAGCTGATTGGGTATGTTGTCTGAGGAGGGTCTTCAGAGGCCCAGCCTCTTTTCCAACGCTGCCCCCACTCCCCATCCCTGATAGGACGAGAGAACAACACTTCACCAATCACATCGCTTCATCACAGAAAGCTGGCATTCGTCGACAACCACAAGTATGTAAGTAGCCTTGCACGAGCCTTAGCTTGTGCGAGCTGGAACACCTCGACAACCATGCAAATCCCAGATGAATAGTGTCACTTAGACTACTAAGCTAATATCTACATAGCATGTATCATACACCTTTGTTAATGACAACATTCCCATAAATCTACCTGTGAGGATAGAGAAAGTTCACATAGCTGCTTTATTATCCCCTCTGTACACTACAGCATACTACGCCACCATAGAGACTTGCAAATGGGGGTGATTGTGGGGGGTCTGGACATGCCTTAAACCACACATTGGGGTAGAGAAACATGGGCAGGGGGTCACTCCAGGGCAGTTAGTATCGGGGCCAGAGACCAGCAGGGAAGAACATTTCACCCAGGTTAAGTGGGGTAAAGTTTGAGAGGAGCACATTTATGGCTGTTAGAGGTTGTAGATACAGTTTGTAAAAGGTGTTTTAGTGCTTCATGACTTCTGAACTCTGTGCCCTACCAGAGACTTTAATAAAGGCTATTTAAGTGTAACAAGTGTTATAAGGGGTGTTGTTGGGCTTCATGAGTCCTGCAGGCTGTTATAGTGTTAGAGACAGTTATAGACCTTCATAACCGTCCTACCGGAGGCCGCCAGCATCAGCTCTTCACTGAATGATACAGTCTTTCTCAACACAGACCCCTCTGATTGGACAGAGGGAAGAGGGGGTGGGGTGTAGGCTCTGAGGGCAGACCCAATGCTGCACAGGATTAGCCCAGAGGAAGGAAGGGACGGGGAATCGAAGGAGGGGGTGGGGGAACTGGGACAGAGGAAGACCCCAGGACGAGACACAAACCTCTCTGCAGAGAAAGAGGTGAAGAGAGAGAGAAAGAGAGAGAGAGGCAGGAGGTAGGGAGACAGAAAACAAGGATAAAAACAAGAAAACAGCAAGAAAAGCAGAAAAGAAAGAGACAGTGGAGGAGAGTCACATGATTTGAAATCTGACAGGGGAAAAAAAGGAAGGGAAATAAAACTCCTTTAGGAAGAAGGGAGTTGGGGAAGAAAGGAAGTGAGGGGGATCAAAGGGTGTATTTCCACCAGTAGGGGGAGCCATGTCCTGTGCGGGTTATTATGTGGTGAACACCAGAACTCTATGGTCAACAGCTGTTGTCAGTGTGATTCTAACAAAATGACTTGAAATAAATCAATAAAACAATGAACTGGGATAGCAAAATAAACAACACAGTGAGTTTCTGAGTGGGGATGAGGAAAGGTGCAGAGAGGGGAGGAGAGGGTGAGGAGGGTGGTGAGGTCTTACCAATCCTGGGTGTCAGACTGAGGTCTGTGTCTGAGGAGGAGGACTGGCGACTGCATGGCTTGGATGGAGAGAAGGGAGGAGGAGAGGAGGAAGGAAGGGTTCTGAGAGGCGTGGGGGGGCCGGAGAGGGGATGGGGGGGGTCCTCACTGAACACGGGCCTGCCAGGAGAACACACACACCCATCAGTCAGTGTGGGTGTGGTGTGGAGAGATGCTTTGCTGATAGATGTATGTGAAGTGTGTGGAGTGCAAATTACTTGGCCGTGGAACAGAAAGCCAAGCACATGAAGCGTAAGCACAGTGTTTCCCTTAGATTAATTTAGCAGCAGTGGGGGCCACCGCTGCTAAAGCATTGCCGCCACTCCAAAACATCTGACTAAAATAGGTGCTTCAACAAAGTACTGAGTAAAGGGCATGGCCGATTTAATTAGGGCCGATTTCAAGTTTTCATAACAAATCGGTAATCGGCATTTTTGGACACATTTTTGGATTCTAATTAAGTCTATGATTTGATAGAGCAGTCTGACTGAGCGGTGGTAGGCAGCAGCAGGCTCGTAAGCATTCATTCAAACAGCACTTTCCTGCGTTTGCCAGCTGCTCTTCGCTGTGCTTCAAGCATTGTGCGATTTATGACTACAAGCCTATCAACTACCGAGATTACGCTGGCAATACTATGGTGCCAATAAGAAAATCCAATAGTCAAAGGTATATTAAATACAAATGGTAGAGGGAGAAATAGTCAGATAATTCCTATAATAACTACAACCTAAAACTTCTTCACTGGGAATATTCTAGACTCATGTTAAAAGGAACCACCAGCTTTCATGTTCTGAGCAAGGAACTTAAACGTTAGCTTTTTTACATGGCACATATTGCACGTTTACTTTCTTCTCCAACACTGTGGATTTGCATTATTATAACCAAATTGAACATGTTTCATTATTTATTTGAGACTAAGTTGATTTTATTTACATATTATATTAAGTTCAAATAAAAGTGTTCATTGAGTATTGTTGTAATTGTCATCATTACAAATATATATATAAAAATCGTCCGATTAATCGGTATCAGCTTTTTTTGGTCCTCGAAATATCGGTATCGGCGTTGAAAAACCATAATCGGTCGACCTCTAGTCTGAATACTTATGTAAATGTGATATTTAAGTAAAAATAAATAATACATTTAAAAAAATTCTAAAACCTGTTTTTGCTTCGCCATTATGGAGTATTATGTGTAGATTGATGGGAGGGAAAACTATTTAAACAATTGTAAAATAAGGCTGTAACGTAACAAAATGTGGAAAGAGTCAAGGGGTCTGAATAGTTTCCAAATGCACTGTATATATAGTACCAGTCCAAAGTTTGGACACACCTACTCAATTAAGGGTTTTTCTGAAGTTTGACTATTTCTACATTGTAGAACACTAATGAAGACATCAAAACCATGAAATAACACATATGGAATCATGTAGTACCCAAAAATGTGTTAAACAAATCAAAATATATTGTGAATGAGATTCTTCAAAGTAGCCACCCTTTGCCTTGATGACAGCTTTGAACACTTGGCATTCTCTCAACCAGCCTCATGATGAAAATTCCAATGTGAACAGTTCCTATTTGGGTAAACCAAAATGTTTTTATATGTAGGTATCAGTATTTTGTCTCCCCCATACCCCAACTTCTTATCTTGCCAAATTTTTAAGGAGTTTTGTTTACACACCTCCTTGACGGTATACATTTTCCATACCTGGAATGCATGGATTTTTACAAATTATCTTTGAAAGACAGGGTCCTGAAAAAGGGACATTTCTTTTTTTGCTGAGTTTACTAAAAGGACACCAATAATAAGAAGAGACTGGCTTGGGCCAAGAAACACGAGCAATATGGACATGAGACCAGTGGAAATATGTCCTTTGGTCCCCAAAAAAAAAACTTAGGGTTCCAACCGCCGTGTCTTGGTGAGACACAGAGTAGGTGAACGGAAGATCTCTGCATGTGTGTTTCCCACTGTAATGCATGGGGGGAGGAGGTGTGATGGTGCTTTGCTGGTGACACTGTCTGATTTATTTAGAATTCAAGGCACACTTAACCAGCATGGCTACAACAGCATTCTGCAACGATACACCATCCCATCTGGTTTGCGCTTAGTGGGACTATCATTTGTTTTCAACAGGACAATGACCCAAACACACCTCCAGGCTGTGTAAGGGAAATTTGACCAAGAAGGAGAGTGATGGAGTGCTGCATCAGATGACCTGGCCTCCACAATCATCTGACCTCAACCCAATTGAGATGGTTTGGAATAAGTGACAAGGGAAAACATATGTGGGATCTCCTTCAAGACTGTGGGAAAAGCATTCCAGGTGCAGCTGGTTGAAAGAATGCCAAGTATGTGAACATTTTTGTTATTTTTTAATTTAACCTTTATTTAACCTAGACAAGTCAATTCTTATTTACAATAATGGCCTACACCGGCCAAACCCAGACGACACTGGGCCAATTGTGCGCCCCCCTATGGGACTCCCAATCACGGCCGGTGGTGATACAGCCTGGATCAAGACAAAGGGTGGCTACTTTGAAGAATCTAAAATATATTTTGATTTGTTGAACACTTTTTTGGTGACTACATGATTCCATGTGTTATTTCACTGTTTTGATGTCTCCACTATTATTCTACAATATAGAAAATAGTAAAAATAAAGAAAAACTCTTGAATGAGTAGGTGTGTACAAACTTTTGACTGGTACTGTGTGTGTGTATGTGTGTGTGTGTGTGTATATATATGTATAATTTATTTTAAAAAATGGGGGGGGGGGTGTAAACTTTTCAGTGTAAACTTAAATGACTAAAACCAGATAAAGTTTAGAAAGATAATGGACCTATATACACTGAACAAAAATACAAATGCAACAATTTCAAATGTCACGGAGTTAAAGTTCATATAAGGAAATCAGTCAATTTAAATAAATTCATTAGGCCCTAATCTATGGATTTCTGCACTGTCGGAACTACAAGCACAAGCATTTTGCTACACTCGCATTAACATCTGCTAACCTATGTGTATGTGACCAATAAAATTTGATGACTGGGAATATAGATATACACCTGTTGGTAAAAAAAAAAAAAAAAGGGGCGTGGATCAGAAAACCAGTCAGTATCTGGTTCAACCACCATTTGCCTCATGCCATTTGACACATCATTTGACACATCTCCTTCACATAGAGTTGATCAGGTTGTTGATTGTGGCCTGTGGAATGTTGTCCCACTCCTCTTCAATGGCTGTGCAAAGTTGCTGGATATTGACGGGAACTGGAACACGCCGTCGTTCGAGTCGATCCAGAGCATTCCAAACATGCTCAATGCCTGCCCATACCATAACCTCACCGCCACCATGAGGCATTCTGTTCACATCAGCAAACCGCTCGCCCACACAACGGTACAGTTGAAACCGGGATTTATCCTTGAAGAGCACACTTCTCCTGGGTGCCAGTTGCCATTGAAGCATTTGCCCACTGAAGTCTGTTACGACACCGAACTGCAGTTGGGTCAAGACCATGGTGAGGAGGACAAGCACGCAGATGAGCTTCCCTGAGACTGTTTTTGACAGTTTGTGCAGAAATTCTTCAGTTGTGCAAACCCACAATTTCATCAGCTGTCCAGGTGGCTGGTCTCAGACGATCCCACAGGTGAAGAAGCCGGATGTAGAGGTCCTGGGCTAGTTACACTTGGTCTACGGAGGCCAGTTAGATGTACTGCCAAATTCTCTAAAATGAACATCCAATTCTCTGGCAACAGCTCTGGTGGACATTCCTGCAGTTAACATGCCATAATACGCCCTCTCAAAACTTTAGACATCTGTGGCATTGTGTTGTGTGACAAAACTAAACATTTTGAGTGGCCCCAGCACAAGGTTCACCTGTGTAACGAGCATGCCATTTAATCAGTTTCTTGATATTCCACACCTTTCAGGTGGATGGATTATCTTGGCAAAGGAGAATTACTCACTAACAGGGATGTATACAAATTGGTGCACAAAATGTGAGAGAAATAAGCTTTTTGTGCATATGTAACATTTCTGTGATCTGTTATTTCAGCTGATGAAACATGGGACCAACACTTTACATGTAGCGTTGATATTTATATTTAATCATTTATTTTACCCCCTTTTCTCCCCAATTTCGTGGGATCCAATTGGTAGTTACAGTCTTGTCTCATCGTTGCAACTCCCGTACGGACTCAGGAGAGGCGAAGGTCGAGAGCCGTGCGTCTTCCGAAACACAACCCAACCAAGCCGCACTGCTTCTTGACACAATGCCCACTTAAGCTGGAAGCCAGCTCCACGCTGACACGGTCGCCGGGTCAGCGTGGAGCTGGCTTCCAGCTGCGCCCGGTCCACGCCCGGTCCGCCACAGGAGTCACTAGTGCGCGATGGGAGAAGGACATCCCTGCCGGCCAAACCCTCCCCTAGCCAATTGTGCATCGCCCCATGGGTCTCCCGGTCACGTCCGGCTGCGACAGAGCCTGTACTCGAATCCAGAATCTCTAGTGGCACAGCTAGCACTGTGATGCAGTGGCTTAGACCACTGCGCCACTCGGGAGGCCTCGTTGATATTTTTGTTCAGTATATTTTTTTATATATAAGATTATCTTTCAGAACTAACAGTCAGGGAGAAACTAAATTACCAAATTTACATGGCATGGGGCCCCCATTGATTTAGTTATAATGTTTAAGTGACTCAGCATAAGAACACGGCACAAGCCATGGCAAAATGTGTAGAATTGCAGGAAATTTGCTTTAAAACAGCAACAGTTTGTCTCTGCGGCCAAGAGGGCTTCTAAAATCTTGGGTCGGGGACCGCACCATTGGCCACGCCCACTAACACACGTTTGCAACACCCACCACTTAAGCACCATTTTGATCCAGAAAAAAACTTTACCACCGCTGCTGAAAAAAATTCTACGGAAAACACTGGTAAACAGAAACACAGATACTATATATCCAACTGAGGAGGAAAGCACGGCAGAAACACACACACACACACAACATGGGCCATACCAACACAACACCAAAGGAATGAGCAGTTTCTTGTAGTGGAATTTTCAATTCACTTCCAGAATAGACTGAATTGAAATGGAATTGAGCCCAACAGACTCCTGAGTGACTGCGCCTTGAAGACAAATAAAGTTGACTAAACTAAAACTGGACTAAGAGGGGTGCTGAGGAAAGGTGGAAGGGATGGATCTGCTTGGGTGGGTATCTAATGTCTAACAGTGGGAGTGGCTCTGCCTGTAAGGGCTCTATGATTGGCTGAGGGGGACACAGGAAGAGTTTGGGGCTGTGGATGTCACCATCTTCTCATCTAATGGCAAGGAAGAAGGGGCTCTCTGGGTTACTTTTTATTTTAGGAAGGGGGTGGTAATTATCTCTCTCGTTTCTCTGTCCCTTGCTCTTTTGCTCTGGCTTTCCCTTTCCCCCCCTTTACCTCTGTCTCCTTACCTCTCTTTAATAATCTCTTCCTCCCACTCTATGTACCAGTGAAGACCCATGTAGGAACACAGAAGTTCTGGGACAATATTTCTCTACCTCAATCCCCTTCTCTCTCATTCTCACTCTGAACCAGTAACGATCAGCCTTCCTCTTTCCCTCCCTCCTTCACTCTCCCTCTTTTTCTCTGTCCGTACCAGTGAAGACCAAAGTAGGGACAGAGACAGAGAAGTTCTGGGAGTGGGACAGTCTCTGAGAGCTGCAGGTTGAGTGGACAGGGCTGTTGTGGGTGGAGCGACATCCGTGGGCCAGGGGAGACCTGAACCATTCACCACGCAGAGACGGACAGAGTGGACGAATCCAAACGCACACAGCAAGAGAAGAGCCAATCCGTGTGCAGCAAAGGTAGAGAAGAAGAGAAACACAACACACCACAACATTGCAGCAAAGAAAAATAGAGTACAACAAAAGACAAGACAAAATATGAGGTTCTCTACCCCCTCCTTTTGCATTTTAACATGCACCTACATGCTGTAGCTCCTTTCATCCCTCCCCTCCATCCATTCCCTTTTCCATTCCTCTCTGACCGTGCACTAGCAGTAACAAGCTCATGCATAGCCCTCAGACATATAACTCATCTAGAACTCACTAGAGAACAGAGAGAGAGGGAGGCTGTACAGGGAGGGGGGCTGTGTGTATGTCCCAGATAAGGAATGTAGCCATGTCACATGATTATAATACACAAACACTAGGGCTGGGCAATACAGCCAAAATATCATATCACAATATTTTTCCCAATTTATTTTACGGTATGACTATTTTATGTTTTTGAATAATAAAATAACTTTATATTCTTGATGAGTGGTTAATGACATTAGGGTGGCAACACAAATGAAGTGATTTCAATGGGGCTTTCTCCACTCTGTTTCATACTGTTAAATCCAACCTCAAACAAGGCAGCATAAAACGGGCAAAGAATCTAAGACTAGTTAATTGGTGAACTGTTGGAATCATGGAAATATAATTATTATTGTAATTAAATAGTTGGAATATAGTGGGAAGCACAATGAATACATAGTTGTTTGAACGAATGAATAAGCCAGGGAGGAATTATTGACAGATGACCATAATTGTAATGTTACATTACATGGTTTCTTACCTCATGTAGCTAGCTAGCTAACATATTTATGCTTTGCCTATTCTTCTTTGATTTAGAATATACCGTTGCACAAACAACATGCTTGCTCTGGATGAGTACATTTAGCAAGCTAGCTAGCCCACTAACTAGTAATCAGCATTAGCGGCTAACTCCCTAAGAAATTACAAACTAGCAGACAGTAAGATACACAAACTAATAGTGTACTTATAGAACGCTTGTGGAAAGTAGCATGTCACCAACATCTTGTTGCATCTATCTGACCATGCAGACTGAACAGCAAAAAAGTGCTTGTGACTCAGTGGTCGAGCAACTGCTCTTTCATGTGACAGGGGTCAGAGCTTGGTGTGGAAAGCAGCATGCAGCTGGGCGATAGGTGAAAGACGACTCAAGTAGCAAACGGAGCAAACTATAAAAACTGACATCACAAGCCCCAGATTTCCGTATCACATTTAACAACCAAAGTATTGAAATACCATTATAGGAGGGTAAAGAAAAAATCCAAACCGGTCCGTGCATCAATACCGGTATATAGTAAAACACAGTATACCGCCCTGCCCTAAAACAGACCAAAATGTTGAGAGCTCCAAAAACACAAACAGGAGTCAGTACAATGGCAGGAGACAGACACCCTCTCCCTCTCTCGCATGCACACACAGGCTCCATGCTCATGCGATTATTCAATACTCACTCTTTGCTGTCCTTGGAAGGAGAGTTGCAGGCATTGGATGCGGGGGCGGTGTTGGGGAGTGTGTGTGTGTTGGTGTGTGTGGTGGTGTTGGGAGCCATCCCAGGGCTGAGTTTGTCCAGAGTGCAGGCGGTGCCGATGGCTCGGACCACCAGACCTGACTCTCCCTCCAGATCAAAGCACTGCAGGTACCCCACCACCGCATTACCACCCATCTCCAACACTTTCAGACCTATCTTCCGCTGCAGCTCACCTACACACAAACACAGAAGAAGAGAATGTTTAATTTAATGGAGTGGCTGCGGTTCTGGATTTTCTGGAAACCTGATTTGCCATGGCTAAGGATACAGAGATTTCTGTTCTTGCACAGGATTTTATTTTACGTAGCTGCTGCTCAGTGCTCCGCTGCCCTGTCCTTGATCGGCAATGAACGCCTTTGTCTGGTGTAGCCTTCAAATTTCCATGCCTCAGTAGGCAATTAAGCATACGCGCGGGTCCTTTTTCAGGAGGGGAGTTAGGCTACATGTTGTACACAAAAAAATATGAACATGTTTGTACAAACTCGCAGATTGTTTTTTGCCTCAATGCAAAACTCAAGTGGGGAGTTACATGCAGTCTAATTAGGGATGTAATGTTATTTTTTTATCAACATTGCAAACATTGGCTAAGCAGGATGCAGACAGGCAAATCAAATCAAATCAAATTTTATTAGTCACATACACATGGTTAGCAATGTTAATGCGAGTGTAGCGAAATGCTTGTGCTTCTAGTTCCGACAATGCAGTAATAACCAACAAGTAATCTAACCTAACAATTCCACAACTACTACCTTATACACACACAAGTGTAAAGGGATAAAGAATATGTACATAAAGATATATGAATGAGTGGTGGTACAGAACGGCATGGCAAGATGCAGTAGATGGTATAGAGTACGGTATATACATATGAGATGAGTACTGTAGGGTATGTAAACATAAAGTGGCATAGTTTAAAGTGGCTAGTGGTACATGTATTACATAAAGATGGCAAGATGCAGTAGATGATATAGAGTACAGTATATACATATGAGATGGGTAATGTAGGGTATGTAAACATTATATTAAGTGGCATTGTTTAAAGTGGCTAGTGGTACATTTTTACATAATTTCCATCAATTCCCATTTTTAAAGTGGCTGGAGTTGAGTCAGTATGTTGGCAGCGGCCGCTAAATGTTAGTGGTGGCTGTTTAACAGTCTGATGGCCTTGAGATAGAAGCTGTTTTTCAGTCTCTCGGTCCCTGCTTTGATGCACCTGTACTGACCTCGCCTTCTGGATGATAGCGGGGTGAACAGGCAGTGGCTTGGGTGGTTGTTGTCCTTGATGATCTTTATGGCCTTCCTGTGACATCGGGTGGTGTAGGTGTCCTGGAGGGCAGGTAGTTTGCCCCCGGTGATGCGTTCTGCAGACCTCACTACCCTCTGGAGAGCCTTACGGTTGTGGGCGGAGCAGTTGCCGTACCAGGCGGTGATACAGCCCGACAGGATGCTCTCGATTGTGCATCTGTAGAAGTTTGTGAGTGCTTTTGGTGACAAGCCGAATTTCTTCAGCCTCCTGAGGTTGAAGAGGCGCTGCTGCGCCTTCTTCACAACGCTGTCTGTGTGGGTGGACCAATTCAGTTTGTCCGTGATGTGTACACCGAGGAACTTAAAACTTTCCACCTTCTCCACTACTGACCCGTCGATGTGGATAGGGGGGTGCTCCCTCTGCTGTTTCCTGAAGTCCACAATCATCTCCTTTGTTTTGTTGACGTTGA
Organism: Salvelinus alpinus; assembly: GCF_045679555.1. NCBI lineage: Eukaryota > Metazoa > Chordata > Actinopteri > Salmoniformes > Salmonidae > Salvelinus > Salvelinus alpinus. The sequence continues at coordinate 36,381,683 of NC_092100.1, read as the reverse complement.
GTGTGAGGTTATTTTCCTGACACCACACTCCGAGGGCCCTCACCTCCTCCCTGTAGGCCGTCTCGTCGTTGTTGGTAATCAAGCCTACCACTGTAGTGTCATCCGCAAACTTGATGATTGAGTTGGAGGCGTGCATGGCCACGCAGTCGTGGGTGAACAGGGAGTACAGGAGAGGGCTCAGAACGCACCCTTGTGGGGCCCCAGTGTTGAGGATCAGCGGGGTGGAGATGTTGTTACCTACCCTCACCACCTGGGGGCGGCCCGTCAGGAAGTCCAGGACCCAGTTGCACAGGGCGGGGTCGAGACCCAGGGTCTCGAGCTTGATGACGAGTTTGGAGGGTACTATGGTGTTAAATGCTGAGCTGTAATCGATGAACAGCATTCTCACATGGGTATTCCTCTTGTCCAGATGGGTTAGGGCAGTGTGCAGTGTGGTTGCGATTGCGTCGTCTGTGGACCTATTGGGTCGGTAAGCAAATTGGAGTGGGTCTAGGGTGTCCGGTAGGGTGGAGGTGATATGGTCCTTGACTAGTCTCTCAAAGCACTTCATGATGACGGAAGTGAGTGCTACGGGGCGGTAGTCGTTTAGCTCAGTTACCTTAGCTTTCTTGGGAACAGGAACAATGGTGGCCCTCTTGAAGCATGTGGGAACAGCAGACTGGGATAAGGATTGATTGAATATGTCCGTAAACACACCAGCCAGCTGGTCTGCGCATGCTCTGAGGACGCGGCTGGGAATGCCGTCTGGGCCTGCAGCCTTGCGAGGGTTAACACGTTTAAATGTTTTACTCACCTCGGCTGCAGTGAAGGAGAGCCCGCAGGTTTTGGTAGGGGGCCGTGTCAGTGGCACTGTATTGTCCTCAAAGCGGGCAAAAAAGTTGTTTAGCCTGTCTGGGAGCAAGACATCCTGGTCCGCGACGGGGCTGGTTTTCTTTTTGTAATCCGTGATTGACTGTAGACCCTGCCACATACCTCTTGTGTCTGAGCTGTTGAATTGCGACTCGATTTTGTCTCTGTACTGGGACTTAGCCTGTTTGATTGCCTTGCGGAGAGAATAGCTACACTGTTTGTATTCGGTCATGCTTCCGGTCACCTTGCCCTGGTTAAAAGCAGTGGTTCGCGCTTTCAGTTTCACGCGAATGCTGCCGTCAATCCACGGTTTCTGGTTTGGGAATGTTTTAATCGTTGCTGTGGGTACGACATCGTCAATGCACTTCCTAATGAACTCGCTCACCGAATCAGCATATTCGTCAATATTGTTGTTGGACGCAATGCGGAACATATTCCAATCCGCGTGATCGAAGCAGTCTTGAAGCGTGGATTCAGATTGGTCGGACCAGCGTTGAACAGACCTGAGCGCGGGAGCTTGTTGTTTTAGTTTCTGTTTGTAGGCTGGAATCAACAAAATGGAGTCGTGGTCAGCTTTTCCGAAAGGGGGGCGGGGGAGGGCCTTATATGCGTCGCGGAAATTAGTATAACAATGATCTAGGGTTTTTCCAGCCCTGGTAGCACAATCGATATGCTGATAGAATTTAGGGAGTTTTGTTTTTAGATTAGCCTTGTTAAAATCCCCAGCTACGATGAATGCAGCCTCAGGGTGTGTGGTTTCCAGTTTACAAAGAGTCAGATAAAGTTCGTTCAGGGCCATCGATGTGTCTGCTTGGGGGGGAATATATACGGCTGTGATTATGATTGAAGAGAATTCCCTTGGTAGATAATGCGGTCGACATTTGATTGTGAGGAGTTCTAGATCAGGTGAACAGAATGACTTGAGTTCCTGTGTGTTGTTATGATGATCACACCACGTCTCGTTAATCATAAGGCATACCCCCCCGCCCCTCTTCTTACCAGAAAGATGTTTGTTTCTGTCGGCGCGATGCATGAAGAAACCAGCTGGCTGCACCGACTCCGTTAGCGTCTCTTGAGTTAGCCATGTTTCCGTGAAGCAGAGCACGTTGCAATCCCTGATGTCTCTCTGGAATGTTACCCGTGCTCGGATTTCATCAACCTTATTGTCAAGAGACTGGACATTGGCGAGTAGTATGCTAGGGAGTGGAGCGCGATGTGCCCGTCTCCGAAGCCTGACCACGAGACCGCCTCGTTTGCCCCTTTTACGGCGTCGCACAGGGTCGCCGGCTGGGATCAGATCCATTGTATTGGGTGGAAGGCAAAACACTGGATCCGTTTCGGGAAAGTCATATTCCTGGTAGGAACGATGATGAGTTGACGTTAATCGTATATTCAGTAGTTCCTCCCGACTGTATGTAATGAAACCTAAGATTACCTGGGGTACCGATGTAAGAAATAACACATAAAAAAACAAAATACTGCATATTTTCCAAGGAACGCGAAGCGAGGCGGCCATCTCTTTTCGGCGCCGGAAGTTCTAGTCAGTTCTAGGCAGTCAAAGTAGTAGTGTTCTTTTTCAGCAACTCTGACTAATGGATACAATACGGCAGCAACTACAAAGATTAGCCTACATCATCACACAAAACGCAGATTGTTTTTGCTCCTATGTGATGTGTAGGGACTGTGTCCTGCTTGTGCACCTGCAATATCAGTTACAACAGTCTGACGGTTGTAGCCTTCATAACGGCCTTGAATGTTCCCTGGGTTTGGATGTAGTATGTATAGGGGTAAGGTGACTAAGCATTAGGACATACGATAAACAGAGTAGCAGTAGTTATATGATGATTGTACGTGAGTGTGTGTAGAGTCAGTATAAATGTGTATGCATGTTATGTGTGAGCATCAGGTGTGTGCGTATACACGCGTGCGAGTGAGTGTAGAGTCATGTGAGTTTGCATAGAGACACTAACCCACAAGGGTCAACTCCAATAATCAATGTAGCCATTTAGTTAACTTTTTAGCAGTCTTATGGCTTGGGGATAGAAGCTGTTCAGGAGCCTGTTGGGTGTCAGACTTGATCCACCGGTACCGCTTGCCTTGCGGAAGCAGAGTAACAGTCTATGACTTGGGTGGCTGGAGTCATTTTTCCAGGCCTTCCTTTCACACCGCTTGATATAGAGGTCCTGGATGGCAGGGAACTCGGCCCCAGTGATGTACTGGGCTGTCCGCAACACTCTCTGTAGAGCCATGCGATCGAGGGTGGTGCAGTTGCCATAACAAGTAGCGATCCAGCCAATCAAGATGCTCTCAATGGTGCAGCAGTATAACATTTTGAGGATATGCGGGCTCATGCCAAACATTTTCAACCTCCTGAGGGGGAAGAGGCGTTGTCGCTCCTTCTTCACGACTGTGTGTGTGAACCATTTTAAGTCCTTAGTAATTTGGACACCGAGGAACTTGAAGCTCTTGACCCGCTCCACTGCAGCCCTGTCAATATGGATGGGAGCGTGCTCACTCACACCCCCCGTTTCCTGTAGTCCACGATCAGCTCCTTGGTCTTACTGAAGTTGAGGGAGTGGTTGTTGTCCCGGCACCACACTGTCAGGTCACTGACCACCTCCCTGTAGGCGGTCTCATCGTCGCCGGTGATCAGGCCTACCGCCGTTGTGTCGTGCATGGCTACGCAGCCGTGGGAGTACAGGAGGGGACTAAGTACACACCCTTGTGGGGCCCCGGTGTTGAGGGTCAGCATGGCGGAGGTGATGTTGCCTACTCTCACCACCTGGATTCGGCCTGTCAAAGTCCAGGATCCTGTTGCAGAGGGAGATGTTCAGTCCCAAGGTCCAAAGCTTGATGATGGAGTTGATGTGTGCCATAACTAGCCTTTCAAAGCACTTCATGATTACAATTGTGAGTAATAGAGAGCGGTAGTTGTTATGGCATGAAGCCTTCGACCTCTTGGAAACAGGAATGATGGTGGTCAGTTTAAGACATGTAGGGATTACAAACTGGGAAAGTGGAAGTTGACAATGACTGTGAATATGCCTGCCAGCTGTTCTGTGCATGCTCTGAGAACGCCCTGGGATACCGTCTGGCCCGCGGCCTTGCGAGTGTTGACCTGATCAAAGAACTTACTCACGTTGGCCTCGGAGAGCGAGATCAACAAGATGGCGCCGACAGACATGGTCGCCCTGTTTCTAGCTCCTAGCCAACTTTGAATACATTTTTGTATTTGCTCAGAACATTTTTTGCATTATTACCTACAGCCGAAAATAACTTTTGGATATTAGATCGACGGTCACTCACCAGCATTTTTACTAGAAATGTGAATCTCCTGAATTATAATGTTTTACTCCCCCAAGGAGTCCACTCATCACTGGGGCTGCTCCAAGACTCCGTCGATGGAGAAGAGGAATAAAGAGTGGGCTTTTCATCCGACTCAGGAGGCGTGCATATTATCCACCGATTCTGAGTATATTACTCGCTAATGTTCAGTCCCTGGACAATAAAGTAGACGAACTCAGGGAGAGGATCTCCTTCCAGAGAGATATCAGGGACTAACATACTAGGCTTGAGCAATATACAGTTTATACCGTGTAAAGGGGTATTTCGAAATACCGATGGTATGAGGGGTTGGGGGTACCCCCGCCTCACGGGAGCTGCGTGCTACACCATTGCTTATAGCTAGCAATAAGTTAAGTATAAGTATAAGAAATCTAAAATGTGTCAAATAAATTATATCTAGCTCAGGGCTCCATCTGTGCATTTAATTTGCTTGCCAAGTGGCTAGATTTCAAGATCAAGCTTCTTGGTTACAGCAGATACATTAAATCACCTCCTGGATCAAGATCCCTGTTGCCTAAATTGTTCTATGTGTAAAAAAAATAAAAATAGCACCCCTTGTGTGCACATTCAGTAATACCGTATACCACGGTATAGTACAGCAACACTATGATAATCATACTATCAGGATATCGGCCCAACCCTATAACATTCTCTTTCACAGAATCATGGCTCACTCCGGATATGCTGTCCCTGTCCATTCAGCCAGCGGGGTTCTCCATACATCATACAGACAGAAAGAAGTTAAGGTGGAGGTGTACGTTTCATGATTAACTACTCATGGTGTGACTCTGGTACCGTACCGGAGCTCAAGTCCTTTTGTTATCCAGATCTGGAATACCCCACCATCAAATGCCAACCGCGTTACCTCCCGAGAGAATCATCTTCGGCCATCGTCACGGCCGTGTATATTCCCCCCAAGCTGACACCACGATGGCGCTCAAAGAACTACACTGGTCTATGTGAAAACTGGAAACTGTATATCCTGAGGCCATATTTATTGTAGCTGGGGACTTAATAAAGGAAATATGAGAAAAACACTACGGAAATTTTAGCAACAGATCTCCTGTGCTACCCGCTCATCGAGCACTCTTGACCATTGCTACTGCCCCTCCGGGTCGGCTACAAGGCCCGCCTCCATTCTGCTCCTCCCTTCCTATAGGCAGACACTTAAACAGGAAGTACCCGTGATAAGTATTGTTCAATGTTGGTCTGTCCAATCAAAATATTTGCTTCAAGATTGTTTTGATAAAGTGGACTGGGATATGTTCCGGGTTGCCTCAGAATAGTATTTACGTATACAGAGACTTTATGCCTGAGTTCATCAGGATAACAATAGAGGATGTTGTTCCCACTGTGATGATTTTAACTTATCCAAACCAAAACCTGTGGATAGACGGCAGAATTTGCGCAAAACTTAAAGTGCAAACCACAGCATTTAACCACGGCAAGGTGACTGAGAACATGGAAGAGTACAAACAGTCCAGCTATGCCCTCCATGAGACAATCAAACAGGCAAAACGACAGAACAGGGACAGTGGAGTTGCAATTCAACGGCTCAGACAAGAGACGTACAGTGCATTTGGAAAGTATTGAGACCACTTGACTTATTCCTCATTTTGTTACAGCCTTATTCTACAATGGATTCAATTCTTTTTTCCCCTTATCAATCTACACACAATACCCCATGATAAAGCACAAACAGGTTTGTAGAAATGTTTGCAAATGTGTTAAAAATAAAAATGAAATATCACATTTACATAAGTATTCAGACCCTTTATTGGGTTTGTTGAAGCACCTTTGGCAGCAATTAAAGTCTTCTTGGGTATGACACTACAAGCTTGGCACACCTATATTTGGGGAGTTTCTCCCATTCTTCTGTGCAAATCCTCTCAAGCTCTGTCAGGTTGGATGGGGAGTGTCGCTGCACGGCTGTCCTTCAGGTCTCTCCAGAGATGTTCGATCAGGTTCATGTCCGGGCTCTGGCTGGGCCACTCAAGGACATTCAGAGACTTGTACCGAAGCCACTCCTGCTTTGTCTTGGCTGTGTGCTTACGATCGTTGTCCTATTGGAAGGTGAACATTCGCCCCAGGTTGAGATCCTGAGCGCTCTGGAGCAGGTTTTCATCAAGGATCTCTCTGTACTTTGCTCCATTAATCTTTCCCTCGATCCTGACTAGTCTCTGAGTCCATGCCGCTGAAAAACATCCCCACAGCATAATGCTTCCACCACCATGTTTCACCGTAGGGATGGTGCCAGGTTTCCTCCAGACGTGAAGCTTGGCATTCAGGCCAAAGAGTTCAACCTTTGTTTCATCAGACCAGAGAATCCTTTAGGTGCCTTTTGGCAAACTCCAAGCAGGCCGTCATGTGCATTCTACTGAGGAGTGGCTTTCGTCTGGCCACTCTACCACAAAGGCCTGATTGGTGGAGTGCTGCAGAGATGGTTGTCCTTCTGGAAGATGTGTGCCTTTCCAAATCATGTCCAATCAATTGAATTTACCACAGGTGGAATCCAATCAAGTTGTAGAAACATCAAGGATGATCAATGGAAACAGGATACAGGATTTTCAATAAATTAGCAAAAAGTTCTAAAAACATGTTTTCACTTGGTCATTGTGGGTGAGTGGGTGAGGTAGATGGTTGAGAATAAATGTAATCAATTTTGAATTCAGGCTGTAACACAACAAAATGTGGAATAAGTCAAGGGGTATGAATACTTTCTGAAGACACGAAAATATCCTCAAATAAAAAGGTGACATTCCTGTACTGTCGCCTCATAAAACATTTGATCTCATTTCCAAAATGCTGGAGTATAGAGACCAATTAAACATTTTAGCTTCACTGAACAAATAAAAACACAGGGGAGTGTATATATAGAGTGTTTGATAGTGGTGTTATGTACCAGACATGAGAGAGATGAGTCTCTGTCGGGCCTCGTTAGAAGCTCTGGGGGTTCTGATGCGGTCAATCCACTGGTACTCTGGGTCCTCGTTCACCACCAGCTCCTCAACAAAGCCATGGACCAGCGCCACGCGGTAACACCTCGGGATGGACGTTGCTAACACACAGAGACGTGCATAAACACACACATTATCGTAATTTCTTGTGACTAGACCTCATCTCTACTATAGTACAGCCCCATAGCGAACCAGACTCACTGCAGAAGAATTTGACACCGCAAGAGGACTGTCTGAAGCGGTTCAGGTCATTGAAGAGGTCCACCTTCACCAGAACATTAATCTCCCCTCTGATACCTACAAGAGAGGAGATCAACAGAAACATTACTACCAGTCAGAAACAGCATCTAACCCTAGAAACACCAACTCTTAAATAACACGTTACTGTCCTCTCTAACACCAGGAAGACAGGAACTACATCATCATGACCCAACGGACACAGTTAAAGAACAGCTTTTAGTAAGGAAGTTTTTTTTTACAGCAGAGCAACAACATGCATTTACAGGCTGTTACACAGAGAACACTGTGTGTTCCTTTAGAGGCCTGGCTCTATATCTAACAAGTCCAACTGTGGCAATGCACCTTTTGATGGGGAAGTATATGACTGACATCATTAGTGTCAGATGGGGAACTATATAACAGACTCAGTGTATAGAATGGTAGATAGGGAATTCTACAAGATCGTTCCATTTGACTGTGATCACTTTTTGACTTTTGATTTGAACGAAACTTTCCATACAAGATTTTTTTTTATGTATAAGCTTTTAAATTATATCAAACTCATCCGTAAAAATGTTCCAGTGATGAAGAATTGGATGTCTCATGGTATGGTGTGCAAAATGGGTCAACTTAGAGAACCTCCATCTTCTGAATGTTTTGGCAATGAGGTGAAAAAAGTCACTTTCTGACCATGGGCAAATATATATTGAATGTTTCATACAAATCAAAAGGGGTTAGTCAGAAAGTGAATGAAATCAAATAGAATGACCCTATAAAAAACGCACCGTGTATAGTGTCGTAGATGGGGAACCATCCAGAGATGACAGTAGCAGCCTCGCAGGAGAGCAGAGGGTCGATGTCAATGTAGACCTTCCCTATTGCATCGTTGGCACTGTAAGTGTCATGGTCCAACACTGTGATTTGTAACGGCTCATCCTGCAAGTCCTCATCATCCACCTACAGGAAGGGTGACAAAGTTGAGGAAACAAGGATACAGGACTATCATGTTGACTGTAGCATATTTACACTGTAATCCAATGCCATTCACAAATACCTCCTGCAACTAATTTCACAGAGAAATAAGTCAAGCCATATCCAGACATTTTACCTCAAATTTGAACCACTCTGAGTTCCACTGTGGGTTAAGTGACTTGGGGAAGACGTCCGTTTTGAAAGTTGTGTTGCCAAACTTGACCTGTAAGAACATCAATGAAGAACACAACAAGGCTAGGACTGCAGCACTGGAACACAGTATATACTGTACGTGTTGAAATGGTTGTAGGATTACGTTGACCTGATGTTTTTTCAGGATGCTCACCTCTACAAAGGCATCAGTGAGGTCGCTGGCTCTGTCCATGACAGGTAAGTGGCGCCCTGCCACGATCTTAGCTTTCAGCTTCCCCGGCATGATTCAGCTTTGTCTTAACCTGCAGATGCAAGAATTAAAAGGTAAATCATTTCATTATTATAATGCCTAAGTAAGAGGACGTCTGCACTCTTTTAAGATCCTTATTACTGAAGTATCTGTTCCAGGTGCGTAGGAGTCAAAATAAGAATACTGGAAGAGATGGAGACCCGCACACTGTCAAAGAAGTGTTTACACCTTTCATTTATGCACTATGATTTGATGGGCACCATGATATTTTAATAAACATCTTATTTTGCATTCAAGTCCCAGTTTTGGATTTATTCTTTTTTTCGACAGTGCACGGGTCTCCATCTCTTCCATTATTAAAATGCCAACACGTGTACTGTTTACCTGTATTCATCAGACCATGATAAAAGATGAATTAATTAATGAGCTAACAAACCTAAGGTCACACTGCAGTTGTGCTACTAAGAATGCTGACAGTCCTGTTTGGCACTGACATGGGCACGTGGTCATGTGACATAGGTTGCTGACAGTTAAAGAGTAGGAATAACTCGAAAAGTGAGGAGTAAAGAAGTCTCAAGGTATTGCTCACCTGAAATAGAGTACCTTACGATAAGGTGTAGACCACACTATCTATATTATTCGTAGCCGTCTATTTACCACCACAAACCGATGCTGGCACTAAGACCACACTCAACCAACTCTATAAGGCCATAAGCAAACAAGAAAATGCTCATCCAGAAGCGGCGCTCCTAGTGGCTGGGGACTTTAATGCAGGCAAACTTAAATCAGTTTTACCAGCATGTCACATGTGCAACCAGAGGAGAAAAAAAAAAAAAAAAAAACTCTAGACCACCTTTACTCCACACATAGATATGCATACAAAGCTCTCCCCCACCCTGCATTTGGCAAATCTGACCATAATTCTATCCTCCTGATTCCTGCTCACAAGCTTAAACTAAAGCAGGAAGTACCAGTGACTCTCACAATACGGAAGTGGTCAGATGACGTGGATGCTATGCTACAGGACTGTTTTGATAGCACAGACTGGAATATGTTCCCGGGATTCATCCAATGGCATTGATGAGTATACCACCTCAGTCATCGGCTTCATCAATAAGTGCATCGATGACGTTGTCCACTCAATGACCGTAAGTACACATCCCAACCAGAAGCCATGGATTACAGGCAACATCCGCAACCAATCCGGACGCTTATAAGAAATCCTGCTATGCCCTCAGACAAACCATAAAACAAGCAAAACTTCAATACAGGATTAAGATTGAATCCTACTACACCAGCTCTGACGTTTGTCGGATGTGGCAAGGCTTGAAAACTATTAAGGACTACAAAGGGAAAGCCAGCCACGAACTGCCCAGTGACGCGAGCCTACCAGACGAGCTAAATGCCTATTATGCTCGCTTCGAGGCAAGCAACACTGAAGCATGCACGAGAGCACCAGCTGTTCTGGACGACTGTGTGATAACACTCTCGGTAGCCGATGTGAGCAAGACCTTTAAACAGGTCAACATTCACAAAGCCACGTGGCCAGACAGATTACCAGGACGTATACTCCGAGCATGTGCTGACCAACTGGCAAGTGTCTTCACTGACATTTTCAACCTCTCCCTGACCGAGTCTGTAATACCTACTTCTTTCAAGCAGACCAAGGAAGTGAAGGTAATCTGCCTAAATGATTACCACCCTGTAGCACTCACGTAGGTAGCTATGAAGTGCTTTGAAAGGCTGGTCATGAATTACATTAACAGCACCCTCCCTGATACCCTAGACCCACTCCAATTCGCATTCCAACCCAACAGATCCACAGATGATGCACTCCACACTGCCCTTTCCCACCTGGACAAAAGGAACACCTATGGGAGTATGCTGTTCATTGACTACAGCTCAGCGTTCAACACCATAGTGCCCAGGAAGCTCATCACTAAGCTAAGGACCCTGGGACTATATATATACAGTGGGGAGAACAAGTATTTGATACACTGCCGATTTTGCAGGTTTTCCTACTTACAAAGCATGTAGAGGTCTGTAATTTTTATCATAGGTACACTTCAACTGTGAGAGACGGAATCTAAAACAAAAATCCAGAAAATCACATTGTATGATTTTTAAGTAATTAATTTGCATTTTATTGCATGACATAAGTATTTGATCACCTACCAACCAGTAAGAATTCCGGCTCTCACAGACCTGTTAGTTTTTCTTTAAGAAGCCCTCCTGTTCTCCACTCATTACCTGTATTAACTGCACCTGTTTGAACTCGTTACCTGTATAAAAGACACCTGTCCACACACTCAATCAAACAGACTCCAACCTCTCCACAATGGCCAAGACCAGAGAGCTGTGTAAGGACATCAGGGATAAATTGTAGACCTGTACAAGGCTGGGATGGGCTACAGGACAATAGCCAAGCAGCTTGGTGAGAAGGCAACAACTGTTGGCACAATTATTAGAAAATGGAAGAAGTTCAAGATGACGGTCAATCACCCTCGGTCTGGGGCTCCATGCAAGATCTCACCTCGTGGGGCATCAATGATCATGAGGAATGTGAGGGATCAGCCCAGAACTACACGGAAGGACCTGGTCAATGACCTGAAGAGAGCTGGGACCACAGTCTCAAAGAAAACCATTAGTAACACACTACGCCGTCATGGATTAAAATCCTGCAGCGCACGCAAGGTCCCCCTGCTCAAGCCAGCGCATGTCCAGGCCCGTCTGAAGTTTGCCAATGACCATCTGGATGATCCAGAGGAGGAATGGGAGAAGGTCATGTGGTCTGATGAGACAAAAATAGAGCTTTTTGCTCTAAACTCCACTCGCCGTGTTTGGAGGAATAGAAGGATGAGTACAACCCCAAGAACACCATCCCAACCGTAAAGCATGGAGGTGGAAACATCATTCTTTGGGGATGCTTTTCTGCAAAGGGGACAGGACGACTGCACCGTATTGAGGGGAGGATGGATGGGGCCATGTATCGCGAGATCTTGACCAACAACCTCCTTCCCTCAGTAAGAGCATTGAAGATGGGTCGTGGCTGGGTCTTCCAGCATGACAACGACCCGAAACACACAGCCAGGGCAACTAAGGAGTGGCTCCGTAAGAAGCATCTCAAGGTCCTGGAGTGGCCTAGCCAGTCTCCAGACCTGAACCCAATAGAAAATCTTTGGAGGGAGCCGAAAGTCCGTATTGCCCAGCGACAGCCCCGAAACCTGAAGGATCTGGAGAAGGTCTGTATGGAGGAGTGGGCCAAAATCCCTGCTGCAGTGTGTGCAAACCTGGTCAAGAACTACAGGAAACGTATGATCTCTGTAATTGCAAACTAAGGTTTCTGTACCAAATATTCAGTTCTGCTTTTCTGATGTATCAAATACTTATGTCATGCAATAAAATGCAAATTAATTACTTAAAAATCATACAATGTGATTTTCTGGATTTTTGTTTTAGATTCCTTCTCTCACAGTTGAAGTGTACCTATGATAAAAATTACAGACCTCTACATGCTTTGTAAGTAGGAAAACCTGCAAAATTGTCAGTGTATCAAATACTTGTTTTCCCCACTGTATATATATATTTTTTTTTTTTATAATAATGACAATTACAACAATACTGAATGAACACTTATTTTAACTTAATAGAATACAGAAATAAAATCAATTTAGTCTCAAATAAATAATGAAACATGTTCAATTTGGTTTAAATAATGCAAAACCACAGTGTTGGAGAAGAAAGTAAAAGAGCAATATGTGCCATGTAAAACAGCTAACGTTTAAGTTCCTCGCTCAGAACATATGAAAGCTGGTGGTTCCTTTTAACATGAGTCTTCAATATTCCCAGTTAAGAAGTTTTAGGTTGTAGTTATTATGACACGTCGACTATATCTCTCTATACCATTTGTATTTCATATACCTTTGACTATTGGATGTTCTTATAGGCACTATAGTATTGCCAGCCTAATCTCGGGAGTTGATAGGCTTGAAGTCATAAACAGCGCTGTGCTTCAAGCATTGCGAAGATTTGCTGGCAAACGCAGGAAAGTGCTGTTTGAATGAATGCTTACGAGCCTGCTCCTGCCTATCACCGCTCAGTCAGACTGCTCTCTCAAATATCAAATCATAGACTTAATTATAATAAACACACAGAAATACGAGCCTTAGGTCATTACTATGGTAAAAAACGGAAACTATAATTTCAAAAACAAAACGTTTATTCTTTCAGTGAAATACGGAACCGTTCCATATTTTATTGAACGGGTGGCAACCCTAAGTCTAAATATTGCTGTTACATTGCACAACCTTCAATGTTATGTCATAATTATGTAAAATTCAGGCAAATTAATTACGGTCTTTGTTAGGAAGAAATGGTCTTCACACAGATCGCAACGAGCCAGGCGGCCCAAAGCGCTGCATATACCCTGACTCTGCTTGCACTGAACGCAAGAGAACTGACAATTTCTCTGGTTAATATTGCCTGCTAACATTAACTTTTTTTAACCTAATATGCAGGTTTAAAAATACATACTTGTGTATTGATTTTAAGAAAGGCATTTATGTTTATGGTTAGGTACATTGGTGCAACGATTGTGCTTTCTCCGCAAATGCGCTTTTGTTCGCGAAGATGAAGTAGGCTGTGATTCGATGATAAATTAACAGGAACTGCATTGATTATATGCAACGCAGGACAAGCTAGTTAAACTAGTATTATCATAAACCATGTGTAGTTAACTAGTGATTATGTTAAGATAGTTTTTTTATAAGATAAGTTTAATGCTAGCCAGCAACTTACCTAGGCTACTTGCTGCACTCGCGTAACAGGTGGTCAGCCTGCCACGCAGTCTCCTCATGGATTGCAATGTAATCGGCGCCCAAAAATGCCGATTACCGATTGTTATGAAAACTTGAAATCGGCCCTTAATTAAATCGGCCATGCCGATTAATCGATCGACCTCTAGACACAACAGTGGTAGGCCTGATCACTGATCACCAACCTCTCCCTCAGTGTGAGCAAGACAAAGGAGCTGATCGTGGAGTACAGGAAAAGGCGGGCCGAACAAGCCCCCATTAACATCGCCGTCGCTGTAGTGGAGCGGGTCGAGAGTTAAGTTCCTTGGTGTCCACATCACCAACGAATTATCATGGTCCAAACACACCAAGACAAAACATTTTGCCCCTCAGGAGACTGAAAAGATTTGGCATGAGTCCCCCAGATCTTCAAAAAATGTCTACAGCTGCACCATCAACAGCATCCTGACCGCATCACCGCCTGGTATGGCAACTGCTCGGCATCTGACCATAAGGCGCTACCGAGGGTAGTGCATACGGCCCAATACATCACTGGGGCCAAGCTTCCTGCCATCCAGGACCTACATAATAGGTGGTGTCAGAGGAAAGCCCATAAAATTGTCAGAGACTCCAGTCGCCCAAGTCATAGACCATTTTCTCTCTGCCTCCGCATGGCAAGCGGTACCGGAGCGCCAAGTCCAAGACCAAAAGACTCCTTAACAGCTTCTACCTCCAAGCCATAAGACTGCTGAACAATTAATCAAATGGCCACCAGGCTATTTACATTGACATAACATTTTATTTCATTTGTAACTTTGCATTGGGACTTTTGACTTGTATACTAATGCAAATCTATATGTTACATGTAGTTAAGTTTATGCTACCCACCCTTTAAGACCGATAAGTAGGGTGTCCACCCACTCCGCTCAGAATGGGTGAAAAGGCGCTTTGGTGATGACATATCACTTCCTTATGTTATAAAACATTTTACCAAGACAAAAATGATTATTAATGTTGTGAATTGTTCAGTGGGGTCTATGTCTAACATATCATTAAGATAATATCCAAAGGTTTAGATTCCGTAAGCTAATACATCCGATAATAGGCACCAAGCTCTGTTGACAGCAGTACAGATTTCACGTAACAACTTTTGAGAACTTTATATTTTGTGGTCGTCGTCGTCTTTAAAGTTATTTCTGCAGGGTCGCAACGAGCTGAATTAAAGGTAAAATACTTTGAAAATAAAAAGCTTGGTATACGCTAGAGATGTAACGATTCACCTATACACATCGGTCCCTGATTAAAATGTTTAAGTGACTGCATCGGTCCACAGAGCCCAAAATCTATCTAAATGAAGCATGCATCAACAGGTTCAAACGTTATGAATTGTTTTGCTCATATTAACGTTTTGCTCATATTACTTTCCTTCTACCTTCCGAAAATACCTAATCTTAAGTGACAACTGATGTGTCCTCTCCTTCAGTATCGAACTAAGCATGTAACGGTTGACATATTGATCTACAAGTAATGTTGCATGCCTAACAACCCCCAGGCAATATCAGCGGTGCAGAGCACCGGCGGAGAAACAATCTTCGGCAAAATCATTCGCTAGGAAATTCCTGCAAAAATATTAATTCGCTCGCGCGCTGTGCCCGGCGGCGTGGCACCTTCAGCACTCATATGCTAAAAACAGCTTACGCAATATTAGGCTTTATTTATACTGAACAAAAATATAAAACAACATGTAAAGTGTTGGTCCTATGTTTCATAAGCTGACATAAAAGATCCCAGTTCCGAGTTAGTTATTTTGAGCGCGACAGAAATCATGCTGGATTGACAGCATGGCCAATGTTGAATGTTAATCATTTTAAGCTTGGAAAAGAGACCCTTAAACCCAGAATTGGGACCACACAGCCACTCCACTGAATAGCAGGCTAGTGATCCCAGGCTGTATCACAACCGGCCGTGATCGGGAGTCCCATAGGATGGCGCACAATTGGTCCAGCGTCGTCCGGGTTAGGCCGTCATTGGAAATAAGAATTTGTTCTAGGGATGCACGATATAATTGGTGAACATATCGGAAACGGACAATATTAGCAATAAATGCCAACATCGGTATCGGCCCGATGTCTAGTGTAACGCCGATGTGCAAAACCGATGTCAACGCTGACATGCATACATATACAACGTAGGTACATGACGTAATGACGCCACGTAAAATTTTGCGCTACACGTGTGTAAGAAATGCTGTCTTCATTGACCTTAACACATAGCTATAATACTGTTATAATGCCTTCCTTATTAAAGCAGACTTTGTTGCAAATATCTTGCTACACCCCACAGTTAAACACCATCTGCCCGTAACAGATACAAACCTCACTCCCCCACGCAGGGGAGGATGGCTGACTCAGACCTTTTATTACCACTGATAAGGGAGGCATGCCATTATACGAGCACGCACACGCACATGCACACACACACACACACACCCTTGTTTCAGGCTGGGTTTCCAAGAACAAAGAACAGTGCCAAGAACCAATGAGGCATTGATACCAGCGTGGAGGGGACGGGCCTCCACTTACAACGACCAGTCAGGAGCACGAAATACCAGAATCTACCTACGTCATTCACTGTATAAAATGTACTGCACAATATGTTTCGGGACTCGCTTCTGCTAGTTCCTTCTGAGCTAAATGAACGAGCCCGTGCACGCTTTGCTCAGATATCTTTACCTCCAAATAAACGGTCTTTACTATATACCGATCCACCCTGTCCAGCGTCTTGACTTGGTCTCATTTCTCTAGTAACGAATCATCAACACGTGCAACACAGCATTCCTAACCTAGCCCATAATGTCTGCTGTGTGGATCGAGCAGTCAACAAGTCGAGCAGTCATTTGAAAGAGTAAGGAAATTTCAGCGAGACAACTCAAAGGCAAAATCCATTAACTCTAAGAAAATGGAATTCATTGCCCTTGACAATAAACCAATCTCTGTGGGTGATGTGGGCTTTCGTAACTGGTCGAGCACCGGTACACACTACCAAGTGAGCTATTTTTAAGATGTTGCCCTACAGGAGTTACACAGTAATAGCGTCACTGCTATTAGCTTCACAACATACTATGGAACGCCGTTTGGGTCTTTGTGTGTCAAAAAAGATGCACGTCAAATAACACTATTTGAAGCATTAAATAAGCTTTTAACTTGAAACGTCAAATAACACAGTTCTATTAAAGAATGTTGTGTGTTCTGAATTTGTACGTGCAAGCCAAGCGCCACCACTACTATCAGTAGCACTGTCAAAGTTGTACAACATGTCTGCAAACAAGCAAACACCGGCCACGAACGATGTGTTTACAATACCGTGTTGGTAATAAAGCATTATTTGTTTGACCGCAACTTCTGGGGTAGCTAGCTAGCTTTAGCTTGGTACCTAGCTAGCACCAGTACAACCAGCCTGAAAACAATGACCAGTAGAAACTGCAGTAATTTTCATTATTCTTAGCAATGATTTAGGAATCCTTGTGAGTAAGTATTAGCTAGGTAACCACTTGTTGTTTGCCTATTGAAATTGAACTTCAGTTCATGAAAATAAATAGCTAGCCAGCTACGTAACTCTGTTGCCCAAAGCTGACATTATAAGCAGCCTGCTAGCTTCATCTGGCTAGTGAGGCTAGACCGGAACGGGTTATGTGTTGTGAAGCTAGCCACAATAAGGATTAGGCACAATACTGGAATTTGCAGGTTGGACTTCAAAACAAAAGTGCCTCTTTGAAAGTGATGCAGAAGGTTACAATTGGTGGAATCATGCCATATTTAGACTAGATCATGTTAAACAAGGTTGGACTGTGAAGCAATGGAATGGGGTATCAGTCTACTCGGTAACACTAACAGAACACAACTGTGAAGGTTCACACAAATATTAGCGTTGTAGCTCTTATCGCCAGACTGTGACTGTGTGAAATCCCCTCCCCAGTCAGCCTAGTGTGTGTATTGAGATTCATATTGCACTGTACAGCTTTACCTAAGGATTGGGGATCAATGAAATGGGTCTACTCAATACCCAAGCAATTTTTTCCCAACGTCCTCCTCAGAGTTACCAGACTCCAAAACATCCACGCAGTATTGTTTTTCCTCAGGAATAGTGTTCAATACACATAGTTTGACAATAAAGGTGGCTCAATTCACAGTTGTTTCAGAGTCCCGCAATAAGAGCTACGATGCTAATGTTCTCTGGGTGTCACTGAGTAGACTGATACCCCATGTCATTGATCCACAATCCATAGGCAAGGCTGTACAGTGAAATAAGTATGCCCCCAACGCAATTTTAAAGTATAATACATCCAGACTGATTTCAACAGATTTGTCAAATTATCTCATTATTGTCTTTTGTTGATTTTATATAAACAACATTCCAACCTCGTTTAGCATGATCCATTCAATTATGGCATAATTCTACTTTAAATATTCATTTACATCACTGTCAAAGACATACTTTATTTTGAAGGCTAACCACATAGTCCACTATTGTGACTAATCCTTATTGTGGCTAGCTTCACATAAATGTGTTCGACCACCATTAATCAAATAAGAACCGTCTTATAAATTAGGGTTATTTTAGATGATGACACATAGCTATATAGTTAGCTAGCTAACTATAGCTAGCTACTGAAACAGAGGTCGTTTTGCTATGTTTTTGGGGAAGAACATTGTTTGCATCCATGAGCTAGCTAGCTTTTATTATAACCAGCACTGTAGGTGTGCGAGACAACTTCACCAGCATCATTGCATACGTACCGATGAATCGTTGTGACATATGAAATACGAGTGAGTGTAATCAATGTGTAATAACTACGTAAAAAAATGATGAACGTGTTAAATTATTATGTGACGTGAAGTCATATTCAGGTCCTGATTGGTCAAATAGTGTTATTTGACATGTATCTTTTTTGACATGCAAAGACCCAAACAGCGTTCCATAGAAATCCTGGATGAGAATGAAACTTCTAAACAAATGAACAACGAAACAGCAAGTAAGTGAAATAAATAGGTTTTGATTATGTTTTACTGGTAATGAGGACATACGTAACTGCCAACAAAATTACTTTTGGGTCAGTGTGGTGTGTGTAACCTTTATTTAACAAGGCAAGTCAGTTAAGAACAAATTCTTATTTACAATGACAGTCTACCCCGGCCAAACCCAGACGACGCTGGGCCAACTGTGCGCTGCCCTATGGGACTCCCAATCACGGCCGGATGTGATACAGCCTGGATTCGAACCAGGAACTGTAGTGACGCCTCTTGCACTGAGATGCAGTGCCTCAGACCAGTCTAATCAAAGCTACTGTAGATATAACGTGATTTGAAGTAATTTTATCTGTGGCCAATGACCTTGAGCCTTCTTGGATGGGCACTTCTAATACAACTCTATGGCAGCACCCAAGGGACTTGAATTTTCGAGCTCTACCCTGAGATTTGGCAGTGAAGTAGTGTCCCCATTGAGTGACAGAACTCTGAGCCAATCAAGGAGCAACTAGAGAACATTACCAACCCCTTCGCTCTGTATCTTCCACTGGCTCCCCAACAGAAATTACCTGCATTTTGGAGCTGCCTGACTCAAGAAAGCAAAAAAGAGACCATGTTTGTATGCGGCTTTATTAACTCAATGCCCTAAATAGGGTGAAAAATACCCTACATAATGCCTGTTTTTTAATGATTACTTCAAACTATGGCAAGCAGCTGGGACATATGGTAATATTATGAAACTGGGCTCCATGGTGGATGCAATGAACTAGTTTTTATCAGAAAAGAACGCACACATGTTCATGTGTCCAGCCTACCAGTAGCTAGCTACAAGTTAGCTAGCATTACGGCATTGCAGTTGACAGTGACATGCGTAGATAGCTATGTCTGTGCGACTGGGTCGCCCCACAAAATTGACATCTGTTACAAACAGCATAGGTAGCTAACATATTAAGCAAGTTGGCTATCTATGTTATTAGACGTCATTGAGTGTCGTTACCAGGACTATGACTTACGAGAAAGTTGGGGACCCAGTAGCGTTTTTTCAGCTGGACATTGTTGACAGCCCGCGCGCCTGACCTCCGCCTCTCTCCCAAACATGACGGGAAGGTTATCCTCTCAAAGACCGGGTAGATGTGGCTAATATTCACTATTCGACGCTATATGGCCATTCACTGCTACAACTGGGTTACTTATGTTAAAATAATAATTAGCTAAGCTAATAAAAAAAATACACATTGCTGTTAGCGTCCGGACTGTACGAATGGAAAATGCTAGCGTCTCGTCATTAACACAAAAAAGTAGTTCCGGGGCACGGCGTTTCGGAATTTTTCACAATAAAAGTCCACTATTCTAGGTGCCAAAGTAAAAGTGGGGTTGGGATTACTCACTAGGGCAGGGGTATTCAACTCTTACCCTCGAGGTCCGGAGCCTACTGGTTAGCTGTTCTACCTGATAATTATTTGTACACACAGGGGCGCACTTAGTGATTTGGAGGCCCCAATCAGAGGCCAGTCTGCAACAGTGCTTGAGGATTATTTTAATCTATGTTGAGGATGGCAGGGAAATCGTAGATTAAAACCCATCGATTTTGTCTGTAGAGCACACTTCTGACAAAACAGAATTACGTTTTTTTTCTGCAATGTTGAAAACTAGCATATGGTAACATGTGTCCTTCCTGGTCTGAAAACAGTGATGGACATAGCAACAACAGACATCATTCTTCTTCTTCTTTGGAATTTAACCCCCCCAATTTGACTATTATATATATCGATTATACTTTGTGACACAAAATGGGAAAAGGTGAGAAAAAAATTAATAGAAAAAAACTTCCAACTAACCTTACACTCCAACTTCCAAATAACCTAAAACCCACTCCCCCATTCCACTACTTTGACCGCATCTGCTCCTGCACCATGCAATCAAAATCTTGCTGCTGGGAGCCAGCGGACCATTCAAACTGGTTTTGCCATTCAAGAGAGGAGTGACAGCGATGTGACTTTGGAGGTATGCCAACGCGAGACTACTACTAACCTAACATATGGAATTGTTTTAAGATGGTCATACCAAGAAAAATGTAGCTTTTTGATTTTGAATTTGAGGACCCCTGGTAGGTATAAAATCAATATATATTTATTTTAAATGATTTGATGCAACATTGAATTTGGCCTTGGGCCTATTGGCCCATAGAAATGCATTGAATAACTGTTTCATACACGGAAAAACTGAGAGTACATTTTTTTATCAAAAGGAAGTATGTCTTGAAATGTCTGTCCTATATCTGAGAAGTATAAGAAAGCTCAGAAAAAAAAGGTTTTACCATGGAACTACCTGTATACCTTTGACATAGAAATGCCCTATTCAGTTCCATACATTTTTCAGCCCGGTACCGGGTTACCTTCAGACGAGTTCCGTGACACACGTTGGGGTCGTAGACAACATTTTTCCATAGAGGAGATGCTACGGACGTTTTCATGACCAGGCCGATTTTCGAGATGTCTCCAGGTTTGACATACATTGCTTCCATCGCAGATGCAGAAGGCCGACATCGGCGGATGCAGTGGATTGAGACGCAGATATTCTAAATAAATCACCAGCAAAGCACACCCACAGCATCACACCTCCTCCTCCATGCTTCACGGTGTGAACCACACATGTGGAGATTATCCGTTCACCTACTCTGCATCTCACAAAGACACAGCAGACAGACCAAAGGACATATTTCCACAGGTCTAATGTCCATTGCTCAGAGGAGACTGTGTGAATCAGGCCTTCATGGTGGAATTGCTGCAAAGAAACCACTACTAAAGGACACCTATTAGAAGAAGAGACTTGCTTGAGCCAAGAAACACGAGCAATGGACATTAGACCGGTGGAAATCTGTCCTTTGATCTGTAGAGTCCGAATTTGAGATTTTTGGCTCCAACCGCCGTGTCTTTGTGAGATGCAGAGTAGGTGGATGGATGATCTCCACAAGTGTGGTTCCCACCGTGAAGCATGGAGGAGGAGGTGTGATGGTGTACGGGTGCTTTGCTGGTGACACTGTCAGTGATTTATTTAGAATTAAAGGCACACTTAACCAGCATGGCTACCACAGCATTCTGCAGCGATACGCCATCCCATCTGGTATGCGCTTAGTGGGACTATCATATGTTTTTCAACAGGACAATGACCCAAAACACACCTCCAGGTTGTGTAAGCGCTATTTGACCAAGAAGGAGAGTGATGGAGTGCTGCATCAGATGACCTGGCCTCCACATTCACCCGTTTGCTCAGTGTATGTGGGAACTCCTTCAAAACTGTTGGAAAAGCATTCCTCATGAAGCTGGTTGAGAGAATGCCAAGAGTGTGCAAAACTGTCATCAAGGAAAAGGGTGGCTACTTTGAAGAATCTAAAATATTAAATATATTTTGATTTGTTTGACACTTTTTTGGTTACTACACGATTCCATGTGTGTTATTTCATAGTTTTGATGTCTTCACTGTGAGCCAAGCCACATTCTACAATGTAGAAAATATAAAATAAAATAAGAAATCCTTGAATGAGTAGGTGTCTCCAAACTTTTGACTGGTACTGTATGTATACAGTGGCTTCGGAAAGTATTCAGAGCCCTTCACTTTTTCCACATTTTGTTACGTTACAGCCTTATTCTAAAATTGATCAAATAAAATAAATCCTCAGAAATCTACACATAACACGCCATAATGACGAAGTGAAAACAGTTTTTTGAAATTTTAGGAAATGTATTAAAAATAAAAAACAGAAATACCTTATTTACGTAATTATTCCAACCCTTTGCTATGAGACTTGAAATTGAGCAAAGGTGCATCCTTTTTCCATTGATCATCCTTGAGATGTTTCTACAACTTGATTGGAGTCCACCTGTGGGAAATTCAATTGATTGGACCTGATTTGGAAAGGCACACACCTGTCTATATAAGGTCCCACAGTTGACAGTGCATGTCAGAGCAAAAACCAAGCCATGAGGTTGAAGGAATTGTCCGTAGAGCGCCGAGACAGGATTGTGTCGAGGGACAGATCTGGGAAGGGTACCAAAAAATGTCTGTAGCATTTAAGGTTCCCAAGAACACAGTGGCTTCCAACATTCTTAAATGGAAGAAGATTGGAACCACGAAGACTCTTCCTAGAGCTGGCTGCCCGGCCAAACTGAGCAATCGGGGGAAAAGGGTCTTGGTCAAAGAGGTGACCAAGAACACGATGGTCACTCTGACAGAGCTCTAGAGTTCCTCTGTGAATATGGGAGAACCTTCCAGAAGGACAACCATCTCTACAGCACTCCACCAATCAGGCCTTTATGGTAGAGTGGCCAGACGGAAGCCACTCCTCTGTAAAAGGCACATGACAGACCCCTTAGAGTTTGCCAGACCATGAGAAATAAGATTCTCTGGTCTGATGAAACCAAGATTGCACTCTGGCCTATTGCTAAGCGTCACATCTGGAGGAAACCGAGCACCATCCCTACGGTGAAGCATGATGGTGGCAGTATCATGCTTTGGGGATATCTTTCAGCGGCAGGGACTGGGAGAATAGTAGGATTGAGGCAAAGATTAACGGCGCAAAGTACACAGAGATCGTTGATGAAAACCGTATACAGAGCGCTCAGGACCTCATACTGGGGCGACGGTTCACCTTCCAACAGGACAATGCAGGAGTGGCTTCGGGACAAATCTCTGAATGTCCTTGAGTGGCCCAGCCAGAGCCCGGATTTTAAACCGATCGAACATCTTTGGAGAGACCTGAAAATAGCTGTGCAGCAACACACCCTATCCAACGTGACAAAGCTTGAGAGGATCTGCAGAAAAGAATGGGAGAAACTCCCCAAATACAGGTGTGACAAGCTTGTAGTGTCATACCCAAGAAAACTCAAGGCTGTAATCGCTGCCAAAGGTGCTTCAACAAAGTACTTAGTAAAGGGTCTGAATACTTATGTAAATGTAATATTTCAGTTTTTGCTTTGTTATTATGGGGTGTAGATTGATGAGGGAAAAAAATATTTAATCCATTTCAGAATATGGCTGTAACCTAACAAAAATGTGGGAAAAGACAAGGGGTCTGAATACTTTCCAAAGGCACTGCATATATGTAATATTATATTTATATTTAACAAACAAAAATTATCTTCTGCCTAAATGGTAAATCTGCCATTGTGCACACGCCTGGTGTTCCAGATCTAAATCAGTCCCTGATTAGAGGTGAACAATGAAAAAACACAGTGGAACTGGCTTCGAAGACCAGAGTGGAGTTTGAGGGCACTAGGGTCTGTAAAATCTACACTGAACAAAAATATAATTTTAACATGCACCAATTTCAAAGATTTTACTGAGTTACAGTTCATATAAGGAAATCAGTCAATTAAAATAAATTCATTAAGCCCGCATCTATGGATTTTACATGACTGGGAATACAGCTATGTATCTGTTGGTCAGAGATACCCTTAAAAAATGGTAGGGGCATGGATCAGAAAAGCAGTCAGTATCTGGTGTGACCACCATTTTCCGCATGCCACGCGACACATCTTCACATTGAATTGATCAGGCTGTTGATTGTGGCCTGTGGATTGTTGTCCCACTCCTCTTCAAAGGCTGTGCAAAGTTGCTGGATATTGGCATGAACTGGAACAAGCTGTCGTACATGTGACATATCTGGTGAGTATGCAGGCCATGGAAGAACTGGGACATTTTCAGCTTCCAGGAATTGTGTACAGATTCTTGCAACATGATGCCTTGAATTATCATGCTGAAACATAAGGTGATGGTGGTGGATAAATGGCACGACAATGGGCCTCAGGACCTCGTCACAGTATCTCTGTGCATTGAAATTGCCATAGATCAAATGCAATTGTGTTCGATGCCATACACGCTGTGTGCCATCTGCTCAATACAGTTGAAACCAGGATTCATCTATGAAAAGCACACTTCTCCAGCATGCCAGTGGCCATTGAATGTGAGTATTTGCCCACTGAAGTCGTTTACGACGCAAAACTGTACTCAGGTCAAGACCCTGGTGAGGACTACGAGCACACAGATGAGCTTCCCTGAGACGTTTTTTGACAGCTTGTTCAGAAATTCTTTGGTTGTGCAAACCCACAATTTCATCACCTGTCCTGGTGGCTGATCTCAGATGATCCCACAGGTAAAGAAGCTGGATGTGGAGGTCCTGGGCTGGCGTGGTTACACGCGGTCTGCGGTTATGAGGCCGGTTGGAAGTACTGCCAAATTCTCTAAAATGACGTTGGAGGCGACTTATGGTAGAGAAATGAACATTCATTCTGGTGCACATTCCTGCATTCAGCATGCCTATTGCACGTTCCCTCAAAACTTGCGACATCTGTGGCATTGTGTTGTGTGATAAAACTGCACATTTTAGAGTGGCCTTTTATTGTTCCCAGCAGAAGGTGCACCTGTGTAATGATCATGCCGTTTAGTCAGCTTCATGATATGCCACACCTGTCAGGTGGATTGATTATCTTGGCAAAGGAGAAATTCTCACTAACAGGGATGTAAACACATTTACCACAAAATTTGAGAGAAATAAGCTTTTTGTGCGTATGGAACATTTCTGGGATCTTTTATTTCAGCTCATGAAACATGGGAGCAACACTTTGCATGTTGCGTTTATATTTTTGTTCAGTGTACTGTATATAATGGTGTTATTTCATGGGGAACTGAGGTCTATATATTCTGCAACACATTCTACTTCACCCACGCCATTGGTCCCTGTAGCAACTGATAATGCAATAAATGCCAATAATGTAATAGCTGCTAATAATGTAATAACATTTGCATTTACAGTTGAAGTTGGAAGTTTACATACACTTAGGTCATTAAACCTCGTTTTTCAACCACTCCACAAATTTCTTGTTAACAAACTATAGTTTTAGGACAAGTCGGTTAGGACATCTACTTTGTGCATGACACAAGTCATTTTTCCAACAATTGTTTACAGACAGATAATTTCACTTATTATTCACTGTATCACAATTCCAGTGGGTCAGAAGTTTACATACACTAAGTTGACTGTACCTTGGAAAATTCCAGAAAATTCTGTCATGGCTTTAGAAGCTTCTGATAGGCTAATTGACATAATTTGAGTCAATTGGAGGTGTAACTGTGGATATATTTCAAGGACTACCTTCAAACTCAGTGCCTCTTTTCTAAAGAAATCAGCCAAGACCTCAGAAAAACATTTGTAGACCTCCACAAGACTGGTTCATCCTTGGGAGCAATTTCCAAACGCCTGAAGGTACCACGTTCATTTATACAAACAATAGTACGCAAGTATAACACCATGGGACCACGCAGCTGTCATACCGCTCAGGAAGGAGACGCGTTCTGTCTCCTAGAGATGAACGTACTTTGGTGCGAAAAGTGCAAATCAATCCCAGAACAACAGCAAAGGACCTTGTGAAGATGCTGGAGGAAACGGATACAAAAGTACCTATATCCACAGTAAAACGAGTCCTATATCGACAGAACCTGAAAGGCCAATCAGCAAGGAAGAGGCCACTGCTCCAAAACCGCCATAAAAAAAGCCAGACTACGGTTTGCAACTGCACATGGGGACAAAGATCGTACTTTTTGGAGAAATGTCCTCTGGTCTGATGAAACAAAACTAGAACTGTTGGCCATAATGACCATCGTTATGTTTGGAGGAAAAAGGGGGAGGCTTGCAAGCCGAAGAACACCATCCCAACCGTGAAGGACGGGTGTGGCAGCATCATGTTGTGGGGGTGCTTTGCTGCAGGAGGGACTGGTGCACTTCACAAAATAGATGGCATCATGAGGCAGGAAAATTATGTGGATATATTGAAGCAACATCTCAAGACATCAGTCAGGAAGTTAAAGCTTGGTCGCAAATGGGTCTTCCAAATGGACAATGACCCCAAGCATACTTCCAAAGTTGTGGCAAAATGGCTTAAGGACAACAAAGTCAAGGTATTGGAGTGTCCATCACAAAGCCCTGACCTCAATCCTATAGAAAATTTGTGGGCAGGACTGAAAAAGCATGTGAAAGGAAGGAGGCCTACAAACCTGACTCCGTTACACCAACTCTGTCAAGAGGAATGGGCCAAAATTCACCCAACTTATTGTGGGAAGCTTGTGGAAGGCTACCTGAAACGTTTGACCCAAGTTAAACAAGTTAAAGGCAATGCTACCAAATACTAATTGAGTGTATGTAAACTTCTGACCCACTGGGAATGTGATGAAAGAAATAAAAGCTGAAATAAATAATTTTCTCCACTATTATTCTGACATTTCACATTCTTAAAATAAAGTGGTGATCCTAACTGACCTAAGACAGGGAATCTTTACTAGGATTAAATGTCAGCAATTGTGAAAAACTGAGTTTAAATGTACTTGGCTGAGGTGTATGTAAACTTCCGACTTCAACTGTATATATATCCATTGATTCTTGAAGAATATAACTTATAAATGCCTCATGAGCTTAGTTCAACTGTCACACTCCATGAGAACCCAAAATATAAGCTTGTTTTTCTCAAATTTTTTAAACATTGTAAATGTAAACAAACACTGTATAGTTTCATAACATGGTTAAAACAATCATTTTGATATCATAGATGGTCAGTCCTTGCATCCATAGCTCTGTCTATTAATCTGAGAGGGGTTACATTTCTCCAGGCCCATCCCTCAGCTTTTTACCACAACAGAGGCGGGGCGACGATTTTGTTATTGTTTCTATTAAGGATTCTAGCTTTAATCTAACAAGGAACATTATATTTTTACTCAAGTTTTATGCTTCAGTGTTTATTTACTGTCACAGAGGCCAGGTCATCCTCTTCTGGTTGGAGAGACTGCGAGACGAGTGGATTGACTGGGACTGTTGTGGTCGGTTCGGTGGAGAGATGTCTGTTAACAGACGTTTAACGTATGTGACGCTTCATTTGAAAGTTGATGCCACAAAATAAGGTCTATTGTTTTGATTTGAATGCTTCAATGTTTTTGAATATATGAAGTTACTGTAAGCCATTTACCTCTGCTGTCTTGCGGTACGGTTGGGTGGAGATATTTCTGAGACGAAATGATTCGCACGTTAACATTAACAAACGTCTAATGTATGTCAGTCTTCATTTGAAATTCCAGGCTTTAACGTACACTATATATACAAAAGTTGAACTAAGCTCAAGAGGCATTTATAAGGTATAATCTTTAATAATCAATGGGTTTACATCATTAATCCATAAATTCAAACACGGATGTAGCAACTAAGGATTCTAGCTTTAATCTTAAGAGTTGTTGCGTGTTTTTAGGTTAAGACCTGCTGTCCTCTGCAAAATTGCTACCCATGATGTCCTCAAACACTACTACATCTTGAGAGGGAGGAGGGAGGAGCAGTCTTGGTGATTTTTGGGTTAATAACCAATAGGTTCAATACTAACCTACACTGAATGTACAAAACATTAAACCTTTCTAGGGCTGTTACGGTGACCGTATTACCGCCACACCAGGTCACGAGTCATGATGGCAGTGAAATTCCACTTCACCATTTAGTCACAGTAATTAGGCTTCTCCAAGCTCTGATGCTGCTGATGGTTATTAGTAGCCTACCAAACTTGCTAACTGCCTGGTACTCAGCACTCTATTGTCCCTCATCACTCTGACATCAAAAATGAGAGCCCATGAGCTCATGTTGCACAACATTTCTATAGGCTATGTAATTGCGTGAGAAAACAGAGTGATGGCCTCTATTAAAAAGAGGAGGATCCCATCAGCTTTCTATATGCTAGGCCTACTATATTTATTTCTCAACTTTCCTAATATTAAGCACATTGCTTCTCTTTACAACAGGATGGAATGGAAATTAACCACTGGAATAGTATCCTCCATTCATTATTTAAGTGCATAGATTGCATGTATTTTTTCCCCCTGTTCCTGTTTCGAGACAGGTGCATGATAATGGTCCTTTCTATATCAAAACAAATTTCATACATATTATTTATTATAAACTGGGTGGTTTGAGCCCTGAATGCTGATTGGCTGATATACCACAGCTACCACAGATATGACAAAACTTTTCTTTTAACTGCTCAAATTACGTTGGTAACCCGTTTATAATAGCAATAAGGCACCTTGGGGTTTGTGATATTTAAGTGATAATGACCGAGAAGCTGGTGTTTGGAGGATATATTGGCACGGTGTTGTTAGGACCAAGATGAAGTCGAGGGCCGGCAGACCATGCCAATATTTATTTTATTTTACTTATTTTATTTCACCTTTATTTAACCAGGTAGGCCAGTTGAGAGTAAGTTCTCATTTGCAACTGCGACCTGGCCACGATAAAGCAAAGCAGTGCGACAAACAACACAGTTACACATGGGATAAACAAAAGTACAGTCAATAACACAAATGAAGTGCAAATGAAGTAAGGAGGTAAGGCAATAAATAGGCCAATAGTGGCGAAGTAATTACAATTTAGCAATTTACACTGGAGTGATATATGTGCAGATGAGGATGTGCAAGTAGAAATATTGGTGTGCAAAAGAGCAGAAAAACAAAAACAAATATGGGGATGAGGTAGGTAGTTGGTTGGATGGGCTATTTACAGATGGGCTGTGTACAGCTGCAGCGATCGGTAAGCTGCTCTGACAGCTGACGCTTAAAGTTAGTGAGGGAGATAAGTCTCCAACTTCAATGATTTTTGCAATTCGTTCCAGTCATTGGGAGCAGAGAACTGGAAGGAAAGGCGGCCAAATAAGGTGTTGGCTTTGGGGATGACCAGTGAAATATACCTGCTGGAGCGCGTGCTACGGGTAGATGTTGCTATGGTGACCAGTGAGCTGAGATAAGGCGGAGCTTTACCTGGCAAAGACTTATAGATGACCTGGAGCCAGTGGGTTTGACGACGAATATGTAGCGAGGACCAGCCAACGAGAGCATACAGGTCGCAGTGGTGGGTAGTATATGGGGCTTTGGTGACAAAGTGGATGGCGCTGTGATAGACAATTTGCTGAGTAGAGTGTTGGAGGCTATTTTGTAAATGACATCACCGAAGTCAAGGATCGGTAGGATAATCAGTTTTACGAGGGTATGTTTGGCAGTATGAGTGAAGGAAGCTTTGTTGAGAAATAGAAAGCCGATTCTAGATTTAACTTTGGATTGGAGATGCTTAATGTGAGTCTGGAAGGAGAGTTTACAGTCTAGAAAAACACCTAGGTATTTGTTGTCCACATATTCTAAGTCAGAAGCCTCCAGAGTAGTGATGCTAGTCTGGCGGGCTGGTGCGGTCAGCGATCAGTTGAAGAGCATGCATTTCGTTTTACTAGCATTTAAGAGCAGTTGGAGGCCACGGAAGGAGTGTTGTATGGCGTTGAAGCTCGTTTGGAGGTTTGTTAACACAGTATATCCTCCAAACACTGGCTTCGAGGGCATTATCAGTTTTATACAAAGTGTTACCAACATATTCAAATAATGATTGACATATTTTCATTTAAAAACTTTATTTTGATGGTTTTATTCATACTATTTCATCCGTCCAGAAGATATAGTCCCGAAACAAATCTAGGGTTGCTACCCAAGCCGGCTGGTCGGTCGTTCTATTGGTTTGGTTTGCCAGAGATGCGACCCAGTCGCTCAGTCTTTTTGTTCTGTATCTATGGACGCGACCCAGTCGTTCAGTCTTTTTGTTCTGTATCTATGGACGCGACCCAGTCGTTCAGTCTTTTTGTTCTGTATCTATGCACGCGACCCAGTTGTTTGTTCCAAATGTTCCATTGCAAAACTGTCTGGCAATGTTCTTATCTCTTGCTTGCTAGCTAGCCAACTACGGCTAACTTATAGTCACGTCAAACAGTGCAGACAGAATAACAACAGTAGTGTAACGCTCTTCTACTTCGTCCTCCTCCTCAGACGAGGAGAGGCGAGAAGGATTGGAGGACCAATTTGCAGCGTAGTAATTTGACATGATATTTATTAAAGAATAAAGACAAATACGAAAAACACTTGAGAATTTACAAAATAATAAACGGAGTCAACAGACCTGAACAAACGAACTTACATAACACGAAGAACGCACGAACAGGAAAATAGACTACACAAAAACCGAACGAACAAAACGAAACAGTCCCGTGTGGTGCAAACAGACACGGAAGACAACCACCCACAACAAACAATGTGAAACCACCTACCTTAATATGGTTCTCAATCAGAGGAGATGAAAACCACCTGCCTCTAATTGAGAACCATATCAGGTCACCCATTAACCAACATAGAAACACATAACATAGAATGCCCACCCACACTCACGCCCTGACCGACTAACACATACAAAAACAACAGAAAACAGGTCAGGAACGTGACAAGTAGCTGCATTTGTTTAAGCTGTTTTCTAGTGACATTTATTTGGATACATCCATAACAATGAACTACTGAGGGGCGATTTCACATGGCATAGAAAATGTGATCACTCGTCAGGGCACTGTTGTTCAGAGGAGCTAGCCAACAACACCGCTAACACAATCACTTCAAACTGAAGATGGATAGACTGCAAACAAGCTGCATTTTGTTTCGTTTTACCTTTTCAATTTACATTTCTTTGTATATATCCATAAAAATTATTCCAGCTGATTCATGACTTCGACTGGCTGAAACCGCTGCCTGCTTCTCTCTCGTCTCGACCCCAACACGTTCATTACTATGGGACATTTGAATATTGAAACAATGTTGCAAATGTCGGACAGACAGACAGCAAGGTTTATACAAACCTCCGCTGTTGCAAACTAAATGTTAGTCTAAAAGAAATGTGAGAAGTTTTTTATAGTGGAGATCAAGTTTATAACTTCCCTGCCTGGGCTGATGAGACAGTGGATTGTGCTGTCAGATGGAACAGAGTAATAGGCATGTTAATGTCATTGATTTAGCCGGTGGTAACTTGTGGAATAGCATCGGCTGGAATGCGTTTTCAACCAATCAGCATTCTGGTTTAGACCCACCCGTTGTATAAACGGCTAAGGGCTTTGTTCTGGCACTCCACATTGCGTCGTGCTAAGAACAGCCCTTTTAGTCGTGGTATATCTGCCATATACCACACCCACCCGGGCCTTTTTGCTTAAGTATACAGTACATTCGGAAAGTATTCAGACCCCTTGATTTTTTCCACATTTAGTTACGTTACAGCCTTATTCTAAAATTGATTAAAAAATATTTTTTTACACATCAATCTACACACAATACCCCATATGACAAAACTGCTTTTCAGAAATGTTTGCATATAAAAAAAAATACAAAACTGAAATAACTTATTTACAAAAGTATTCAAACCCTTTGCTATGAGACTCGAAATTGAGCTGCATCCTGTTTCCATTGATCCTCCTTGAGATGTTTCTACAACTTGATTGGAGTCCACCTGTGGTAAATTCAATTGATTGGACATGATTTGGAAAGGCACACACCTGTCTACATAAGGTCCCACAGTTGACAGTGCATGTCAGAGCAAAAACCAAGCCATGAGGTCGAAGGAATTGTCCTTCGAGCTCTGAGACAGGATTGTGTCGAGGCACAGATGTGGGGAAGGGTACCAAAAAGCAAAGTACAGAGAGATCATTGATGAAAACCTGCTCCAGAGCGCTCAGGACCTCAGACTGGGGCTAAGGTTCACCTTTCAACAGGACAACGACGCTAAGCACACAGCCAAGACAATGCAGGAGTGGCTTCGGGAGAAGTCTCTGACTTAAAGCTGATCGAACATCCTTGGAGAGACCTGAAAATAAAAATAAAAAAACGAAACAAAAATAAAAGAAACAAACCACACAACTCTGCACAAGGACTACTTTGAACAACTTTTAATCATTGGTTTGTATGACATACATTTTAAAGTTAGAAATCTGAGTCTCAGCGTCACTCTTAATAATGTGGAATTGCCCTGTACCAATCCACGAAACTTGTCAGACCCCGTGGTTCAGTATTGAACAGCCTGCTGTCATTTCATGCCCAACCTACCTTGTGGAGAGCTATCCTCCTATAGGTTTTCAATTCACCCCTTACCTACACTTCTCATACTGTTTAGCAGTAGCTTTATGAGAATATAAAAAAATATTGGCATTTTCCCACCAAACTGACTTGTTGCAGATAAAGATCAGTGCGTGATGACGTAGTCCACACATAGTGCATACTTTTACGCAAAAGTTTTCATGTACCGAATAAAAATCGAAAGTTCAATGCGTTTCCATCCCATTTTCAACTCTACTGATAGTTTTGTCACAAAAACTGTTGCGTTAAATGGAAAATGTGCCTACTCTGGTCTTGACACATGAACTCTAGCCAACAGCTGGCAGATAGGCCTACTCTGCGGGTATGTTAGTCTACATAATGAGATCATTATGGATAAGAACGAGAATATTTTTATTTGTTGTACGGCAGTCAAGCATCAATCATCATGTCACCAGAATAAGCCCCTTGACATTTATTGGAAAGGAGCGTCAAGCTCATACCGTGCACTTTCCCCACCTTGTGAAGTTACTCATCATTTATTTAATCTGTATTCTAACAAACTGCATGGTTTCCCAAGTCCTAGTGAGAGGACCACACACCAGGTCATTGCGTGACTCCAAGTTTACTTCAATATGATGGTTAATATATCAATATTTGCGCATACTGGTGTTTCCACAGCCATTTCTCGCATAATTAATTTTACAGACACAAAAAGATCCCAACATGTCGAACAAACAATGACTTTACTCGCATTAAAAACTGTGGATGGAAACATGGTTAATGACTGTCACCTACATTCAGTATAGAAAAACCTTTCTAACCAATAGAAAGCATCTGGTCATCATACTCTATGTGACAAATGTCCTATGCACAATGCCTTCATACAGCAAATTAGAGGAACTCAGTACCACTAATGATTAAGTTACGTGGGTGATTGGTGGATGTCATGGTAACCTGCAGGTAGTCCCCAGAGTGCTGTGCATAGAGGAGAGCCAAGGTAACCTACTTGGAACAGAATGGATCCTGTATCTTGTCAGCTGAGCAGAGAACAAATTTGTGACAGTAATTCTCTACTGAAAAACTATCTTATTTACCTTTTTATGATGGTCAGCCATCGTTTCATCTCTATGGCAAAACATCTGGTTAGAGAGCAGTCAAGCCGTGATTTGTCCAAAAACCAGACCAATTGCGTTTCAGTAGACTGCTACAGGCTATGTTCATTGGCTAGAATTTCCACTGGTTATAAAATTATAGTAAACAGTTGCGAGAGCAAAATGGATTTTGGAGTGCAAACTGAAAAATTGGTGTGAGACTAGGGCTGGGCGAAATGGCCAAAATATTATATAACGGTATTTTTTATTTTTTAATAAGACGGTATGACGGTATTTTTTGCTTTTGAATAATAAAAGTTCTACATTTGCTTTATGAGTAGTGAGTGATCCTAAGGTGGCAACACATACATTGTAAGTGATTTCAATGAGCACTTTTATAACTTCAGCATTTCCTGCACTCAATTGCAGTGGTGGAAAAAGTCCCAAATTGTCATACTTGAGTATAAGTAAAGATACATTAATAGAAAATTACTAAATTAAAAGTGAAAGTCACCCAGTAAAATACTACTTGAGTAGAAGTCTAAAAGTATTTGGTTTTAAATATACTTAAGTATCAAAAGTAAATGTAATTGATAAAATGTACTTAAGTATCAAAAGTAAAAGTATAAAAAAGTCAAATTCCTTAAATTAAGAAAACCAGATGGCACCATTTTCTTTTTATTTACGGATAGCCAGGGGCACACTCCAACACTCACACATCATTTACAAACAAAGAATTTGTGTTTAGTGAGTCCTCCAGATAAGAGGTAGTAGATGACCAGGGATGTTCTCTTGACAAGTGCGTGAATTGGACCATTTTCCTGTCCTGCTAAGCATTCAAAATGTAATGAGTACTTTTATGTGTCAGGGAAAATGTTTGGACTAAAAAGTACAGTATTTTCTTTAGGAATGTAGTGAAGTAAAAGTAAAAGTTGCAAAAATAAAAAAGTAAAAAACAGATACCAAAAAAAAGACTTAAGTAGTACTTGAAAGTATTTTTACTTAAATACACCACTGCTCAATTGAGATCATTTCCACACTGCCATGTAGGGCTGCACGGTATGGGCAAATAATCTAGGACTTATTTTTAACCAAATGTTGCTATTGCGATTTGACTTGCGAATTAGAGCAAAACTGTTGGAATCATGGAAATAGAATGACTATTTTAATTCTATAGTTAGAATATAATAGTGGGCACCTTGAATACAGTGTTTGAGATGACAACAAATTAAAATGCCAGGGAGGAGTTATTGTGACAGGGTAAGAACTAAAGTGTTGATACGTGTTTCCTAGGGGACCCTATAAGCTTTGGCTACATTGCATGTTCTCTCTTAGCTACTTCATGTAGCTAACATATTCTTGCTTAGCATATTCCTCTTTGATTTAGAAGATACTGTTGCACAAACAACATGCTGATTTAGGTCTACACCATCACTGGTATTATCAGGCTGTAATAGCTAGCTAGGTTTGCTCTTACTCCGTACATTTATTAGCGGCTAACAAATAGCGTCTCACAAGATTTAGGGCAACTTGCTAAGGAAAGAAACATCAGCAAACAGCTAGTTTAAGAAACATAAACTAATAGTGTCATTATAGAACGCTAGTAGACTTTTATTAAGAAGCAAAGTGAAAACAGCATTGTTGTCATCAACATTGTTGCATGTGCTGCACTGACCATGCAGACTGAACGCAAGTGTCTCATGGTTGAGGAACATCAAATTCGCTCCTTGAGTGACAGGGGGCGTGGCTAGGTCTGTGTGGAAAGTGGCACGGAGAGAAAGAGCGGAGAGAGAAGACTCAAGTAGCGAACTATAAAAATGTACATTACACATGGCGTATCCCATTTAACAAACCAAACATTCAAATACTGGTATAGAAGGTAAAGTAAAAACCCAAACCGGTCACTGCATCAATACCGGTATATCATAAAATACAGTATACCGCCCAGCCCTATGTGAGACTGAGGGAGCAAGGTAAAGAAGGTAAAGTAAAAACCCAAACCGGTCGATGAATCATACCGGTATATCATAAAATACAGTATACCGCCCAGCCCTATGTGAGACTGAGGGAGCAAAGACATCAGTGTGGGAGGGGGGAGGCATATTTAATTTCTGAGTCTTGACATATAGTAAGTATTTCTTCAGGCGAACAAAAGTCTCCGCTCTCAATTTAAATGCAGTTCTGCTCGCTCAAAGTCACACTCACAAGCACTCAAGTTTAATTTGCGCGCACCACGCTGGTTTGCACTCTTGTCCTCTGCTCACTTGACCACATTTATTCTCTCTCTCGACTCAAAGTGTTTGCTCGCGCAATGATGTTTCATCTTGCTCGCGAGCGCCATCTTGCACTCGTTCGACATAGAACCATGCATGAGAGCACCAGCTGTTCCAGATAACTGTGTGATCACGCTCTCCGTAGCCGATGTGAATAAAACCTGTAAACAACTTAACATTCACAAGGCCGTAGCGCCAGACGGATTTACCAGGACGCATACTCAGAGCATGCACTGACCAGCTGGCAATGACATTTTCAACCTCTCCTTGACCCAGTCTAAAATACCTACGTTTCAAGCAGCACGCCCCCATTCACATCAACGAGGCTGCAATGGGGCGGGTCAAGACCTTCAAGTTCCTCTGTGTTCAAATCACTAACGACCTATCAAGTCCAAACACACCAACACAGTCGTGATGAGGGCACGACAACGCTTCTTCCCCCTCAGGAAGCTCCTCAAAAAGGTTTACAGTTGCACCATTGAGAGCATCTTGACTGGCTGCATCACCGCTTGGTATGGCAACTGCTTGGCATCCGACCGCAAGGCGCTACAGAGGGTAGTGTGTATTAATTAGGGCCGATTACAAGTTTTCATAACAAATCGGTAATCTGCCTTATTGGACACTGATTACATTGCAATCCACGAGGAAACTGCGTGGCCGGCTGACCACCTGTTACGCGAGTGCAGCATCAAAAGGACCTTGTGGCTGCAAGGAGCCAAGGTAAGTTGCTAGCTAGCATTAAACATATCTTATAAAAAAACAATCAATCTTCATATAATCACTAGTTAACTACACATGGTTGATGATATTACTAGGTTAACTAGCTTGTCCTGCGTTGCATATAATCAATGCGGTGCCTGTTAATTTATCATTGAATCACAACCTACTTAAATTTCGCCAAACGGGTGATGATTTAACAAAAGCGCATTCGCGATAAATGCACAATCGTTGTACCCAACCATAAACATCAATGCCTTTCTTAAAATCAATACACAGAAGTTTTTTTTTTTTTTAAACCTGCATATTTAGTTAAAATAAATGCATGTTTGCAGGCAATATTAACTAGGGAAATTGTGTCACTCTCTTGCGTTCTTTGCAAGCAGAGTCAGGGTATATGCAACAGTTTGGGCCGCCTGGCTCGTTGCGAACTGTGTGAAGACCATTTCTTCCAAACAAAGACCGAAATTAATTTGCCAGAATTTTACATAATTATGACATAACATTGAAGGTTGTGCAATGTAACAGCAATATTTAGACTTAGGGTTGCCACCCGTTCGATAAAATACGGAATGGTTCCGTATTTCACTGAAAGAATAAACGTTTTGTTTTCGAAATGATAGTTTCCGGATTTGACCATATTAATGACCAAAGGCTCGTATTAATGTGTTTATTATATTATAATTTAGACTATGATTTGACAGAGCAGTCTGACTGAGCGGTGGTAGGCAGCAGCAGCCTCGTAAGCATTCATTCAAACAGCACTTTCCTGCGTTTGCCAGCAAATCTTCGCAATGCTTGAAGCACAGCGCTGTTTATGACTTCAAGCCTATCAACTCTCGAGATTAGGCTGGCAATACTAAAGTGCCAATAGTCAAAGGTATATGAAATACAAACCGTATAGAGAGAAATAGTCGACGTGTCATAATTCCTATAATAACTACAACCTAAAACTTCTTAACTGGAAATATTGAAGAACTGGGAATACTGAACCACCAGCTTTCATATGTTCTCATGTTCTGAGCAAGGAACTTAAACGTTAGCTTTTTTACATGGCACATATTGCACTTTTACTTTCTTCTCCAACACTGTGTTCTTGCATTTAAACCAAATTGAACATGTTTCATTATTTATTTGAGACTAAATAGATTTTATGTATAATATTAAGTTAAAATAAAAGTGCTCATTGAGCATTGTTGTAATTGTCATTACTACAAATATTCGGCCGATTTAATCAGTATCGGCTTTTTTTGGTCCTCCAATAATCGGTCGACCTCTAGTAGTGTGTACAGCCGAGTACATCACTGGGGCCCAACTCCCTGCCATCCAGGACCTCTATACCAGGCGGTGTCAGAGGAAGGTCCTAAAAAGGGTCAAAGACTCTA
Organism: Salvelinus alpinus; assembly: GCF_045679555.1. Lineage (NCBI taxonomy): Eukaryota > Metazoa > Chordata > Actinopteri > Salmoniformes > Salmonidae > Salvelinus > Salvelinus alpinus. Next base: position 36,343,693 of record NC_092100.1, on the reverse strand, counting down.
GCCACCTAAATCATAGACTGTTCTCTCTGCTACCACATGGTAAGCGGTACCGGAGCGCCAAGTCTGGGACCAAAAGGTTCCTAAACAGCTTCTACCCACAAGCCATTAGACTGCTGAACATTTAATCAAATGCCTACCCAGACTATTTGCATTGATCCCCTTTTTTGTTGTTGTTGCACTGACTCTCTTCCACTAGTTTTATGCGCACGCATGCACGCACGCACGCACACACTTACTTGTTGGGCAAGCCTGGGCAGGTTGTGGAAGGTTCCTGTTGGTGAATAATGTACCTCTGGCCTTCAGGGCTGTGGGGTGTAGCTGGAACGCCAGGCTTCTGAATAATCCTCCCCCACATCACCTCCAACCTGGAACACACAGATGAGGTAACTCCTTTTCTGTTTTTTGTGATAGGTGTGTATGGAAAAACTGGTATGTGACAAATTCTGTCTCCCACTCTCCCTTGCCCTCCACTCCACTCCAAACTCTCTCTCTCTCTATTCTTCTCCCCCTATCCTTACCACTCTTTCTTGGGTAGGTCTTCTCTTGGGACTGTCCTCAATGGCAGGACTGAAACCTGCAGCAGAGAGAGAGGGAGAAATGTTGGGAAACAAACTGCCACTCTAAAATTAGGAGTATTTACAAGAAACAAACAAACAAACAGACACACACACTTTATCTCCTTGGTTGTAGTTCAAAGTTAAATCATAAATCTAACTCTAAACACACAATCAGCTGGTCATAACAATGGAAATGACACATACGAATCTGAACATACTGCGCACACACACACATGCACACTTCTCGCTTCCCGTACAGCCCTCTACTGCTGATGTTCCAACAAGTGTCCTCTGCTTGATTCAGGGTCATGTTAATAAATCTTCTTTGGGATAGGGGGGTGCTGTTTTCACTTTGTAAAAAATCGTTCCCAAATTAAACTGCCTCGTACTCAATTCTTGCTCGTACAATATGCATATTATTATTACTATTGGATAGAAAACACTCTCAAGTTTCTAAAACCGTTTGAATTATATCTGTTAGTAAAACAGAACTCCTTTTGCAGCAAACTTCCTGTCAGGAAGTGAAAAATCTGAAATCGAGGCTCTGTTCCAGGGCCTTCCTATTCATTTGCTTGAAATCTAAAAATCTATGGATATACATGCACTTCATACGCCTTCCACTAGATGTCAAGAGGCAGTGAGAGGTGGAATGAGGTGTCTAGCTTGATCTGAGGTCGAACAAGAGCTCTTGGAATGACGTGACCACTATTTCCTTTGTTCAGCAAGGCGCGGGAAGGAACCCTGGATTGCGTTCTGAAAAGCTTTCGTTAGACGGCTAATATCTCCGGCTTTGATTTTATTTGATACATGTGATAATATCATCGTAAAGTATGTTTTTTCAATATAGTTTTATCAGATTATTGAAAGTTTATCGGGAGTTTTGGCGGTTTCCGTTCTCTGCGTTTGGTGAAGATGGACAGCTTCGTGCCACTTGGCTAGCTTTGGTTGCTAATTCGACAGGAGAAAAGGACATTCTAAAACCAAACAACGATTGTTCTGGACAAAGGACCCCTTGTACAAGATTCTGATGGAAGCTCAGCAAAAGTAGGAACCATTTATGATGTTATTTCGTATTTCTGTGGAAAATGTTTAGTACTATTTTCCGCCCTCATTGCAGGCGCTGTCTCGCTATAACGTAAGCTGTATGTCGTACTAAAGTTATTTTTAGAATTCTAACACGGCGATTGCATTAAGAACTAGTGTATCTTTCATTTGCTGTACAACATGTATTTTTTTTTGTAAAGTTTATGATGAGTTCTTTGATTAGATTAGGTGAGTGTCAGAAATATATCCGGATAATTTTGTGCAGTTTGGCTACGTATTCACATTGTAAAACCACGATTTGTACCGCTAAATATGCACATTTTCGAACAAAACATATCTGTATTGTGTAATATGATGTTATAGGACTGTCATCTGATGAAGTTTGTCAAGGTTTGTGAATAAATGTATATCTTTTGCTGGTTTTTTCGCTATCGCTACCTTTGCGGTGAATGAATGCGGTTGTGTGTTTGGCTATTGTGGTAAGCTAATATAATGCTATATTGTGTTTTCGCTGTAAAACACTTAAAAAATCTGAAATATTGTCTGGATTCACAAGATGTTTGCCTTTCATTTGCTGTACACCATGTATTTTTCATAAATGTTTTATGATGAGTATTTAGGTATTTCACGTTGGTCTCTGTAATTGTTCTAGCTGCTTCGGTGCTATTTGTGATTGTAGCTGCAATGTAAAACTATGATTTATACCTGAAATATGCACATTTTTCAAACAAAACATAGATTTATTGTATAACATGTTATAAGACTGTCATCTGATGAAGTTGTTTCTTGGTTAGTGACTAATTCTATCTCTATTTGGGGGTTTTGTGCAAGCTACCTGTGCTGTGAAATAAATGTCTGTGCTTTTTTGTATTTGGTGGTGAGCTAACATAAATATACGTGGTGTTTTCGATGTAAAACATTTAAAAAAATTGGACATGTTGGCTGGATTCACAAGATGTTAATCTTTCATTTGCTGTATTGGACTTGTTAATGTGTGAAAGTTATATATTTCCCCAAAAAATATTTGAATTTCGCGCGCTGCCTTTTCAGTGGAATGTGGGGGGGTAGACAGGTTAACCCGCTGAGCTAAAGGCATCGGGTCTGGTTAACAACAACAGCCTTCTGGACTCAGAAACACTAGCCAGGCGTGTGCGCACACAAACAAACAATAAAAAAATACAATTAGGCTACCCTGTGTGTATTTATAGAGGCAGTGCTACAGGGTTAGTGTGTGTGTGTTTGGGGGGTTGCGCTCCTGAGAATAGCCCCATCTGAGGAGGGGGCTCAGGAATGCACTGTGTGTGTCCAGAGGGAGGTGTATTATTAATTTTCTCTTCTTCACAAACACACCTGTGTGCGTGTATTGACAGCAGGGTTCCAAAGCCCTGTCCCCTCCAGCCCCAGGTATGAGGCTACCACTGCTACAAACGAATGTGTGTGTGTGTAGACAGCAGGAGCAAAAGGACGGTGGGAAAGAAAAGCCATCCACAAAGACTAGCATCTACATGTAAAGGAAGTCACACCGCTTGCTTAGCAAGTACCACTTCCTCCTGATTAGGCTCACACTGAGGCTCGAACCGAGGACCTCTGCCTTGCTAGAACCTTAGGGTTCTTGGCACTGAAAAATGCACCCAAAAGGTTGTTGCAAGAACCCTAAAGGAGCTGGGGTTCATTGGAGGATCCTCTTTAGTTCTTGGGGGTTCTTGCAGGAACCTAACTGCTCAACAGAAACATTTCGATTTGAATTTGAGACAACAGCTGGTGCAGGTTCTAACTTAGGGATAGGCGTCCCGTCAACGGGACAGTTGTAAATCATGCAGCGCCTTCTGTCACGATCGCAGATTTTAGTGAAACAACTAATATCGGTACATATAAGTGTCTTATATCGGCTGAAAGCTTAAATTCTTGTTAATAAAACTGCACTGCCCAATTTAGAGTATATATTACTGCAAAAGAATGCCATGCTATTGTTTGAGAGCTCCTAACAACAAAACACTTTTTTTCACCACAATAGGCTTGATAAATTCACCTCTAAAGGTTAAATGTGTACTTACATTCTGAAATCTTGCTCTGGTTTATCATCCAAAGGGTCCCAGTGATAACATGAAGTGTCGTTTTGTTAGATAAAATCATTTTTCATATCCTAAAAAAGGTCCATATAGCATGCACGATTGATTTTGTATTTCCACTTGTTCAATTTGCAAAGATAGGAATCTGTGAAAATCTCACCCTAAACGTTGTTTCAACCAGTCATATCCCGTCCGTATTTATTCCTCAGAGATCCTAGAACGTAACCAGACTTCACTATATTATTAGGGGTGTAGTATATCCTATAGGACACCAAATTTGGTCAGAGAGCGACACCTTCATGGCACGCCGATGACACGGGCCATCTTCACTTGATCGACTGTAACTTTGTCAAATAAACATCAATCGGGGTCAAACAAAGCTAACTAGATAGCCAATGAGCTGGGCTTTACGGGAGTATGCGGAAACCCTGTATCTGTCGCAGAATGTAGCTGCTAACCTTGTGCGACAGCAAGACTTTTCCTTTTGGACAAAAATTATAAGAATATGGAGAGTTATGAAGTTATGAAAACTGGTTGTTTTACAAATGTTGAACTTATAATATGGCTACTAATACTGGAAAAGCTAAATCAAAGTCCAAGTATACAGATTTGACTATATTCTTGCAGAAAAATTTAATGTGAATGCAAATGTCTCCTTCACGATTTGCCCAAATGTACCTGGGTGACTTCACACTAAATGTCATGTAGTTTGCTCATACTTCAAGTTATCCGTCTGAAACTTTGCACATACCCTTCTGCCATCTTGTGAACACCATCGGAATTACAACCAGAGTGATGGTTAGACGTGGGAAAAACCTGACAGCACTCAGTCGCATGAGCCATCTTCCTCCTCACTTACCTCTTCAATGAAAATCCAAGAGGCCTCTACATTATGGACAAGGAAAGCTATGTGTATGAAAACCATTGTTAAAAGTGATGTTTTTTCATTCACATTTATCACAAAAACCAAGGTATGAATAATGTTGTGCACTTTTTGTTAATAAAAACAATTTTTATTTGTAACATGCACCGAATACAACATGTGAAATGCTTACTTACAAGCCCTTAACCAACAATCATCTGTATAATTGTAATTGTTTGTATTCAGACTTCACCCTACCTACACCTCGAATGAAAATCTTGATCACCATGCACTGCAAAATCATTCTGGCTATGGATAGCCTACAGAGGACATCAACATGCCAGAGGATGTACCCATTGGACTTGGGGCTCTGCTGGGAGTTTACCTCATATTAAAAAAAATATATATATATATATGATCTGCTTTGCCATTAAAATCATAATAAAGACTGACAACTAAAATATTGTGATGCTGATTATTATTATTAACAATAATAACAATAATAATCCTTAAAAATAAACCCTCTTCGAGGAACCATTAATGGAGGTTCTTTGAAGAACCATTTTAAAGGGTTCTTCGAAGAACTTATAGGGGTTCCCCCACAGTTTCAATTTGAAGAACCCTTAAAGTATTATCCAGAAACCTTTTAATTTTAGAGTGTAAGGAACAAAACTACCAGTACACCTACACATGGCCGGTTCAGTGCATAAGCGGTCACTTAGGGCCCCCGATCCAATTATAATTTTTTTGAGTAAGAATGGTAGAATACACCAGGTGCAGTTTAGAAATTTGGTTGCGTATCAGAAGTTTTCCTCTTGTTATGTCAGTCACTTACAGTCACTCAATTAGCCATGACAGCTAACAATTTTTAGATTGGTATTTAGTCTAGCCAGCTAAACTTGCAGTAGGCTTAATCATTGCTGAATAACAGCTGGGCATGCAGGGCATGTGCCTAGGAACCCAGACCTCCAGGGGGCCCCTATTGATTTTGTTATTCATTCTCATTCAGATGTCATATTAACATATACCGGTGCGGCAGGTAGCCTAGTGGTTAGAGCGTTGGATTCATCATTACGAAATGTGCAGAATTGCAGGAAATTAGCTGTAAAACTGCACGTGTTCTCCCTGCCCAATGGCAAAATGAGTAGAAGTGCATGAAATGTGTTATAAAATTGCAATGTTTTCTCAGTGCCATGGCAAAATGCGTAGAATTGCAGAGAATTTGCTTTAAAACTTAAATTTCTCTCCAACGACAAGAGGGGGGGACACTGAAATGTTTTACCACAAGGTAGGGGTCCCGCCAACCAAATCTCGCTTAGGGCCCCCAAAAGGCTAGAGCCGGCCCTGCACACACATGCACAGTGCATTCGGAAAGTTTTCAGACCGCTTGACTTTTTCCCCATTTTGTTACGTTAGAGCCTTATTCTAAAACGGAAAAAATAAATAATAATATTCAATACTTCCGAGTGCGCGCGCGCACACACACACACACACACACACACAAGCTGATCATCATAGCAACGGTTCAGATGGCCAATAAAGCCTACTCACGGCTATTGGTGATCCTCCACACACTAGTAGCTACAAACTCTTGGTAAACAGCGAAAGCTCCCAGCATCAGCGGAGCTAAGAATAGCAGATGTTTCCGACTCCTTCTCAGCTTCTTCAGCGGGAAGAACGATTTGAACATGTTGATTGATCTCCCTGCTGCTTGCTCCAGAGTACTCAGTCAGTCATTGATTCTGCCACCGTGAATTTAACGGTTTTGTTCGGCAAAGTTGGACCAGAACTGACCACTCGTCAGTCTCGCGACCCTGTTCGTGACACATCGGCGGCGCCCCCAACACTCCCACCTAGCGATGGTCCCGAAACAGCTTTTATTTCATCCCGTAAAAAAAACACGCTGGCTTCGGCTGCTCTGACTCGAGTGCTATCTTGGATTTAACCGAATAGTGCCACTGGCACGTCGGTTGTCTGACTAGGCTACAGATCGAATTAAACAAAATGCTACCAACCCACTGCACATGCACACAGAACACAGACAAACAGATTGCACACCCGGACAGCGAGAGAGATTTAGGGGTGTGGTTACGTGGCCCCGCCCACATCTAATTCGCAGCCAGTGGCACAGGTAGTTTCGGGGATCCTTGGGACTACGTTAAAAATGGTAAAGGTTAGGTTCAAGGTTAGGGAATGTTCAAGGTTAGGATATGGACGTCAAAAGGATTACCCCATATAGATTCCCTGGGAGACATAGGCCTGTCACATTTTTATTTATTTATTTCACCTTTATTTAACCAGGTAGGCAAGTTGAGAACAAGTTCTCATTTACAATTGCGACCTGGCTAAGATAAAGCAAAGCAGTTCGACACATACAACAACACAGTTACACATGGAGTAAAACAAACATAGAGTCAATAATACAGTAGAAAAAGAAGTCTATATACAATGTGAGCAAATGAGGTGAGATAAGGGAGGTAAAGGCAAAAAAAGGCCATGGTGGCGAAGTAAATACAATATAGCAAGTAAAACACTGGAATGGTAGATTTGCAGTGGAAGAATGTGCAAAGTAGAAATAGAAATAATGGGGTGCAAAGGAGAAAAATAAATAAATACAGTAGGGGAAGAGGTAGTTGTTTGGGCTAAATTATAGATGGGCTATGAACAGGTGCAGTAATCTGTGAGCTGCTCTGACAGCTGGTGCTTAAAGCTAGTTAGGGAGATAAGTGTTTCAAGTTTCAGAGATTTTTGTAGTTCGTTCCAGTCATTGGCAGCAGAGAACTGGAAGGAGAGGCGGCCAAAGGAGGAATTGGCTTTGGGAGTGACCAGAGAGATATACCTGCTGGAGCGCGTGCTACAGGTGGGTACTGCTATGGTGACCAGCGAGCTGAGATAAGGGGGGACTTTACCTAGCAGGGTCTTGTAGAGGACCTGGAGCAAGTGGGTTTGGCGACGAGTATGAAGCGAGGGCCAGCCAACAAGAGCATACAGGTCGCAGTGGTGGGTAGTATATGGGGCTTTGGTGACAAAACGGATGGCACTGTGATAGACTGCATCCAATTTATTGAGTAGGGTACTGGAGGCTATTTTGTAAATGACATCGCCGAAGTCGAGGATCGGTAGGATGGTCAGTTTTACGAGGGTATGTTTGGCAGCATGAGTGAAGGATGCTTTGTTTCGAAATAGGAAGCCAATTCTAGATTTAACTTTGGATTGGAGATGTTTGATGTGAGTCTGGAAGGAGAGTTTACAGTCTAACCAGACACCTAGGTATTTGTAGTTGTCCACATATTCTAAGTCAGAACTGTCCAGAGTAGTGATGCTGGACGGGCGGGCAAGTGCAGGCAGCGATCGGTTGAAGAGCATGCATTTAGTTTTACTTGTATTTAAGAGCAGTTGGAGGCCACGGAAGGAGAGTTGTATGGCATTGAAGCTCGTCTGGAGGGTTGTTAACACAGTGTCCAAAGAAGGGCCAGAAGTATACAGAATGGTGTCGTCTGCGTAGAGGTGGATCAGAGACTCACCAGCAGCAAGAGCGACATCATTGATGTATACAGAGAAGAGAGTCGGCCCAAGAATTGAACCCTGTGGCACCCCCATAGAGACTGCCAGAGGCCCGGACAACAGGCCCTCCGATTTGACACACTGAACTCTATCAGAGAAGTAGTTGGTGAACCAGATGAGGCAATCATTTGAGAAACCAAGGCTATTGAGTCTGCCGATGAGGATGTGGTGGCCTTGGCCAGGTCAATGAATACGGCTGCACAGTATTGTTTCTTATCGATGGCGGTTAAGATATCGTTTAGGACCTTGAGCGTGGCTGTGGTGCACCCATGACCAGCTCTGAAACCAGATTCCATAGCAGAGAAGGTGCGGTGGGATTCGAAATGGTCTGTAATCTGTTTGTTGACTTGGCTTTCGAAGACCTTAGAAAGGTAGGGTAGGATAGATATAGGTCTGTAGCAGTTTGGGTCAAGAGTGTTCCCCCCTTTGAAGAGGGGGATGACTGCAGCTGCTTTCCAATCTTTGGGAATCTCAGACGGCACGAAAGAGAGGTTGAACAGGCTAGTAATAGGGGTTGCAACAATTTCGGCAGATCATTTTAGAAAGAAAGGGTCCAGAATGTCTAGCCTGGCTGATTTGTAGGGGTCCAGATTTTGCAGCTCTTTCAGAACATCAGCTGACTGGATTTGGGAGAAGGAGAAATGGGGAATGCTTGGGCGAGTTGCTGTGGGGGGTGCAGTGCTGTTGACCGGGGTAGGGGTAGCCAGGTGGAAAGCATGGCCAACCGTAGAAAAATGCTTATTGAAATTCTCAATTATAGTGGATTTATCGATGGTGACAGAGTTTCCTATCCTCAGTGCAGTGGGCAGCTGTGAGGAGGTGCTCTTATTCTACATGGACTTCACAGTGTCCCAGAACTGTTTTGAGTTTGAGTTGCAGGAAGCATATTTCTGCTTGAAAAAGCTAGCCTTGGCTTTTCTAACTGCCTGTGTATATTGGTTTCTAACTTCCCTGAAAAGTTGCATATCACGGTGGCTGTTCGATGCTAATGCAGAACGCCACAGGATGTTTTTGTGTTGGTTAAGGGCAGTCAGGTCTGGAGAGAACCAAGGGCTATATCTGTTCCTGGTTCTAAATTTCTTGAATGGGGCATGCTTATTTAAGATGGTGAGGAAGGCATTTAAAAAAAATAACCAGGCATCCTCTAATGACGGGATGAGGTCAATATCCTTCCAGGATACCCGGGCCAGGTCGATTAGAAAGGCCTGCCCGCTGAAGTGTTTCAGGGAGCGTTTGACAGTGATGAGTGGAGGTCGTTTGACCGCTGACCCATTACGGACGCAGGCAATGAGGCAGTGATCACTGAGATCTTGGTTGAAAACAGCAGAGGTGTATTTAGAGGGCAAGTTGGTTTGGATGATATCTATGAGGGTGCCCATGTTTACGGCTTTGGGGTGGTACCTGGTAGGTTCATTGATCATTTGTGTGAGATTGAGGGCATAAGGTTTAGATTGTAGGATGGCTGGGGTGTTAAGCATGTCCCAGTTTAGGTCACCTAGCAGCACGAGCTCTGAAGATACATGGGGGGCAATCAGTTCACATATGGTGTCCAGAGCACAGCTGGGGGCAGAGGGTGGTCTATAGCAGGCGGCAACGGTGAGAGACTTGTTTTTAGAGAGGTGGATTTTTAAAAGTAGAAGTTCAAATTGTTTGGGTACAGACCTGGATAGTAGGACAGAACTCTGCAGGCTATCTCTGCAGTAGATTGCAACACCGCCCCCCTTGGCCGTTCTATCTTGTCTGAAAATGTTGTAGTTAGGGATGAAGATTTCAGAGTTTTTGGTGGTCTTCCTAAGCCAGGATTCAGACATGGCTAGGACATCCGGGTTGGCAGAGTGTGCTAAAGCAGTGAATAAAACAAACTTAGGGAGGAGGCTTCTAATGTTAACATGCATGAAACCAAGGCTATTACGGTTACAGAAGTCAACAAATGAGAGCGCCTGGGGAATAGGAGTGGAGCTAGGCACTGCAGGGCCAGGATTCACCTCTACATCGCCAGAGGAACAGAGGAGTAGGATAAGGGTATGGCTAAAAGCTATGAGAATTGGTTGTCTAGGACGTCCGGAACAGAAAGTAAAAGGAGCAGGTTTCTGGGGGCGATAAAATAGCTTCAAGGTATAATGTACAGACAAAGGTATGGTAGGATGTGAATGCAGTGGAGGTAAACCTAGGCATTGAGTGATGAGAGAGATATTGTCTCTAGAAACATCATTGAAACCAGGTGATGTTATCGCATGTGTGGGTGGTGGAACTGAAAGGTTGGATAAGGTATAATGAGCAGGGCTAGAGGCTCTACAGTGAAATAAGCCAATAAACACTAACCAGAACAGCAATAGACAAGGCATATTGACATTAAGGAGAGGCATGCTTAGCCGAGTGATCATAAGGGTCCAGTGACTAGTGAGGTTGGTTGGGGTCACGGCGATTCAGACAGCTAGCCAGGCCATGGGTAGCAAGCTGGCAGAAGATGGAGGTCTGTTTTTAGCCACCTCGTGCGTTTCCGTCGGTAGATTAGTGGGGTTCCTTGTGGTAGAGGGGACCAATCCAATTGGCAAAATAGTTATAGTTATATGTCATTACAGGAAAATGGTCCAATTCACACACTTATCAAGAGAACACGTGGTCATCCCTACTGCCTCTAATCTGCTTTAATCCGGCGCCGACACGAGATGGCCGCCTCGCTTCGCGTTCCTTGGAAAATATGCAGTATTTTGTTTTTTTATGTGTTATTTCTTACATCGGTACCCCAGGTAATCTTAGGTTTCATTACATACAGTCGGGTGGAACTACTGAATATACGATTAACGTCAACTCATCATCGTTCCTACCAGGAATATGACTTTCCCGAAACGGATCCAGTGTTTTGCCTTCCACCCAATACAATGGATCTGATCCCAGCCGGCGACCCTGTGCGACGCCGTAAAAGGGGCAAACGAGGCGGTCTCCTGGTCAGGCTTCGGAGACGGGCACATCGCGCTCCACTCCCTAGCATACTACTCGCCAATGTCCAGTCTCTTGACAATAAGGTTGATGAAATCCGAGCACGGGTAGCATTCCAGAGAGACATCAGGGATTGCAACGTGCTCTGCTTCACGGAAACATGGCTAACTCAAGAGACGCTAACGGAGTCGGTGCAGCCAGCTGGTTTCTTCATGCATCGCGCCGACAGAAACAAACATCTTTCTGGTAAGAAGAGGGGCGGGGGGGTATGCCTTATGATTAACGAGACGTGGTGTGATCATCATAACAACACACAGGAACTCAAGTCATTCTGTTCACCTGATCTAGAACTCCTCACAATCAAATGTCGACCGCATTATCTACCAAGGGAATTCTCTTCGATCATAATCACAGCCGTATATATTCCCCCCCAAGCAGACACATCGATGGCCCTGAACGAACTTTATCTGACTCTTTGTAAACTGGAAACCACACACCCTGAGGCTGCATTCATCGTAGCTGGGGATTTTAACAAGGCTAATCTAAAAACAAAACTCCCTAAATTCTATCAGCATATCGATTGTGCTACCAGGGCTGGAAAAACCCTAGATCATTGTTATACTAATTTCCGCGACGCATATAAGGCCCTCCCCCGCCCCCCTTTCGGAAAAGCTGACCACGACTCCATTTTGTTGATTCCAGCCTACAAACAGAAACTAAAACAACAAGCTCCCGCGCTCAGGTCTGTTCAACGCTGGTCCGACCAATCTGATTCCACGCTTCAAGACTGCTTCGATCACGCGGATTGGAATATGTTCCGCATTGCGTCCAACAACAATATTGACGAATATGCTGATTCGGTGAGCGAGTTCATTAGGAAGTGCATTGACGATGTCGTACCCACAGCAACGATTAAAACATTCCCAAACCAGAAACCGTGGATTGACGGCAGCATTCGCGTGAAACTGAAAGTGCGAACCACTGCTTTTAACCAGGGCAAGGTGACCGGAAGCATGACCGAATACAAACAGTGTAGCTATTCTCTCCGCAAGGCAATCAAACAGGCTAAGTCCCAGTACAGAGACAAAATCGAGTCGCAATTCAACAGCTCAGACACAAGAGGTATGTGGCAGGGTCTACAGTCAATCACGGATTACAAAAAGAAAACCAGCCCCGTCGCGGACCAGGATGTCTTGCTCCCAGACAGGCTAAACAACTTTTTTGCCCGCTTTGAGGACAATACAGTGCCACTGACACGGCCCCCTACCAAAACCTGCGGGCTCTCCTTCACTGCAGCCGAGGTGAGTAAAACATTTAAACGTGTTAACCCTCGCAAGGCTGCAGGCCCAGACGGCATTCCCAGCCGCGTCCTCAGAGCATGCGCAGACCAGCTGGCTGGTGTGTTTACGGACATATTCAATCAATCCTTATCCCAGTCTGCTGTTCCCACATGCTTCAAGAGGGCCACCATTGTTCCTGTTCCCAAGAAAGCTAAGGTAACTGAGCTAAACGACTACCGCCCCGTAGCACTCACTTCCGTCATCATGAAGTGCTTTGAGAGACTAGTCAAGGACCATATCACCTCCACCCTACCGGACACCCTAGACCCACTCCAATTTGCTTACCGACCCAATAGGTCCACAGACGACGCAATCGCAACCACACTGCACACTGCCCTAACCCATCTGGACAAGAGGAATACCCATGTGAGAATGCTGTTCATCGATTACAGCTCAGCATTTAACACCATAGTACCCTCCAAACTCGTCATCAAGCTCGAGACCCTGGGTCTCGACCCCGCCCTGTGCAACTGGGTCCTGGACTTCCTGACGGGCCGCCCCCAGGTGGTGAGGGTAGGTAACAACATCTCCACCCCGCTGATCCTCAACACTGGGGCCCCACAAGGGTGCGTTCTGAGCCCTCTCCTGTACTCCCTGTTCACCCACGACTGCGTGGCCATGCACGCCTCCAACTCAATCATCAAGTTTGCGGATGACACTACAGTGGTAGGCTTGATTACCAACAACGACGAGACGGCCTACAGGGAGGAGGTGAGGGCCCTCGGAGTGTGGTGTCAGGAAAATAACCTCACACTCAACGTCAACAAAACAAAGGAGATGATTGTGGACTTCAGGAAACAGCAGAGGGAGCACCCCCCTATCCACATCGACGGGTCAGTAGTGGAGAAGGTGGAAAGTTTTAAGTTCCTCGGTGTACACATCACGGACAAACTGAATTGGTCCACCCACACAGACAGCGTCGTGAAGAAGGCGCAGCAGCGACTCTTCAACCTCAGGAGGCTGAAGAAATTCGGCTTGTCACCAAAAGCACTCACAAACTTCTACAGATGCACAATCGAGAGCATCCTGTCGGGCTGTATCACCGCCTGGTACGGCAACTGCTCCGCCCACAACCGTAAGGCTCTCCAGAGGGTAGTGAGGTCTGCAGAATGCATCACCGGGGGCAAACTACCTGCCCTCCAGGACACCTACACCACCCGATGTCACAGGAAGGCCATAAAGATCATCAAGGACAACAACCACCCAAGCCACTGCCTGTTCACCCCGCTATCATCCAGAAGGCGAGGTCAGTACAGGTGCATCAAAGCAGGGACCGAGAGACTGAAAAACAGCTTCTATCTCAAGGCCATCAGACTGTTAAACAGCCACCACTAACATTTAGCGGCCGCTGCCAACATACTGACTCAACTCCAGCCACTTTAAAAATGGGAATTGATGGAAACTATGTAAAAATGTACCACTAGCCACTTTAAACAATGCCACTTAATATAATGTTTACATACCCTACATTACCCATCTCATATGTATATACTGTACTCTATATCATCTACTGCATCTTGCCATCTTTATGTAATACATGTACCACTAGCCACTTTAAACTATGCCACTTTATGTTTACATACCCTACAGTACTCATCTCATATGTATATACCGTACTCTATACCATCTACTGCATCTTGCCTATGCCGTTCTGCACCACCACTCATTCATATATCTTTATGTACATATTCTTTATCCCTTTACACTTGTGTGTGTATAAGGTAGTAGTTGTGGAATTGTTAGGTTAGATGACTTGTTGGTTATTACTGCATTGTCGGAACTAGAAGCACAAGCATTTCGCTACACTCGCATTAACATCTGCTAACCATGTGTATGTGACTAATAAAATTTGATTTGATTTGATTTGACTCACTAAATGCAAATGCTTCGTTTTTAAATGATGTCTAAGTGTTGGAGTGTGCCCCTGGCTATCCAATAAAATTTTTACTGTCTGGTTTGCTTAATATAAGGATTGAAAAATTATTCCGATTTTTACTTTTGATACTTAAGTATATTTAAAACCAAATACTTTTAGACTTTTACTAGTAGTATTTTTTCTGGGTGACTTAAGTTTACTTTCTATTCATTTTCTCTTAAGGTATATTTACTTTTACTAAAGTATTACAATTGGCTACTTTTTCCACCCTTTGTGACCCTGAAGAGGCAGATTGTGTTAATGCTGTAACAGGTTAGCGTCAATTCTTCAATCTTCATACATCATTATTTTTATGCTAAGTTGTAAGTGCATATGTTAGAAAATAAGAACCCTAACTCATGTAGCTCAATATTCAATTCATTCAGCAGGAATCTCTATTCCGTCACATTAATGTCAAAGAGCAGGTGAAAGCTAATATCTGGGCTCGGGCCGCCATCATGTTGCTTTAACCTGTCCTGCTTTCCCCTTCTTTCTCTCCAGCCATAGCATGTGATCTTCATCGGTTTACTTATTAATTGAGATGGAAACCAGGACACCGGTGTGTTTACATCCGTTAGTGAGCATTTCTCCTTTACCAAAAGAATCCATCCACCTGACAGGTGTGGCATAACAAGAAGCTGATTAAACAGCATGATCATTACCCATTTTCCACAAGGTGCCGGGGACAATAAAAGGCCATTCTAAAATGTGCAGTTTTGTCACACAACACAATGCCACTGATGTCTCAAGTTTTTAGGTAGCGTGCAATTGGCATGCTGACTGCAGGAATGTCCACCAGAGCTGTTGCCAGACAATTTCTCTATAAGCTGCCTCCAATGTCGTTTTATAGAATTTGGCAGTACGTCCAACCGGCCTCACAATCACAAACCATGTGTATGGCATTGTGTGGGTGAGCGGTTTGCTGATGTCAACATTGTGAACAGAGTGCCCCATGGTGGTGGTGGGGTTATGGTTTGAGCAGGCAAAAGCTACAGACAACAAAGACATTTATATTGTATCTATGGCATTTTGAATGCATAGCGATACCGTGACGAGATCCTGAGGCCTAATGTCATGCCATTCATCCGCTGACATCACCTCACATGACAGCATGATAATGCACGGTTCCATGTCGCAAGGATCTGTACACAATTCCTGGAAGCTGAAAATGTCCCAGTTCTTCCATGGTCTGCATACTCACCAGACATGTCACCCATTGAGCATGTTTAGGATGCTCTGAAACGGCATGTACCACAGCATATTCCAGTTCCCGCCAATATCCAGCAACTTCGCAAAGCCATTGAAGAGGAGTGGGACAACATTCCAAAGGCCACAATCAACAGCCTGATCAACTCTATGCGAAGGAGATGTGTCGCGCTGCACACCAGATACAGACTGGTTTTCTGACCACGCCTCTACTGTTTTTTTTTTTTTTTTTTACAGTATCTGTGACCAACAGATGCATATCTGTATTCCCAGTCATGTGAAATCCATAGATTAGGGCCTAATGAATTTATTTAAATTGACTGATTTCCTTATATGGGAAAGGAAAGGGGGGGTACCTAGTCAGTTGTACAACTGAATGCGTAAACTGAAATGTGTCTTCCGCATTTAACCCTCTGAATCAGAGAGGTGCGGGGGGCTGCCTTAATCGACATCCACATCTTCGGCATCCAGGGAACAGTGGGTTAACTGTCTTGCTCAGGGGCAGAAAGACAGATTTTTACCTTGTCAGCTCAGGGATTCGATCCAGCAACCTTTCAGTTACTGGCCCAACGCTCTAACCACCAGGCTACTATTTTCATTTTAAATGTGGCAAATAGTACTTAAATTTAAAACAAATATGCAAACTGGATTTTTGCATTAGTTTGTCCGATTATGCGCACATAAATGGTCAAATAAATTGCGAATTAGCTATTGATTTATCCTTACCCAATTTACATTTTCAATTTAGTTTTGGCAGCTATATGCTTCCATACAATACAAGCTCTCAAGACTCTATTTAAAGTTTAAATAAAATGACCGTGAAAATTGCTTCTTTTGATTTTACATGCATTTTCCTATATCTGGCTACTCTGACTAGGTTGTGCTAACTGATGTCTATTTACATTAAGGAAGCCTTATGAAGAAAGTTTAGAATTGTGAGTACAATTATATTTTTGTGAAAATGTATTATTTATCTAAAACAAGCACTTTCTTCTATCTGGATACTCTGGCTAGGCTGTAGATATACCATACATACTCAGATATGGTGAAAATTGATCATTCATAAAGATACATATTTTCCTCTAATGCGCTTGTATGGTATATACACGGGGTATATAAAGCATTAGGAACACCTGCTATTTCCTTGACAT
The DNA here is from genome assembly GCF_045679555.1 of Salvelinus alpinus. Lineage (NCBI taxonomy): Eukaryota > Metazoa > Chordata > Actinopteri > Salmoniformes > Salmonidae > Salvelinus > Salvelinus alpinus. The sequence continues at coordinate 36,327,045 of NC_092100.1, read as the reverse complement.
AGACTGACCAGGAGAATCCAGGTGAAAGCTATGCTCCATTGAGGTCACCCACTTCAAATCAGTGTAGGGGAGGTTGGGGGAAGAGAAGCAGTGGCATAAAGTATTTAAGTAAAAATATTTTTAAGTACTACTTAAGTTATTTGGGGTATCTGTACTTCACTACATATATTTGACAACTTTTACTTTACTACATTCCTAAGAAAATAATGTACTTTTTACTCCATACATTTTCCATGACACCCAAAAGTACTGGTTATATTTCAAATGCTTAGCAGGACAGGGAAATGGTCCAATTCACATACACTTCAAGAGAACATCCCTACTGCCTCTCATCTGGTGGACTCACTAAACAAAAATGCTTCGTTTGTAAATTACGTCCGAGTGTTGGTGTGTCCCTGGCTATCCTTGAATAAAAAAATACTAGAAAATGGTGCCATCTGGTTTTCTTAATATAAAGGAATGTACAATTATTTTACTTAATACTTAAGTATATTTTAAAACCATATACTTTTACTCAAGTAGTACTTTACTTGGTGACTTTTACATGAGTTATTTTTTATTAAGGTATCTTTACTGTTACTCAAGTAAGACAATTGTGTACTTTTTTCACCACTGGGGAGATGCATTTCTGAGAGAGCAGAAGATGCATTTCTGATTTAACAGTTGGCCAAAGAAAGTTGTATTGTACAAAACATGTGGATACACAAAAACAAGAGTTTGAGTCATTTCTGTTTATTAGATCCTACAGTCAGAGAACTAACCGTAATGCTCCAATCAGAAAGACCCCCCCCCATCAACACACGCATTTGACACCCCAAACACCACTCACTGACCAATCTCACTCCCTAGCTGCTCCGTCCTGTTCCAACACACTTGATTCTACAAACCAACTGCTCCACAGGACCGTGATTAGCTTAATCAGGTATTATTCTAGAGCCAGGTCCGCTGGTGCTGGATGCTGTAAGTCTGCATCTCAAATGACACCCATTATTTATATAGTGCACTACTTTATAGCAGCCTCCTCAGGTTAGACACAGGGCACTGGTCAAAAAGTTGGACATATGTCATCTACAGGGTATAGTGTGTGATTTGGGATGCAGCCATAGACTACAGTAAGACTATATATGTAATCTGACTGAGCTTTATACTGGCTGAGTTCGACCAGGAGAAGCTGCTAGTTCATATCAGCTACTACACACACACACACACACACTTTCCAGTCGTGAAGTAAATCAGCATCCCATTAAGAACCGTTAAAGAGAGAAATCATAAACCCAGGGTAAGAACATACAGTGTTTGAGAAGCAGAGAGCAATTGTTTAGTGAGCATGACTTCCGCTAGAGAGGGTGCTGCTACGGTCAGCAGACACAGTCACACACACACAGGGAGCAGTCCCCAGGAATTGATTAGTTGGCCTTGGAAGGGGGAGGGGGTGATTACACACATCTAGTACTGGGCTTCCAACTCCATTAAGCAAAGAATTCTGAGCAGGGGCGTGCAGGGAGGGGGCAGCCTGCTACATGCTAACCAGAGGGAGGGGAGGGGGACTCCTTTTAGCCACACCTCTGGAGTGCAGTCAGCTACAAAAGGCCCACCCAGCCAGCTAGCTGCCATGATGATAGCACACAGACACACAGGAGATACAGTCGAGCCATGGACACACATGCACTTCTCTCACACACACTAACACTTTCTCTCTTTAGAAACACAAATGTCTGAAGTTAAGTCTTCATGACAGACAGACTACCACATCTGTCTCCAGCAGCCATTACTCCTGTCCTCCACTCTCCTCCACCTCCATCCCTCCTCCGTTCTCCATCCCCTTGTCAGCCTCCTCCTGGTCATCACAGCAGAGAGAGAGCAAGAGAGATATTAATACAGTTTAGTTCAATGTTCAGAGGTGATGTAGCTTCATAGACAGGTTGGCTGACAACGTCATGAAAATGATGCGTCTATGGCCAGAAGGCGTGCGTTGTTATGATTCTGAATGGTCAGATAGCAACAATGACAAGCTGCTACCATGTAGGGAATTGTAGGTGGCTCGTTAATGATACCATGTCTTGTTTTTAGGTGTTTTGACTGATGTCATGTCTATGCTAATATGGTTAAAATAACAATATATTTGAGAGACGTGCTCATAACGCAAATTTATTTAAGTTTTCAATAAACATTTGGAAACTAAATATAGTTTGGATGTTGTCAACAGTCTTAGCCAACCCAGCATATTTTGCCCCATAGTTGCGCATAGTGTTGTCATGGTACCAGAATTGACTTCAATACCAGGTTTAGTATCACAATACTCGATACCACAGAAAAAAACCAAGACATATTAACCAAAGTCACAGAATGGCACTTGATCCAAACAGATAAACTCAGCTACTGCTCTGTTCAATCGTTGGGCACCTTTTGAGTTCAATATCATTACATGTGCATTTTTTTTTTTTTTTTTACATCAACATTGTTCAGACACAGCCATGTACAGTGCATTTGGAAAGTATTCAGACCACTTGACTTTATCTACATTTTGTTACGTTGTTAAATAAATGTAATACATTTTAGATTGTATGTAAATAAGGCATCTGTTTTTTTATTTTCAATAAATTGGCAAAAAATTCAAAACCCTGTTTAAGCTTTGTCATTATGGGGTATTGTGTGTATATAGAGGGAAAAATATATATTTTATCCAATTTAGAATAAGGATGTAGCGTAACAAAATGTAGAAAAAGTAAATGGGTCTGAATGCTTTCCAAATGAATCAATTATACAATCAATTTGACTTGGTTTTTACCAACTACACAACGGTAATAATTTATTTGAATGGTAAATCTTGATTTACCCAGTTTATCAATAGAGATGTAGCCTAGGCCTATCCACAATACAGGTGAAGGCATTTTCAATAGGAGTGTGTACATGCACTGAGTTATTGAGCTTGTGTTGGCTGATTTCATGGGGCTAAGATGACAAACAACCTGCTTTCCTTCCATTTGGGACTTATTATACTGATCAACAACATTTGCATAGAAGTATCTTAATTTATAAATGACTAAGTGGAGCAGGCACGGTGCAAGCTATAATAAGGGGTCGACTGCGCTGACAGACAAGCTTGATCCGCGAGACACATGACAGAATTACTGAAAGTAACACATTCTAATACCAAAATGTTTTTCATTTTCATGTTCTAGTATCGAAAAAGTACCAAAGTTTTGGTATACCGTCAGTTTTGTTGATTAACTTCTTAATAGGGGGCGCTGTTTTCACGTTGGGAAAAAATCGTGCCCAAATTAAACAGCCTCGTACTCTGTTCTAGATCATACAATATGCATATTATTATTACTATTGGATAGAAAACACTGGGAGCAAACTTCCAAACAGGAAGTGAAAATTCTGAAAATGGGGCTCTGTGTCAGGGCCTGCCTATTCAACTGGCTTATATTTATGGATCTGTATGCACTTCATACGCCTTCCACTAGATGTCAACAGGCAGTAGAATGTTGAATGGGGTGTCTAGCTTGATGTGAGACCGAATGAGAGCTTTTGGAGTGACAGGTCCACTCTTTTGTCAGTATTCAACTACGCACCAGGGAACCTCACATTGTCTTCTGAAATGCGTTACGTATACACGACGAAATGCTCCGGCTCTGATTTTATTGGATACATATGAGAAAAACATCAAAGTAGGATTTTCAACCGAGTTTGACCAGTTTATTGGGAATTTTGGAATTTTTCGTTCCATGCGTAAAGATTTCTTGGACATGTGCCCTCCACATGGCTAGCCAAAGTTGCTAATTCGACAGAAGAAATGGACATTCTAAAACAAAACAACGATTTATTCTGGAACTAGGACTCCTTGCACAACATTCTGATGGAAGATCATCAAAAGTAAGAGAATATTTATGATGTTATTTCGTATTTTTGTGGTTTGTGTTGGCTCCAACAAGGCGGAGAATTGGTGAGCGCTGTCTCACAATATTGCATGCTGTATGTTGTACTAAAGATATATTTTTTTAAATCTAACACAGCGGTTGCATTAAGAACCAGTGTATCTTTCATTTGCTGCACAGCATGTATTTTTTAGTAAAGTTTATGATGAGTTTTTTGGTTAGATTACGTGACTGTCCAAAATTTCTCCGGACAATTTGGTGCACCATGGCTACGTATTCACAATGTAAAACCAGGATTTGTAGCTCTAAATATGCACATTTTCGAACAAAACATAAATGTATTGTATAACATGATGTTATAAGACTGTCATCTGATGAAGTTGTTCAAAGGTTAGTGAATAATTTTATCTCTATTTGTGGGTTTTGTGAAAGCTATCTTTACGGTGAATAAATGGCGTTGTGTGTTTGGCTATTGTGGTGAGCTAATATAAATATATATTGTGTTTTCGCTGTAAAACATTTTAAAAGTCGGAAATGATGGCTGGATTCACAAGATGTTTATCTTTCATTTGCTGTATTGGACTTGTGATTTCATGAAATTATATTATATGATATCCCTGTCGCGTTAGGCTAGGCTATGCTAGTCAGCTTTTTTGATGAGGAGGATCCCGGATCCGGGAGGGTGACTCGTTAGAGGTTATTAACAACCAACCTGTCTATAGGATGCTAAGTGTGAGTTAGTCGGTTAATTTAGAGAACTACAACCTTGTTCTGTGTTTTTTTTTTAGTATTCCATCACCACTTACATTGGGGCCAGGGGAATTGTGTGGTGTGGAGGAACTAGGAAAAGTGTGTAGTGTGTAGGGGCTAAGGGCTGTTTGTCTCACCTTAGCATCTCTCTCAGCAAACTTCTGGAACATGTTGGCATAGAGCCTCTTGTCCTTCTCATGCTGCTCCTTAACCTGTTTCTGGCACAGAGCCACCTGGAAGGGCAGAAAAAGATCCAGATCAGACAGACAGCAGGGAGAGATGGGACATCCAGAAGAGAGGGAAGTTTCGACTGAGGCACACAAAGACCATTCTAGTACATTACCTGGCTTTTGGCGGCCTTGTTGCTAGGATACAGTTGTATGACACGCTGGAAGTCTGCTCTCGCCCTATCAAACTCCTTCATGGCAAACAGCGCCTCCCCCCTCCGGAATAGAGCCTTTTCATTGGTCTCATCCAGCTCCAGGGCCTACACACATGAATGAGAGAGAGCAGAAACCATAGGTGAATAAGTGTGGTGTTAATATTCAGGTAGTCAGATATGTTCAGATACAGTCAGGTGTGTGTCTTCTGAGTGAGTGTACCTTGTCACAGTTGTTGAAAGTAGAGCTTGGTTCCTGTAGCTTGAGGAAGCACATGGCGAGGTTGAGGTGAGCAGCCAACCGCAGGGCCTGAGCCTTTTGCTCCTCCCCCTCGGGTAAACTCGATTCATTCTCCAGCCAGGACACAATCCTTTTATACTGGACAGACGCCTGGCGATACTTTCCCTCCTACACAAAAACACATATCATATTACATCCTGTGTAAATCTGCACCGATGTTTGAAGCTACTTCTCTTCACACAAAGAAACGTTAATACACACACAGAAACGTTAATACACACCCACCTTGAAGTACTGTGTTCCCTTCTCCTTGACAATGATGCTCTGCTCCAGTTTCTCTGCTGAGTTCATTTCCCAGGATTCCTTGGCCTGGGGAACAGGAAATACTTTAGTCAGCCAGCTAGCATATCACCTCTCAGAACACCAGACACATCTAGGGAACGTTTCAGTACGCAAAATGTGTGGATATGCCATGAATAAAATGCAGAAGGGATGTTTCTGGACAGGACCATCTAGTTGATATGGCTAAATGATGACGGGTCATACCTTCTCGAAGGTGGTCAGTTTGAGTTTGTACTGCAGAGTGGCTTCACCAGGAATATTGTACTTGCTGTTGCCTGTGTTTCCATAGCCATACCTTCACACACACACACACACACACTTAGATATCCATACATACAGAGCACAGGGGGCTGCTGAGGGGAGAACAGCTCATAATGGCCAGAACGGCGCAAATGGAAAGGCATCAAACACATGGAAACCATGTGTTTAATACCATTCCGCTCCAGTCATTAACACGAGCCCGTTCTCCACAATTAAGGTGCCACCAACCTCCTGTGACACAGAGTGCAGACAACTCGGCTAATATGCCCAGAGAACACACAATTACACATTCCTCAAAACAACATAATATGCACACTAGGTTTGTAGTGAGTATTACTTGGGTTTGATGAAGAAGAGGGACTCCTCTCCCTGCTCCATAGCCGTCAGGGCTTTTTCCACTCCGCTTGGCAGACCCAGGCCCTCTCCATCTCCCAACTCAAACTTTAGCTCCCTCTTGTCAAACACCTTGCCCTCACAGCTGCCCTCCAAACACACTGCAGGGGAAAGAGAGAGATAGGTGTGTGAGAGCTGGTAGGTCTTAGTTTGGTTTGTTCCTTATTGATGATGATACGTTTGTGTGCACGCTCGTACCTTCTACGGCAGCTCCTTCATTAGGCTTGGTGTATCCCTCTCCCTTAGTGATGATGCGACGGATGATTCCTCCATCCTCTCCCTCAGTGATGTCCTCCCCTCGAAACTCAAACAACTCCACCTAACACACAAAACATTCAATTTGAGCACTCTTACAAAGTCACACATCAATGTCGGCACAGAATGTTTATCTCAAAAACACAACTTCTCAATCCCTGACAGACAGAGGGTTACCTGGAAGACAAGTGTAGCGTTGGGGGGTATCTTCGGGGGGCTTCCAGCAGTGCCGTAGGCATACTCTGGTTTACAGATCAGCTGGCTGATCTCTCCTACTTTCATAGTAGCCACTCCCAGGTCCCACGCCTTGATGACCTGGCCTACACACCCACACACACACAGTTATAGTAGCTACACCAAGGTCCATCACCTTGATCACCTGGCCTACACTAACAGACACACACCTTTGCCCAGCTCAAAGGAAAACTTCTCTCCTCGTTCACGACTGGAGTCAAACGGGGTTCCATCCAGCAGCGTGCCAACATAATGAACAAACACCTTGTCTCCAGTCATAGGCAGCTCTGTCCCTGTGCCTTCCTGCTTCACCAACTAGAGATGGAGGGGAGGGAGAGACTGAAGATTAGTTGTGCTGTAGCAATGCATGTGGCCTAGTACACTGAACAAAAATTCAACCTAACATGTAAAGTGTTGGTCCCATGTTTCATGAGCTGAAATAAAAGATCACAGAAATGTTACAATACAGACAAAAAAGCTTATTTTTCTCTTATTTGTTTTACATTCCTGTTCATGAGCATTTCTCCTTTGCCAAGATACCTGTCTGGTGGATGGATTGTGGCATATCAAGAAGCTGATTAAACAGTATGATCATTACACAGGTGCACCTTGTGCTGGGGGTCAATAAATGGCCACTAAAATGTGCAGTTTTGTCACAACGCCACAGATGCTTCAAGTTGAGGGATCTTACAATTGGCATGCGGGCTGCAGGAATGTCCACCAGAGCTGTTGCAAGAGAATGTAATGTTCATTTCTCTACCATAAGCCATCAAATGTCATTCGAGAATTTGGCAGTATGTCCAACCGGCATTCGAGAATTTGGCAGTACATCCAACCATGTTTGGGATGCTCTGGATCGACATTGTGTTCCAGTTTCAGCCAATATCCAGCAACTTCGCACAGCCTTTGAAGAGGAGCGGGCCAACATTTCACACACCACAATCAACAGCCTGATCAACTCTATGCAAAGGAAATGTGTGGCGCTGTATGAGGAAAATAATGGTCACACCAGATACTGACTGTTTTCCTAGTCATGTGAAATCCATAGATTAGGGCATAATGAGTTTATTTCATAACTCAGTAAAGTCTGAAATTGTTGGTTGTTGCGTTTATTTGTTTCCAATGGAATGCTGCATGGTTGTTACCAGAGGCAGTTGCAGCACCTTCTGTGTGTGGTGCATACCTTAGATATATTATTGTCTCGGCCGTAGGCCTTTATCACGGTGGCAAGGCATATGAACTTAAAGGTTATAGATCTGCTGGCTATCGAAGATGTGGGTAGCTAGCCAGTTAGCTTGCTAACCATGTTAGTCCAACAGATATTTATCGCTGGCTAACGTTAGCAAACGGCAAAACCCAACGGTTGCCAATTCAGTCGTTGTACTGCGCAAAACCATCTAAGTAGTCTTAAGTTAACCTAGCTAACCAAATGACGAAAATAAAATGTTAGAAAATAGTTTAGGCTACTGTAGTTCTGGTAATATCATTCATTGCATTGGCTAGATAAGCGAGCAAGCCCACGTTAGCTAAGCTAGCTGACTAACTAACGTAGCTTTCTCAGTTACCTTTAAAACCCCTCCATCTTTCTTCTGCGTGATATCCTCTCCCTCCATCGGGATGTTGTTCTGTTCTTCGTTGGTCACCTCTTCAGCAGTCATAGCCCTGGAGCCCCTGGCCTGAAACAATTATGTCTGCTGACGTTAGCTAGCTAACAATACGGCTGGCTAGTAGGGCGCAAGCTAGCTATATAACTAACTATGGTTCGGAAAGGCCAGCTTCGCCACAAATCAGCTAGATCAAGAATCCGTTTGTCTTGTTAGCTATATTTAGCGCGAAATTATGCCGGATATCGACCGTTGTGCACCAGTCTCCAAACTGAATGTTTGCTATTGAGCTGCTTGGCTAATAAGTCAAGGAGTCCACGTTGCTGTGTTTGCTTAGCTCTAGCATCTGGAGGAAAAGCCGAGAACTTTCCAGATACGCAGCGATGAAAGGGGGGTGGCGGAATTGTCATCGTCGTGTGAAGCAAGTGACTCAATTGCCGTCTAACGAAACACACATAATGTACATTAGCTCACACATTGTTTTATGGTGTGATAAACACATGTATTGGGATCTTTTTTAAAACAATGTTTTATTTGGCGGAAATATGGCGTATTCAGGACAACTCGGAAACTTAAAATGTCGACTTGTAAACATTGTAGAAAGATGAGGCCCGAGTTTCCCAATTGGAAATGGTCAGAATCAACTAATATGAAGCTCTACGCAAATAACTTGCTTTAATTTTAACTCAGAGGTTCCGAGTTTTCGACTTGTCATGAATAAACTCTCAAATAATCATTTTTTTCTTTTTTCTTTTCTTCTTTTTTTTCAAATAAAAGCCCAGTCAGACCAGCGCTGCGTTCAAGACAATTTAGAACTCGGAAATGTCTGACTTGGAAACTAGTTGTAGAAAGATGAGGTTTGGAAACTTGGAAACGATCAGAATCAACCAATAGGAAGCTCTATGCTCATTTTAACTCAGAGGTTCCGAATTTCAGAGTAGTCTTTAACATTTATGAGGTCTGAGCATAGATGATAGAGAAAGAGACATATATCACTGGCAAAAAAAAATCTAGTCAGGGTGGGTGAACAGGGAAGGGAAAATTGAGCACGTTCGAGTGGATCACTTTGTCAAGACCAGGAGAGAATGACTGCCCCCTCTCTTTGAAGACACTGAAGTTAAAGGCCGACCGCAGTACTGCAGGCATGTTTCTAATACAATACTGGTACCAATAATTGCTTCTAATACACCACATGTATCTCCTTGAACTGATTATTTAGAAAATGCACACGGGGACACTTAAAGTCAATCTTAAATGGAACACATTGTTTATTATCAGTTAACTGGAGAGGTTCCAACAAACTTGATGCACCATAGTGAACGTCTGTCAGGAGCTCTAACGGGGCAGTCCCGTTAGATCGCTTATATACAGACAAGTTATAATTGCATGATTTAGCTTATTCATAATTCATTCATCATTAATGTTTGCTTAATTCATAAGAACAAACCAATACTGGGTCATGCATATGACAGACCAACACCTCACAAGGCCTTTTCCTTGCTGAGACATTGACACTGAGATATCTTTCGTCCTCAAAACAAGGGTCTGGGCATACTGCCAAATTGCAGATACTGATAGTGAGGATACGCTTAGTCAGTCACTTGCATGAACACAGAAAACAGTTATTAGAAAAGCACATGAATAGAGCACAGAAATGGATTATTAGAAAAGCACAAAAACAAACATTTCCATCACATTACCCATAGTGCTGGAGATCAGAGGTGTCTGGTGTGAGAATGGCAGATTGAGTAGTGCAGAAGGTGTCGTATGCTTAGGCAGTGAAGAGAGTAGTAGAGGAAGATGGGTTCAGGGTGAGGGATCCTAAGAGGGTCCCAATGAGTAGGCCGAGGCCAATAGAGAGTGATAGGAATAACATGTGCTTCAGCAAGTTTTTTTTTTTTGGGTGGGGGGGTTGTCAATTGTACCGCAGGAATGGAACACAATTCAGAGGATAGATGTGGTGGCAGCTGCAGAGAAGTACTTGGGTGTACAAGATTTTACTGCAGAAGACTTACACAATGATAGTGTCCCGTCCTCCCAGGCTGCTGGCGTGTAGTAGGATCTGATAGGGCCAAAGTAGTGGAATTGTGGTGAGGTTTTAATGGGTGCAGGGTTAGTTGGTTGGGCAACTTTTTCACAAAGTGTAATGAATTCCTCTCCAAGGCAATTAGCAATTTAGTACCGGGAGGTGTGCCCCTGTTTTCTCAGCGGCAGCGGGCTCGTCGCAAAACTAAGACTTCTGCCGAAAGGAAGCCTCCACACCACACTCTCACTTTAGCATCTTACCTAGTTATTTTCACATCATCTCATTTTGTTATTTTGTAGCTTTGGCAACTATGTGTGTGTTTTCTATACCTGTTCGCTCCTCTCCCTGTAGGCTTTACAGACGCTCCCCACCCCTTGGCTGCAACCCTTCTAATTTAGTGTACCCTGCCTACACAACCCATGTGGAATTCCTGGTCTCTGGCAGCGTTTGGAACTGCCGATCTGCAGTCAAGAATTCAGAGTTCATCTCGGCCTATGCAGCCCTTCAGTCCCTTTACTTTTTGGCCCTGACGGAGACATGGATCACCCCACAGAGAACACCGCTACTCCAGCTGCCTCCAGCTACTCTTTCTGCCTCCAGCTGCTCTTTCTGCCTCCAGCTGCTCTTTCTTCATCTGACCATGTTTTTTCTCATGGTCCGAGAGCATCTGGTGGTGGCACACTGCTACTCATTTCTCCTAAGTGGAGATTTTCTCATTTCTCCCTCTCTCACCTGTCCATCTCCTCATTTGAATTCCATGCTGTCACTGTCACTTGTCCACTCAAGCTTAACATTGTTGTCATCTGTTGCCCACCAGGTGTCCTTAGAGAGTTCTTCAATGAGCTTGACACCTTGATAAGCTCATTTCCTGACGATGGCTCACTGCTCTTCGTACTTGGTGACTTCAATGCCAGTTGGCAGTATGCATTCAGGCAGGTAGCATTCTCCTGGCATCCGCTAAACCCAGATTAGTCCGTCGGACTGCCAGATGGTGAAGCGTGATTCATCACTCCAGAGAATGCGTTTCCACTGCTCCAGAGTCCAATGGAGGCCAGCGTTACACCACTTCAGCTGACGCTTGGCATTGCGCATGGTGATCTTGGGCTTGTGTGTGGCTGCTCGGCCATGGAAACCCATTTCATGAAGTTCCAGACGAACAGTTCTTGTTCTGATGTTGCTTCCAGAGTCAGTTTGGAATTCGGTAGTGACAGTTGTAACCTAGGACAGACGATTTTTATGCGCTACATGCTTCAGCATTGGCGGTTCCTTTCTGTGAGCTTGTGTGGCCTACCACTTCGCTACTGAGCCATTGTTGTTCCTAGATGTTTCCAATTCACAATAACAGCACTTACAGTTGAGCGGGGCAGCTCTTGCAGGGCAGACATTTGACAAACTGACTTGTTCGAAAGGTGGCATCCTATGACGGTGCCACGTTGAAAGTTACTGAGCTCTTCAGTAAGGCCATTCTACTGCCAATATTTGTCTATGGAGATTGCATGGCTGTGTGCTCGATTTTATACACCTGTCAACAACGGGTGTGACTGCAATAGCCAAATCCACTAATTTGAAGGGGTGTTCACAGACTTTTGTATATACTGTATAGTGTATCTTAAATATTCCCACAGCACCCCCCTCGCACCACCTCCCAAAATAAAAAATACTTTTGTGAACTAACACTCACATGTTACTTTTCCCCCCCTTACAGCTCTGACTTGGCTGATAGCTACTTTATTGAGGAAAAATGTACTTACTGTGATATGTGGTTGCCCCAACTAGCTCTCTTAAGATGAATGCACTAACTGTAAGTCTCTCTGGATAAGAGGGTCTGCTAAATGACAAAAATGTAATTTCATACTACAGAATAGTAGGCTGCATGCACCTATACTATTTGTTGCGGCCCACCATAATACAGAATAATATATTTTTAAGTTGGCTGTTATTTTTGCATCAGGTGACAGAAATCTAAATTCACTACCAGCGCTTTGAAAAGTTTATTTAATTATACTTTCTTTTGGATATATTATCTCACATTCCTACTGCCAAGAGGACCAACCACACGGACAACCAGTAAAGTATGTTAAAATACTTTTATTCAACATTCTGGCTTATAAGTGGACATTTTCCAAACAAATGTATGGCATTAATCTCAGACTGTGAACCAGAGGTATCACATTCTAATTGTCAGGCAACCTATACTAGATGTGCATTTCCCTTTTTACAGTACTGGTAATTACAATTGTTGTATCCCCGAGGCAGCAGGAGCATTATTATCAGTTATGGAGAAGGCTGGTGTCCCCCATTTCCCCTACCAGCCATACCCCATCCAAGAGCAGTTCATGCAGGCCCTGTACACTGCACTGGAGCACGGCAAAGTCGGCATCTTTGAGAGCCCCACTGGAACGGTGTTTGTGTGTGTTAATTTCTGTGTATTAATGTGCATGTGATTCTGTCTTTCTCTCTCTCTGTGTGTGTGTTCCAAAACAAGTCACTGAGTCTGATATGTGGAGCTCTGAGCTGGCTGAGGGATCATGCGGAGAAGAAGAGACAGGAGGCAGACAGACTGCCTGCAGGGGAACGGAGGTACATCTCTCTCCATCCCTCCATCCTCCTCTGATGAGCCTAACTTGATCATTGACTTTGTGTAGAAAAAGGCAAAGCGGGACCTGGTGTCTAAACTGAAGGTAGTGGAGTAGTTGGGGGGTCTTGGAGGTAGCTCGGTGTCGATGTGACTTACTTGTTTGCCGATTATCAGCATCACATTGTGTGTGTGTCTGTGTGTCAGAATGAAGAGCTGCGGAGGAAGAAGAGGGAGGAAGCCTGGAAATGATCTGAAACAACTCTTTTGTTTGTGTGTGTTCATTTCTGTGTATTAATGTGCATGTGATTCTGTCTTTCTCTCTCTCTGTGTGTGTGTTCCAAAACAAGTCACTGAGTCTGATATGTGGAGCTCTGAGCTGGCTGAGGGATCATGCGGAGAAGAAGAGACAGGAGGCAGACAGACTGCCTGCAGGGGAACGGAGGTACATCTCTCTCCATCCCTCCATCCTCCTCTGATGAGCCTAACTTGATCATTGACTTTGTGCAGAAAAAGGCAAAGCGGGACCTGGTGTCTAAACTGAAGGTAGTGGAGTAGTTGGGGGGTCTTGGAGGTAGCTCGGTGTCGATGTGACTTACTTGTTTGCCGATTATCAGCATCACATTGTGTGTGTGTCTGTGTGTCAGAATGAAGAGCTGCGGAGGAAGAAGAGGGAGGAAGCCTGGAAATGATCTGAAACAACTCTCAGCTTTAATTCACTCTGAAGAGAAAGGTAGAGTATTACATTATAATACACAGTAGAGTATAGCTGTATACAGTAACAGCTTGATTTTGTGTGTGCTTGTGTGTATATAGCTATACGGATGATGAGGCGGTGAAGCTGCTGCAGCTCAGTATGGGCCCCCCGTGGGGAGGAGCTAAAGGACCCTTCAGAGGAGGAGCTTATTGTGGCTGAGTACAAGAGCGATAACGAATCAAAGACAGAGAACAAGTCAGGGCAACTCAATTATTAGGCCACAATTGAGTATAGCCTATGACAATGCTGACTCAACAAAATATGGTTATTCAGTATTTCAGTGAGGGAAGTAATTTACAAAAACTGGAACGGGATATACATTTGTAATTGGAGGAAACTATCCGTTTAAAGAACTGGAGGCCTGGCGCATTGCTCTCTTTTCTCAAAATGTCCCCTCAATCTCGTACGCTCGCTCTCTCTCTCATACGCTCGCTCTCTCTCTCAGACCAGCGTCCGAAGGAAGTGGAGGGTGGTAAGAGGAGGAGGGGTGTGTCTAAGGTGTTTTTTCCATACGTAGTGTGCAGTGTTGGGGCGGTGCGAGACATAGAACAGCTGCTCAGCCTGGCCACAGAAACACACTCCTGCCCCTACTACGATACACGATTCACTATATCCCCCGCACAGGTAAACACCATCACACTCACCTTTTCCTTCAAATTATTAGGTATTATGTTGTAAGTCCCGGGCCCTTTTATTTATTTTTTAATTTTTAAAAACTTTTACCTCTTTTTCTCCCCAATTTTGTGGTATCCAATTGGTAGTTACAGTCTTGTCTCATCGCTGCAACTCCCGTACGGACTCAGGAGAGGCGAAGGTTGAGAGCCGTGCGTCTTCCGAAACACAACCCAACCAAGCCGCACTGCTTCTTGACACAATGCCCACTTAACCTGGAAGCCAGCCGGACCAATGTGTTGGAGGAAACAGCGTGCACCTGGCGACCATGTCAGCGAGCACTCCGCCTGGCCCGCCACAGGAGTTGTTAGTGTGCGATGGGACAAGGACATCCCTGCCGGCCAAACCCTCCCCTAACCCCGACGACGCTGGGCCAATTGTGCACCGCTCCATGGGTCTCCCGGTCGCGGCCGGCTGCGACAGAGCCTGGACTCGAACCAAGAATCTCTAGTGGCACAGCCAGCTACACACACACACGTCAAAGACCAGGGACTTGGGTGCCTCCCAAACACCTTTTAATATGGCTATTTTAGCTTTTTATACTTGAATCCACAATTGAATACCTTTTAATAGGTATATATACAAAGTATATGGACACCCTACCAAATTAGTGGATTCGGCTATTTCAGCCACACCCGTTGCTGACAGGTGTATAAAATCAAGCACATAGCCATGCAATCTCCATAGACAAACATTGACAGTAGAATGGCCTTACTGAAGAGCTCAGCCACCTTTCCAACAAGTCAGTTTGTCAAATTTCTTCCCTGCTAGAACTCCCCCGTCAACTGTAAGTGCTGTTATTGTGAAGTGGAAACATCTAGGAGGAACTGGGGCTGCTTTTCATGGTTCGGGCTAGTCCCTTAGTTCCAGTGAAGCGAAATATTAATGATACAGCATACAATTAATGACATTCTAGATGATTCTGTGCTTCCAACTTTGTGGCAACAGTTTGGGGAAGGCGAAATATATACATATATGTTTTAAAGGCCCTTTCCTGTTTCAGCATGACAATGCCCCTGTGCACAAAGCGAGGTCCATATATATATTTTTTTGTCGAGATCAGTGTGGAAGAACTTGACTGGCCTGCAAAGAGCCCTGACCTCAACCCCATCGAACACCTTTGAGATGAATTGGAACGCCGACTGCGAGCCAGGCCTAATCGCCCAACACTGCTATTCTCCATTTCTCATAGGGTTGAATGGAAAGCTCAGTCCATCCTGCATCCATTGATTGTTAGTCTATGGCTTAGTCACACTCACACTCTGTTCTGTTTCAGCCTCACTCTGGTGGGAGGAGTCCAGGCCAGGCTGTGATAGAGAACCTCTATATGAAGGCTGTCAATCAATCCATAGGTACTCTATCTATACACCTTCTCAGTTAATCTATAGGTAACATATCTATCTACAGTATACTGAACAAAAATATAAACACAACATGTAAAGTGTTGGTCCCATGTTTCATGAGCTGAAATAAAAGATCCCAGAAATGTTCCATATGCACAAAAATCGTAATTCTCTCAAAATTTGTGCACACATTTGTTTACGTCGCTGTTATTGAACATTTCTCCTTTGCCAAAATAATCCATCCACCTGACAGGTGTGGCATATCAAGAAGCTGATTGAAACAGCATGATCATTACACAGGTGAACCTTGTGCTGTGGACAATAAAAGGCCATTCAAAAATGTGCAGTTTTATCACACAACACAATGCCACAGATGTCAAGGTTTGAGGGAGCGTGCAATTAGCATGCGGACTGCAGGAATGTCCACCAGAGCTGTTGTCAGAGAATTTAATGTTAATTTCTCTACCATAAGCCACCTCCATCATTTTAGAGAATGTGGCAGTATGTCCAACCAACCTCACAACCTTAGACCACGTGTAACCACGCGAGGACAGGACTTCCACATCCAGCTTCTTCCCCTGTGGGATGGAGTGAGATGAGCCACCTGGACAGCTGATAAAACTGAGGGTTTGCACAACCAAAGAATTTCGACAAAACTGTTAGAAACTGTCTAAGGGAAGCTCAACTGCGTGCTCGTCGTCCTCACCAGGGTCTTGACCAGATTGCAGTTCGGCCTCGTAAACAACTTCAGTGGGCAAATGCTCACCTTCGATGGCCACTGGCATGCTGGAGAAGTGTGCTCTTCACGGATGAATCCCGGTTTCAACTGTACTGGGCAGATGGCAGACAGTGTGTATGGCGTCGAGTGGGCATGGGGTTATGGTATGGGCAGGCATAAGCTACGGCCAACAAACACAATTGTATTTTATCTATGGCAGTTTGAATGCACAGAGATACCGTGACGAGATCCTGAGGCCAATTGTCGTGCCATTCATCTGCCGCCATCACCTCATGTTTCAGCATGATAATACAATGCCTCATGTCGCAAGGATCTGTACACAATTCCTGGAAGCTGAAAATGTCCCAGTTCTTCCAAGGCCTGCATACTCACCAGACCCATGTCACCCATTGAGCATGTTTGGGATGTTCTGGACATATGTGTACAACCGCTTGTTCCAGTTTCCGCCAATATCCATCAACTTTGCATAGCAATTGAAGAGGAGTGGGACAACATTCCACAGGCCACAATCAACTGATCAACTCTATGTGAAGGAGATGTGTCGCACTGTATTTGGCAAATGATGGCCACACCAGGTACTGATTCTTTTTTAAGTTGTCTGTGACCAACAGATGCATATCTGTATTCCCAGTCATGTGAAATCCATAAATTAGGGCCTAATGAATATACTTCAATTGACTGATTTCCCTATATGAACTGTAACTCAGTAAAATCTTTGAAATTGTTGCATGTTGTGCTATTTTTGTTCAGTATATATCTCAAGGTATGTATAACCCTGGCCTAATCAATCAATCTGTACCCCTAATCAATCTTCTGGGGATGACAATTTCCTCTCCTCGTCATCACAGAGACTATGCGTGTATTGTTCTGTGTGACCGACACTACTCCCTACCTGCAACGCTGGCCAAACTCCCCGACTAGATCAGAGCACACACGCACACACACCAGCTTCGGCCCTGCCTTCGCTGGCCTGCGATGGGTAATCACACACACAGTCGCACACGCACTCCTGTAGAGCACAACCCTGGAGCACAGGACCTCTGACCCAACACTTCTCTCTCTTCATGGATAAGAAAAACCATGTTAATGACACTTTGGATGGTGTATCAATACCCCTAGTCACTAAAAATATACAGGTGTCCTTCTAATTGCCGGAGAGGAAGGAAACCACTCAGGGATTTCACCACGAGGCCAAACAGTTAAGAGTTTAATGGCTGTGATGGGAGATAACTGAGGGTAGATCAGCAACATTGTACTTACTTCACAATACTAACCTAGTGACAGAGTGAAAAGGAAGCCTGTACAGAATAAAACTATTCCAAAACATGCATCCTGTTTGCAATAAGGCACAAAAGTAAAACTGCAATAAATTTGGCAAAAAAATAACTTTTTGTCCAGAATACAAAGCGTTATGTTTGGTGCAAATCAAACAAGTGAAGACCAAAAGTCGAAATGCCGTTTTTGATCATATCGTTGTCAATAAAACTAAATTTGGAGCTTCAACAGTGTGCAGGCCTTGTTCTGTACTAGTATTCTTTGTTAGCCCAGCACCTATGTTTTTAAGGATGTGCGTATGACTACAAACTTTTCTACAAATCCAACACATCACTGAGTACCACTATTCAAATTTTCAAGCATGGTGGTAGCTGCATCATGTTATGGGTATGCTTGTCATCAGCAAAGATCACCCACACAGACAGCGTTGTGAAGAAGGCGCAGCAGCGCCTCTTCAACCTCAGGAGGCTGAAGAAATTTGGCTTGTCACCAAAAGCACTCACAAACTTCTACAGATGCACAAATCGAGAACATCCTGTCGGGCTGTATCACCGCCTGGTATGGCAACTGCTCCGCCCACAACCGTAAGGCTCTCCAGAGGGTAGTGAGGTCTGCACAACGCATCACTGGGGACAAACTACCTGCCCTCCAGGACACCTACACCACCCGATGTCACAGGAAGGCCATAAAGATCATCAAGGACAACAACCACCCGAGCCACTGCCTGTTCACCCCGCTATCATCCAGAAGGCGAGGTCAGTACAGGTGCATCAAAGCAGGGACCGAGAGACTGAAAAACAGCTTCTATCTCAAGGCCATCAGACTGTTAAACAGCCACCACTAACATAGAGTGGCTGCTGCCAACATACTGACTCAACTCCAGCTCACTTTAATAATGGAAATTGATCAAAAATGTATCACTAGCCACTTTAAACAATGCCACTTAATATAATGTATATGTATATACTGTACTCTATCATCTACTGCATCTTGCCATCTTTATGTAATACATGTATCACTAGCCACTTTAAACTATGCACTTTTATGTTTACATACCCTACATTACTCATCTCATATGTATATACTGTACTCGATACCATCTACTGCGTCTTGCCTATGCCGTTCTCTACCATCACTCATTCATATATCTTTATGTACATATTCTTTATCCCTTTACACTTGTGTGTATAAGGTAGTAGTTGTGGAATTGTTAGGTTAGATTACTCATTGGTTATTACTGCATTGTCGGAACTAGAAGCACAAGCATTTCGCTACACTCGCATTAACATCTGCTAACCATGTGTATGTGACAAATACAATTTGATTTGACTAGAGTTTCTTAGGATAAAAAGAAACGGGATAGAGCTAAGCACAGGCAAAATCCTAGAGGAAAACCTTGTTCAGTCTGCTTTCGACCAGACACTTGGAGACATTCACCTTTCAGCAGGACAATTACCTAAAACACAAGACCAAATATACACCAGAGTTGCTTACCAAGATGACATTGAATGTTCCTGAGTGGCCGAGTTTTGATTTAAAATGGTTTGAAAATATTTACTGTACATGACTGTCTAGCAATGATCAACAACCAACTTGACAGAGCTTGAAGAATTTTTCAAAGAATAATGTGCAAATATTGTACAATCCAGGTGTGCAAAGCTCTTAAGACGTACCCAGAAAGACTCACAGCTGTAATCGCTGCCAAAGGTGATTCTAACATGTATTGACTCAGGGGGTTGAATACTTAACTATTTAAGATGTTTTATTTTTCACATTTTGTGTAGATCATTGACAACAAAATTACAATTAAATCAATTTTAATCCCAATTTGTAACAACAGGTGAGAAAAGTCAAGGGGTGTGAATACTTTCTGAAGGCACTGTAGGTTTAGGCTCTGTCTGTCTCACACACACCTCTCCAGCAGTACAGATCAGTCAACTCTCCACTGACAGTTTTTCTTTAAATGCAAAAAGCCATTTATTGAATGAAATTTGTTAACATTCTGATTGAAATGTTCTGCTACTTTAGTGTGGTGTGACACATGATGTAATATTTACATGTTACTTTATTAAACATCTTTACAATGCTGAGATGAGGTCTGACTTTTCTCCTGTAGTTGTTTGTCCTTTCATTTTCTCAGTAAAGATCAGTCCGTGATGGTTCCTGTGTGTTGATCAGAATTACAGAAAGCCAGCAGAGGGAGTCACTGAACTATATAACACACCTGGGTCAAATACATGGCAGACACTGAAAGTGCGGCTGATTGCAAAACGTAGGGACCACGTCACTATGGTCAAACAATCATAAAATCTGCGGTCTTTATTGAAGTCATGCTACGACCTGGAATGCCACCATTGTCTATCATCTGGAAGAAACTCAACCCACTGACAGCACAGCATTACCTCTCCTCAACAAGCGTTAGCTTCATCCCTCAGAATCGCCTCAGTATTCTGTTCTCTGATTGGCTTAGAGCTAGATGTGCTCAGTTCCATTGGTTCTGATTGGCTAGTGTCAGTTGTTAGGCCTCCCAGTCGTCCTCGTCTTCAGCGGTTGGCTGATGGGGGGCAGGAAGAGGTGGGATTACATCGGACATCCTAGCGAATGCGCTGCCAGAACCAGCTGGGCCCTCCCCAGAGTCCCCACCTCCAGGACCCTTACCAGAGATACCTAGGAAACACACACACCACGATCACCGAGACAGAAATACTTCTACACAATTATCAGAGCCTTTGCGACAGGGGAGATGAGCAAAGGAGGGAGGGACAGGCAGGGAGAGGGATGTTCTCACCTTTCCTTCGCATGGCCAACTTATTGAAGAGATCTGACATGAAGTCTCCTCCACTGGCTGCTGCTACCACTGAGAGAGAGGGAGGGAGAACACAGTAAGAAAGCAATGAAGCAGAGATGATGGATTCCATTTCTATGTCCTTTTTAGTACAGTGGAGAGAGACCAGAGAAGTTACATTACTGTAGCTACATACTACATAAATAGTATAGCTGGTGAACAACTGTAGTAGTTTTCATGACTTGCTCAAACGAACGCAACTGTTAAATGTTAGTGGCCCGGCAGCAAATTAAGTCCCGTCATCATTGCTGGTTCCTCTCACACATATTCTCGCTCCCTCACACGCGCTCACAGCAAATGTCATACAGATAAAAACAGCATGTAGTTAAATCAGTGCTTAATGAAGGTGATGTTTATACATCTAAAGGTCATGAAGCCCTGAGCTGTTCTCTATGACTAGTTAGGTAACCCTGTGGTGTGTCTTTACACACACTAACACTATGTCCCAAATATGCTCTGTAAGTTAAAGAACTGGAGGCAGGTAGCATTGCTCTGTTGGTGTTACATGTTCTCAAAGAGTCACCAGATTCAAGACTGATCTCTCGCTTGTTATTCAAGTGGAGAACCAAGACACTCAACCAACGGCAATCTGTTTATTTTCCTCTCCCTCTATTCTACCTCTCTCTCCCCTCACTCCCCCTATTTTTGTCTTACCTTGTTCCTGTTCCTTCTGTTTCTTCTTTTCCATCTTGCGTTCTTTGATGTTGCGTAGTTTGGCCTTGCCTCCAGCGTTGCGGATGGACTCTAGTAGACTGGCCCGACTGTTTGATTCAACCACCTCGCTGGGAGCCCCCGCTACAGGAGCTGGACGTAAACACACAGTTAGAGAGGAGTGTGTGTGTGTGTGTATACTTACATACAGTGCATTTGGAAAGTATTCAGACCCCTTCCCTTTTTCCACATTTTGTTACGTTACAGACTTATTTTAAAATGTATTAAATTATTTTTTCCCCACTCATCAATCAACACACAATACCCCATAATGAGAAAGCTAAAACTGGTTTTTAGAAATTTTTGCAAATTGATTAAAAACAGAAATAAGTATTCAGACCCTTTGCTTTGAGACTCGAAATTGAGCTCAGGTACATCCTGTTTCCATTGATCATCCATGAGGTGTTTCTACAACTTGAATAGAGTCCATCTGTGGTAAATTCAATTCATTGGACATAATTATATAAGGTCCCACAGTTAACAGTGCATGTCAGAGCAAAAACCAAGCCATGAGGTCAAAGGAATTGTCCGTAGAGCTCAGACAGGATTGTGTCAAGGCACAGATCTGGGGAAGTGTACCAAAACATTTCTGCAGCATTGAAGTCCCCAAGAACACACTTGCCTCCATCATTTCTAAATGGAAGTAGTTTGGAACCACCAAGAGTCTTCCTAGAGCTGGCCACCCGGCCAAACTGAGCAATCCCTGACCAAGAAGGGCCTTGGTCAGGGAGGTGACCAAGAACCCGATGGTCACTCTGACAGAGATCCAGAGTTCCTGTGGAGATGGGAAAACCTTCCAGAAGGACAACCATCTCTGCAGCACTCCACCAATCAGGCCTTTATGATTGAGTGGCCAGACAGAAGCTACTCCTCAGTAAAAGGCACATGACAGCCCCCTTGGAGTTTGCAAAAAGGCCCCTAAAGGACTCTGACAATGAGAAACAAGATTATCTGGTCTGATGAAACCAAGTTAAACTCTTTGGCCTGAATGCTAAGCGTCACGTCTGGAGGAAACCTGTCACCATCCCTACAGTGAAGCATGGTGGTGGCAGCATCATGCTGTGGGGATGTTTTTCAGTGGCAGGGACTGGGAGACTATTCAGGATCGAGGGAAAGATGAACGGAGCAAAGTACAGACAGACCCTTGATGAAAAACCTGCTCCAGAGTGCTCAGTACCTCAGATTTGGGCGGAGGTTCACCTTCCAACAGGACAACGATACTAAGCACACAGCCAAGACAACGCAGGAGTGGCTTGGGGATAAGTCTCTGAATGTCCTTGAGTGGCCCAGCCAGAGCCCAGACTTGAACCCGATCGAACATCTCTGGAGAGACCTGAATATAGCTGTGCAGCAACGCTCCCCTTCCAACCTGATAGAGCTTGAGAGGATCTGCAGAGAAGAATGAATGAAACTCCCCAAATACAGGTGAGCCAAGCTTGTAGCGTCATATCCAAGAAGACTTGAGGCTGTAATCACTGCCAAAGGTGCTTCAACAAAGTACTGAGTAAAGGTTCTGAATACTTATGTAAATGTAATATTTCTGTTTTTCTTTTTTTTATACATTTGCAAAAATGTCTAAAAACCTGTTTTTACTTTGTCATTATAGGGTATTGTGTGTAGATTGATGAAGAATATATATTTTTTATACGTTTTCAAATAAGGCTGTAACGTAACAAAATGCGGAAAAGTGAAGGGGTCTGAATACTTTCCGAATGCACTGTATGTAGTGTGTGCGTGTGGTACCTGTGCTCCGAGTGCGGTTGGGGTCGGCAGGGCTGTCTGCAGGTGGAGGTGGGGGAGGAGGTGGAGGAGGGGGGAGACCAGGGGGAGGGGCGGGGGTGTGTGTGGGCTCTGGTGGGGGAGGAGGGGGAGGAGGCGGGACTGCAACTTGGAACTGAGAACCTGTAACACAAACAAACAACAACCAATAGAAACAGTTCCGTCAGTTGACATGACCGATTTCCAGGGAAACTTCTGTATAATCCAGAAACAGCATGTGTACCAGACATGTCCTCCCCAGTGAAGGTCGGTAGTTCAGGGAAGGTGTGTGTGGGTCCAGAGGGTGCGATGCCTGGCCCCAGGTCTTGGCTGTAGGACAAGTCGTCAGCAATGCCTGGCAGGTCTGGTAGGTAGGAGGGGACGTCTATCTCTGGGACCTGACCCAGGTCTGGAACATAGAAGTAGCTCTCTGCTGTCTACAGGGGGACAGATGGAGAGGGAATGAGAGAAGAAGGGAGAGAGAAAGTGTTCTAATCATAAGGTACACTTTAACCTGTTAGCAAGCCCCTTTCAAATAATCTTTCAGGCCTCCAGTTCTTTAGTGAACACATGTAAGGGAGTGTGTGTGTACGATGTGTGTGTACCTGTCTCTCCAGCTGTTCTCTCTTGGTTATGGATAGCGGAGCGTCAAATGGTTTCTCTTCCTTCTCTGTCTCCAGGGTGGTGTGTGTTTTAGTCACCGCCCCCGCCAGAGGGTCCAGGAACACATACTTCTTATACCTAAACACATACACAAACAGTTAGAGGAGTGTGTGTGTGTGTGTGTGTGTGTGTGTGTGTGTGTGTGTGTGTGTGTACTAACAAGTTCTCTGTAGTATTAAACAGCAGCAGGGAGCTGACAGAGGAGATGTTTCGAGGCAGACCGCCCAGCCCCTCCTCGGTCTCATCCTCCGAACGCTTCTTACTGCTCACACACACCGGGTAATAACACAACTTCTCCTAGAGGGGGATATAGAGACAGGGGGTGTAAAACAAGAGAAGACTGATATTAAATGAGTCTGATAAGAACCTACTTTTCTTTAAAAAACACAAATGGCCACCAGACATAAACATGCATTAGCTTTGCTTTCCACCTCTGTTTTGAACAAAGAAATTTTTGTATTTATTATTTCACCTTTATTTAACCAGGTAGGCTAGTTGAGAACAAGTTCTCATTTACAACTGCGACCTGGCCAAGATAAAGCAAAGCAGTGCGACACAAACAACAGAGTTACACATGGAATAAACAAACATACAGTCAATAACACAATAGAAAAAAATCTAAATAAAATAATAATATTAAATAAAAAACTAATAAAAAAATAGTTACAGCAGTAGCTTTTGATAGAGACAGCCTTGCAGGCAAAAGAGAGAGATACAGAATCAGACGGATTCAAATACCCTGTCGTTTGGTCTGCACACAACCAGACTCCAAAACACATGAATAACTCCCACTCTTTCCTTTTTCGTCATCAGCATCTGTCTATTTCTCTCTCCCTCACTCGCTCTCTCTCTCCGCAGCGCACGAGGTTTCATAAATAATACATCTCTGAGCCAGGGAAGCACACAGGAAATATTGTTTTCCACATCTTTCTCTCTCTCTCTCACACAGCACAAAATACTACTGTTCCTGGAAGTTTTCGATTCCGGCAGCGAGGGAGATCTCAGGGTTGTTCACTATCAATAACGCACAACTTCACTGCTGAGCTAAGGTGCAAACACACACAACTGTGGTGTAAAGTAACTAAGTAAAAATACCCTGACACCCAAAAGTACTCAATATATTTCAAATGCTCAGGCAGGACAGTAATAGGGTCCAATTCATACACCTGTCAATATAACATGTTGTCATCCCTACTGCCTCTGATCTGGTGGACTCACTAAACACAAATACTGTACTGCATTTGTAAATTATGTCTGAGTGTTTTAGTGGGTCCCTGGCTGTCCGTAAATTAAAAAAAACAAGAAAACATTGTGCCTTCTGGTTTGCCTAATATAAGGAATTTCATGTGTAGAATTTATTTTTACTTAAGTATGACAATTGAGTACTTTTTCCACCACTCTACTTAAGTACATTTTTAACCAGATACTTTAAAACTTTTACTCTAGAAGTATTTTACTGGGTGACTTTCACTTAAGTCATTTTCTACTTAAGGTATCTTTACTTTTACTCAAGTATGACAATTGAGTACTTTTCCCACCACTACACGCACACAGTAGTTTCCTGAGGGTAGTTTTAGTCAGGGCTTCTCATGTCATGTCCCCAGGTCAGAACAGGTCTGTCCTCAGGCAGGTCAAGTCAGGTCAAAGCCTAACTAGCGGTAGGTCTCTCCCAGCCAGGTCAAAACCCATCACCTCAGCCCCCAGGTTTGTCTATGCAGCTGTTAAATACCTGTGGACTCAGCTGTACGGCTGAGTGGAGCAGAATGTATACTACCGTTCAAAAGCTTGGGGTCACTTAGAAATGTCCTTGTTTTTTAAATAAAAGCCAATTTTTTGTCCATTAAAATAACATAAAATTGATCAGAAATACAGTGTAGACATTGTTAATGTTGTAAATTACTATTGTAGCTGGAAACGGCTGATTTTGTATGGAATATCTACAGTGGCGTACAGAGGCCCATTATCAGCAACCATCACTCATGTGTTCCAATGGCAAATTGTGTTAGCTAATCTAAGTTTATCATTTTAAAAGGCTAATTGATCATTAGAAAACCCTTTTGCTATTATGTTAGCACAGCTGAAAACTGTAGTGCTGATTAAAGAAGCAATAAAACTGGCCTTCTTTAGACTAGTTGAGTATCTGGAGCATCAGCATTTGTGGGTTCGATTACAGGCTCAAAATGGCTAGAAACAAATAACTTTCTTTTGAAACTATTCTATTCTTGTTCTGAGAAATGAAGGCTATTCCATGCGAGAAATTGCCAAGAAATTGAAGATCTCGTACAACGCTGTGTACGTACTACTACCTTCACAGAAAAGCGCAAACTGGCTCTAACCAGAATAGAAAGAGGAGTGTGAGGCCCCGGTGCCTCACAAGTCCTCAACTGGCAGCTTCATTAAATAGTACCCGCAAAACACCAGTCTCAACGTCAACAGTGAATAGGCGACTGCGGGATGCTAGCCTTCTAGGCAGAGTTCCTCTGTCCAGTGTCTGTGTTCTTTTGCCTATCTTAATCTTTTATTGGCCAATCTGAGATATGGCTTTTTCTTTGCAACTCTGCCTAGATAATGGGCCTCTGTACGCCTATGTAGATATTCCATAAAAAATATCCAGCTACAACAGTTATTTACAACACTAACAATGTCTACACTGTATTTCTGATCAATTTAATGTTATTTTAATGGACAAATAAAATAGCTTTTCTTTCAAAAACAAGGACATTTCTAAGTGACCCCAAACTAGTAGTGTATCTTGTGAGTGAAAGCCAAAAAGGCATGGTCATATTTAATTTATCTAAACAGTTAGGCCTATACTGCTTTCAAGCTGTGCATTTAAACTATACATATATCAGCTGTAATGGGCAGCTTTAGCTGCGGAGGAGACAGTGCTTTCTGTGTCCAAAGTCCAGCAATCTGTATGCTTATAAGAAATCCCACTATGCCCTCAGACGAACCATCAAACAAGCAAAGCGTCAATACAGGATTAAGATTGAATCCTACTACACCAGCTCTGATGCTCGTCGGATTTAGCAGGGCATGAAAACTATTATGGACTACAAAGGGAAAGCCAGACGCAAGCTGCCCAGTGACGTGAGCCTACCAGATGAGCAAAACGCCTTTTAAGCTCGCTTCGAGGCAAGCAACACTGAAGCATGCACGAGAGCACCAGCTGTTCTGGATGACTGTGTGATAACACTCTCGGTAGCCGATGTGAGCAAGACCTTTAAACAGGTCAACATTCACAAAGCCGTGGGGCCAGACGGATTACCAGGACGTGTACTAAAAGCATGTGCGGACCAACTGGCAAGTGTCTTCACTGACATTTTCAACCTTTCCCTGACCGAGTCTGTAATACCTATATGTTTCAAGCAGACCACCATAGTCCGTGTGCCCAAGGAAGCGAAGGTAACCTGCCTAAATGATTACTGCCCCGTAGCACTCGCGTCAGTAGCCATGAAGTGCTTTGAAAGGCTGGTCAAGACTCACATCAACAGCATCCTCCCGGATACCCTAGACCAGGTATTCCCAAACTAGGTGCAATGCCATCGGGGGTACGCCAATGATGAAAATTACAGGCCTCTCTCATCTTTTTAAGTGGGAGAACTTGCACAATTGGTGGCTGACTAAATAGTTTTTTGCCCCACTGTATGTGAGAATGCTGTTCATTGACTACAGCTCAGCGTTCAACACCATAGTGCCCACAAAGCTCATCACTAAGCTAAGCACCCTGGGACTAAACACCTCCCTCTGCAACTGGATCCTGGCCTTCCTGACAGACCGCCCCCAGGTGGTAAGGGTAGGCAACAAGACGTCTGCCACACTGATCCTCAACACTGGGGCCCCTCAGGGGTGGGTACTTAGTCCCCTCCTGTACTCCCTGTTCACCCACGACTGCGTGGCCAAACACGATTCCAACACCATCATTGTGGACTACAGGAAAAGGCGGGCCGAACAAGCCCCCATTAACATCGACGGGGCTGTAGTGGAGCAGGTCGAGAGTTAAGTTCCTTGGTGTTCACATCACCAACGAACTATCATGGTCCAAACACACCAAGACAGTTGTGAAGAGGGCACGACGACACCTTTTCCCCCTCAGGAGAAAGTTCTACAGCTGCACCATCGAGAGCATCCTGACCGGTTGCATCACCGCCTGTTATGGCAACCAACTGCTCGGCATCTGACCGTAAGGTGATACAGAGGGTAGTGCATACCCTCTGTATCATGGGGCCAAGCTTCCTGCCGTCCAGGACTTGTATACTAGGCGGTGTCAGAGGAAAGCCAATAAATTTATCAGAGACTCCAGCCACCCTAGTCATAGACTGTTTTCTCTGCTACCGCACGGCAAGCGGTACCGGAGCACCAAGTCTAGGACCAAAAGGCTCCTTAACAGCTTCTACCCCCAAGCCATAACTGCTGAACAATTAATCAAATGGCCACCGGACTATTTACATTAACATTTGTTTTGTACACTTTTGCTACTCGCTGTTTATTACCTAAGCATAGTCACTTCATCCCTACCTACATGTACAAATTACCTCAACTAACCTGTACACCCGCACACTGATTCGGTATCGGTGCCCCCTGTATATAGCCTCATTATTGTTATTTTATTGTGTTACTTTTTATTATTTTTTAGCTTTAGTTTATTTGGTCAATATTTTCTTAACTCTTCTTGAACTGCACTGTTGGTTAAGGGCTTGTAAGTAAGTATTTCACAGTAAGGTCTACACTTGCTGTATTCGGGGAGCATGTGACAAACAAAGTTTGATTTGACCTCTTTGTACTGCAATGTTTTGCAGATGATCAAATAAAGTATTGTATATTTATGTGTTTGTGTGTGTTACCTGCAGGGCCTTGTCATCAAGGGGTTGTAGTTTGGCCTGTATGTGGTATCGGGGGCGTGTTTGGGAGGCGGGGTCTGTGGCTCCACTGAAGATGGAGGAGTAATCCTGGAGACGATCTGGAGCTGGATACTTAGCACTGGAGAACACCTACACATTGTCACACACACACATACACCCATCAAAATCTCGTAGTACTCGAAAGTATTGTAAGTAATCTGTTTTGCAGATATCTGCAACTCTGTGTGTGAAGAGTGTTACCTTGGTGGCCTTCTTGCTGCCTTTGATCTTGTCGACGCGGGCCTGGGCCAGCCTGATCCGATCTGTCACACTCTGCAGCTGACAGCGATTCCGCTCTACACTCTCAGACACCCTACACACACACACACCAGGGGAAACTCAAAGTGTAAATGCGTGGGTGTGTGTGCGTTCTGCTGATAAAGTTTTTTTTTTGTGTGATCAAATGTTTATTCAGCAAACAAGAATAAATACAGTACCAGTCAAAGGTTTGGACACACATACTCATTAAAGGGTTTTTCTTTATTTTTACTATTTTCTACATTGTAGAATAATAGTGAAGACATCAAAACTATGACATAACACATATGGAATCATGTAGTAACCAAAAATGTTTTTGCAGCAGTTAGGCCAACAAGAAGAATGCGCAATGAAGTACAGAGACATCATATCAAAGTAAAACAAAAGGAGATGCAGGAATATTTTCTGACAACAGAGTGGATAAGTTCAAAGCTACTTCATCCCAGAATACAGATACCAGAGAGCATTCCCAAACCATGTGTATAAAGGTACCAGGTTCATTAAGAGGGCACAATGTACAGGAATCATTGCTGATGAAGTATGTGTGTGTGTGTGTGTGTGTGACTGTCATTCCAATCAAAATCAACTCAAATGTACTTATCACATGTGCCGAATACAACAACAGGTGTAGGTAGACCTTACCTTGACATTCTTAATTACAAGCCCTTAACCAACAATGCAGTTAAGAAAATATTACGAAATAAACTAAAGTAAAAAAAGTAACACAATAACGAGGCTATCTTCAAGGGGTACCGGAACAGAGTCAATGTGCGGGGGTACAGGTTAGTCGAGGTAATATGTACATGTAGGTAGGGGTAAAGTGACTATGCATAGATAGATGCTAAACAGCAAGTAACAGCAGTGTGTAAAAAAAAAAAATGCAAATAGTCCAGGTATCATTTTTTAAATTAATTGTTCAGCAATCTTATGGATTGGGTGGGAGTAGAAGCTGTTAAGGAGCCTTTTGGACCTAGATTTGGCATTCTGGTACCGCTTGCCGTGTGGTAGCAGAGAGAACAGTCTATGACTAGGGTGGCTGGAGTTTTTGACAATTTTTTGGGCCTTCCTTTGACCCCGCCTAGTATAGAGGTCCTGGATGGCAGGAAGCTTGGCCCCAGTGATGTACTGGGCCATACGCACTACCCTCTGTATCGCCTTACGGTCGAATGCCGGGCAGTTGCCATACCAGGCGGTGATGCAACCGGTCAGGATGCTCTCGATGGTGCAGCTGTAGAAGCTTTTGAGGATTTGGGGACCCATGCCAAATCTTTTCAGTTTCCCAATTGGGAATAGGCATTGTCGTCCCCTCTTCACAACTGTCTTGGTGTGTTTGGACCATTCTAGTTTGTTAGTGATGTGGACACCAAGGAACTTGAAGGTCTCGACCCGCTCTACTATAACCCTGTCGATGTGAATGGGGGTGTGTTCTTCTATTCTTTTCCCGATCAGCTTCTTTGTCTTGCGCACGTTGAGGGAGAGGTTGTTGTCCTGGCACTATACTGCCAGGTCTCTGACCTCCTCCCGATAGTCTGTCTCATCATTGTCGGTGATCAGGCCTACCACCGTTGTGTCGTCAGCAAACTTAGTGATGGTGTTGGAGTCGTGCTTGGCCACGCAGTGGTGAGTGAATGAGAACAGGAGGGGACTAAA
Source organism: Salvelinus alpinus (assembly GCF_045679555.1). Taxonomy (NCBI): domain Eukaryota; kingdom Metazoa; phylum Chordata; class Actinopteri; order Salmoniformes; family Salmonidae; genus Salvelinus; species Salvelinus alpinus. The sequence continues at coordinate 36,296,532 of NC_092100.1, read as the reverse complement.
CACGCACCTCTGAGGTGCTCCCTTTTGAGGATCAGCGTGGCAGATGTGTTGTTGCCTACCTTACCACCTGGGGGTGGCCAGTCAGTAAGTCCAGGATCCAGTTGCAGAGGGAGGTGTTCAGTCCCAGGGTTCTTAGCTGAGTGATGAGCTTTGTGGGCACATGGTGTTGAACGCTGAGCTGTAGTCAATGAACAGCATTCTCACATATGTTCCTTTTGTCCAGGTGGGAAAGGGCAATGTGGAATGCAATTGAGATTGCGTCATCTGTGGATCTGTTGGGGCGGTATGCAAATTGGAGTGGGCCCAGGGTTTCTGTGATGATGGTGTTGATGTGAGCTATGACCAGCCTTTCAAAGCCCTTCATGGATACAGATGTGAGTGCTACGGGGCGGTAGTCATTTAGGCAGGTTACCTTGGCGTAATTGGTCAGGGAGAAGTTGAAAATGTCAGTGAAGGCACTTGTCTGTTGTAACATAGAAACTTAAATTAGAAGGAAGGATGTTTTTAATACTTTATACATTTGCATCACAAACTATTTTTGAGAAAATCATGAAAGTGGCCATTTTAGCCCTTTTTAGATTGATACATGCCTTCTGTTAGACCCTATCATCTGTGAACTGTACATACTACAGACAACATCTGTCATTATACTCCTTATAGTGAGTTCTAAAATAGAGTATCTTAATTCTGAAAAAAACATTTTAACATTAATTTATTCTACACGAAAAAAAAAATATTTGTTGATGTTGTTCATTTTAAGACATACTCTTCAAGTACATACTATTTCCAGAGTGGGCTCTCTGCTAATTCTGATGTTCAATTTCATGAGCACCACCAACACATTGAATGGTAAATGGATTCAAAGTGAACTCCCTCTGCTGATGATTTACTGAATGTGCAATCCTAAAGGAGGGCTGTGATTGGTTGATGACCTATAATGTACAGTGGTTGCTCAACTAAAAGTTTTGCGATTATGCTGCGGGACTTAGGAGGTTATTTGTGGTTTAGTACGGTACCCTGCGTCACTACTTCATTGCTCCAGACCAGCGCAAGGGGGAGTTAGAGCATGGATTTTGCTATTGGGTCCTAAGGCGCTATTGTGTCTCTAACTGACAATGAATGGGCAGTATAAGCCAAAATAGAAACTGATAATTGTGCACGACTTCAGTATTACTTACTAAAACTGTTGTTACACTAAGGTTTTTATTCTAAGAGGAACTTAAGACTACAATTAGTGTGTGGAAATGTTAGGATTATTTTGCTATAACTGTGGTACTGTAGCCTACTCCCGACCTGTCACGTTGTACAGTGTCTGAGTGGCGCAGCGGTCTAAGACACTGTATCGCAGTGAAAACTGCGTTGCTACAGATGCTGGTTCAATACCCGTGCCGGCCGCAACAGGGAGGCGACTGTAGGCTTTTGGTTTCTCTCCCTCTAAAAACAGAAATAAATAATTCTAAATAACAAACTGGCTTTATTTACAAATTAGTAACAATGTCTCACCAATGTCTCACAAATTACTAACAACGTCTCAAGCAAACTTGTTGAGGTCACCGAGAAAGTCTGGACATGGCCTGCTCTCCCTTATGTAAGGAATTAGGCACTTCAACATGTTTACTACAGTATGTACTGTAGGCTGTTTACGTGTCAGACTTCACAGTAGCCTAAAACAAATGCAGGTGGCTTCTATCTTCAAAATGCTTTAAAATGCTTTATTATACAAATGTTTAAAGTGCGTGTGGGCAACCTCATGCAACCGCAAAATGTTGGATAAAGCATACAGTGTACAGTACTGTATTTCTTCATCAGTATCTTTATGCTTTCATTAATAAAATAATGATAAAAATACTCTTTCAAACACAATAGCAGGGCTATTAGCAGGACAATAAAATCTTGCCTAGGAGGGTAGGGGGAGAATTGTATCGTAAAATGACTTTCTTAGTTAGGTTGGCTGTATCACAACCGGCCGTGAATGGTTGCAATTTCAATTCAATCCACCAGAAAAGACAGAACAAATAATACAACAAATATTGTGGTCAAACTCAAATATACTAATTGATTAAAACTTAAACTTTATCAATTGGAACTTTGAACATGTGGAAGGGGGAAAAAGTAATTATTATTATTAACCCTGTTTTTCACAAGCGTAGCAGGCTGTGAATTCTGCAAACGTTTCTAGGATGGGCTATTAGCAGGACAATATAAACTCAGCAAAAAAAGAAACATCCCCTTTTCAGGACCCTGTCTTTCAAAGATAATTCGTAAAAATCCAAATAACTTCACAGATCTTCATTGTAAAGGGTTTAAACACCGTTTCCCATGCTTGTTCAATGAACCATAAACAATTAATGGACATGCACCTGTGGAACGGTCATTAAGACACTAACAGCTTACAGACGGTAGGCAATTAAGGTCACAGTTAGGAGAACTTAGGACACTAAGGAGGCCTTTCTACTGACTCTGAAATACACCAAAAGAAAGCTACCCAGGGTCCCTGCTCATCTGCATGAACGTGCCTTAGGCATGCTGCAAGGAGGCATGAGGACTGCAGATGTGGCCAGGCCAATAAATTGCAATGTCCGTACAGTGAGACGCCTAAGACAGCGCTACAGGGAGACAGGACAGACAGCTGATTGTCCTCGCAGTGGCAGACCACGTGTAACAACACCTGCACAGGATCGGTACATCTGAACATCACACCTACAGGACAGGTACAGGATGGCAACAACAACTGCCCGAGTTACACCAGGAATGCACAATCCCTCCATCAGTGCTCAGACTGTCCGCAATAGGCTGAGAGGCTGGACTGAGGGCTTGTAGGCCTGTTGTAAGGCAGGTCCTCACTAGACATCACCGGCAACAACGTCGCCTATGAGCACAAACCCAACATCGCTGGACCAGACAGGACTGGCAAAAAGAGCGCTTCACTGACGAGTCGCGGTTTTGTCTCACCAGGGTTGGTAGGATTTGCATTTATCGTTGAAGGAATGAGCGTTACACCAAGGCCTGTACTCTGGAAAGGGATCCATTTGAAGGTGGAGGGTCCGTCATGGTCTGGGCGGTGTGTCACAGCATCATCGGACTGAGCTTGTTGTCATTGCAGGCAATCTCAACGTTATGCGTTACAGGGAAAACATCCTCCTCCCTCATGTGGTACCCTTCCTGCAGGCTCATCCTGACATGACCCTCCAGCATGACAATGCCACCAGCCATACTGCTCGTTCTGTGCGTGATTTCCTGCAAGACAGGAATGTCAGTGTTCTGTCATGGCCAGCGAAGAGCCCAGATCTCAATCCCATTGAGCATGTCTGGAACCTGTTGGATCGGAGGGTGAGGACATGGGCCATTCCCCCCAGAAATGTCCGGGAAATTGCAGGTGCCTTGGTGGAAGAGTGAGGTAACATCTCACAGCAAGAACTGGCAAATCTGATGCAGTCCATAAGGAGGAGATGCAATGCAGTACTTAATGCAGCTGGTGGCCACACCAGATACTGACTGTTACTTTTTGACCCCCCCCCCCTTTGTTCAGGGACACATTATTCAATTTCTGTTAGTCACATGTCTGTGGAACTTATATCTCAGTTGTTGCATCTTGTTATGGTCATACAAATATTTACACATGTTAAGTTTGCTGAAAATAAAGGCAGTTGACAGTGAGAGGACGTTTCTTTTTTTGCTGAGTTTATATAGCCTACCAGCTGTGGTCAACAATTTCAGCATCATTTCGCGCTGCTCTGAAACAAGCATGGAGAAACGAAAATGTTCAATTATATTCCATGATATTCTTAAGATATATGTGTTGACTGAATATAAGCAAGGCATGTCTGCTAAATAATCAATTTGAAGGCACAGTCATATAGCCTCGGCACCTACATAAAGCTGAGACTCACTCATTCATGGCTTTGGATCAAAATAAATAAGTACCAACATTCTTTCTGATAGTCTTTAATAAAGAAATGTTTTGGTTATCCTGACCTGGACACCATGTACAGTATTATAATAGCTCATTATGGGCTATTAGCAGGACAATGTACGCTTACCAACACCTCTCTGTAATTTGATACTTTGTGCAAGGCAATTGACCAGCATTAAAAACTTTGTGGATGTGGCCTCCCGAGTGGCGCAGCGGTCTAAGACACTGCATCGCAGTGCAAACTGCGTTGCTACAGATGCTGGTTGGATACCCGTGCCGGCCGCCATCGGGAGACCCTTGAGGCGGCTTTTGGTTCCTCTCCAAAAACAGAAATAAATACATTCTGAATAACAAACTTGCTTTATTTACAAATTAGTGAGAATGTCTCACCCCATGTCCAAGATTGGCCTTTTTCTATCTCACTCTAGGTGACAAAATCATCTCCAAAATATTGTTATTTTTTAATTAACCTCTTGACACTACAGGGGGTGCTGTTTCAACTTGGACATTTATCGTTCCCAAATTAAACTGCCTCGTACTCAATTCTTGCTCGTACAATATGCATATTATTATTACTATTGGATAGAAAACAATCTCTAGTTTCTAAAACCGTTTGAATTATGTCTGTGGGTGAACCAGAACTCTTTCTGCAGCAAAATCCATGACAGGAACTGCGAAGGTCTGAAAACGAGGCTCTATTCTCAGATCAGTTTAAAGCTCTGTATGTGTCCTATGGGTCGACATGAACTGCACCCGCCTTCCCCTGGATGTCAGTAACCAATGAGAAGTGGAATGGAGTGTCTACGTAGTTCTCAGAGCTTATAAAAGGCCAAGGAACGAAGTGCGCTCTCTTTTCAACGCTCGTCATTGCACAAAGCAAGACCTCAAGATGGCATTTAGAAACGCTCAGTTATCGGCCTTAGCTATATCCGTCTGTAATTTAATTCGATATAGGTGTTAGAAACATCATAACGAAGTTATTTTAAACCGAGTTATATCAGTTTATGCGAGTATATTGCTATTTTCGGAATTTCCTTAGTATTGCGTTTTGGGGATTTGGGAATGTTGTGGCCACATAGCTATTGTTAGCTGCTAATTCCGAAGTTGAAGACGACGTTTTACAACCAAGCAACGATTATTTTGGACAAAGGACTCCTTGCCCAAGATTCTGATGGAAGCTCGTCCAAAAGTAAGAACTATTTATGATGTTATTCCGTATTATGTGGAAAAATGTAAACGCATTTGTCCGCCGTTATTGCGGCACTAGTCTGGCTGTAACGCACACTGTATGTCTAGTAACGTTAATTTTAAAAATCTAACTCAGCGGTTTAGTAACTAATGCATCTTTCATTTGCTGTCCAACCTGTATTTTTTTGTCAATCTAATCGATAAATAATCGTAAACTTATGTGCCTTTCCAAGATGGCGCCGGCCAGAATGCATGACCTGTTGCCACTCATCACATTGTATAACCACGATTTGTGCTGCTAAATATGCACATTTTCGAACAAAACCTATATGCATTGTGTAATATGATGTTACAGGACTGTCATCTGACGAAGTATATCAAGGTTAGTCAAAAATTATATATCTTTTGCTGTATTGTTACGATCGCTAACCTGTGCTGCTGGTAAATTGCTTGTGTTTCTGGCTATTGTGCTAAGCTAATATAATGCTATATTGTGTTTTCGCTGTAAAACACTTAAAAAATCAGACATATTGGCTGGATTCACAAGATGTTGGGCTTTCATTTGCTGTACGCTGTGTATTTTTCAGAAATGTTTTAAGATGAGTAATTAGGTATTTGACGTTGGTCTCTGTAATTATTCTGGCAGCTTCGGCACTATTTCAGATTGCAGCTGCAATGTAGAACTGTGATTTATACCTGAAATATGCAAATTTTTCTAAAAAAACATATGCTATACAATAAATATGTTATCAGACTGTCATCTTATGAAGTTGTTTCTTGGTTAGTGGCTATTTATATCTTTATTTGGTCGAATTAGTGAGGGCTACTGATGGAGTAAAAAACTGGTGGAGTAAAAAAAGGTGTCTTTTGCTAACGTGGTTAGCTAATAGATTTACATATTGTGTCTTCCCTGTAAAACATTTTAAAAATCAGAAATGATGGCTGGATTCACAAGATGTGTATCTTTCATCTGGTGTCTTGGACTTGTGATTTAATGATATTTAGATGCTAGTATTTACTTGTGACGCTATGCTAGGCTATGCTAGTCAGCTTTTTTACTGTGGGGGGTGCTCCCGGATCCGGGTTTGGGAGGAATTAGAGGTTAAACAAAGTGATTATTATTATTATTACTATTAATTAATTTAGAATTTTATAAAAGCCCCTCAGATATTCTCACAGATCAGATTTGTCGTAATGAAATATGCCCCTTAAATATTAATTTAGAATCCTCCAATCCTCTAAATGTAATTATTGGTGGAGTGTCACGTCATTGAAAAAATATATTTTTAAATATACTGTAGGCCTACCGTAGGCGACATGACTCTCACTAGTGTTGAGTAATGTGCTGTTAAAAGTGGTGTAGGTCTTATTTATTTTAAAAGTATATAGAAGTTAGAATGCTATGCTCTTACTACTGTAGCCTACTCCCGACCCTCACGTTGGACAGCGCCATATTTTCCGTTCAAACCTAACGGAAACCCTGAGGGTTTAGTTTTTTGTTTTTCTTGGAAATAGAAACACCATAATATTAATCAAATTAATTAAGCAACATTTCTTAAAATCAATCCCATATATGATGTTCTTACAAAAAAATCTTTAAAATTCTCTAGTACAGCCACTATTGAAGGCTATCAAATGCTTCTCAAAGATGCCCTCTGGTGGTCAAACTAGCACTAACTAGCATTAATGGCAACACTGGCTGACAATTAAATAACGTGCCATTGAACTCTGTGGCAGCCCGCAAGATGTGCTGCAGTATGACGCAACTTTTAATGGAGGAACCACTGTTCATTTCTATGTATAAGATGGGTCATATCATTATAAGTACCAGAGAGCCCACTATGGAAATGTGATGTGTTTGAAGAGTATATTGTTCCAAGCAATATGTCTAAAAATAAGCAAAATCAAAAAGGGTTGAGATATTCATATTCGTATTTTTTATGTTGAATAACTCAATGTAAGAAAACATTTCAGAATCTAGACATAATTCATATTTGAAAGCGCATTGTATAATGACACCAATATATTGTCTTTATCGTGTAGGGTTCACAGATCTCACAGGAGGCATGTGTAGGTCTAAAAAAGTGCCTAAAACAGCCACAAATGTAAAAATCATGTTGAACATCCTTCCTGCCAATGACGTTTCTGTGTGAGAATTCCCAGAACAATCTGATACCAAAATATTTTCCACTCCCGCATGGAATAAATCATGAGGATCTTAGCTACCAAACAACACATGTAGCACATGCTCTTATTGGACGACTTATACTCCTTGATCTCTGTGCGTGTGTGTACCTGGTAAAGATGTCAGTAGAGATGGTCTCTAGGTAGAGCAGGGCATCTGCTATCTGGTGAACAGCCTCCTCCCTCCTCAAGTCTGACTGGATCAGAGGCACAGAGTACACCTGACCCTCGAGACACTGCTTCACACTCATCCTACACACACACACAAGAAACAATGAGTGAGTGATGAATGAATGAGAGAGAGAAAATCTTCTGCATTATCATAGACAGCAGACATTTCCTCAAATGTCAAATTGGCTTCTTACCAAATTACTGTACGACAGACCACGTATTCACCCTGCACACCCTTATTGACAAACAAACAAAACAAAAGCCTTTTCATGCTTTGTTGATTTCAAAACAGCTTGACTCAATTTGGCATGAGGGTCTGCATTATAAATTGATGGAAAGCGGTGTTGGGGGGAAAACATCCAACATTATAAAATCCATGAACCCAACAAATGTGAGGTTAAAATTGGCAAAAAATACAAACATTTCTTTCCTCAGGCCCGGGGGGTGAGACAGGGATGCAGCTTGAGCCCCACCCTCTTCAACATATATAGTGAACAAAAATATAAAACGCAACGGACAACAATTTCTAAGACTTTACTGAGTTACAGTTCTTATTAGGAAATCAGTCAATTGAAATAAATAAATTTGGTCCTAATCTATAGATTTCAAATGACTGGGAATACAGCTATACATATGTTGGTCACAGATACATTAAAACAAGTTTGAGGTGTGGATAAAAAAAAAACTGTCAGTATCTGGTGTGACCATAATTTGCCTCATGCAGCGCGACACATCTCCTTTGCATAGAGTTGATCAGGCTGTTGATTGTGGCCTGTGGAATGTTGTCCCACTCCTCTTCAATGGCTGTGCGAAGACGCTGGATATTGGCTGGAACTGGAACACGCTGACATACAGGTGGCTTATGGTAGAGAAATGAACATTCAATTCTCTGGCAACAGCTCTGGTGGACATTCCTGCAGTCTCAGGAATGTCCTCTCAAAACTTGAGACATCTGTGAAATTGTGTTGTTTGAAAAAACTGCAGATTTTAGAGTGGCCTTTTATTGTCCACAGCACAAGGTGCACCTGTGTAATGACCATGCTGTTTAAATCAGCTTCTTGATACGCCACACGTCAGGTGGATGGATTATCTTCGAAAAGGAGAAATTCTCCCTAACAGGATGTAAACAAATTTGTGCGCAACATTTTTGAGAAATAAGCTTTTTGTGCGTATGGAACATTTCTGGGATCTTTTATTTCAGCTCATGAAACATGGGACCAACACTTTACATTGCGTTTATATTTTTGTTCAGCGTATATCAACGAATTTGCGAGGGCACTAGAACAGTCTGCAGCACCTGCAGCACCCTACTAGACTCTGTAGTCAAATGTTTACTATTTGCAGATGATCTGGTGCTTCTGTCCCCAAACTAGAAGGGCCTATCACAGCACCTAGATCTTCTGCATATATTCTCTCAGACTTGGGCTCTGACAGTCAATAACGGTGTTCCAAAAAAGGTCCAGTTGCCAGGGCCAGCACCACATTTAACTTCCACAAAGATGTGAACAATCTGAGAGACAAGGCAAGAAGCCTTCTACACCATCAAAAGAAAGATAACATTTGACACACCCATGTGGCTCAGTTGGTAGAGCCTGGCACTTGTAATGCCAGAGTTGTGGGTTCGATTCCCACGTGGGACCAGTAACAAAAATATATGCACTCACTACTGTAAATCACTCTAAATAAGAGTGTCTGCTAAATGACAAAAATGTAAAGCATACCAATTAGGATCTGGCTGGAATCAGTTATATAACACATTGCCCAATATGGTTGTGAGGTCTGGGGTCCACTAACCAACCAAGAATTAAAAAAATGGGACAAACACCAAATTGAGACTGCATGCAGAATTCTGCAAAAACATCCTCTGTGTAAAACACCAAATAATGAATGCGGAGCAGAATTATGATGATTCCCGCTAATTATCAAAATCCAGAAAAGATTGTTTATTTCCCTTTTGTTAATTGCCTATTCCATTTGCTTTGGTAATGTAAACATATGTTCCCCATGCCAATAAAGCCTTTTGCATTAAATTGAATCGAGAGAGATCATCCTGATCCAAGATGGCGTAGCAGTCAGACGTCTTTTGTCCTTGTCTTGTCCCGTGTATAAATCGTGTATATATATTTTTATATATTTTTCTTTGCATATATTTTTTATATTTTTCTTAACCTCAACATACTCTCCTGCAGTCTGCCTCACCCAATGTGGTATGGATCTGCTATTTTCTTTACTTTGAACCGGAACCCCCAACAGAAGCTAGCCAGCTAACTAGCTAGTAGTCAGCTAGCGGTCATCAGCTACCTTTAGCCCGGACAACTCTCGCCAGTCTGCACAGCGCGACTCAAACCAGAGCAAATCGGACTGATTCCTACCGCAAGCTCTGAACCTTTTCACCTGGATCATCGCAGCTAGCTAGCTGCTACCCGAGTGGCCACTCCTGGCTAATGTCTTTGTCCCAAAGCAAGAACCAACTAGCCTTTGCTAAGCCCATCTTCCGGCAAGCCGAAGAGGTCCATCAGCCACTCCTTGGGCTATAATACCTATTTTGACAATTGGCCTGGACCCCCGCCGACCCATCATGACTGGACTACCGACGTAATTCGATCAAGCTTTTTTTTCAACTGGCTCCTCCGTCGCGACGTCCCCTGAATGCCCATCTGCTAGCCGCGGCCCGCTAGCTGTCTAGAGCATATCGGACTGATAATTATTTGGCCACTATACCTATTTTGCCAATTGGCCTGGACCCTTTCACTACACAATACAGCGTGAGGGGGCTACTGCTGACTTCTTCCATCGAGACGTCCCTCTAACGCCCTTCTGCTATCCCCGGCCCGCTAGCTGCCTGAATCGCCGTGTCTCCGGCCAGCCTGAGCCACTCACTGGACACCTATGATCACTCAGCTACGCATGCCTCTCCCTAATGTCAATAGGCCTTGTCCATTGCCATTTTGGTTAGGAATTATTGCCTTATTTCACTGTAGAGCCTCTAGCCCTGCTCAAAACTCCTTAGATAACCCTTTAGTTCCACCTCCCACACATGCGGTGACCTCACCTGGTTTAAATTATGTTTCTAGAGACAATATCTCTCTCATTGTCACTCAATGCATAGGTTTACCTCAACTGTGTTCACATCCTACCATACCTTCGTCTGTACATTATGCCTTGAATCTATTCTACCGTGCCCAGAAACCTGCTCCCTTTACTCTCTGTTCCGAACGTACTAGACGACCAGTTCTTACAGCCTTTAGCCGTACCCTTACCCTACTCCTCCTCTGTTCCTCTGGTGATGTAGAGGTTAATCCAGGCCCTGCAGTGCCTAGCTCAACTCCCACTCCCCAGGCACTCTCATTTGTTGACTTCTGTAACCGTAAAAGCCTTGGTTTCATGCATGTAAACATTAGAAGCCTCCTCCCTAAGTTTGTTTTATTCACTGCCTTTGCACACTCTGCCAACCCGGATGTCCTAGCCGTGTCTGAATCCTGGTTTAGGAAGACCACCAAAAACCCTGAAATTTCCATCCCTAACTATAACCTTTTCCCGAGAAGATAGAACTGCCAAAGGGTGCGGAGTTGCAATCTACTGCAGAGATAGCCTGCAGAGTTCTGTCTTACTATCCAGGTCTGTGCCCAAACAATTTGAGCTTCTACTTCTAAAAATCCACCTTTCCAGAAACAAGTCTCTCACCGTTGCCGCTTGCCATAGACCACCTTCTGCCCCCAGCTGTGCCCTGGACACCATATGTGAACTGATTGCCCCTCATCTATCTTCAGAGCTTGTGCTGTTAGGTGACCTAAACTGGGACATGCTTAATAACTTTTTAGGGATAGGGGGCAGCATTTTCACTTTGGATGAATAGCGTGCCCAGAGTGAACTGCCTCCTACTCTGTCCCAGATACTAATATATGCATATTATTATTACTATTGGATATAAAACACTCTGAAGTTTCTAAAACTGTTTGAATGATGTCTGTGAGTATAACAGAACTCATATGGCAGGCAAAAACCTGAGAAAAAATCCAAAAATGAAGTGAGAATTCTGAGGCTGGTTGATTTTCAACTCATCGCCTATTGAAATCCCAGTGGAATATGGATCTGTTTGCACTTCCTACACCTTCCACTAGATGTCAACAGTCTTTAGAACATTGAATGAAGCTTCTACTGTGATGTTGAGCCGGATGGGAGCTGTTTGAGTCAGTGGTCTGGCAGAGTGCCAGGTCCTGGTCATGCGCATTCCACATGATATCGACTTGCGTTCCATTACTTCTATAGACACAAAGGAATTCGCCGGTTGGAATGTTATTGAATATTTATGATAACAACATCCTAAAGATTGATTCTATACTTAGTTTGACAAGTTTATTCGACCTGTAATATAACTTTGTGAAGTTTTCGTCCGAAGTATGCCTGGACCTGCACGAGCGTTTTGGATATGCGTACTAAACGTGCTAACAAAAGTAGCTACTTGGACATAAATAATGGACATTATCGAACAAAACAACAATTTATTGTGGAACTAGGATTCCTGGGAGGGCATTCTGATGAAGATCATCAAAGGTAAGGGAATATTTAGCATGTAATTTCGTATTTCTGTTGACTCCAACATGGCGGAGAAATGTTGTTCCTATCTGAGCGCCGTCTCAGATTATTGTTTGCTTTTTCAGTAAAGTTTTTGGGAAATCTGACACAGCGGTTGCATTAAGAACAAGTGTATCTTTAATTCTATGTAAAACATGTATCTTTCATCAAAGTTTATGATGAGTATTTCTGTTATTTGATGGGGCTCTCTGCAATTTCTCAGGATATTTTGGAGGCATTTCTGAACATCGCGCCAATGTAAACTGAGATTTTTGGATATAAATATGCACATTATCAAACAAAACATACATGTATTGTGTAACATGATGTCCTATGAGTGTCATCTGATGAAGATCATCAAAGGTTAGTGATTAATTTTATCTCTATTTCTGCTTTTTGTGACTCTTATCTTTGGCTGGGAAAATGGCTGTGTGTTTTTTGGACTTGGCGGTGATCTAACAATCATGTTGTGTTTTTGCTGTAAAGCATTTTTTTTTTTTTTATCGGACACAATGGGTAGAATAACAAGATGTTTATCTTTCATTTGCTGTATTGGACTTGTTAATGTGTGAAAGTTACATATTTCAAAAAAATATTTTTGAATTTCCCGCGCTGCCTTTTCAGCGGAATGTTGTCAGGGGTTCCTCTAGTGGAACGTGTGTCCTAGAAAGGTTAACACCCCAGCCATCCTACAATCTAAGCTTGATGCCCTCAATCTCACACAAATTATCAATGAACCTACCAGGTGCAACCCAAAATCCGTAAACACGGGCACCCTCATAGATATCACACTAATCAACCTGCCCTCTAAATACACCTCTGCTGTCAACCAGGATCTCAGCGATCACTGCCTCATTGCCTGCGTCTGTAATGGGTCTGCAGTCAAACGACCACCCCTCATCACTGTCAAACACTCCCTTAAACACTTCAGCAAGCATGCCTTTCTAATCGACCTGGCCCGGGTATCCTGGAAGGATATTGACCTCATCCCGTCAGTAGAGGATGCCTGGTTATTCTTTAAAAGTGCCTTCCTCACCATCTTAAATAAGCACACCCCATTAAAAAAAATTTGAACCAGGAACAGATATAGCCCTTGGTTCACTCCAGACCTGACTGCCCTTGACCAGCACAAAAACATCCTGTGGCATACTGCATTAGCATTGAATAGCCCCCGCGATATGCAACTTTTCAAGGAAGTTAGGAACCAATATACACAGGCAGTTAGGAAAGCAACGGATATATTTTTCAAACAGAAATGTGCATCCTGTAGCACAAACTCCAAAAAGTACTGGGACACTGTAAATTCCATGGAAAATAAGAGCACCTCCTCACAGCTGCCCACTGCACTGAGGCTAGGAAACATTGTTACCACCGATAAATCCACTATAATTGAGAATTTCAATAAGCATTTTTCTACGGCTGGCCATGCTTTCCACCTGGCTACCCCTACCCCTGTCAACTGCCCTGCACCCCCCACAGCAACTCGCCCAAGCCTCCCCCATTTCTCCTTCACCCAAATCCAGATAGCTGATGTTCTGAAATAGCTGCAAAATCTGGACCCCTACAAATCAGACGGGCTAGACAATCTGAACCCTGTCTTTCTAAAATTATCTGCCGAAATTGTTGCAACCCCCATTACTAGCCTGTTCAACCTCTCATACCGTCTGAGATTCCCATAGATTGGAAAGCTGCCATGATCATCCCCATCTTCAAAGGAGGAGACACTCTAGACCAGGGGTGTCAAACTCATTTCGCATCGTGGGCCACATACGGCCTAGGGAGATGTCAAGTGGGCCGGACCATTAAAATTATACCATACTCTGCTATAAATAACCAAAATATCATGTCTTTCCTTTGTTTTGGTGTAAAGAAGCACAAGAACATTAGGAAAATATTGAAATTTAATGAACTATCCTTTTACAAAACATTTCATGAAACACCTCATATTTCCTTAGACAAATGTGCAATTTACTTTTATCATTCACAAATATGCATTGCAACTGATCCCACTGATTGTACAAAGGCACAAAACTTTAATTGGTACTGAAAAATATAGTAATGCACTTTAAGATTAAATGAGACTTTTAAAGAAAGGAATTTTTAAACCACTTACACATACGCATATAAAATCTAAATGTAATCCCTGCGTACACCTTACAAACTAAGGAGAGTGATTTTAAATGTGTAATGAAGAAAGTGTTCGCATGTCCTGTAAATCTGTAAACTTCATACATGAAACATACATACACATACAATACATACTGAAAATTTATGGAGTTGTATGAACAGTAGAATTCCATCACACAACTTTTGTTTTGAAGCTGCTGACTAACATTAAAGTGCACATTTTTTAAATCACCACAGTAAGGATTCATCTTCACAGAGCTGTATTCTTTCAATGCAAACAGTATCTAAGGCAGCATTTTAAAGGTACCGAAATACCGAAACTTGTTGCAAACACACCAAGCACAAAGGTTTTCCGTGCATCTCTGTAAATAAATAGGACGTGGTCCATTTTTCTTTGAAAATTCTACACTCCTTATCTACTTTTCTCCGTTTGGATAACGACATTTTGGCTAATGAGGGTGTAGCGGAGAGGTAGAGACCAAGGTATTAACAACGTCGTAACAAGCAGCAGATGGCGCATTGATACCGTCTGCTGTTTTCAGTCTGTCTCAGTGATGCGGCTTGTCTTCTACTCTGATGGAAAGAGTGCGCCCCTTAGCGGATAATCCATGAATTGCAGCGAATTAAAAATATTAATTCCATGTCTTTTATGCATTTTTTCCACTTTCAAATTATCCTGCGGGCCTGATCGAACCTCCTTGGGGGCCGGTTCCGGCCCGCGGGCCGTATGTTTGACACCCCTGCTCTAGACCCAAACTGCTACAGACCTATATCTATCCTACCCTGCCTTTCTAAGGTCTTCGAAATCCAAGTTAATGAACAGATTACCGACCATTTCGAATCCCACCGTACCTTCTCCGCTATGCAATATTGTTCAGAGCTGGTCATGGGTGCACCTCAGCCACGCTCAAGGTCCTAAACGATATCATAACCGCCATCGATAAGAGACATTACTGTGCAGCTGTATTCATCGACCTGGCCAAGGCTTTCGGCTCTGTCAATCACCACATTCTTATCGGCAGACTCAACAGCCTTGGTTTCTCAAATGACTGCCTCACCTGGTTCACCAACTACACTAACTACTCCAGCATCACTACTCTGGACGGTTCTGACTTAGAATATGTGGACAACTACAAATACCTAGGGGTCTGGCTAGACTGTAAACTCTCCTTCCAGACTCACATTAAGCATCTCCAATCCAAAATTAAATCTAGAATCGGCTTCCTATTTCGCAACAAAGCATCCTTCATCCATGCTGCCAAA
The DNA here is from genome assembly GCF_045679555.1 of Salvelinus alpinus. Taxonomy (NCBI): domain Eukaryota; kingdom Metazoa; phylum Chordata; class Actinopteri; order Salmoniformes; family Salmonidae; genus Salvelinus; species Salvelinus alpinus. The sequence goes on along the minus strand of NC_092100.1, from coordinate 36,281,111 downwards.
CATACCCTCGTAAAACTGATATCCTACCGATCCTTGACTTCGGAAATGTCATTTTCAAAATAGCCTCCAACACTCTACTCAACAAATTGGATGCAGTCTATCACAGTGCCATCCGTTTTGTCACCAAAGCCCCATATACTACCCACCACTGCGACCTGTACGCTCTCGTTGGCTGGCCCTCGCTTCATATTCGTCGCCAAACCCACTGGCTCCAGGTCATCTATAAGTCTTTGCTAGGTAAAGCCCCGCCTTATCTCAGCTCACTGGTCACCATAGCAGCACCAACCCATAGCACTCGCTCCAGCAGGTATTTCTCACTGGTCACCCCCAAAGCCAATTCCTCCTTCGGCTGCCTTTCCTTCCAGTTCTCTGCTGCCAATGACTGGAACGAACTGCAAAAATCACTGAAGCTGGAGACTCATATCTCCCTCACTAGCTTTAAGCACCAGTTGTCAGAGCAGCTCACAGATCACTGCACCTGTACATAGCTCATCTGTAAATAGCCCATCCAACTACCTCATCCCCATACTGTTATTTATTTTGCTCCTTTGCACCCCAGTATCTTTACTTGCACACTCATCTTCTGCACATCTATCACTCCAGTGTTTAATTGCTATATTTGTAATTATTTCGCCACTATGGCCTATTTATTGCCTTACCTCCCTTATCCTACCTCATTTGCACACATTGTATATATACTTTTCTATTGTATTATTGACTGTATGTTTGTTTATTCCATGTGTAACTCTGTGTTGTTGTTTGTGTCGCACTGCTTTGCTTTATCTTGGCCAGGTCGCAATTGTAAATGAGAACTTGTTCTCAACTAGCCTACCTGGTTAAATAAAGGTGAAAAAAAGAGAGTATGTAGCCATAATATAACATTTGAAATGTCTCTATTCTTTTGAAACTTGTGAGTGTAATGTTTACTGTTAATTTATGATTGGCTATTTCACTTTTGTTTATAATCCATTTCACTTGCTTTGGCAATGTAAATATATGATTCCCATACCAATAAAGCTCTTTGAATTAAATTGTGTGAGAGAGAGAGATGGCGCAGGGACAAAGGGATATTGCTAATGGAACTCTCTCTGACAGCAGAATGCAGAAACTAACCGCTCTACCCGTTCTGTCTTTTCACCATCTGTCAACAAAGATAGGTAGCTAACATCAGAGCTGCTTCTGAGCTTTCTTCTTTGTGGAGTTTAACGGCGTTTGGCATCCAATATGTTGCATTACCGCCCCCAACTGAACTACAGTATTAATGCATTACACTTTGTGATACAAAAGGGGAAATGGGAGAAAATGTTATAAAAATACTAATATAATGTTTTATTACCCTACACTCATTAAAAGCCACCACCTTATTCCACTACCTGAACCCTATCTGATCATATGCCAGGCCAACGACAGAGGACGGGACACTACCACTCAACACACCCTGTAACTCTTCTGAAGTAAAATCTTGTACCCCCAAGTACTTCTCTGCAGCTGCCACCACAACATCTATTTTCTGTAACTTACATTCCATCTCTGCAGTACAGTTGATAACCATTGCTATGAACGCTAAGAAGCCAACCTTACTTAAACATATATCACTCATTGGCCTATCCTTCTATTCTGGACCAGATCTACTATTCACAGGGATCCTCTCAGAATTCCTCACCCTTGATCCACTCTCCTCTACCTTCTTCACTGCCTCTGCATAGGACATCTTCTGCACTACTCTGACCCTTGCCACCTCAACCTGCCTCTTTCACACAGGACACCGCCGATCCCCTGCAACATGGGCACCCCTACACAACTTTTTCCACCGAAACTACACATTCTTCTGTCCCATGTCCTCCTGCACACTTCCCACATCTTGGAATCTCCCTCCTACACACTGCTGCGACATGCCCATAAACGCGACACCTGTAACTCTGCAGTGTATTCGGCATAAAAGCTTTAACAGTATAACTCATATATCCTAACATTACTAAGACACCGAATCAAATCTCAAAAGAACAGACTATCACCTCTGTTTCATCAAGCTCCCCATCGCACAAACACCAGGAATCTTCAACTTAAATTGCTCCACCTTTACACACAGCCGCGGGAAATAGTTTGGGGGTGCTGCGATTATTTTGCTGACGGGGAGGAGGTGGGGATGCAGAAAAAAGTAATAGCATGCGCTGAAAACATCTATATAAGTCCGCTAATACAGGACAAAAGGACTGGTTCCAAACTCGTAAAAACCTCACTCCCACTGGACCAAATGTATCTTTACCATAACCATATCCATCAATGCAGGGCTCGGGCTTCGAGCTCCTCACAACACCTTCTACCTCTTCCATTTCACCTCCAAAACTCAAACTGGCGTCCGACACACTCTGAACTTGACACCAAACATCCTCGACATACAGAGGGTTATTGTTATTGCTACCTTCATCAGATTCAAACCTATCCTCTGCATCCCTCAGTCTTTTCAACATCCTCTCTCTTTGCCTCGAATCCTCCTTCCTAAACCAATTACCCGACTCCTGAAAATATATAACTTTTCCAAGCCGGAATATCCTTTCAGCCTCCTCGAGAGACACACTAAACCTGCGTTACAACTCAACCAGTTAGCAAGTCTGACATTTCCGAGGTTCCTAGTTCCGACTTGTCCATGAACGCGGCATCTGTGTCGGTCTCGGCTGACTGTCATGTGACGGGGTTTACCACTTCCCCCCCTCAGATCCAGGAAAGAATGTTCTCTCAGCTGTCCTTCACAGATAATCAATAACTGTATATATACAGATAACTAACTTGGGAGTGAAGCAACAGCCTTGGCAGCTCATCTTTATGTTGAGGTCCCATATTATATGACAACGTTAGCATTCTTAGCAAGCTAGCTAGGTCACGTTAGCATTGTCCAGTTAGCTAATTAGTAATGTGCAGCAGACCATGTAAATCCTGTCTACATGAATTTCTCCACTACGAAAACACTTACACCAGAGAGCTTCTCATATCATGCCCGCTCTCGGCAGAGACGCTACCCAGCTACATCCCCAGGGCCGTGGACCCATATCTCGGCAGACTGACACTCACAAATTATTAAAATAATCACTAAGCTTTCTTATGATCGATGATATAATTAAGTTAATGTATGTTTCATTGGTCTTACCTGACCACTGACAGCATATAGTGTGTACACGGTCGCAGAGAGTTCTTTCTTCTTCTTCGATTAGGGTTAACGTCGGTTGACATCCAATATGTTACATTACCGCCACCTACTAGACTGGAGTACAACTCGCTTATACTTTGCTTGAAAAAATAAATAAACAAATAACCTACCCTCTAATATTACACTCGCAAAAATTCAAAATAAAAATAACACCATCATACTACACTATTTAAAAATATTTAGCCCTGCCTCATGCCAACAACCTGAAAGGATGGGACACCACCACTTAACACACCCTGTAACTCTTCTGATGTCAAGTCTCGCACACCCAAATCAAATCAAATCAAATTTTATTAGTCACATACACATGGTTAGCAGATGTTAATGCGAGTGTAGCGAAATGCTTGTGCTTCTAGTTCCGACAATGCAGTAATAACCAACAAGTAATCTAACCTAACAATTCCACAACTACTACCTTACACACACACACAAGTGTAAAGGGATAAAGAATATGTACATAAAGATATATGAATGAGTGGTGGTACAGAACGGCATGGCAGATGCAGTAGATGGTATAGAGTACGGTATATACATATGAGATGAGTACTGTAGGGTATGTAAACATAAAGTGGCATAGTTTAAAGTGGCTAGTGGTACATGTATTACATAAAGATGGCAAGATGCAGTAGATGATATAGAGTACAGTATATACATATGAGATGGGTAATGTAGGGTATGTAAACATTATATTAAGTGGCATTGTTTAAAGTGGCTAGTGGTACATTTTTACATAATTTCCATCAATTCCCATTTTTAAAGTGGTTGGAGTTGAGTCAGTATGTTGGCAGCGGCCGCTAAATGTTAGTGGTGGCTGTTTAACAGTCTGATGGCCTTGAGATAGAAGCTGTTTTTCAGTCTCTCGGTCCCTGCTTTGATGCACCTGTACTGACCTCGCCTTCTGGATGATAGCGGGGTGAACAGGCAGTGGCTTGGGTGGTTGTTGTCCTTGATGATCTTTATGGCCTTCCTGTGACATCGGGTGGTGTAGGTGTCCTGGAGGGCAGGTAGTTTGCCCCCGGTGATGCGTTCTGCAGACCTCACTACCCTCTGGAGAGCCTTACGGTTGTGGGCGGAGCAGTTGCCGTACCAGGCGGTGATACAGCCCGACAGGATGCTCTCGATTGTGCATCTGTAGAAGTTTGTGAGTGCTTTTGGTGACAAGCCGAATTTCTTCAGCCTCCTGAGGTTGAAGAGGCGCTGCTGCGCCTTCTTCACAACGCTGTCTGTGTGGGTGGACCAATTCAGTTTGTCCGTGATGTGTACACCGAGGAACTTAAAACTTTCCACCTTCTCCACTACTGACCCGTCGATGTGGATAGGGGGGTGCTCCCTCTGCTGTTTCCTGAAGTCCACAATCATCTCCTTTGTTTTGTTGACGTTGAGTGTGAGGTTATTTTCCTGACACCACACTCCGAGGGCCCTCACCTCCTCCCTGTAGGCCGTCTCGTCGTTGTTGGTAATCAAGCCTACCACTGTAGTGTCATCCGCAAACTTGATGATTGAGTTGGAGGCGTGCATGGCCACGCAGTCGTGGGTGAACAGGGAGTACAGGAGAGGGCTCAGAACGCACCCTTGTGGGGCCCCAGTGTTGAGGATCAGCGGGGTGGAGATGTTGTTACCTACCCTCACCACCTGGGGGCGGCCCGTCAGGAAGTCCAGGACCCAGTTGCACAGGGCGGGGTCGAGACCCAGGGTCTCGAGCTTGATGACGAGTTTGGAGGGTACTATGGTGTTGAATGCTGAGCTGTAATCGATGAACAGCATTCTCACATGGGTATTCCTCTTGTCCAGATGGGTTAGGGCAGTGTGCAGTGTGGTTGCGATTGCGTCGCCTGTGGACCTATTGGGTCGGTAAGCAAATTGGAGTGGGTCTAGGGTGTCCGGTAGGGTGGAGGTGATATGGTCCTTGACTAGTCTCTCAAAGCACTTCATGATGACGGAAGTGAGTGCTACGGGGCGGTAGTCGTTTAGCTCAGTTACCTTAGCTTTCTTGGGAACAGGAACAATGGTGGCCCTCTTGAAGCATGTGGGAACAGCAGACTGGGATAAGGATTGATTGAATATGTCCGTAAACACACCAGCCAGCTGGTCTGCGCATGCTCTGAGGACGCGGCTGGGAATGCCGTCTGGGCCTGCAGCCTTGCGAGGGTTAACACGTTTAAATGTTTTACTCACCTCGGCTGCAGTGAAGGAGAGCCCGCAGGTTTTGGTAGGGGGCCGTGTCAGTGGCACTGTATTGTCCTCAAAGCGGGCAAAAAAGTTGTTTAGCCTGTCTGGGAGCAAGACATCCTGGTCCGCGACGGGGCTGGTTTTCTTTTTGTAATCCGTGATTGACTGTAGACCCTGCCACATACCTCTTGTGTCTGAGCTGTTGAATTGCGACTCGATTTTGTCTCTGTACTGGGACTTAGCCTGTTTGATTGCCTTGCGGAGAGAATAGCTACACTGTTTGTATTCGGTCATGCTTCCGGTCACCTTGCCCTGGTTAAAAGCAGTGGTTCGCGCTTTCAGTTTCACGCGAATGCTGCCGTCAATCCACGGTTTCTGGTTTGGGAATGTTTTAATCGTTGCTGTGGGTACGACATCGTCAATGCACTTCCTAATGAACTCGCTCACCGAATCAGCATATTCGTCAATATTGTTGTTGGACGCGATGCGGAACATATTCCAATCCGCGTGATCGAAGCAGTCTTGAAGCGTGGATTCAGATTGGTCGGACCAGCGTTGAACAGACCTGAGCGCGGGAGCTTGTTGTTTGAGTTTCTGTTTGTAGGCTGGAATCAACAAAATGGAGTCGTGGTCAGCTTTTCCGAAAGGGGGGCGGGGGAGGGCCTTATATGCGTCGCGGAAATTAGTATAACAATGATCTAGGGTTTTTCCAGCCCTGGTAGCACAATCGATATGCTGATAGAATTTAGGGAGTTTTGTTTTTAGATTAGCCTTGTTAAAATCCCCAGCTACGATGAATGCAGCCTCAGGGTGTGTGGTTTCCAGTTTACAAAGAGTCAGATAAAGTTCGTTCAGGGCCATCGATGTGTCTGCTTGGGGGGGAATATATACGGCTGTGATTATGATTGAAGAGAATTCCCTTGGTAGATAATGCGGTCGACATTTGATTGTGAGGAGTTCTAGATCAGGTGAACAGAATGACTTGAGTTCCTGTGTGTTGTTATGATGATCACACCACTTCTCGTTAATCATAAGGCATACCCCCCCGCCCCTCTTCTTACCGGAAAGATGTTTGTTTCTGTCGGCGCGATGCATGAAGAAACCAGCTGGCTGCACCGACTCCGTTAGCGTCCCTTGAGTTAGCCATGTTTCCGTGAAGCAGAGCACGTTGCAATCCCTGATGTCTCTCTGGAATGCTACCCGTGCTCGGATTTCATCAACCTTATTGTCAAGAGACTGGACATTGGCGAGTAGTATGCTAGGGAGTGGAGCGCGATGTGCCCGTCTCCGAAGCCTGACCACGAGACCGCCTCGTTTGCCCCTTTTTCGGCGTCGCACAGGGTCGCCGGCTGGGATCAGATCCATTGTATTGGGTGGAAGGCAAAACACTGGATCCGTTTCGGGAAAGTCATATTCCTGGTAGGAACGATGATGAGTTGACATTAATCGTATATTCAGTAGTTCCTCCCGACTGTATGTAATGAAACCTAAGATTACCTGGGGTACCGATGTAAGAAATAACACATAAAAGAACAAAATACTGCAAATACCACTCTGCATCTGCCACCACAACCTCACTTTTCTGGGACTTCCGATCCATCCCTGCAGTACAGTTGATAACCATTGCTATAAATGCTAAAAATCCAATCTTACTGAAACATATATCACTTGTTGGCCTATCTGATAGTTGCTTGTTTATTATTCTCCGCTAAAACACAACAACGACCCTCTGTGTCTCTCAGCATGAAACTACAGCCACAATAACGATAAGCCATAATAATAGAATTTGCGGATCGCCTTCAAAATACATGTCACCTGTTGAAACTTATTCATTCGGATACAAAGAGGATTAATGCCGTATTTAGACTAGATAATGTTAAACAAGGTTGGAATGTTCTGTAGGTTAGGTTTTACAGTCCAATATTAATATTCAATACCCACAATAGACTGAGTGGGGAGGTGATTTCCCACAGTCAAGTCCTGCAATAAGAGCTATGACGCTAATATTTGTGGGTGTCACTGAGTAGGCTGATACCACATAGGTAAGGCTGTACACCGCTTATACACTGTGGACAATTAAGAACACCTGCTCTTTCCATGACATAGACAATTCAGGTGAAAGCTATGACCTCTTGTAAACTCAGCAAAAAAAGAAACATCCTCTCACTGTCAACTGCATTTATCTTCAGTAAACTTAACATGTGTAAATATTTGTATGAACATAACAAGATTCAACAACTGAGACATAAACTGAACAAGTTCCACAGACATGTGACTAACAGAAACAGAATAATGTGTCCCTGAACAAAGGGGGGGTCAAAATCAAAAGTAAGAGTCAGTATCTGGTGTGGCCACCAGCTGCATTGAGTACTGCAGTGCGTCTCCTCCTCATGGACTGCACCAGACTTGCCAGTTCTTGCTGTGAGATGTTTCGACTCTGTCAATCACCACATTCTTATCGGCAGACTCAACAGCCTTGGTTTCTCAAATGACTGCCTCACCTGGTTCACCAACTACTTCTCAGATAGAGTTCAGTGTGTCAAATCGGAGGGCCTGTTGTCCGGACCTCTGGCAGTCTCTATGGGGGTGCCACAGGGTTCAATTCTCGGGCCGACTCTCTTCTCTGTATACATCAATGATGTCGCTCTTGCTGCTGGTGATTATCTGATCCACCTCTACACAGACGACACCATTCTGTATACTTCTGGCCCCTCTTTGGACACTGTGTTAACTACCTCCAGACGAGCTTCAATGCCATACAACTCTCCTTCCGTGGCCTCCAACTGCTCTTAAATGCAAGTAAAACTAAATGCATGCTCTTCAACCGATCGCTGCCCACACCTGCCCGCCCGTCCAACATCACTACTCTGGACGGTTCTGACTTAGAATATGTGGACAACTACAAATACCTAGGGGTCTGGCTAGACTGTAAACTCTCCTTCCAGACTCACATTAAGCATCTCCAATCCAAAATTAAATCTAGAATCAGCTTCCTATTTCGCAACAAAGCATCCTTCACTCATGCTGCCAAACATACCCTCGTAAAACTGACCATCCTACCGATCCTCGATTCGGCGATGTCATCTACAAAATAGCCTCCAACACTCTACTCAACAAATTGGATGCAGTCTATCACAGTGCCATCTGTTTTGTCACCAAAGCACCATATACTACACACCACTGCGACCTGTACGCTCTCGTTGGCTGGCCCACGCTTCATATTTGTCGCCAAACCCACTGGCTCCAGGTTATCTACGAGTCTCTGCTAGGTAAAGCCCCGCCTTATCTCAGCTCACTGGTCACCATAGCAGCACCCACTCGTAACACGCGCTCCAGCAGGTATTTCTCACTGGTCACCCCCAAAGCCAATTACTCCTTGGGTCGCCTCTCCTTCCAGTTCTCTGCTGCTAATGACTGGAACGAACTGCAAAAATCACTGAAGCTTGAGACTGGGAGCCAGTAAGTTACTGTAGATTTACAGAACAAATATAAACAAAATATGGTATGTACTGTATTCTGTGGGGTACAGCATTCTCACTAATGGGTGTAACAAATATATTTAACAAATAAACAGTATATTGTCCCGCCCTGATCTGTTTCACCTGTTGTCATGGAAATTGCAAAATTATGTTATAATGCTTGTATTGCATTATAATGGTTGTTTTATTCGACAGAATAGAGTATTCTGTTAACTATTGTGTGTGTGTTCTACTGAGGATGGGCGTCTATGAGATAACACTGACAGAGGAGATTTACGATGTCTTTGGGTGATAAAACCTAAAGAGCATTCCAGAGAACATGAGTAAATGTTTCTGCTATATACCGTACCAGGGAGAGATGGTTCTAGTTTGGAGTCTTAACCTTGTGACACATTCTATGTATCTGTTGTTCGTCATGTAGGATGAAAGGGGTGTATCTTGGCTATAAAAGACCTTTGTACTTTTGTCTTGACACTCTCAACGGATCATTAGAAATGGTGAATCGTTGACAAGTCATTGCTATTGCAAAGCTCTTATTATTATAGATTTAGTTTAAGTATGACTCTGACTTGTGATAAGTTTGTCTCTCCTCATTTGATAGTAAAGAAATGAACCACCACACTGTCCTTGTGCTTGTCTCCACCCCCCTCCAGGTATCGCCCATCTTCCCCGTGTGCTTATACCTGTGTTTTCTGTCTGTCTGGGCCAGTTCATTTTGTTCGTTCAAACCTACCAGCATTTCCCTTGCTCCTGTCTTTGCTATAGTCCCTGTTTTCTAGTTTCCCAGTTTAGACCATTCCTGCCTGCCGTCCTGTACCTTTGCCTCTTCTCTGGATTACCGACCTCTGCCTGACCTGACCCTGAGCTCGCCTGCTGTTCCGGTGCTTTACATCCTCTCTGGATTATTGACCACTGCCTGCCTCTGGGTCTGCACCTGGGTCATACCTGGAACGTGATAGTATATAGTGGTTGAGTGTTTAGCCATGTCCTTTTGATTTGTTTTGTCCTGTATTCACTGCCAGTTTAGTAGCCTTTGTTAATGCCTCTACAAATGCAATTGATATATAATAAAAAATATTAATTGGTATGCTGTAATACATAATTACTTATTCACTGTTAGCAATTGCTGTAATTTTATTACAATACAATTTAGCAGAATGCCATTGAGTTCCTGTCACACCCTGACCGTAGATTGCTTTGTATGTTTCTATTTTTAGTTTGGTCAGGGTGTGATGTGGGTGGGTATTCTATGTCTGGGTATTCTATGTTGTAGGTCTAGGTTTTCTGTTTCTGTGTGTTTGGCCTGGTGTGGTCCCCAATCAGAGGCAGCTGTCTATCGTTGTCTCTGATTGGGAGACATATTTAGGTAGCCTGTTTTCCCACTTTTGTTTGTGGGTGGTTGTTTCCTGGGTTTGTGTCACCATTCAGGACTGTTTCAGTTTTAGTTTTCATTCACTTTGTAATTTTTGTATTTTGTAGTGTTCAGTTTATTATTAAAATATGACGAACACTTACCACGCTGCATATTGGTCCGATCCTTCATACTCCTCAGACGAAGAGGATGAGAATTGTTACAGTTCCTATAAAGTGTTGCTCTTTACAGTACTGTACTGTAATATAGAATTACAGTAGCTAACTGTTCAAGCTTTGCTGTAAATTTACAGCAATTTGTTAGTGTACTACATTGTTGCCAGAAATGGGATGTGTGTGGGTTGATAGTGACTGGGCCACAGATAATTATTGCAGGGCAGATTGGCAAGGGAATAGGCACGTGGGTATGTGTGTGTTATATCACAGAGAAGTGCTCCTTTCATCTTTCATCTTGTCTCCTGCTGCACCATGGAAACTATCAGGGATACAGGATTTTCTTTCGCTCTCCCAACTCCCCATCACACACATACCTGAAATATTATTATCATGAGCAAACGGATAGGAGACAGGTCAAACACACACATACATGACTGTAATCAAGCAGCCGCATGGCAACAGCGCAGTCAGTAGGGGGTAACCATGGCAACAGTCAGTTCTTGGCTACCATAGCAACAACATAGCACTGGATTACAAACACCAGCTTGGTTTCATTCAGCCTTTATTTTACAACTTTGTCCAGATGACCTATTTGAACCATTAGGCCTTCCAATGATGACCTAGAGACAGACACAGCTGCAAACAACCACATACAGATCTTTCTCTCTCTCTCGCTCTCTCTCAATTCAATTCAAAGGGCTTTATTGGCATGGGAAACATATGTTTCCATTGCCAAAGTAAGTGAAATAGATAATAAACAAAAGTGAAATAAACAATCAAGAATGAATAGTAAACATTACACTTACAAGTTTCAAAGGAATAGACACATTTGAAATGTCATATTATGGCTATGTACAGTGTTATGATGTGCAAATAGTTAAGAGAAAATAAAGGGAAAATAAATAAACATAAATATGGGTTCTCTCTCTGTGTGTATGTGTGGGTGTGTGTGGGTGGGGGGGTGGGGGGGGCGTGAGTGCTTGCGTGTGTGAAGGGCTATAGTCCACAGACAGAGCATGTGTTGCATAATTCTTAAATACAGTAAATAACTCATAGATACAGAGAGTGTGCGCGCGTGCGCATTCATGTGTGATGACGCCACACGCCCCCGCCCAACTCGCTTTGCGTCGCATCTGGATCTGAAAACTGTCATCAGCAGCCGCAATCAGCAGCACAGCCGTATCGGTGGCCGCAAGGGAGAAGAGGAGAATCTAATCACGGGAAGACTGGAAGGTGTACCTCTACATCTGATCATCATATCTCTTTTTTTCCTGTCTCTCTCTTGCTTTTTTCCTTTTGAATGGAATAGTCTCTTCTCTACACCCGATCATCTCTCACAGAAACAGAAGAGGTTTAAAAACAGAAGAGTAACGTTACAACGAAGGGAGGGACTAATGGAGGAATAAAAATCAAAGGAGAAGAGAGGAGAAATTTACCTCTCCCCTAGACTACACTCGATAATCTCAATATCGCTCTCCTTTGCGCTATCTCTCTCTGGTCATGGCTGTGCAGGGGACCAGCCTGCTAGAGAACCCGGTCCAGGCAATTCTGTACCTTAGAGAACTGACCACTATAGTTCAGAACCAGCAGAGCCTCATCCAGACACAGCGCCTGCGCATTGACGAACTGGACCGGCGCGTGGACGAGCTGCTCGGGGAGAACAGGAATCTGCGCGATGCAAGAGTACAACATCATTATCATCATCCCCCGGACTCCAACCGGAACCTTCATCACCGTCATCCTCAGCACCCACATCCAGACACACAACCTCATGACACCGGGTCTCTGCCTGCCCAGCATCCGCCTGAGATTCACCCGGACCAAGAAAAGCCGCCTCCTCAACCCGCTAATCCGGAGGACATGCAGTTGGTACCGGCCCAGCAGCAGTCACCGAGCCCTCCGCCAAGCGAGGCCGGCCCGGGCATGGGGGAGGACGGCAGGACCAGCCCGGGCTGCCGCGCACTGAATCCCCTGGTTCCCCTAGCTCCCCCCACTCCTACCACTCTCTGCCGCTCGCTGGCTCTCGCCAATCAATCAGAGTGAGTCCATTTACTATCTTTTATCAACGCGAATGTGATAAAGTGTGTGTGCACTGTAAAAAACAAAACAAAAACGAGTTGTTTCAACTAATTACTATTAAGTAACTGGTTCCACAGACTTTTGTTTGGTTTACGTAAAACTTCAAATAAACACTGAGTCTCAAATAGCCACCTGTCCCTTTTAATAGCCAGGCAATAGTACACATTTAAGCAAAGAAACACCCTTTCAAATAAACGCGGGGTCTAAATGAATGGTTTAGGAGGTTACCATGAATGACCATGAATTGTTTTAGGTTTAATGTTTGACTTGTTACATTAAAAAAATTCAGTAATGACTAGAATAAATGATGGCAATCATCCGTTTTTATCGTCAGTAAGAAACTGCTAGCCATCTGCTAACAGCTGAAAACTGCTTATTTTTCTTCTTCTTTTTCTTTACATTGTTATGGCAGACTACACCTGTTGGTATATTGCGGCCACCTACTATACAGGGTATTGAAACAAAAAATATTCAATATGGGGAAGGGGGGCATACTGTAATACAAAAATAAACCAAACAACCATCCCACTCCTTCAGTCACATCTCTACATAGGCTCAGGTGCCTGGGAGGACGGAGCATTCATCGACATAATTCCTTGTAATGCCTCTGCAGAAAAATCCCTTAGTCCAAAAAAACGCTCAGCAGCACTCACAATGATGCCTCTTTTCTTCGATTTCCTCTGTTTGCGCTGTGCAGTTGATAACCAAAGTAATAAACGTTACAACGTCCACCTTCTTAATATGCAACATGTCAGGATCCCTCTGTTGACAAGGAACATCATCTGGTGTCTCAACTCCTACTACCATTACTTCTTCAACTTCACTCCTTTCTTCCACGTTTCTCAACGTCTATGGATAGGAGACATTCTGGACAGCCCTTATTATTGTCACTTCCTTCTGCTGAGAACTGCTAACTAACTGGCAAGCACAAGAACAATCAGCAACTTGGTGAGTACAGACCCCCAGAAATCGGTCGATCCCCCTCTAGTGGCGATAGTAAAAACTGCCACAAATGCATAGTCAAAGAGGACAATAATTATTCTGTCAAGGAAAATGTCATTTTTTTTTTATTTTTTTTTACAGAGGCATACTGTACATGATAACACATTAGTGCCTGAAATGAAGAAATTGATTAAAATAGTGGAAGTAAATGCTGGAATTAAACAATTAAATATGCAAATGAGCAAAAGCTGTGTGCATTAAGAAAATAGATTCCTGGCTGAAATAGAAGCCTGTCTCTAATAGGCGCCTGTTGTGTTCAGTGATTTAATCAAATAAACGTCAGGGTATTAATTTAAGTTTTAAAATAAATGAGTTAGCCCAAATGTTGCTCCAATTTGAGAAAACGTAGGCAAAAATTCAGTTAACTTAAAATAATTTTTTTGCTAAACTTTTCTCATATATTTATTCAACTAGAAATTATTATTTGGCCATCTTACCTAAAAAAAAAGCTGTGGAACTAGTTACAACAGGGGAGTTGTAACTAGTTGACTGACCCCTCTCATTGAAGCCACGGCAGTTAAAGGCCAACCGCAGTTCTGCAGGAATTTCCATGGCTTCAATGAGAGTGGGCAGTTTTTCTCCCCTGATTTGAACCTCTTGTTTCATGGCATTCCAAGCTTCCTGCTACTCCACCGTGTCTGTTTCAATTATCAGTTAATCTGACTATTCTCTCATCATTGATTTGATTTACTTATTTCAGCAATTGTAGGTTTTAATGTATAGTTGTCTAATGTTTGTGGTGCATATTTAATGTTACTCCTTAATCACTATGATAAATGCAATCGTTTTTCTTGAGTGTACTTTTAACAGAGTTGAGATATACTTTGAAGTGCAAAGTGTAGCAATGCAGGTGAAATCAGTCATTGACACAGACATGGTGGCTTAGCAGGAAGACTGGAATGCTGTGAACCAAGAGGTTGTGAGTTCAAGTCCCAGGTGAAGAAATGTTGAGTATATTTGTAAGTATGGTGTCCAGTAGAGGTCAGCGGTTGAAAGTAGCTTGGAATTGAAGAAAGCACCGGAACCATGGGGAAAATCTGTGGGATCTCACATTTTGGAACACATGGTTTGAAAAAGCATGTGATCAAACGAAGCTTCGGACATCATTGATGACGTACTTCTGATAAAGTGATACACGCATCGGCATACTGCTTCAGAGCTAGCTGCTTAGTGATTTGTGACATATGGAGCTCTGGTATCAAACGTAACATCACTATTAATTACTGTATAAATGAACATGCACAATGTAATCGTGTGTCAAATATGTACGTTGAAAACATTGTATGTTAAAAGCAGTTCCACAGCCTTTTTTAAGGTAAGTAATGATTTCCAAATAATGATTTCTAGTTGAATGAACATATGAGACAATTTGAGCAACCACTTCATTTTAAGTTGACTGAATTTTTGCCTACAGTATGTCAAATCAAATAATCAAATCACATTTTTGTGTCACATGCTTTGTAAACAACATGTGTAGACTTACAGTGAAATGCTTACTTCTGGGCCCTTCCCAACAATGCAGAGAGAGAAAAAAGACAAATAATAGAAAAATAATAACACAAGGAATAAATACATAATGATTAACGATAACTTGGCTATTAAGTGCCTTCAGAAACTATTCACACCCCTTCACTTTTTCCACATTTTGTTGTGTTACAAAGTGGGATTCAAATCGACTGAACCAGGTTTTCTTCTAGGATTTTTCCAGTGCTTAGATCTATTCTGTTCATTTTTATCATAAAAAAACTCCCTAGTCCTTGCCGAAGATAAGCATACCCATAACACGATATGAAAAGTGATATGTGTTGTTGGATTTTCCCCCAAAATAACGGTTTAGGACCTAAAGTTAATTTCTTTGCCAATTTTTTACAGTTTTACTTTAGTGCCTTGTGAACAGGATGCATGTTTTGGAATATTTTTTTATTCTGTACAAGCTTTCTTCTTTTCACTCTGTCATTAGCATTGTGGAGTAACTACAATGTTGTTGATCCATCCTCAGTTTTCTCCTACCACAGCCATTAAACCCCTTTTAAAGTCACCATTGGCCTCATGGTGAAATCCCTGAGCGGTTTCCTTCCTCTCCGTCAACTGAGTTAGGAAGGACGCCTGTATCTTTGTAGTGACTGGGTGAATTTATACACCATCCAAAGTGTAATTAATAACTTCACCATGCTCAAAGGGATATGCAATGTCTGCTTTTTAATTTTTTATCCATCTACCAATAGTTGCCCTTCTTTGCGAGGCATTGGAAAACCTCCCTGGTCTTTTTAGTTGAATCTGTGTTTGAAATTAACTGCTCGACTGAGGGACCTTACAGATAATTGTATGTTTGGGGTACAGAGATGAGGTAGTCTTTCAAAAATCTATTATTGCACACAGAGTGAGGCCATGCAACATATTATGTGACTTGTTAAGGAAAACTTTACTTCTAAACTTATTTAAGCTTGCCATAACAAAGGGGTTGAATACTTATTGACTCAAGACATTTCAGCTTTACATTTTTTATTAATTTGTAAAAATGTCAAAAACATAATTCCACTGACATTATGGGGTATTGTGTGTAGGCCAGTGACACAACATCTCAATTAAAGCAATTTTAAATTCAGTCTGTAACACAACAAAATGTGGAAGAAGTCAAAGGGTGTGAATACTTTTATAGGCAATGTATTATCCAACCACTGGACACAGATGTCAATTCAACATCTATTCCACGTTGGTTCAATGTAATTTTATTGAAATAACGTGGAAACAACGTTGATTCAACCAGTGTGTGCCTAGTCGGCATGCCCTTGTTCAGCCACCACTTCGAGAAACGTAGGACATAACAGTTCTTCAGGTCCCGTTGATAGGATAGTCTCGAACGGAGCTCGTCCAGTTTGTTCTCTAGTTATTATACGTTCGCCAATAGAACGGAGGGTAGAGGCAGTTTATTTACTCGCCGTCGTAGTCTCATCAGGGAGATCGCTCTTTTTTTCTCCTTTGCGCCGTCTCTTCCTCTTTCGAGTCACAGGGATTTGTGCCTGGTCCGGAATGAGCAGTACATCCACAGCTGCTGACTCGTTGAAGTAGAAATCTTCATCCAAATCGAGGTTCGTGATTGCTGTTCTGATGTCCAGAAGCTGTTTTTGGTCAAGCGTTTAGTTTTTTTTGGCAACACTTGGACCAAAAAGTTGAGTAAACTAAAAAAAGGCAGTGGAATCAGTTACTTAATAATAATTAGTTGAAAACACCAGATAATTTTTACAGTGCGTGTGTGTGTGCCAACATCGATTTCAACTCGAGTAGACCCATGGGGGACCAGGTTGTAAGATATAGGCCTGCCTGCTTTCCTGATGATGTTGTCTGGTACAATGGCAGGATAATCATGAGTGTGACGTGGAGAATTTAAAGTAGCGGATTATTTGCAGAGAGAGACCAAAACATAGGAGATTATATAACACACAGCTGTGTGTGTGTGTGTGTGTGTGTGTGTGTGTGTGTGTGTGTGTGTGTGTGTGTGTGTGTGTGTGTGTGTGTGTGTGTGTGTGTGTGTGTGTGTGTGTGTGTGTGTGTGTGTGTGTGTGTGTGTGTGTGTCTGTTTGGGTCTGTGTATGTGTTTGTTTGGAGGGATATTGCTGAAATGCATGCTACACCCTTGGCAAAGAAACACTGCTTTGAAACCTGGTTGAGGGGTGAGGTTTAAATATCAGACTGTAGTTGGATTGAATACAACTCTACTGTTGTAGCTGTGTAGGTTACTGTTACAACTGTTGTAGACCTACTGTAGTTGGTTTAGCTGCAGCTCAGCTCTACTGTTATAACTTTAGTGGCCCTGTCCATGGTTCTGAATTCATTTGAATTAAACCCTGTGTGTGTGTGTGTGTGTGTGTGTGTGTGTGTGTGTGTGTGTGTGTGTGTGTGTGTGTGTGTGTGTGTGTGTGTGTGTGTGTGTGTGTGTGTGTGTGTGTGTGTGTGTGTGTGTGTGTGTGTGTGTGTGTGTGTGTGTGATGTTCTGATTATGAGTGAAATCCCAGCAGGACTGCTGATTATGCTCTCTGGGATTCCTCTCCCACTGAGGACCAGAACAGAGTAGAAGAGATAAAGAGGGAAGAGAGGAGGGGAGATTGATGATGCTTAACTGTGAGGAAGAACCAGGGTTCCATGAGGCTGTTGGACCTGTAGACTGTTACTGATATTTAGACTTTGGAAGCATTGAGGAAATGGCAAACGGGATATACAGGAACTACAGTAGAAAATATCCAATTAGGTTAAGTCAAACATTTTTATTCTTGCAATGCATAAACCATAGAAAATAAAGGCTTTAAAATGTTTCCACTACATTCATTACTTCTGGAAGTTTTTTGCACAAAGGCTTTTTTGTGACTGTTCATTATCCAGCATCAACTTCTTTTTGTTCTATCAACATTTGCTATACCGTGAATATTCAAGAACAAGAATATTAGCTTTTAAGTCTTAATTTGAGGTTAGGGTTAAGATTGGGTTAAAATCGGGGTTAGTTTTAAAATACATTTAACAATCGTTTCCCCCCAATGATGACAACCATGTCTAGGGGTTAGTGTTCAGAGCTCTCTCTACCTCCCTCTCCTTCTCTCATTTTCTCTCCCTTCAACCGCTACGTCTCTCCATATGATTGACAATACTCTCACATTACACAGTGCACAAACTGCAAATGTGGGGGGATGACGTGGAATCGGCACACTATATAACATACAGTACACACTAAAATAGGGTGTGTGTGTGTGTGTGGTGGGGGGTCTGCTTATTTCTCCCCCCTCATCCTTCCAGCTGGTCCACGTGTATCTGGCCCGCTTAGCCCTTAGAGCAAACTGTAATCAGCTACTCTCAGGACAGTGAGATAAATAGAGATGAGAGGGGGAAAGAGAGAGTAACTGTCCGCTCTGAACCCCCGCTCCTGGATCATTTATAACATGTTAGAGTGTCTAGGCTAGGGCTAGGGGAGAGAGAGACTGAGTGAGAGAGCAGAGAGAAGGAGAGAGAGAAGAGGGAGATGTGTAGTGTTAAAATATTAACCTGCTCTCTGTGTTAGAGATGTTACAGCATTTGTGTGTGTTGTACAGACAGAGAGGTGACCTTGCTACGGCCAACACAGACAGAAAGAGAACTCCACTGTTACCGGAGATAAAGCTCTGGGTTGGTCCTATGAGCTTTTTGAACCAGCTGGGTTTGAATTCTTCCTGTAACGGAGTTCCTACCTTGACGTTGTTTTGACAATATTTGGCATGACAACAAACATGATTTGCCACTGGTCTTATAAAAGCTAGAATGACTATGTATGCGGATGATTCCACACTCTACATGTCAGCACCCAAAGCCAGCGAGCTCACTGAAATTCTAAATAAGGAGTTATAGTCGGTATCAAAAATGGGTGAATAATAATAAACTGGTCTTAAATACATCAAACTAAAAACATTGTATTTGGTTCAAAACATTCTCTAAGACCTAAACCTCAACTGGAGTTGTGTATAAAGGGTGTGACCATTGAGGAAGTCGAGGAAGCTAAAATCCTAGGTATAACATTGGATGATAAATTATCTTGGTCAAGTCATATTGACAGAGTTGTTGTGAAGATGGGGAGGGGGTATGTCTGTTCTAAAAAGATGATCTGTGTTTTTGACACAAAAATCATCTGTACTAGTTGTTCAGGCTCTGGTCTTGTCCCATCTTGATTACTGTAATATGGTCAAGTGCAGCAAAGAAAGACCTAGCAAAGCTGCAGCTGGCTCAAAACAGAGCAGCACACATTGTCCTTAACTGCACACAGAACTAACATCAACAACATGCAGGCCAGTCTTTCCTGGTTGAGGGTTGTCGAGAGATGAACTGCTTATTTTCTAGTTTATATAAGAAGCATTACTGTAATGACAATTCCAGATTATCTGCGTAATGAAATAACATTCAGCTCAGACACCCATACATACCCCAGAAGATATGCCACCAGGTGTCACGACCACCGCCGAAGTCGGCCCCTCTCCTTGTTCGAAGCGGTGTTCGGCGGTCGACGTCACCGACCTTCTAGCCATCACTGATCCATTTTTCATTTTCCATTGGTTTTGTCTTGTCATATATCACACCTGGTTCCAATCCCATCAATTACATGTTGTGTATTTAACCCTCTGTTTCCCTCTCATGTCCTTGTCGGTGATTGTTCGTTGTATGTATTGGTGCTTTGTATGTTATGGTGTGCGACGGGTTTTGTACCCACTTTCTTTATTTTATATATGTTGGTTTTCGGAGTTTGTGAGCATTTATTAAAATACTCCGTTTATAAGTTTATAAGTAAGTTCGTTCTCCTGTGCCTGACTTCCCTGCCACCAGCACGCATCACATTACACCAGGGGTCTCTTCACAGTCCCCAAGTTCAAATCAAATTCACAGCAACAAACAGTATTATACAGAGCCATGATCTCATGGAACTCCCATCTCCAATTACTCAAGCAAACTGCAAAATTACCTTTTAAAAAAAGATTAAACAACATCTCATGGAACAGCGGGGACTGTGAGGGGCCACACTCACAAACAAACACACACACAGACGCACTCTAACACGTCACGACAACGCCTCTTCCCCTTCAGATCCTCAAAAAGTTATACAGCTGCACCAGCGAGAGCATCTTGACTGGCTGCATCACCACTTAGTATGGCAATTGGTTGGCCTCTGATTGCAAGGTGCTGCAAAGGGTAGTGGGTACGGTCCAGTACATCACTGGGACCGAGCTCCCTGCCATCCAAGACCTCTATACCAGGCGGTTTCAGAGGAAGGCCCAACAGACTCCAGCCACCCAAACCACAGACTGTTCTCTCTGATAACACACGGCAAACGTTACCAATGCACCAAGTCTGGAACCAACAGGACCCTGAACCCTTCTACCCCCAAGTCATAAGAATTCTTAACAACACTTCTAAATAGCTAATCAAATGGCTACCCGGACTACCTGCATTGACCCTTTTTTGCACAAACTCTCTTGCACTGACTCTTTGCACACACACTGGACTTTACCCTAACATTCACACACACACACACACACACACACACACACACACACACACACACACACACACACACACACACACACACACACACACACACACACACACACACACACACACACACACACACACACACACACACACACACACACACACACTACATATGCACACACACCCTAACCTTAACCCTTAACCCTTAACCTAACCATAACCCTTACCTTAACCCTTAGCCTAAACTTAACTCCAAATCCCTAACCCTAAGCCTAAAACTATACCTAACCTTAACTCCTAACTCTAAACCTAATCGTAACCCCTAACCCTAACCTTAATTGTAACTAATTGTAACCCTAACCATAAAACATATCATTAACTCTGCATTGTTGTAAAAGGACCCTTAAGTAAGCATTTCACTGTTGTTCTACACCTGTTGTCTACGAAGCATGTGACACTTTAAAACAAAAAAAAATCCGATTATTTTTAGTTGTATTGTTTGTACTGTATATCGTATATTTTTTTATTGTGTGACTGTCCTGGTCTATCAGTGTATCAGTGTTTTGTTACTTGTATCAGATGTTAATTTCTCTTTCACTGTGACAGAGGAGGCGGAAAAAACAGTGTGTGTGTGTGAGAGGGAGCGAGAGAGATAAAGAGAGAGAGAGGGTAGCCATCTGAGTAACCATCTGTACTTGTTAAATCTTACTAAAACAACAGATATGTCTGATGTCTGAATTATTTTGATGTAGTTAATAAGGTTTGTGTGTGTTGAGAGAGTTTGGTTCTGATTCAACTCTGCGCTAATACCATAAGAGTAAAATAACCCTTACCAACTCTTTGCCCCCTCTTGTCCCACCCACCTCTCCCCTTCTCACCACACTCCTATCTCCTCTGCCCCCTCTCCTCTCCTCCCCCTCTCTTTCTCAACAGGAGTCAGACAATACTACATCAGTTCTGCTGTCCTGCCCCAGAGGCTGCTCCCACTGGCTCCTCCAGGTAAGGTTGAAATCTGAACTCTGAAATCACTCCATCGCGATCTCTTTTTCTCTGCCTCTTCCTCTGTGACTTTCTCAGTTTTTTAGCTGTCTTCTTTTCTTCTTCTGCCCAACTTTTTCTCTCTCTCTCTTTCTTACTTTTTTTCTTTCTTTCTCATTTCATCTTCCCTCTCTCCAGTCTACCCTGCAGTGCCATTACTGATTCTCTGAGGGGCTATCTAATGGCTCTGTGATTGTGCCCCTGTGGAACTCCCTTTAGTTTGTCTGTCTGTATATGTTTGTGTGTGCTGCTCAAGCCATGTCCACACACTACACAAATGCCATCAGACTCCTTCTCTCTCTGTGTGTGGTTGCGTGGTAGTGAAAGTGCTGCCAGTGACTGATTCAACCTCTAGCCCTGAAGAGGTTGGAGGGAGCAGAGCAATGTTGTCATTACATTTTATGTCTATGAACTGGGAGTAGAGAAGTCAAGACCAAAACCGGGGGGATACCGAGTTAAGACCGAGACTGCGAGTGGGGCGAGAGGTCCAAGACTGAGTCAAGGCCGAGACCAAAGAAATGCGAGTCCAATTCAAGACCGTGATTATAATTGTGTCAAATAGCCACCATAAGAGTTCAAAATGTTCTGTGTTCATGTTTCAGAAGAACATAATGGATTCTTTAAACATTTAGAATGGTGAAAAAATGCATGCTGAGGGGAAATAGAGAGCCACTCTACAAAGGATCACGAACCCAAACAGGTCGATAATAGCTCAAAATACAAAATATGTTTCAACTTCCGCCGGTCTCCCCTTACTAATAGTGAGCGCCAAATTTTCAAACAATTTCCCCCACTCCCCTATAGCCAATTTCCCCCACTCCCCTATAGCCAATTTCTCCCACTCTTCCCTGCCAAGGAAATTCTGATGAGCATGACAAAGTTTGAGGGTATTTTTCAATTAAAGAATATGACAGTAATGTTACCAGTAAAGTAGGAAGCACAGGTTTCAATAGGCGATAATAAATGAATGTGTCATGAAATGAGTGTGGATATTTGGCCTGGCGTAGTGGTTTTATGCAGGGAGATTGTTCAATATTGACGTCGAAATTGGACGTTTATCCATGTCCTGAGGAGGTTGGGAAATGTCTTCAAAACCAGCCACTAAGGGTAACAGTGATCGCTATTACCATCAAGTAGACTTGGGTTTTGATAGGGTGTTGATGACTGCCTAACCTTAATGTTTTAACCCTATCCCAAACCTTAACCCTTACCTTAACCATTCGGAATGAGTGCATAAACTTAACCCTTAACTTCAAAATTTGATGTTTCGATAAATGGAACGATACAGTGCAGGAGGAGGAACGATATAGAGAAGCAGGAGGAACGATATAGAGAAGCAGGAGGAACGATACAGAGCAGCAGGAGGAACGATACAGAGCAGCAGGAGGAATAATGCAGAGCAGCAGGAGGAACGATACAGAGCAGCAGGAGGAATGATATAGAGAAGCAGGAGGAACGATACAGAGCAGCAGGAGGAACGATACAGAGCAGCAGGAGGAACGATACAGAGCAGCAGGAGGAATAATGCAGAGCAGCAGGAGGAACATTTACATTTACATTTAAGTCATTTAGCAGACGCTCTTATCCAGAGCGACTTACAAATTGGTGCATTCACCTTATGATATCCAGTGGAACAACCACTTTACAATAGTGCATCTAACTCTTTTAAGGGGGGGGGGGGGTTAGAAGGATTACTTTATCCTATCCTAGGTATTCCTTAAAGAGGTGGGGTTTCAGGTGTCTCCGGAAGGTGGTGATTGACTCCGCTGACCTGGCGTCGTGAGGGAGTTTGTTCCACCATTGGGGTGCCAGAGCAGCGAACAGTTTTGACTGGGCTGAGCGGGAACTGTACTTCCTCAGAGGTAGGGAGGCGAGCAGGCCAGAGGTGGATGAACGCAGTGCCCTTGTTTGGGTGTAGGGCCTGATCAGAGCCTGAAGGTACGGAGGTGCCGTTCCCCTCACAGCTCCGTAGGCAAGCACCATGGTCTTGTAGCGGATGCGAGCTTCAACTGGAAGCCAGTGGAGAGAACGGAGGAGCGGGGTGACGTGAGAGAACTTGGGAAGGTTGAACACCAGACGGGCTGCGGCGTTCTGGATGAGTTGTAGGGGTTTAATGGCACAGGCAGGGAGCCCAGCCAACAGCGAGTTGCAGTAATCCAGACGGGAGATGACAAGTGCCTGGATTAGGACCTGCGCCGCTTCCTGTGTGAGGCAGGGTCGTACTCTGCGAATGTTGTAGAGCATGAACCTACAGGAACGGGTCACCGCCTTGATGTTAGTTGAGAACGACAGGGTGTTGTCCAGGATCACGCCAAGGTTCTTAGCACTCTGGGAGGAGGACACAATGGAGTTGTCAACCGTGATGGCGAGATCATGGAACGGGCAGTCCTTCCCCGGGAGGAAGAGCAACTCCGTCTTGCCGAGGTTCAGCTTGAGGTGGTGATCCGTCATCCACACTGATATGTCTGCCAGACATGCAGAGATGCGATTCGCCACCTGGTTATCAGAAGGGGGAAAGGAGAAGATTAATTGTGTGTCGTCTGCATAGCAATGATAGGAGAGACCATGTGAGGATATGACAGAGCCAAGTGACTTGGTGTATAGCGAGAATAGGAGAGGGCCTAGAACAGAGCCCTGGGGGACACCAGTGGTGAGAGCACGTGGTGCGGAGACAGATTCTCGCCACGCCACCTGGTAGGAGCGACCTGTCAGGTAGGACGCAATCCAAGCGTGGGCCGCGCCGGAGATGCCCAACTCGGAGAGGGTGGAGAGGAGGATCTGATGGTTCACAGTATCAAAGGCAGCCGATAGGTCTAGAAGGATGAGAGCAGAGGAGAGAGAGTTAGCTTTAGCAGTGCGGAGCGCCTCCGTGACACAGAGAAGAGCAGTCTCAGTTGAATGACTAGTCTTGAAACCTGACTGATTTGGATCAAGAAGGTCATTCTGAGAGAGATAGCGGGAGAGCTGGCCAAGGACGGCACGTTCAAGAGTTTTGGAGAGAAAAGAAAGAAGGGATACTGGTCTGTAGTTGTTGACATCGGAGGGATCGAGTGTAGGTTTTTTCAGAAGGGGTGCAACTCTCGCTCTCTTGAAGACGGAAGGGACGTAGCCAGCGGTCAAGGATGAGTTGATGAGCGAGGTGAGGTAAGGGAGAAGGTCTCCGGAAATGGTCTGGAGAAGAGAGGAGGGGATAGGGTCAAGCGGGCAGGTTGTTGGGTGGCCGGCCGTCACAAGACGCGAGATTTCATCTGGAGAGAGAGGGGAGAAAGAGGTCAAAGCACAGGGTAGGGCAGTGTGAGCAGAACCAGCGGTGTCGTTTGACTTAGCAAACGAGGATCGGATGTCGTCGACTTTCTTTTCAAAATGGTTGACGAAGTCATCCGCAGAGAGGGAGGAGGGGGGGGGAGGGGGAGGAGGATTCAGGAGGGAGGAGAAGGTGGCAAAGAGCTTCCTAGGGTTAGAGGCAGATGCTTGGAATTTAGAGTGGTAGAAAGTGGCTTTAGCAGCAGAGACAGAAGAGGAGAATGTAGAGAGGAGGGAGTGAAAGGATGCCAGGTCCGCAGGGAGGCGAGTTTTCCTCCATTTCCGCTCGGCTGCCCGGAGCCCTGTTCTGTGAGCTCGCAATGAGTCGTCGAGCCATGGAGCAGGAGGGGAGGACCGAGCCGGCCTGGAGGATAGGGGACATAGAGAGTCAAAGGATGCAGAAAGGGAGGAGAGGAGGGTTGAGGAGGCAGAATCAGGAGATAGGTTGGAGAAGGTTTGAGCAGAGGGAAGAGATGATAGGATGGAAGAGGAGAGAGTAGCGGGGGAGAGAGAGCGAAGGTTGGGACGGCGCGATACCATCCGAGTAGGGGCAGTGTGGGAAGTGTTGGATGAGAGCGAGAGGGAAAAGGATACAAGGTAGTGGTCGGAGACTTGGAGGGGAGTTGCAATGAGATTAGTGGAAGAACAGCATCTAGTAAAGATGAGGTCAAGGGTATTGCCTGCCTTGTGAGTAGGGGGGGAAGGTGAGAGGGTGAGGTCAAAAGAGGAGAGGAGTGGAAAGAAGGAGGCAGAGAGGAATGAGTCAAAGGTAGACGTGGGGAGGTTAAAGTCAAATTAAATTTGACGTTTGGGGAATGTGTATTAACGTTTATTTATGCAGTGAGACTGTGAGAGCTTGTTGGCTTTATGCTCTGACTGAATGTGAGCTGATAGTTATGGTCTCGGCTAGTCTCAGGAAGAAATTACGAGTCCTCATTGTCCAAGACTGAGTCAATGCCGAGTAAAAATATACCCGACACCGAGACAAGACCGAGACACTAAATATGTGGTCTCAAGACCGGGCTCGAGACGGCCCACTACAATACTGTTGCATATTATCTATCTAAAATAAGATAGGGGTCATCGCTCCATCGTATTTTAGATAGAATTGTGCGTGTCTGTTTGTGTATGTGCAGGTGTGTTTGTGTGTCCTCTGGCTGTAGGTCTCTGTGCGGCTCTTGAGTGATGTGAGATGACAGATGTTAATTTCTCTTTCACTGTGACAGAGGAGGAGGCGGAAAAAACAGTGTGTGTGTGTGTGTGTGTGTGTGTGTGTGTGTGTGTGTGTGTGTGTGTGTGTGTGTGTGTGTGGTGTGTGTGTGTGTGTGTGTGTGTGTGTGTGTGTGTGTGTGCAGGTGTGTGTGTGTGTGAAGCAGGAGTACTATTAAAGAGCCATTACTGTCCATATCTACTTGTCTGTTAAAGCCTTAAATACATTTGAATATACTTTGATGTATTCTGATGCAGTGCTGAGGCATGGTGGTGTTTTTAATAAAGTCTTAATAAAATGCAGCCTCCAGCATGCGCCAAACTCACACACGCACACACACTCACACACACAGTGTGTCAGGCTGTGTTAGCTGAATAGCAGAACAAGAGAGGAACATTATTGATGTAGTCATTATTTAAGCATGAGCAGTCTTTGCTTTTATACAGTAGCTGCGGTGTTAGAGCTGGCTTATATAACAACTGAAAGACTAAGAAAGATAAGTAAAGGACATACACACATACACACACATACATACATACGCTACTGTTCAAAAGTTTGGGGTCACTTAGAAATGTCCTTGTTTTTGAAAGAAAAGCAAAAAGAAAAGTCCATTAAAATAACATCAAATTGATCAGAAATACAGTGTAGACATTGTTCATGTTGTAAATGACTATTGTAGCTGGAAACGGCAGATTTTTTAATGGAATATCTACATAGGCGTACAGAGGCCCATTATCAGCAACCATCACTCCTCAAATCAAATCAAATTGTATTTGTCACATACACATGGTTAGCAGATGTTAATGCGAGTGTAGCGAAATGCAGTGACCCCAAACTTTTGAACGGTAGTGTACATAAACACGTTTTCCCAGGGGTTGAAGGTGAGTGTTGTTGTTTCCATAGTGATCGGCAGCTGCTGAGTCTGGAGGGCGGGAATTCCTCCAGCGGACAGGAAGGAGAGGGGTCGGGGGGTGTGGCTCGGAGAGAAGGACCCAGCGACTACGAACTTGCCCTGGAGAACAAGACCAAACAGGTGTGTGCGCAGTGGGATACAGGCCGGCAGGCCGGCAGAAATGGAGCATGCTGCTGCCTGTGTGTTTCTTTCTCTCTCTCTCTCTCTCTCTCTCTCTCTCTCTCTCTCTCTCTCTCTCTCTCTCTCTCTCTCTCTCTCTCTCTCTCTCTCTCCCCTTTTCTGCATCTCCTTCCCACTCCCCCTCTCTCTGAGTCTCAGAGGAAATTAAAGGGGATTGCTTGCTGAATAGAGATGTAGGATCTTAATTTGTGCCAGTTTGCTACAGCTGGAAAATACTCCTGCAGCCACAGGAAATGTGAAGTATTATGTGGATTGTAATTATTGGGCATTTTTGTAGGGGTGGATATATTTTTCGTACGGGAAAATCAAGTCTGAAATGTTTAAGTGGAAGTGGCAAACTTCAAAAGCCTTTTTAAACCTTTTAAATCTCCTGCATTGCAGGAATGTTGTCCTGCAACAGGGTGATCAAATTAACAAGAATGTCTCAATAAATTAGCTTTCTTTTTGACTTCTGTTTCCCTGAAACACAGTGATGTAGTGATTGGTGTCTGTGATGTAGAGGGATTGGAGTCTGTTGTACTGTTTTAGTAGAGGAGAGCTTGTCCTGCTATCCTTTTATTTTTGAGAAATATCCAGTTTAACAAATGGAGGCTTGTAGCATTGCTCTGTGACTACAATATCCCTCCCCCCCAAAACCTTACAAACAATATTTTTCTCTGTTCTCCTCTTTCCTCTCTCTCCCTCTCTGTTTGTAGATAGAGGAGTTGGAACAGAGGTACGCTGGTCACCTGGTGTCGCGGCGCGCTGCGTGTTGTATTCAGATGGCGTTCCGTCAGTACCAGCTCAGTAAGAACTTCCAGAAGATCCGTAACTCTCTGTCAGAGAGCAAGTTGCCACGCCGCATCTCCCTGCGGCGGCCCAACCCCAGCCGGAACCAAAAACCCACCCAGCGACACAGCTTCCTGTTAGAGACCGGGAGACCCCCCCTGCGCCCCAAAACACCCCCACCACCCCCTTCACGCTCCACCTCCCTGCCCCCCTCCCCCGCCACAGTCCTGGGCCCCGGGCCCTCGCTTACACAGCTGGAGGACTGCTTCTCAGAGCAGGTGGGCTTTATATGTAACACTTTAGCCTAGCGTAGTCTAGCATCAGTAAACAGTAAGCCTAGCGTAGCATCATAAAACTTACAGGTGTTCCAATGACTCGTATTATGATTCTTATTCCAGGTACGCTCACTGGCCCATTCGATAGACGAGGCCCTGCGTGGGTGGAGCCTGTCGGAGGGGGTTGAAGGGGGGACAGGGGGGCTGCTGATGGACCCCAGGGCGTTTCGGATGGCTGCACAGAGTGCCTGTATGCCTCGCAGTGCCAGCTCCCTGCTCATGGCCTTCAGAGACGTCACGGTTCACATCGACACCAACAACTACACTGTCTCCACGACTACCACCTCCACAACCACTGCTACCCACGGCAACACAGGGGCAGGAGCGGGAGGGAGCAGGCAAGTCTCAGTGGACGGGGGAGAGAGGGCAGGAGGGGTGAGGACTCAATCAACAACCTCCCAGCTGAGGGGTGAGGAGGAGTTTCCTGCCCCCCCTCCCAGTGAGGAGTTGTTGGAGGGAGGAGGGTCGAGAAGGGGGTCAACTGTGACAGGGCAGGGGGGAGAGATGGGGGGGCAGAGTGTCTCAGAGAGACTCAGTTCCACCTCCACCTCTACCTCAGCCCAGTCTAACCAGTATACCACTCAGTCCTCCTATTCCCAGTACCCCCAGTACTCCACATACCCCAAGGCTCATCACCCACAGTCCCAGCCAGGGTCCCAGTCAACCAGGGACCCCACCTCTGAGGCTCTCCAGGCCCTGGTCCTCTCTCTGCCTAGAGACCGCTGCCAGGACCCTACCTCCTGCCGATCCCCCACACTCTCCACTGACACGCATCGCAAACGACTCTATCGCATTGGACTCAACCTCTTCAACGTGTGAGTGCACACACACACACACACACACACACACACACACACACACACACACACACACACACACACACACACACACACACACACACACACACACACACACACACACACACACACACACACACACACACACACACACACACACACACACATATGCACGCAAGTACAGACTTTATATACCTCATACCAGGGTTGTGCTCAATTCCGAATTTTGGAATTGACTTCCATTCAACTCATGATTTGAAATTTTAATTGAATTGGCCACAACCCACAGGATGTAGAATTTGAGTTTGAGTGACAGGAAGTAGAATTTAATTCAGTACAATTCAAAGAAATTCCTTTCAGTCGTAGAACATGAGAGTTTTATTTAATCTGAAAGGTCAAACTTCCAGATACCAAAGAATATGTCATTCTCTGGAAACAATGTACTCTTGTTCATGTACTCTTTTAACCTTAGTGCTTAGAATAGCCAATTATATTTCAACCAACCATTTCATTTGTGTGGCTTGTTTTTTTAAGGCTGAACTTGATGGTCAAACTAATGCATTCTGGGAAAATTAGTTTTTCCCCCATATTAAACCAAATGTAAGGGATTAATGAAATATGATAACCTATAATATTTGCATAGAGGTTTCCCATGGGCACACAATGGTTGACTCAACGTTGTTTCCATGTCATTTAAATGAAATTACGTTGAACCAACGTGGAGTAGACGTTGAATTGACGTCTGTGCCCAGTGGGTTTGTTTTCCTTGATCAATCCTTTTAAGAGTTAGTGCTGAAAATCAATTGCTTCAACAATATTTTATATGCATGTATATAACGACATGTTTGATGTTTTATGTACAAGATGTATATTTGTATAGATTATACCTAAAATAGAAGAGGCATTTGAATTGTATTTAATTTCACTGAATTCAATTCTATTTCCTTTAATTAAAATTAAAATTGCAATTCTGCATCCTGTTTACTACTTCAATTCAAATTTAAGAATTGAATTGGAATTTGAGGCATTCTCAATTCAATTCCCGGACACACACAGGGTCGGATTGTCCTTTAGCTACTCACAGAATTATTCACAGAACAGGTATCTGGTCTAGAGAGGGGTAGAGGGAAAAGGGAGAGAGAGAGAGAGAGAGGTGTTTTCTATATATAGTGGTACATACTGTTGGCCAGCAGCCTGTAGTTAATGTAAATTAGCTAAAGTGTATCACTGAGAGAGTTGCCTGTTACTTTACGGTCCTATCCACATCCACCCACACACACATGCATACACCGATATTGTGCTGTCTATCTCTGCTGTAGGAACCCAGAGCGAGGTATCCACTTCCTGATCACGCGTGGTTTTGTCCCAGACACGCCCATGGGCGTGGCGCACTTCCTGCTACAGAGGAAGGGCCTGAGCCGACAGATGATTGGAGAGTTCCTTGGGAACAGTAAGCTGCTCTTCAACAGAGACGTCCTGGAGTGAGTCCACACACAAAATATAGCACACACACACGCACAGATAACCACACATACACACTTGAATGCATGCATACGGCATATACAATATGTTTTACACATACGTTAGGGTCCGGAATGATTGGATCCCTTGATAAAGATGAGCAAAAAAGACTGTATAAAATAAATAATACAAATACTGAGCTACTGTATATTGTATGCAGTGCTGGAAAAAGTACCCAATCGTCATACTTGAGTATAAGTAAAGATACCTGAATAGAAAATGAAAAAGTAAAAATTGAAAGTCACCCAGTAAAATTCTACTTGAGTAAAAGTCTAAAAGTATTTGATTTTAAATATACTTAAGTATCAAAAGTAAAAGTATGAATCATTTAAAATTCCTTACATTAAGCAAACCAGACCAGACAGCACCATTTTCTTGTTTTATTTATTTATTTATGGATAGCCAGGGGCACACTCCAACACTCAGACATAATTAACAAACAAAGCATGTGTGGTATGAGTCCGCCAGATCAGAGGCACAAGGGTTGACCTGGGACGTTCTCTTGATAAGTGGGTGAATTGGACCATTTTCCTGTCCTGTTAAGCATTAAAAATGTAAAGAGTACTTTTGGGTGTCAGGGAAAATGTATGGAGTAAAAAGTACATTATTTTATTTCGGAATGTAGTGAAGTAAAAGTAAAAGTTGTCAAAATTACAGATACCCCAAAAAACAACTTAAGTAGTACTTGAAGTAATTTTACTTAATTACTTTACACCACTGATTGTATGCTCCAAAAATATTGTATGCTCAATTAAATTTTCATTTTATACTAATAAAATTGCTCAGAGAAAGTGATTTTGTTTAACAAGTAATACACATTTTTTTTAAAATAAATATTGGATAATGACACTGAGCCTTTTTCTAAAATGTTTTATGAGATTGGAGAACACATTGTGAGGGATATTAGGTCATCCCTCCATACAGAATATTTCCAGATCCTTGACATCCTTCGTCTGCGCTTATGGACTGCCCTATTCAATTCAAACCAGAGGTTTTTAACGGGGTTCATGTCTTGAGTGTGATGTTGATTTTGTGGTCAATTAACAATTTCTTTGTGGATTTTGATGTGTGCTTGGGGTTATTGTCCTGCTGGAAGACCCAGGACTAGTGGAAGCAAATTTTCCCCATAACATCACAGATCCACCATCAGATTTTACAGTAGGGATGAGGTATTTTCTGCATATGCATTGTTCTTTCGAAGGCCAAACCCACTGCTGGTGTGCACGGCCAAAGACCTCTATTTTCATGTCATATGACCGAGCACTGGTTCCAATCCAAGTGACGTTCCGTTTAGCAAACCTCCAAACTTTGGTCAGTTGACATGAAGGTAGAGCTCTTAGGCCACGCTCAACAATGGTGGGTTTGGCTTTCAAAATAACATTGCATTTGCAAAAAATGTTGAACTCTAGCTTTCTGAGAGTTTTGTATTACTTGTTAAACAAAATCTCTTTCTCTGAGCAATTGTATTAGTACAGTATATGTAGTTTGAGCATACAATATAGCATAGTATTTGTATTATTTATTTTATACAGTCTTTTTGCTGATCTTTATCAAGGGATCCAATAATTCCAGACCCCACTGTACACACACACACACACACACACACATGGATGCATGCTCTCATACTGCAGAGAGAGCCAGGAGAGAGTGTGTTTTGCTTCGAGAAAAAATAGGTCACAGCACTCAGCACAATGTTTTTCTCTACATCTCTCGCCCTTCTCTCTCTTCTTTTCTCTCTACTCCCCCTCTATCTCTCTCTCTCTGTCTCACACAGCTTTCTTTGCCCTTATCCATTGGACGGAATATGTACTGTATATTTGCATTTGTTAAGTGTGTAAGCATATTTGTGTGTGTGTGTATATGTTTTCCAGGTCAGTGGTTCTGTAATGAAACTATGACTAAAAAAGGAAGAAAAAAACCACCAAGAGCAGTTGTACACTCACCCTCGTACACACACACACACACACACACACACACACACACACACACACACACACACACACACACACAGACACACACACACACACACACACACACACACACACACACACACACACACACACACACACACACACCAATGACGTCAACAGTGACATGAGCGAGACATACGCAACTAACCTCTCCTCCCCCTCTGTCTCTCTAGCTGTGTGGTGGATGAGATGGACTTCTCTGGGATGGAGCTGGATGAGGCTCTGAGAAAGTTCCAGTCTCACATCAGAGTCCAGGGAGAGGCCCAGAAGGTGGAGAGACTCATTGAAGCTTTCAGGTCAGACCCATCAACCAATCACATCACACCCTTAAACTGATCAGTCAATCAGGGTTACTCCAGGGTTAGGCACTCTAGTTCTTGAGTGCCATGAACAGCAGGTTCCAACGTAGCACCACATTTGACCTAACTACTAATAACCTCAGCAGCTGAGATAATTTATCAATATCAGAGATTAGCTCAATTCCACCTACCGAGTGTTCTCCCAGGTCTAAAACAAGAAGTGTCCTACATCCTGGATTAGGGTCTTTGGTATTGGTATTTTATTAGGATCTCCATTCAGCAGCTACTCTTCCTGGGGTCCACACAAAACATGAAACATAATACAGAATGACATAATACAGAAAATCATTAGACAAGAACAGCTCAAGGATGACATAATACAGAACTGGGAGGGGGTAGTAGGGTAGACATGCTATTACAGGTCTGTTAGGTAACAGATGTTATGTCATCTGTCATAAGGGTGACATAAGAAGTCATTTTAACGGAGGTATTCCTTTACGGATAAACACATTAATTTCTCATGTGATCATGTGAGCGAGCACGTGATCTTGTGAGATCTCATTTAATGTGATTTAATGTGAAGTTAATGTGATAACATGTGACAACCATGTGAAGCAATATGTGACAACATGTGAAGCAGTGGCACCTGTTATTTTGGCATTAATACATGTCACATATCAGTTTGCAAACAAGGTAAAGAAATTAACAAAAATGATTAATAAAGCCACATTTTGTAAGGCAGTTCCAAAATGCAGGTGTTTCAGCCTAACTCAGTGCATTCTGTGGTTGTGGGGCAGCCAGCGGAAAATACGGAACGTTGGTAATGTTTTCTAGTTGCGCCATGATTGTTTCAATGTTCTGTCACTCGTGGGGAAACTACGCCTTGAAAAATCTAAGGGTAGAGCTCGAGAATCGAACCCTTTGAGTGCTGCCATCGAGTTACATTAGAAGTGCCCATCCAAGAAGGCTCAAGGTCATTGGCCACAGATAAAATTGAGTCAAATCACATATCTACAGTAGCTTTGATAGCAAGCTAGCATTCATCAACATGAATGAAGTCGACAATCTACTGGCAAATCCTTTTCAATCCTTGTCATATGAAGATAAATAATGAAGAAAAATTATAGATAAAACGTATCGGTGCTCAACGGCCATTGGACAAAAACATTACACAACAAGTTGGAAATCGCAAATTCAACAATGAGTGGTTTGGAAGGAATCAGTGGCTAACTGCAAGCATTGCAAAGCAATCACTAGCCTGCTATTCAGTGGAGTGGGTGTGTGGTCCCAAATCTGGGTTTAAGGGTGTCTTTTCCAAGCTTAAAAGGATTAACATTCAACATTGGCAATGCTGTCAATCCAGCATGACTTCTGCCGTGCTCAAAACAACTGGAAACTCAGAACTGGGAAATCTGACTTCAGTGCGTTCAAGACAATTGGGAACTTGGAAAAAAACGAGCTCCGACTGGGAAAATATGTTTTGAATGGTCATCCAACTTGGAATTGCAAGTCGCCTCTTTCTAGAGCTCCAACCTGAAGATCACTGATGTCATCATGATTCAACCTTGTTTTTTTAACGTGTTCCCAGTTGTCTTGAAAGCACCATAAATCCAGAGAATGACAGACTTTGAATGATAGCCTGTTTTAGAGAAATGTCATCTTCAAATATTGTAAGAGCTTTCATTGTATGCTTATATGCCCCCTTTATTTATCCACGGTTCTGACTTGGGAGAATACTGTAAGACCGGCCCATGTTCTGTATTCTGTCGCTGTACATTTCAAAAGTGCTAAACAAATAGTTATATTGACCACGTCCGTCCTAGTTCACTCATTAAAGTTTCAATCGAAATAACAGATTGCCTCTCATCCGCTCGTCATCCCCTTATGACAGTTTGTACATCTCAATTGTCAGCAGAAACCACATCTGTTTAAGCAAGTAAGCCATATTAGCTCAGTTTTTTTATGCACACTTAGAATCTAGCCCTATCAGATCTGCACTAACAAACACCTGCATAGCGGTTGTTTCGGTGGTGGATGTCACGTTGGCATGAAGGATCAGGAGACAGACGCAGGAATGCGTAATAGTTTTTTTTATTAAGCCCAAATTATGGCGTGCCGTGTAAATAGCATGGGGACGAAGACCAAACAAACAAGTAACAAAACACAGGGTAGAAACCCAAAACAAAAGAGCGAGGAGTACATTGAATAAATAACACACGCGCACAATGATTAACCCACAGGACGAGACCCATAATCATCTGCGCAATCCACAAGGGCACGAAAGCCAAAACACACAGCACAGGTACTCACACGCACCAACGGACATTGTAACAATAAACGACAGCCCAATCGAAACCAAAGGGCACACTTATACAAGTACTAATCAGTGGGAACAGGGGACAGGTGTGCGTAATGAATGTTCCGGAGGGATCCGTGACAGTGGAACTGCATTAGAGCTGTCAAATCCACAAGTATCTCCTGGAAGTATACCAGGACTTGCATGTTTACTAGTTGTAACACCGGAATATGATATGTAATCTACACCTCAATTAGGCTGATAGAAATCCTCACTATTTTGTTTAATGATTTTAAATTTGAGTGTCATTATTTCTATATAGAGTAGCCTACACTTTCTCGTTGTCACGCTCGTCGGAAGAATACCATGGTGCAGCGTGGTACGTGTTCATGCTTCTTTATTAAAAAACCGAACACCAAACAAAACAACAAAAGAACGTAACGTCTTGAAGGATACACAGAGCTAACAAAAACAACATCCCACCACCTAAGGTGGCAAAACAGGCTGCCTAAGTATGATTCCCAATCAGAGACAACAATAGACAGCTGTCCCTGATTGAGAACCATACCCAGCCAAAACATAGAAACACAAATCATAGAAATAAAGAACATAGAATGCCCACCCAAATCACACCCTGACCAAACCAAATAGAGACATAAAAAAGGCTCTCTAAGGTCAGGGCGTGACACTCGTTCTGAAATTCGAACGTGAGTAGGACTGGTGTGGCTTCGTGACAATGATTACACAGGCAGCTGCTCACCGATTTGACAGGTCTAACGCAGTTACAACTCCAACACCGCCAAAAAAGGTGTCGGCAATCACGTGTTTATGCTTGATCTGATTGAATCTAGGTCTTAATGTCAGGTGTCCCAGAGAGCTGCTT
Source organism: Salvelinus alpinus (assembly GCF_045679555.1). NCBI lineage: Eukaryota > Metazoa > Chordata > Actinopteri > Salmoniformes > Salmonidae > Salvelinus > Salvelinus alpinus. Next base: position 36,245,138 of record NC_092100.1, on the reverse strand, counting down.
CATTTTCGTTGGTGTTGTTAGATAATCACACGTTTATTGACTTGATTCCAGACAACTTTTAGCAAATGCGTTCTAGCCAATAAATCTGGGGCAGATATCTGTCATGGCCACAGACCTGGTGGTGAAGCAGGAAATTCAGGTTGCTGGCATCCAAGAAGTTGTGAGGTCAAATCCTAGGCATGGTTGCATCCCAAGTATGCTCACCAATGTTGAAGTCAGTTCCAGTCAATTCAGAAAGGGAATAAAAACATTTTTAAGTATTGAAAATAATTGGAATTAGAATTTCTGTGTACTTCCCAAATACAGTTAGTTGTTGTACAGTATACCATGCATTCAGACCCCTTGACTTTTTCCACATTTTGTTTCATTACAGCCATATTCTAAAATTGATTCAATTGTTTCTTCCCCCTCATCAATTTACACACAATACCCCATAAGGACAAAGCAAAAACAGGGTTTTAGACATTTTTACAAATGTATATAAGAAAAAAACTGAAATATCACATTTACATAAGTATTCAGACCCTTTACTCAGTACTTTGTTGAAGCACCTTTGGCATCGATTATAGCCTCTTGAGTGTGACGCTACAATCTTGGCACACCTGTAATTGGGGAGTTTTACCATTCTTCTCTGCAGATCCTCAAGCTCAGGTTGAATGGGGAGCGTCACTGCACAGCTATTTTCAGGTCTCTCCAGAGATGTTTGATCAGGTTCAAGTCCTGGCTCTGGATGGTTCACTCAAGGACATTCAGAGACTTTTCCCGAAGCCAATCCTGCGTTGTCTTGGCTGTGTGCTTAGGGTCATTGTCCTGTTGGAAGGTAAACCTTCACCCCAGTCTGAGGTCCTGAGCGCTTTGGCGCAGGTTTTCATCAAGGATCTATCTGTACTTTTGTCTGTTCATCTTTCCCTCGTTCCTGACGAGTCTCCCAGTTCCTGACGCTGAAAAACATCCCCACAGCCTGATGCTGCCACCACCATGCTTCATCGTAGGGATGGTGCCAAGTTTCCTCCAGATGTGACACTTGGCATACAGGCCAAAGAGTTCAATCTTGTTTTCATCAGACCAGATAATCTTGTTTCTCATTGTCTGAGAGTCTTTAGGTTCCTTTTGGCAAACTCCAAGGGGGCTGTCATGTGCCTTTTACTGATAAGTGGCTTCAGTCTGGCCACTCTACCATAAAGGTCTGATTGGTGGAGTGCTGCAGAGATGGTTGTCCTTCTGGAAGGTTCTCCCATCTCCACAGAGGAACTCTGGAGCTCTGTCAGAGTGACCATCAGGTTCTTGGTCACCTCCCTGACCAAGGCCCTTCTCCCCCAATTGCTCAGTTTGGACGGGCGGCCAGCTCTAGGAAAAGTGTTGGTGGTTCCAAACTTCTTCCATTTAAGAATGATGGAGGCCACTGTATTCTTGGGAACCTTCAATGCTGTTTTAACTTTGTCATTATGGGGTATTGTGTGTAAATTGATGAGGATAAGTATTTAATCCATTTTAGAATAAGGCTGTAACGTAACAAAATGTAGAAAAAGGGAACTGTAAGCATAAATAAGAGGTGATACTATACTGCACTGCAAATTATTGGTGGTAAAATTATATATATAATAATATATAATAAATGTATATAATTAACACTGACAATTAACACTGAAAATATTTGAATAAGTCTTTACACTAAGCAGTGTGTTAATTGAACACTTTTCCAGTGTCTATATGGGTCCACATACTCCACACTTTCAGTGTTGATTTACCACTCTGTTAATTATTATTATTAATTATATATTTTTGTACATAAAAATGTGTCTATCATATGTTCATGTCCTAGGCCATTTGTGTAGAACCATATACACTGAGTTTACCAAACATTAGGAACACCTTCCTAATATTGAGTTGCACCCGCCCCCCTTTTGCTCTCAGAGCGGCTTAAGTTTGAGACCTTGATGTTCATCAAATGCAATTTCCATCTTAAATAGAAGGATAGAAGTACAGTCTGCTGTCATTCTGATCTAAGAATATTACTCCTGCTTATTATGAAGAAAACATACATCTGTTTAACTTTGTAAACTAAAGGTGTGTTTAGAATTATTTTTGTTGTATTAATGCTATTTATTCTCTCCTCAGACTAATATTATTCTGTTTGTCCTGTGGGTACCTTTGCCACTGTTCCACCCCTTGTGTATTGCGCTGTCATGGTGTATTTAAAAAAATGACCGTTAAAGAATCATAGGCTATGACAATGATGTAAAGAGTAATGTAATGCAGGATGTAAAGCAATTCTGAAAAATGTCTGTTAAACACTTATTTGGCAGTCGAATAACTTGCATATATTCAAATACCTTCAAATATTATTTGTTTTTCTGAAACCTGTATTTGAATATCAGAGAAAATAGATGCCAATAGATGCCTTTAGTTGAATCTCTATATTCGACTACCTCGAGTATTTGAAAAGTTGGTATTTTCAAATAAATTACAAAATACAACTATTTTCTCTAGCTGTGAGTAGAAGATCTGTTTAGGAAGCCTTGAGTCGCTCATCCTCTTGAGATGACCTGCCCATCGGAGTTGGTCTCATTACGATGGCTTCTATATTGGAGGAGTTGGTTCACCCCAGGTCACTGATGATGGTTTGTCTGTCTTCCCAGCTGATGTTAAGTATTTTCCTGAGGCAGCGTTGGTGGAATCTTTCAAGGGGTTTGATGTGTTTTCAAAATGCAGTCCTGGGTAGCCATTTGATTAGCTATTCAGGAGTCTTATGGCTTGGGGTTAGAAGCTGTTAAGAAGCCTTTTGGACCTAGACTTGGCGCTCCAGTATCGCTTGCCGTGCGGTAGCAGAGACAATAGTCTATGACTAGGGTGGTTGGAGTCTTTGACAATTTTTAAGGGCTTCCTCTGACACTGCCTGGTATAGAGGTCCTGGATGGCAGGAAGCTTGGCCACAGTGATGTACTGGGCCGTACGCACTACCCTCTAGTGCCTTGTGCTCAGAGGCCGAGCAGTTGCCATACCAGGCAGTGATGCAACCAGTCAGGATGCTCTTGATGGTGCAGCTGTAGAACTTTTTGAGGATCTGAGGACCCATGCCAAATATTTTCAGTCCCCTGAGGGGGAATAGGCTTTGTCGTGCCCTCTTCACGACTGTCTTGGTGTACTTGGACCATGTTAGTTTGTTGGTGATGTGGACACCAAGGAACTTGAAGCTCTCAACCTGCTCCACTACAGCCCCGTCGATGAGAATGGGGGTGTGCTCGGTCCTCCTTTTCCTGTAGTCCACAATCATCTCTTTTGTCTTCATCACGTTGAGGGAGAGGTTGTTATCCTGGCCCCACACGGCCAGGTTTCCGACCTCCTCCCTATAAGCTGTCTCATTGTTATTGGTGATCAGGCCTACCACTGTTGTGTCGTCTGCAAACTTAATGATGGTGTTGAAGTCGTGCTTGGCCATGCAGTCATGGGTGAACAGGGAGTGCAGGAGGGGGCTGAGCACGCACCCCTAATGGCCCCCGTGTTGAGGATCAGCGTGGCAGATGTGTTGTTACCTACCCTTCCCACCTGGGGGCGGCCCGTCAGGAAGTCCAGGATCCAGTTGCAGTGGGAGGTGCTTAGTCCCAGCGTCCTTAGCTAAGTGATGAGCTTTGAGGGCTCTATGGTGCTGAGCTGTAGTCAATAAATAGCATTCTCACGTATGTGTTTCTTTTGTCCAGGTGGGAAAGGGCAGTGTGGACTGCAATAGAGATTGCATCATCTGTAGATCTGTTTGGGCGGTATGCAAATTGGAGTGGGTCTAGGGTTTCTGGGATAATGGTGTTGATGTGAGCCATGACCAGCCTTTCAAAGCACTTCATGGCTACAGACGTGAGTGCTACGGGTCGGTAGTCATTTAGGCAGGTTAACTTAGTGTTCTTGGGCACAGGGACTATGGTGGTCTGCTTGAAACATGTTGGTATTACAGACTCAGCAAGGGACATGTTGAAAATGTCAGTGAAGACGCTTGCCAGTTGGCCAGCATGCTTCCGTGTTGCTAGCCTCGAAGCAAGCATAGAAGTAATTTAGCTTGTCTGGTAGGCTCTTGTCACTGGGCAGCTCATGGCAGTGCTTCCCTTTGTAGTCTGTAATAGTTTGCAAGCCCTGCCACATAAGACGAGCGTTGGAGCTGGTGTAGTACAATTCAATCTTAGTCTTGTATTGATGCTTTGCCTGTTTGATGGTTCGTTGGAGGGCATAGCACGATTTCTTATAAGCTTCCAGGTTAGAGTCCCGCTCCGTGAAAGCGGCAGCTCTACCCTTTAGCTCAGTGCGGATGTTGCCTGTAAACCATGGATTCTGGTTGGGGTATGTACGTACGGTCACTGTGGGGATGACGTCCTCGATGCACTTATTGATGAAGCCAGCGACTGATGTGGTGTACTCCTCAATGCCATCGGAAGAATCCCGGAACATATTCTAGTCAGTGCTAGCAAAACAGTCCTGTAGCTTAGCATCTGCGTCGTCTGACCACTTCTTTATTGACCGAGTCACTGGTGCTTCCTGCTTTAGTTTTTGCTTGTAAGCAGGAATCAGTAGGATAGAATTATGGTCAGATTTGCCAAATGGAGTGCGAGGGAGAGCTTTGTACCTGTCCCTGTGTGTAAAGTTGGTCTGGAGTTTTTTTCCCTCTGGTTGCACATTTAACATGCTGGTAGAAATGAGGTAAAACATATTTAAGTTTCCTTCATTAAAGTCCCCGGCCACTAAATCAAATCAAATCAAATGTATTTATATAGCCCTTCGTACATCAGCTGATATCTCAAAGTGCTGTACAGAAACCCAGCCTAAAACCCCAAACAGCAAGCAATGCAGGTGTAGAAGCACGGTGGCTAGGAAAAACTCACTAGAAAGGCCAAAACCTAGGAAGAAACCTAGAGAGGAACCAGGCTATGAGGGGTGGCCAGTCCTCTTCTGGCTGTGCCGGGTGGAGATTATAACAGAACATGGCCAAGATGTTCAAATGTTCATAAATGACCAGCATGGTCAAATAATAATAATAATCACAGTAGTTGTCAAGGGTGCAGCAAGTCAGCACCTCAGGAGTAAATGTCAGTTGGCTTTTCATAGCCGATCATTAAGAGTATCTCTACCGCTCCTGCGGTCTCTAGAGAATTGAAAACAGCAGGTCTGGGACAGGTAGCAGAACAGTTGAAACTGGAGCAGCAGCACGGCCAGGTGGACTGGGGACAGCAAGGAGTCATCATGCCAGGTCGTCCTGAGGCATGGTCCTAGGGCTCAGGTCCTCCGAGAGAGAGAAAGAAAGAGAGAAAGAGAGAATTAGAGAGAGCATACTTAAATTCACACAGGACACCGGATAAGACAGGAGAAGTACTCCAGATATAACAAACTGACCCTAGCCCCCCGACACATAAACTACTGCAGCATAAATACTATAGCACAGCCCCCACACCACTAGAGGGATATCTTCAACCACCAACTTACCATCCTGAGACAAGGCAGAGTATAGCCCACAAAGATCTCCTCCACGGCACAACCCAAGGGGAACCCAGACAGGACGATCACGTCAGTGACTCAACCCACTCAAGTGACGCACCCCTCCTAGGGACGGCATGAAAGAGCACCAGTAAGCCAGTGACTCAGCCCCTGTAATAGGTTTAGAGGCAGAGAATCCCAGTGGAGAGAGGGGAACCGGCCAGGCAGAGACAGCAAGGGCGGTTCGTTGCTCCAGAGCCTTTCCGTTCACCTTCACACTCCTGGGCCAGACAACCCTCAATCATATGACCCACTGAAGAGATAAGTCTTCAGTAAAGACTTAAAGGTCTGCGTCTCTCACATGGGTAGGCAGACCATTCCATAAAAATTGAGATCTCTAGGAGAAAGCCCTGCCTCCAGCTGTTTGCATAGAAATTCTAGGGACAATTAGGAGACCTGCGTCTTGTGACTGTAGCGTACGTGTAGGTATGTACGGCAGGACCAACTCGGAAAGATAGGTAGGAGCAAGCCCATGTAACGCTTTGTAGGTTAACAGTAAAACCTTGAAATCAGCCCTTGCCTTAACAGGAAGCCAGTGTAGGGAGGCTAGCACTGGAGTAATATGATCAAATTTTTTGGTTCTAGTCAGGATTCTAGCAGCCGTATTTATGACTAACTGAAGTTTATTTAGTGCTTTATCCGGGTAGCCGGAAAGTAGAGCATTGCAGTAGTCTAACCTAGAAGTAACAAAAGCATGGATACATTTTTCTGCATCATTTTTGGACAGAAAATTTCTGATTTTTGCAATGTTACTTAGATGGAAAAAAGCTGTCCTTGAAACAGTCTTGATATGTTCGTCAAAAGAGTTCACAGTTTTATTTGAGACGACTTTACAACCATCAAGATTAATTGTCAGATTCAACAGAAGATCTCTTTGTTTCTTGGGACCTAGAATAAGCATCTCTGTTTTGTCCGAGTTTAAAAGTAGAACGTTTTCAGCCCTCCACTTCCTTATGTCTGAAACACAGGCTTCTAGCGAGGAGTGCCGCTGGATGAGCGTTTTCCTGTTTGCTTATGGCCTCATACAGCTCATTGAGTGCGGTGTTAGGATATTATCCATTAGGATATTGGTGGAGAGGTGGCTACCTAGGTATGTGAAACTGGGAATGTTTTCAAGTATTGTACTGTTGGCAGTGATCTTGGGGGACGGCAGGTTGCTTCCCATGGTTGCTGGAAGTAGTTCTTTGTTTTTCTGGGGTTGAGTGTTAGACCCATCCTGCTGTATGCTTTTGTGAATACGTTAGCAGTGACCTGGAGATCAGCTTCTGAACTCACACAAACACACACACACACTGCTCCTTCCCAGTGTCAAGAGTATTTGATGTGCAGCAGGACTCTCAAGAAACTGAAAACTCAGGAAGCTTGTATGTGTGTATCTTTTCTCAGGATGTAAGAACCCACAAATAAACAGTATTACATAATGTCTGAAGTTAAGAAAGAAACATTAAATAGTTACTAACTAATGACACGAATGGACAAGCAGTTTGCCTCTGAGGCCATTACAACAGAATAGCTTTCTGTCTCGGCAGATAGCCTAGCATTTAGTATTGGGCCAGAGACCGAAAGGTTACTCGTTTGAATCCCTTAGCCGACAAAGTGGAAAATCTGTTGATGTGCCGCTGAGCAAGGCACTTCACCCTAATTACGTCAGGGTTGCTGTTGACCCCACTCTCAGGGGGAGTTGGTATATGCAAAAAACACTTCCAATTCATGTCCAGTGCACAGAAATAGGACACATTTATGCATCCACCAAATTATTATTGTTATTATTTCACTCTCTTTGTCTTTGTGTACCTTTCATTGTCTCTCTCTTTGACTCTCTTTGACTATCTCATTCTCTGTCTCTTTTTCAATATCTCCCTCTGCCCCCCTGTTAGAGATACTGTATGTGTAACAACAACTCTCTTTACATCTCTCTCTCTCCATCTCTCCAGTCAGAGGTATTGTATGTGTAATCCCGAGGTGGTGCAGCAGTTCCATAACCCAGACACCATTTTCATCCTGGCCTTTGCTGTGGTCCTCCTCAACACTGATATGTATTCCCCTAACATCAAACCTCAACGCAAGATGGGCCTTGACGACTTCATACGCAACCTACGAGGTGACAGGCTGTCTTTGTATATGTGTGTCTGTGTTTGTCTGTCTGTGTGTTGTTTGTGTGTGAAACACAAATCTAAAAATGGTACCTAGCTTGTTAAACGGTATCTATCTTATTAAACGGTACCTAGCTTATTAAACGGTACCTAGCTTATTAAACGGTACCTATCTTATTAAACGGTACCTATCTTATTAAAAGGTACCTAGCTTATTAAATGGTACCTAGCTTGTTAAACGGTACCTAGCTTATTAAACGGTATCTAGCTTATTAAACGGTACCTAGCTTATTAAACGGTACCTAGCTTATTAAACGGTACCTAGCTTGTTAAACGGTACCTAGATTGTTAAACGGTACCTAGATTGTTAAACGGTACCTAGATTGTTAAACGGTACCTAGCTTATTAAACGGTACCTAGCTTGTTAAACGGTACCTAGCTTGTTAAACGGTACCTAGATTGTTAAACGGTACCTAGATTGTTAAACGGTACCTAGATTGTTAAACGGTACCTAGCTTGTTAAACGGTACCTAGATTGTTAGGGGGGTTGCGTCTTTGTTTTTGCCTTTTTTGCTTTTCTTTTGAGCCTACTGATAGAAGAAAGAATAAAAATAAGTCCACAGTGGTAATTTATGGACAGTGTGTGCCTGTGTGTGTTTGACTCAGTATAATAAACTGCAGAAGTCTTGCAACATTTATGACAGTGTTTCTGAGCCTGGTGTTAGAGACTAGAGACACTGGAGCGGTTATTTATAGAACAGGCGCACAGACAATGCTTTGTACACTGAGTATACCAAACATTAGGAACAGCTTCCCAATATTGAGTTGCACACCCTTTCGCCCTCAGAACAGCCTCTATGTGTCGGGGCATGGACTCTACAAGGTGTCAAAAGCGTTCCACAGGGATGCTGGCCCATATTGACTCCCACAGTTGTGTCAAGTTACGCACGGGAAACACACGGGAAACACACGGGAAACTGGGGGCGTGAAAAAAATAGCAGTGTTGCAGTTCTTGACACAAACCGGTGCGCCTGGCACCTACTAACATACCCTGTTCAAAGGCACTTAAATATTTTGTCTAGCCCATTTACACTCTGAATGGCACACATACACAATCCATGTCTCAATTGTCTCAAGGTTTAAAAATCCTTATCTAACCTGTCTCCTCCCCTTAATCTACACTGATTGAAGTGGATTTAACAAGTGACATCAATAAGGGATCGTAGCTCTCACTTGGATTCACCTGGTCAGTCTATGTCATGTTTTGTATATTTTAATACAACACAGGACCAATTTCATATGGAATGAGTGACAGCTGGTTGAAGGAGACAGATTGAATTGTGGGGGATCAGGGATGGTGAATCTAGAGAACACACCAAATCGGGGGGTGAGAGAGGATGGACTGGGGGCTGAACATCATTAACTCCTGTCCGCTCCCGAGTGGCGCAGCGGTCAAAGGCACTGCATCTCAGTGCTAGAGGCATCACTACAGACCCTGGTTTGATTCCAGGCTGTATCACAACTGGCTGTGACTGGGAGTCCCATAGGGCGGTGCACAATTGGCCCAGCGTCGTCCGGGTTTTGCCGGTGTACGCCGTCATTGTAAATAAGAATTTGTTCTTAACTGACTTGCCTAGTTAAATAAAATAAATAAATAAATAAAATGTTCTACTGGGGATGAGGCTTCTGTTGAATCTCTCTTGACTGAAACACAACACAAGATCTCCCTCTAGTGGCGAGATACAGCCACAGCAGGGTGATAGATTTGATTTTGATTTTGTCACAAGCACAGGGTCGCAGATGTAGTTGCAGTGTACAGTGAAATACTTAAGCTCAGTGCAGGTGTGAATGAAACAATAATATTAATAATAAAATAATAATAATATGGTAGGAATAGTGGTGGCTATTCAGTATTATAAATGTCCATTGGGCTGTGGGCAGGGTAGATGTCTGTTGAGGGGGGATGTCCAATGGGGAAGCAGAAAATGGTGGGTGGGGGGGGCTGACTAGTGGTGGCTATTCAGCAGCCTGATGGTCTGGGGGTAGAAGCTATTGGCCAGTCTGTTCGTTTTAGCCATGATGCTCCTGTACTGCCCGCATCTGAGTGATGGAAATGGGGAGAACAGGCCGTGGCTCGAATGGCTGAGGTCCCTGATGATCCTAACATCAGCCACACCTGCCCTGTCCTGCAACGAGCCTGAACCAGGAATGGAGTCAATTCAGTTTGCAATTCATTTTCTGAATTCCCTCTCTAGTTCCTTGTGTGTGACTGGTAGTGTGTGTCCATGTTCCCTCAGGAGTGGACGACGGAGCAGACATCCCCAGGGAGATGGTGACAGGGATCTATGAGAGGACCCAGCAGAGAGAGCTACGCTCCAACGAAGACCACGTCACCTACGTCAGCCGTGTGGAACAGTCCATACTGGGCATGAAGACTGTGAGTGTGTTGTGTGACAGAGAGAGATAGAAAGAGAGATTGGTGTATGTGTGTGTGTGAGATAGTGAGAGAGATAGAGAGAGTGGAGTCTGTGTGTGTGTTTACCCAATGGTTTACAGTTGAAGTCGGAAATTTACATACACCTTAGCCAAATACATTTAAACTCAGTTTTTCACAATTCCTGACATTTAATCTGAGTAAAAATTCCCTGTCTTAGGTCATTTAGTATCACCACTTTATTTTAAGAATGTGAAATTTCAGAATAATAGTAGAGAGAATTATTTATTACAATTTTTATTTATTTCATCACATTCCCAGTGGGTCAGAAGTTTACATCCACTCAATTAGTATTTGTTAGCATTGCCTTTCAATTGTTTAACTTGGGTCAAACGTTTCAGGTAGCCTTCCACAAGCTTCCTGCAATAAGTTGGGTGAATTTTGGCCCATTCCTCCTGACAGAGCTGGTGTAACTGAGTCAGGTTTGTAGGCATCCTTGCTCGTACACGCTTTTTCAGTTCTGCCCACAAATTTTCTATAGGATTGAGGTCAGGGCTTTGTGATGGCCACTCCAATACCTTGACTTTGTTGTCCTTAAGCCATTTTGCCACAACTTTGGATGTATGCTTGGGGTAATTGTCCATTTGGAAGATCCATTTGCGACCAAGCTTTATCTTCCAGACGGTTGTCTTGAGATGTTGCTTCAATATATCCACATCATTTTCCTGCCTCATGATGCCATCTATTTTGTGAAGTGCACCAATCTCTCCTGCAGCAAAGCACCCCCACAACATGATGCTGCCACACCCGTGCTTTACGGTTGGGATTGTGTTCCCCCTTGTGTTCCCCCTTTTTCCATAACGATGGTCATTATGGCCAAACATTTTCTATTTTTGTTTCATCAGACCACAGGACATTTCTCCAAAAAGTACGATCTTTGTCCCCATGTGCAGTTGCAAACCGTAGTCTGGCTTTTTATGGCGGTTTTGGAGCAGTTGCTTCTTCCTTGCTGAGCGGCCTTTCAGGTTATGTCGATACAGGACTCGTTTTACTGTGGATATAGATACTTTTGTACCTGTTTCCTCCAGCATCTTCACAAGGTCCTTTGCTGCTGTTCTGGGATTGATTTGCACTTTTCGCACCAAAGTACGTTCATCTCTAGGAGACAGAACGCGTCTCCTTCCTGAGCAGTATGACGGCTGCGTGTTCCCATGGTGTTTATACTTGCGTACTATTGTTTGTACAGGTGAATGTGGTACCTTCAGGTGTTTGGAAATTGCTCTCAAGGATGAACCAGACTTGTGGAGGTCTACAATTTCTTTTCTGAGGTCTTGGCTGATTTCTTTTGATTTTCCCATGATGTCAAGCAAAGAGGCACTGAGTTTGAAGGTAGGCCTTGAAATACATCCACAGGTACACCTCCAATTGACTCAAATTATGTCAATTAGCCTATCAGAAGCTTCTAAAGCCATGACAGAATTTTCTGGAATTTCCCAAGCTGTTTAAAGGCACAGTCAACTTAGTGTTTGTTAACTTCTGACCACTGGAATTGTGATACAGTGAATTATAAATGAAATAATCTCTCTGTAAACAATTGTTGGAAAAAATACTTGTGTCATGCACAAAGTAGATGTCCTAACCGACTTGACAAAACTATAGTTTGTTAACAAGACATTTGTGGAGTGGTTGAAAAAATGAGTTTTAATGACTCCAACCTAAGTGTATGTAAACTTCCGACTTCAACTGTATGTGTGTGTGTGTGTGTTTTTCTGTAGATCCTGTCTGTCCCCCACCGTAGGCTGGTCTGCTGCTGTCGTTTGTTCGAGGTGGCAGACTTCAACAAACCTCTGAAACAGAAACTGGCCAACACCCAAAGAGAGGTGTTCCTTTTCAACGACCTCATACTGGTGAGAACACACACAAGCACACACACACACACACACATGGACACATGCACACACACACCCACACGTTAAAGCATGACTAGTGTTTATTTATGTGATAATGCCCGAGAAGCTGGTGTTTGGAGGATATATTGGCACTGGTGTTATTAGGCCTGGCAAACCGTGCCAATATATCCTCCAAACACCGGCTTCTCGGGCATTATCACTTTTATACAACGGTACCAACAAAATCAAATAATGATTTTCATTAAAATGATGAATTTATTCATACTTTTCTTCCTTCCACAAGATATAGTCCCAAAACAAATCTAGGGTTGCTAAACAAGCCGGCTGGTCGTTCGTTCTATTGGTTCGGTTGCCAGAGATGCGACCCAGTTGTTCAGTCTTTTTGTTCTGTTTCTATGGACGCGACCCAGTCGTTCAGTCTTTTTGTTCTGTTTCTATGGACACGACCCAGTCTTTCGTTCTAAATCAGTGGTCACCAACCTTTTCTGAGTCAAGATCACTTTCTGAGTCAAAATGCATGCCGAGATCTACCGCTCTGATTTTTTTATTAACATGACTTAAAAAATGTAAGCCTATGCAACATTAACCAATTAAAACAGTTCTGTTGCAATGAGGTTGGTGCAGTAAGCTGTAGGCCCAATACATTATCACCGCATACTGGCTTTGCTTGAATTTACCTGCCAATGCATTGTCATTCAGGACATTTTTTAAAATTATATTTCAAATCTTGAGTTAGGCTATATGATCACACCGGTAATAGATACATTGTTCTATTACTTGTGAGGCACAGCTGAGTGAACATACATTTAAATAATTTGCTTTTTATTTTACTGGGCTGATGGTGGCTGCATCTGATGGTCAGTCTCAGGGAGGGAGCAGCAGACTGAGGGTCCGTCTCTCAACATCCCTCCGCTCTCCCTTTCCTCCACTGACACTGACCAAAAAGGGACACTGTCTTCCAGCTGATGGCGAAACTCGAGTCGCACCGCATTATTTCTGCCTCATGCAGAAATTCATGTTGTTACTCCTATGAACAGAGAAATTTAAATATTCCTTGATATTAAAAATGACCCAAGCCGCTAATAATAACAACAACGCAAGCCTATAGATACACTTTCCTACTCATTCATTACTGCTTGTTGTAGCGCTGAGTGGAAATAGGAAGAACGCGCATTTTATGGGTTATAAAAGTGTTGAATACAAAGTGTTGACAGTGCTGAGTGAGAACTTAAACATCAACTCACTCATAAAAACAGCAGCTCTTTGCTGTATTCGTTGACAGTCTCTCTAGTCATGGTTTTAAACGTTTTGAAATCTCACAGTATCAATTTTGCCTTAGCTTTCTTTTACGCCTCCTACGTACTGCAGAGTTGGTCATCTGAGCAATCTGATTGGCCAGCGGTACGCATAGTGCACTTGATTTCCTCTCCAGGCCCACCCGGAAGGAAGAGTTTGTACCTTCAGACACATGATATGGTAACAGTTTTCCTACCCGGCGCCCAGGGATGCACCTACCACCAACAGCGCGAGACTAATAAAACTAATTAGGAACACAAAGGCTTTATCGTTGGGTTTATTACAGAAATGTTTGGCGATCGACTAGAAATTCCTTGGATATCGACTAGAAATGCCTTGGAGATCGACTCGTTGGTGACCACTGTTCTAAATGTTCCATTGCCATACTGGCTGGCAACGTTCTTATGGCTTGCTTGATAGCTAGCCAACTACGGCTAATTTACAGTCACGTCAAACAGTGCAGACAGAATAACAACAGTAGCTGCATTTGTTTAAGCTGTTTTCTAGTGATATTTATTTGGATACATCCATAATAATGAGCTAATGAGGCACGATTTCGCCTGGCATAGAAAATGTACTCTGTTAGGACACTAACGTTATTCAGAGGAGCTAACCAACAGCACAAGTAACACAATAGCTTCAAACTGAAGCTGGATAGACTGCAAACTAGCTGCACTTCGTTTCGTTTGAACTTTTTCAATTTACATTTCTTTGTATATATCCATAAAAAATGATGGCAGCTGATTCATGATTTCGACTGCCTGAAAACGCTGCCTGCCTCTCGTCCCGACTCCCGACCCCAACACGTTCATTTCCATGGGACAGTTGGAGATCGAATTTGAATATTGAAACAATGTTGCAAATGTCAGAGAGACAGACAGCAAGGTTTATACAAATATCCACTGTTGAAAACTAAATGTTAGTCTAAAAGAAATGTGAGATAAAGTCTAGATGCTTTTTAAAGTGGAGATCAAGTTCATTTAATTGTCTGGCTGGGCTGATGAGACAGTGGATGGCGCAGTCAAATGGAACAGTCATAGATTTATCCGGTGAAAATTTGTGGAATAGACACCGGCTGGAATGCGCTTTTAACCAATCAGAATTCAGGATTAGAACCACTTGTTGTATACGTGTGTGTGTGTGTGTGTGTGTGTGTGTGTGTGCTCACTGTATGTCCATTCTGTTGTCTCCTCACACAGATCCTGAAGCTGTGTCCAAAGAAGAAGACTTCTGCTTCCTACACCTTCTGTAAAGCCATGGGTCTACTGGGCATGCAGTTTCACCTCTTCAGCAATGATTGTAACTACTATAACTACTACAACTTGCTACTACTACTATAACTACTCTACTACTACTACTCTACTATTGCTACTACTACTACAACTACTACTACTACTACTAGTAGCTCCCGAATGGCGCAATGGTCTAAGGCACTGCATCTCAGTGCTAGAGGTGTCACTACAGACCCTGGTTCAATGCTGGGCTGGATCACAACCGGCCGTGATCGGGAGTCTGATAGGGCGGCGCACAATTGGCTCAGCGTTGTCCGGGTTAGGGGAGGGTTTGGCCGGGATAGGCCGTCATTGTAAAATAAGAATTTGTTCTTAACTGACTTGCCTAGTTAAATAAAGGTTAATAAAAAAAATACAAATATTACTATCACTACTACTACTCTATTATTATTATTATTACTACTACTAATCTACTACTCTACTACTTCTACTCTACTATTATTACTACTACTACTACTACTACTACTACTACTACTACTACTTTACTACTACTACTACTATTACTACTACTACAACTACTACTACTACTTTACTACTAATACTACTACTACTTCTACTCTACTATTATTACTACTACTACTACGACTACTACTACGTTACTACTACTACTATTACTACTACTACTACTGCTACTCTACTAATATTATCACTACGGCTACTCTACTACTACCACTACTATGCTACTACTATTACTACTACTACTACTACACTATTATTATCACTACTACTACTCTACTACTACTACCACTACTATGCTACTACTATTACTACTACTACTACTACTACTCTACTATTATTATCACTACTACTACTCTACTACTACTACCACTACTCTGCTACTACTATTACTACTACTACTACTCTTCTACTTCTACTCTACTATTATTATCACTACGGCTACTCTACTACCACCACTACTTTGCTACTACCATTACTACTACTACTACTCTACTATTATTATCACTACTACTACTCTACTACTACTACCACTACTCTGCTACTACTATTACTACTACTACTACTCTACTACTTCTACTCTACTATTATTATTACTACTGCTACTAAGACTACTTTACCGCTATTACTACTACTACTGCTACTACTATTACTATTACTACTACTCTACTATTATTATCACTACTACTACTCTATTACTACCACTACTATGCTACTACGATTACTACTACTACTACTACTAATACTACTACTACTACTACTACTACTACTACACGACATCTACTACTACTACTACTACTGCTACTACACTACTACTACTACTACTACTACTACTAATACTACTACTCTACTGTTATTACTATTACTACTACTACTCTACTATTAGTATTATTACTACTACTACTACTACCACTACTCTGCTACTACTACTTCTACTGCTACTACTACTACTACTACTACTACTATTACTACTACTACTACTACTACTACTACTCTACTACACCTACACCTACTACTACTCTACTATTATTATTACTACTACTCTACTACTACTGCTACTATTACTACTACTACTATTACTACTCTACTACTGATACTACTATTGCTACTACTACTATTATTACTGCTACTACTATTGCTACTACTACTATTACTACTCTACTACTGCTACTACTATTGCTACTACTACTACTCTGCTACTACTATTATTACTACTCAACTATTATTATTAATACTACTACTACTACTACTACTACTACTCTACTACTGCTATTACTATTATTACTACTACTAGTACTACTAATATACTACTACTAGTACTACTACTACTCTACTATTATTACTACTACTCTACTACTATTGCTACTACTACTACTACTACTACTATACTACTACTTCTGCTACTGCCACTACTACTACTCTGCTACTCCTACTACTAATCCGCTACTACCACTACTACTAGTACTACTACCACTACTCTACTATTATTACTACTACTACTACTACTACTCTAAAAGTACTGCTACTACTACTATACTACTACTAGTACTACTACTACTACTACTACTACTACTACTACTACTATACTATGCTATTACACTGTACTGCTCCATACATAGCTAACTATGAGCAGTGACATTGTCTGTCCAGTGTCCTACTATGCCCATGACATCGCCATTCTAGTTACATAGCTAACTGTTTTTGTGTGTGTGTGTGTGTCCAGACTATGCTCATGGCATCACCATGTTGAGTCCGTTCTCTTCAGAGAAGAAGCAGCTGGTGAGTTTCTGCTCCCCCAGCGGAGAGGAGCTCAGGAATTTCACAGAGGAGCTACGTGAGTCCATCACTGAGGTCAACGAGATGGAGCAGATACACATCCAATGTGAGCACACACGCATACGCACGCACGCATGCACACCACACACACACACACACGCATAAGCACGCACACCACACGCACGCACGCACACACAAGCAGGCTCTTTATGTAATTATATGGTCATATCTCGCTGTCTGTAGGGGAGCTGGAGCGAGAACAGGGGGTGCAGACTCACACCCCCCACACCAATGGAGGACAGATGGACACACTCAGTCGACACACAGGATCACCCACTGGTAACAAACACAAAGTTAGCGACTAGCATCCACACATCATGCTGTGTCTCTGAGTGTCACTTGTGTGTTTCTCCCCTCAGCTCAGCAAGATCTGTATGACAAGACTGGCAACAACACTGTGGAGGTGAGTTACATACACACTCTGCCTCAGGTAAGTGTATGTGTGTTAGCAAAGATGCACACAGGCGAGTAGTAGGGAGACCCTCCTCAGCTCCCTCCAGCTCTGTGTGCCTCATAGCAACACAGCTGCAACTGGAGGGATAGCTTTAGCCATCAGCCTTCTGCTAACAGAGACCAGTAATTAGCTATTAGCCACCTGCCAATGCACGGTTATCTATTAGCTATTAGCCTCCTGCTAGTAGGGAGTTAGCTATTAGCCTCCTGCTAACACAACATCTGCCTCCCAGCCATCATAAGCTTTTCTAAGCCCTGCTGGCTTGCTAGAAAACCATCTCCATGGCAAGACTCAGAGTTAATGTACGTGTGTGTCTGTGTATGCATGCACATGTATGACTCAAGCCCAGTTCCTCCGCTCTAAATACCCTCTCTACAGACCTAGCAGCCCCAACCCCTAACTCTTAGTCAGTCCTTTAGCATTGCATATCTCTGTATTGGGGAGACACCATGCCCTCGGTGTCATCTCCCCCCACACACTCATCCCTCTCCACACACACACACTCCTCCTCCTCCACACACGCACGCAAACTCACACCCACCCACTGGAGCCCAAATGTTGACCCTGAAACGCCCTTCCACCCAAACACAGGTGTGTCTCTGGGCTGGTGTGTGTGTTAGCATGCGCTCGCTCCCTGCATGCCTGCATGCTGCCAGTGTATCTAACCCACCAGAGGGCTGCTGTAGGCTGCATTCAGGCTGGTAACTCCTCATGCCATTCTCTGGCTGTTTCTAAACTAGGTGTCAATTCACAATAGGCTGCTGCAGACCTACCACATGACCCAGCCCAGCCCTGATAGGCTGCTCCAGACCTACCATGTGACCAGTCCTGACTCCACCCAACTGGCTCTGGCAGCACCAGCCATGCTAAGTGCCACCCATCCCGGAGAGTTCCGCCCAGACACCCTCATCCAATGCCAGCAGATCGTCAAGGTGATCGTCATGGATCAGAGCGGCCGCGGGAGAATGGAAGCTTTCCTCAACCAAGGAAGCCCCGCCTCCCACCACCGCCTCATCCAATCAGCGATGTCCACGCCAGTACGTGTCAGAGAGGGAGCTGAGCCCCCTCTGCCTCCCCCTCCTCCCCCCTACAACCACCCCCACCAGTACTGTCCCCCCGACTCCCCCTGCCCTCTCTCACACACCCTGCCTCACCCCCTCCGCAGACGCAACTCTAGTGGCTCCCGCAGCCTCGTCTGACATATCACCCCCTCACCCCTGACCCTACCACACCGTATCATGCACCCTCTGACCTTTTGTTAAATAGTCATGTACTGTATTGGTGAAACACACACAACACAAACACTCATAGACAAAGATAGAGAAAAGGTGAGACGAGGAAGGGAGGAAGAGAAAGCGGGCGGGAAGGAAGTCGGCTGAGAGAAAGGGAATAAGCCGATAAAGCGAGTGGGAGATAATGGAGAGGATTCAAATCAATATAAAATCAAAGTCATCTAATGATTTCATGTGTATTTTTGAATAGGATGTCATTTTGACAACATTTCTAAACAGAGATTTTCTAATGGTACAGCTCTTGTGACACAGTGTCATCTGTACATATCTATATCTGTTCCTGACTTTAGAAAGAACGATTTAGGATGCCCCCTCTCACCCCCTGATCCCTGACTCTAACCCTGCCCTTATGTCACACAGCTGATGGAACACACAGATCTCCTCCATGTGTGGAGCTGTCTGGACATGGAGACAGGTCACCTCAATGACATCATCAACATCATCTAGGGTTTTAGCCCTCCTCTTTAGCACACTATGTTTTGGTGATGTGTGGTATAATATGATAATGAGATGCTTATAATACTTTTGATCGTGAAGAAGTGAGTATGTCAGAGTAGCAGGGAGGGAAGAAGTGAGAATGTCAGAGTAGCAGGGAGGGAAGAAGTGAGTATGTCAGAGTAGCAGGGAGGGAAGAAGTGAGAATGTCAGAGTAGCAGGGAGGGAAGAAGTGAGTATGTCAGAGTAGCAGGGAGGGAAGAAGTGAGAATGTCAGAGTAGCAGGGAGGGAAGAAGTGAGTATGTCAGAGTAGCAGGGAGGGAAGAAGTGAGAATGTCAGAGTAGCAGGGAGGGAAGAAGTGAGAATGTCAGAGTAGCAGGGAGGGAAGAAGTGAGTATGTCAGAGTAGCAGGGAGGGAAGAAGTGAGTATGTCAGAGTAGCAGGGAGGGAAGAAGTGAGTATGTCAGAGTAGCAGGGAGGGAAGAAGTGAGTATGTCAGAGTAGCAGGGAGGGAAGAAGTGAGTATGTCAGAGTAGCAGGGAGGGAAGAAGTGAGTATGTCAGAGTAGCAGGGAGGGAAGAAATGAGTATGTCAGAGTAGCAGGGAGGGAATAATTGAGTATGTCAGAGTAGCAGGGAGGGAAGAAGTGAGTATGTCAGAGTAGCAGGGAGGGAAGAATTGAGTATGTCAGAGTAGCAGGGAGGGAAGAAGTGAGTATGTCAGAGTAGCAGGGAGGGAAGAATTGAGTATGTCAGAGTAGCAGGGAGGGAAGAAGTGAGAATGTCAGAGTAGCAGGGAGGGAAGAAGTGAGTATGTCAGAGTAGCAGGGAGGGAAGAATTGAGTATGTCAGAGTAGCAGGGAGGGAAGAAGTGAGTATGTCAGAGTAGCAGGGAGGGAAGAAGTGAGTATGTCAGAGTAGCAGGGAGGGAAGAAGTGAGTATGTCAGAGTAGCAGGGAGGGAAGAATTGAGTATGTCAGAGTAGCAGGGAGGGAAGAAGTGAGTATGTCAGAGTAGCAGGGAGGGAAGAAGTGAGTATGTCAGAGTAGCAGGGAGGGAAGAAGTGAGTATGTCAGAGTAGCAGGGAGGGAAGAAGTGAGTATGTCAGAGTAGCAGGGAGGGAAGAAGTGAGAATGTCAGAGTAGCAGGGAGGGAAGAATTAAGTATGTCAGAGTAGCAGGGAGGGAAGAAGTGAGTATGTCAGAGTAGCAGGGAGGGAAGAAGTGAGTATGTCAGAGTAGCAGGGAGGGAAGAAGTGAGAATGTCAGAGTAGCAGGGAGGGAAGAAGTGAGTATGTCAGAGTAGCAGGGAGGGAAGAAGTGAGTATGTCAGAGTAGCAGGGAGGGAAGAAGTGAGTATGTCAGAGTAGCAGGGAGGGAAGAAGTGAGTATGTCAGAGTAGCAGGGAGGGAAGAAGTGAGAATGTCAGAGTAGCAGGGAGGGAAGAAGTGAGAATGTCAGAGTAGCAGGGAGGGAAGAAGTGAGTATGTCAGAGTAGCAGGGAGGGAAGAAGTGAGAATGTCAGAGTAGCAGGGAGGGAAGAAGTGAGTATGTCAGAGTAGCAGGGAGGGAAGAAGTGAGAATGTCAGAGTAGCAGGGAGGGAAGAAGTGAGTATGTCAGAGTAGCAGGGAGGGAAGAAGTGAGAATGTCAGAGTAGCAGGGAGGGAAGACTGTTTCTCCTAACTCCTGGCTTACAGATGATTACAATCTGTATTTCTATTCGTAATGTCTGACTTCTACCCTGATTATCATATCTGCGTGTGCATGTGTGTTGAGAGTATGAGGGTCTGCCAGTGTATGTGCGTGTGAAAGGGTGTGTCTGTGTGTGCTTCTTTGCATGTGTGTGCGAATACCATTGATCTATTCTCTGAGGTTTTGCTACACTGGTCCAAGCCTCACACTCAGGAATATACCAGTACTGACGACAAACTGTTCAACATTCTAACTTATTGTTTGATCAGTAATAACATGAACATTGTATGTTATTAACTGGTAATGTTCTAACGTTCCATCTAATTTGTCCTGTTGAATATTCAATCTCACTTTCTGAATCCCTAAAGGGTTAACTATTACCCATTCTCACCTGTTCTCCACTGGACTGCATGTCACATAGGAATGTATATACACACACAGTACACACACATGCACACACAGAGCGTTAAACCACAAAATTACTTATTAAGTATGTTTATCAGAATATTGAATATGTTTCATTATTATTATTATAGAGTGTTGTTACATCTCTTCCTTCCCTTCCCCTCTCTCTGAGGGCTGTGACACGTGGTGACCCACTGAGGCTGATCTTCTTTGTGTTGCACCATATTATTAGAGTATATCGGAATACTGGATATGTGCACAGTATATAGGTGGTATATATATATATATATAAAATGTAAAAGGAATGGACGGACTGCCGATGTGTGTATTTGTACAGAGAGGTGGAAATCTATTTGTTTTTCAGATTATGGGGGCAACAGCACCCCACTGTTACCACGAGAGACACACACAGAGATGATGACACATTATCATAATTAGAGCTCTGTGTAAAGGGCTATACTGTAGCTATGATCACACTAGCGTTAGCATTAGCTAGATGGTTTAGTGGAAAACAAGCAGGAGTCATAGTAGACATTTTAGCATGTTCTAAAGCCCTAACATATCACCCTAACCCTGAGTCTGGCTCGCCTGTCCTGCATCCATCTTGGAGATGTCTTACACTGTTGAAGAGAGCACCTGTGCACCGTCACATTAAGTATTTACTAAGATATCATGTTTATAACAATTACAGTGTTTACTAATGGAATATTTCTAAAGGTTTCTGTTTGAAGAGAATTACATAATAAAGTAGTTTGTACTCTGCCTTGAGCCCTGGGTCCTGTCTGTCTGTTTGTGTGTGTGAAAGGTTTGCCTGCCGACATGACTTAGCACCTCTGAACAGTGTCGGCAGTCAATCTCTTTTGTGTTCACACAGCAAAGACTTTGGAAGTCGTCAGCCACTCAGCCTTGTTAAAATACTCCAAACCAGAAGGTGGCAATAGCGTTGTTTGGCAATGCATATCCATGCGTATCGCTTATGGTCACAATTCTATATTTGTAGAAGGCCCCCAGATTTTGCTTTTTTGTTGTTGGCTCCAAGTGCTTTCTGATTGGCTCCAAGTCAAGCTGTTGGCCACTGACAAGCATTGCGTAGGTTTGTCGCTACCGGGTCGGCACGCGGCAGGTACCGCTTTTGTTCTAGCAAGAGAAGGAACGGCCTCCCACTGTGATAAGTACCTACAGTATCAGCAGTCTATCGGCAGTGAGATTCTCAGTGTATTTCTTGCTTCACTCTTTTTGGGGTGTCATTTTTATAAACTAAACAGCTCACTGAGACACACAGACAGAGTAGGTGAGTAGTGGAGTTGATTTTACTTCTGGTCCAAAACACAGATGTGGAACAAAATACATCAAATACACAAGAACACCCCACAAATACATTATACCTCAAACCCCCCAATTACAATGACAAACATAGCAACACGTGATATGAACGTAGTAACACAGCGAAGCAAACATATGAACACAGTGACAACACTATTTGGCTGAAAAACTTAATATACAAAAACATGATACAAGAATCCAATGAAATACACAGTGGAATGACTATTGCAAGATACCTGTAAACTTCCATGTGTGATATATATCCCTCTCTTTTCTGCCTGTGGACTTATACAAAAGATGCAGGACTCCACGAGGACTAATGGTGTGATGATTCAGGCCAGGTAAACAACTACGTTTCTGTTGTGTTGTTTTGACCCTCCTGCCAGAAAAAAGGCAACTTGTGTTCCCAAAGAAGCTGGAGGAAACATTACTCTGTTTGGACTACACAATTCTCTCTCTTTCTATCATCTCTCCCTCCTCTTTCTCTATCTCTGGTGGAGCAATCCATCTGACAAACAGTCAGTGTGTCCAGGATTTGGCCCCATGACCCAGGGATAGGTGTGAAGTTGACTGATAAGTTCTCAGCCTTTACATCGTAGTCTCCTCCCATTCCAGCTCAACATCACCTGCAAGAGCACAAAAAAGTAGATATGTGAAATGTGCGTTTATGACGTACAGTGAGGGAAAAAAGTATTTGATCCCCTGCTGATTTTGTACGTTTGCCCACTGACAAAGAAATGATCAGTCTATAATTTTAATGGTAGGTTTATTTGAACAGTGAGAGACAGAATATCAACAAAAAAATCCAGAAAAACGCATGTCAAAAATGTTATGAATTGATTTGCATTTTAATGAGGGAAATAAGTATTTGACCCCTCTGCAAAACATGACTTAGTACTTGGTGGCAAAACCCTTGTTGGCAATCACAGAGGTCAGACGTTTCTTGTAGTTGGCCACCAGGTTTGCACACATCTCAGGAGGGATTTTGTCCCACTCCTCTTTGCAGATCTTCTTCAAGTCATTAAGGTTTCGAGGCTGACGTTTGGCAACTCGAACCTTCAGCTCCCTCCACAGATTTTCTATGGGATTAAGGTCTGGAGACTGGCTAGGCCACTCCAGGACCTTAATGTGCTTCTTCTTGAGCCACTCCTTTGTTGCCTTGGCCGTGTGTTTTGGGTCATTGTCATGCTGGAATACCCATCCACGACCCATTTTCAATACCCTGGCTGAGGGAAGGAGGTTTTCACCCAAGATTTGACGGTACATGGCCCCGTCCATCGTCCCTTTGATGCGGTGAAGTTGTCCTGTCCCTTTAGCAGAAAAACACCCCCAAAGCATAATGTTTCCACCTCCATGTTTGACGGTGGGGATGGTTTCTTGGGGTCATAGGCAGCATTCCTCCTCCTCCAAACACGGCAAGTTGGGTTGATGCCAAAGAACTCCATTTTGGTCTCATCTGACCACAACACGTTCACCCAGTTGTCCTCTGAATCATTCAGATGTTCATTGGCAAACTTCAGACGGGCATGTATATGTGCTTTCTTGAGCAGGGGGACCTTGCGGGCGCTGCAGGATTTCAGTCCTTCACGGCATAGTGTGTTACCAATTGTTTTCTTGATGACTATGGTCCCAGCTGCCTTGAGATCATTGACAAGATCCTCCTGTGTAGTTCTGGGCTGATTCCTCACCGTTCTCATGATCATTGCAACTCCACGAGGTGAGATCTTGCATGGAGCCCCAGGCTGAGGGAGATTGACAGTTCTTTTGTGTTTCTTCCATTTGCGAATAATCACAGAAACTGTTGTCACCTTCTCACCAAGCTGCTTGGCGATGGTCTTGTAGCCCATTCCAGCCTTGTGTAGGTCTACAATCTTGTCCCTGACATCCTTGGAGAGCTCTTTGGTCTTGGCCATGGTGGAGAGTTTGGAATCTGATTGATTGATTGCTTCTGTGGACAGGTATCTTTTATACAGGTAAGAAACTGAGATTAGGAGCACTCCCTTAAAGAGTGTGCTCCTAGTCTCCGTTCGTTACCTGTATGAAAGACACCTGGGAGCCAGAAATCTTTTTGATTGAGAAGGGGTCAAATACTTATTTCCCTCATTAAAATGCAAATCAATTAATAACATTTTTGACATGCATTTTTCTGGATATTTTTGTTGTTATTCTGTCTCTCACTGTTCAAATAAACCTACCATTAAAATTATAGACTGATAATTTCTTTCTCAGTGGGCAAACGTACAAAATCAGCAGGGGATCAAATACTTTTTTCCCTCACTGTATGTGTATGCTAGTGTGTGTTCTTGTATATGTGTGTGCTCACCCTCCATAGCTTCCAGTGAGTCCATCTTCTCCAGAGCAGAGTAGTTGATGAACCAGATGGACTGGCTGTTTCCTTTACTGTTCAGCAGATCCAGAGTACTCTGGTGTAGGAACATATACTGGGCCTGGGGACATGCATGAACAGACTCTCTAAGATTCTGTCTGGCCGGTTTGAATGCACCAGGAAAACATGGTGAAACTAGATCATACTATGAAGTATCATATCCATATCACAGTAAGAATATTTCATTATATTATGATACATGTTGTATAAATGCATATTTCTCACCAGGTTCTGCACCATACACATCCTCTCACTGCGTAGTTCAGCCACCAGACCGTAGATGTCCACAAAGTCATGATCACTGACGTGTTGGATCAGGTGATCCAGCGTTATAAACACTCCTGTCCTGCCCACGCCAGCACTGCAGTGCACCACTATAGTGGTGTTCTCATGCCTGTTGGCTCTGATGGCTCTAACAAACTGTATGAGTGTGGTGCTGGAATCTGGTACACCATGCTCTGGCCAAGAGGTGTAGTTGAAGTGGTGAACCACCATGTAGTCCCCATGCTAGGGGGAGAAAGGGAGAGACAGAGAGAGGGGGGGAGAAGGAGTGACAAAGGGAGAGAAGGAGTGACAGAGGGAGAGAGAGCGAGGGAGTTAGAGAAGGAGAGAGAGAATAATGATTTTATTGTCAAGAGGATAACTCTGAACTTGTTTACTCTGAGGTACTCAAACATACACTGATTGTACAAAACATTAGGAACACCTGCTCTTTCCATGACAGACTGACCGGGTGAATCCAGGTGAAAGCTATGTTCCCTTAATGATGTAACTTGTTAAATCCATTTCAGTGTAGTTGAAGGGGAGGAGACAATTGAAAGTAGGATTTTTAAGCCTTGAGACAATTGAGACATGGATTGTGTATGTGTGCTATTCAGAGGCTGTATCGGCAAGACAAAATATTGAAGTGCCTTTGAACGAAGTATGGCAGCAGGTGCCAGGTGCACCGGTTTGATTGTGTCAAGAACTGCAGTGCTGCTAGATTTTTCACGCTCAATAGTTTCCTGAGTGTATCAACCAACAATGGTCCAGAACCCAAAGAACATCCAGCGAACTTGACACAACTGTGGGCATTGGAGTCAACATGGGTCAACATGGGCCAGCATCCCTCTGGAACGCTTTTGACACCTTGTAGAGTCCATGTCCCGATGAGTATTCAGACCCCTTGACTTTTTCCAAATTTTGTTACATTACAGCCTTATTCTAAAATGGATAAACTTGTTTTTTTCCCCTCATCAATCTACACACAATACCGCATAATGACAAAGCCAAAACAGTTGACATTTTTGCTAATTTATAAAAAAAATATATATCTTATCTAAATTCTAAAAATCTCTCTTTGCTTTGTCATTATGGGGTATTGTGTGTAGATTGATGAGGGAAATAAACAATTTAATCAATTTTAGAAGAAGGCTGTAACTTAACAAAAGGTGAAAAAAAGTCAAGGGTTTGTGGAATACTTTCCGAATGCACTGTATGTATGTGTGTGTGTGTGTGTGTTACCCGCTCCACTTTGAGAGCTCTGACGGTCCAGTCAGGATAAACGTCCTCTGTCAGCTTGGTGATGATGATGTCCCCAAACACTGTCACCGGCTTATTGTCCTCTGGCCAGTACTGGTGACACCGGATCTAAACACACCCACACACAGCACACACACACAAAATTGGTGACCGGATCTAAACAGACATACGACCCTGACACTACTAAAACCTTGGTCCAGTCCTTACCCTTCCTTTCTCATAGCACTGTGTGAGCATAGCGATGGTTCGTGTGCGAGTCTCCCAGATCATCCTCCAGAAGTCAGCCACAGTGCCGGGGAGAGGACCCTGGGTCGCTATGAACTCACTAGGACACAGGTAACCCTAAGGGGGAGAGGAAGAATGTTATAGTCAGAACAGAGTAGGTCACAGGTCTCCAGTTTTGTAGTAAACACAAACGTTGGGGTGTTTAGAAATGTGAGCTTTTCTGAAAGCATGAGTGTTCTCTTTTCTCTCTGTGTGTGTGCGTGTGACTCACTGAGATGAAGCTAGCGTTGATGTAGTCAGATCCAGGCATGCCAGGTTCAGACAAGAGCTTCACACGGTTGTTGTTGTCTGTAGAGGAGAGAATGTGTTAGGCTGTGTGTGTGTGTGTGTGTGTGTGTGTGTGTGTGTGTGTGTGTGTGTGTGTGTGTGTGTGTGTGTGTGTGTGTGTGTGTGTGTGTGTGTGTGTGTGTGTGTGTGTGTGTGTGTGTGTGTGTACATACAGGGTTTGATGTTAGTGAAGCGGTTCTTGGATCTGTTCCAGGGAAGGTCAGCGTCTGAAGTAGCCAGATCCTGCAGCAGTTTGGGCAACTCCTGGAGAAGACAGGGTTAACGCTGTCAATCTACATACACACACACACAGGTTTTCACAGGGGTCAGAGGTTAGAGTTACATACTGCAAACTCTTCCTGGAACTTGGTGTTCTCGTTGGCACACAGGTCTTCTACATGCTGCAGGAAAGACTTCTTATTGACCGGCCTGAGAGACAGAGATAATCAGAATCACGTTTTTTGTCCTACAAGAGGAAAATCTTGGCACAGCTCACACATGAATGCATAAACCATATATGAAAAAACAGATCATACAAACAGAAGGTGGGGGTAAGATAAATCCTTCACAGGGCAGCAATCCAAATCCAACTATTATTGCCCAACAAACTCACATAATGTACACATAGAACAACATACACACTCATTAGGTGACTTACTTGAGAGACTTTCTGTAGCTGAGAAGTCTGAAACAGAGTTGACAGAACAATATGAGTCACACCAGTACACTGGGAGTACAGCAGACTTTACTTTCCATTACTGTACAGTTACAGACAGACTGGCACACTGAACAGCACTTCAGTAGACTAAAGCCATGAGAGACAACAATACACACTGCCAACTGTAGCAATGCAACACAGCAACACACACATAGAGTGTTATATAACAAGGGCTACACACACTGAGTGCTACACACTTGAAGGGCTACACACACTGCCCATTACAACTTACTGGATGACAAATATCTCCTTCCGTCTAAAGAAGAAGGAGGAATACCTGGAGAGAGAGTTTGAGAGAGGAGTTGGAGCAAAGCTTGATGATTAGTTGATCATTTGAGTCAGCTGGGGCAAAACCCAAAACGGTGCCCCTTGGGGTCCCAGGGACCAAGTTTGGAAAACCCTGGGTTAGAGTGAGAGTGGAGAGCACAGACAGCCTGTGTGTGGTGGTGTGTGTGTTTATGTGTGTACTGTAGTATGTGTGTGTGTGTGTGTTAGCAGCAGCCATGCACATTCTGTAGGCATGCAGGTAGAGTAGTAGAGGCAGAGTGAGCATAATGTTACAGTGGGTAAACCTTTGTGAAGTTGTGTGTGAATGAGAGAGAGGGAGTGTGTATGTGTGAGAAAAAGACACACACAGGCATACACACACTGACCTGTGTAGTTTCTCTTCCTTCAGCTCCAGGTCAGCCACAGCAATCAGTTGATCCAGTTTAAACTTGGTCTCTATAATCTCCGCCTCCCGGGGAGAGTAGGTTCCGCCCTCCTTCTGACGCTGACGGATCCTGTCGTTGGATGAGGAACATGTCAATCACTCTGACACAACTGACTATGGCTGGCTGGGTTTTGACTAGAAAACTTGAGGTTTTAGATTTCAATACTCTAAATAATACTTTTAAAATAAATTGGATTCTGAAGTATGTTAAGAACCAGAACAGTATTTGGAATGTCTTCCCTAAGTATTTATTTGACTCTGTTGGTGGTTTAGAATGTTTGCTTCAATGTAATTTTGATGTTGATAAAATCCCAGTAAAGTTGGCCAAATTCCATAAGCAGGCAATTTTAGCTGGGATGTTAGCGTATAAACACAATTTCCCCCCTCACAGATACTTTATATGGAACAACATATAAGATATACGATTTAAAAGTAAGTCTCTTTTCTTCCGTAACTGGTTTGAGAATAAAATTATTTTGGTTGGTCAGTTACTGAATGAGGATGGATATCTACTTTCTTGAATTTCTTGATACATTTAAAATTCCAATAACTCCGAAAGAATATGCAATTGTTTTTGATGCGATTCCAAGGGGGGTTGTATCTCTTTTAAATTCCTCTGTGGTTGATGTAAGTAACATAGATTTACATTAAAATATATTCTTTGGCAAATTAACATCAAAGATAAATGTAGTAATAAACAGATTAGGAATATTGTTTGTGATACTACAATTCCCTCAGCAAGATTCCTTTGGTCAAATATCTATGGTGATATACAATGGGGGAAAGCATGGAAAATTGCTAACAAATATTGTATCAGTAACAAGGTAAAGGGAGTTTCATTTAAAATGTTACATAGAATTTATCCTGTGTAACATGTTTTGAAAAGATTCAAGCTGAATATTGACTATAAATGTGATTTCTGTGGAATGGAGAAGGAGACCATTTTGCATTTGTTTTTTGCCTGTATTTATAGTAGAATTTTTGCTATTGACATACAGATTTTGTTACAAAAAAATAGGATCGGTTGTACTTTTTAACGGTGTTGATATAATGATTTATTTCAGAAATTCTGACATATAAAGATGTAAAGATGTAGTATATTTAATTCAACTGCTAATAATACTAGGTAAATTTCATATTCACAAATGCAAATGTTCTAATTCAAAACCTAACTTTTTTCACTTTATAAATTAATTGAAACAATATGGCACTACTTTAACTAAAATGAAAAACAAAAAGGCAATTAAAACTTGTATTATTAATGAATATGATTTGTTTGTTTAGGATTCCTGTCAATGTAAATCGTTTGTACGTATGCTTGTTTGCATGTGACTATTCCTCTTTTGTTTGTTGATATTTGTTAATAATAATTTTAAAACGTTAAAAAAAAAAAATATATATATATATAGAAAAATAAAAAACGACATAACTAGAGGCATCAGCTGTAACCAGTTTACCTGACAGAAGCGTAGATGATGAGGATGAGCAGCAGGGCCAGGAAGAAGGAGAGGAGAACTCCCAGAATGATCTGTTCATCTCTGGTCAACAACCCATCCACTGACAGACAGGAGGGGTTGAGGGGAAGAGAAAAAAAGAAGCCTTTCGTGAACTAACACTTGCACTTACATTGACGGGCTGCAATGGAGCGGGTCGAGAGCTTCAAGTTCTTCGGTGTCCAAATCACTATGGACTTAAAATGGTCCACTCAACCACGCACAGTCGTAAAGATGATGCCTGAAGAGCTTCTATTCCCAAGCCACAAGACATAGCTAACATAATGGCTACACGGACTATGTGAGTTGACCCTTGCATTTTTTTTATTTTTTTTTTTGCACTGTGTATATGCATACTCACAGGACTCTACACACTCACGCACACTGACACTCCAACACACGCATGTCATGCACAAACATTTATACTAACTCTACAGCACACACACGTCCACACACTCACATACAATCATCATTTACTCTGCTTGAGCTCCTGTTCCTCTTATAGTATATTAGCTCAAAAGTATCGTGGAGCTCCTGCACCTAAATATAAACAGTACCGGCACCCAAAATGAGAACAGGTGTTGTACCGAAAATCACCCCATGCCAGAATTCTCCCCCTCTTCGCGTTCTTCATTGCTGCGACTTGTTTGCTAGTTGAGACTTCTGCTCTTCACTCCGTTGTCAGTTTAGCCTACATTTCACTGACATAGTAGAAGAAAGCATTTTTGTCTGCAGTTTTCGGTTTGGCTATTTGTTTCGGTGTATTTGGCGGTCTAGCTTGCATGGCGCCCGGTGCCGCCCCCCGCAAGATGCAGCCCTGGGCGGCTGGCCATGTCGCCCGTAACTAAATCCGCTACTGATTTTGTATTAGTCTATAAATAAATCTCTTTGCCAAAATTCGTCATCTCTCCCATGTCTTATTCGACTAGTATGTTTCAAAGTGTAAGGATAATAATTCAGCCATAGTTGTTCTGAAATGTTTATTGCTTGCCAACATTTTACTCCCTCTATGTTTAATATAACACACATACATTAATTATTAATTTCGGTTGCCTATCCTGACGAGACGTTTGTTCTATAGAAAGTATTTGACTCTGATGTGTGTCACAGCAAGTATTTGACTCTAGCCACAAAATTAAGGAAATTAGAAGAGGGGGGGATTCTGGCAGGGGGGAGATTTTCTGCACGACAGGAACCTATTTCAGTCGAAGTCAAGCACTGACTATACACATCTACCTCCATTAGTCCAGTATCTCTGCACATTGAAAATAATATGATATTGAAACTGACCCTGTATATAGTTTCACATTTTCTCTGTTCTTCTTCTTCTTCTTCTTCTTTTTTCTTGTGTGTTTTTGTTCTACCTTATGATACTTTTAGTATTGCATTACTATTGATTCCTGCATTGTTGGGTTTAGAGCAAGAAATGCGTTTCATGTACTTGTGCATGTGACATTAACTTGAAACTTACTAGCTCTGAGTTTGCTGATAGCTACTTTATTTAGGAGAAATGTACTTACTGAGACATGTGGTTGTCCCACCTAGCTATCTTAAGATAAATGCACTAACAGTAAGTTGCTCTGGATAAGAGCCTCTGTTAAATGACTAAAATGTAAAAAATTCAAATGAAGGAGTGAGAGTGGTGTTGTTTAATCCGTTTTAATCATCGGAGAGGAAAGATGTTTGTGGAGAGAAGAGGAGTGCTTACCTGCTGTTCTGATATGCTCAGAGTAGTCAGAGTCTGTGTACTGGCCCCGGATGTTGGTGGCTCGGAACTTAAACCTGCCACACAGACAAAGACATGCACTGTATTAAACTTTGTACGTATGTGTGTGTATGTGTTTATATCTATGTGCACGTGTATGTGTTTACATGTTTGTGTTGTGTATACTCACACGTAGACAGTGTTTGGTTTGAGGGGTCCGTTACAGAGTGTGTTACTGTACTCTTCAGTCAGACAGTTGTCCTTCTCTCCGATGACATAATGATCATCCTGGTGGTCTATGCGCTCCCCCCCTGAGTCTCTATGTTCCAGAACCCTGTCCCTCACAATGCTGTGTCTAATGCGTGAGAAAGTGAGTCTGCTGGTTTCTGTGTCCCTGCTCATACGGTCCCTCACGCAGAGTGGGTTGGGGAAGCCATTGTCTGTTAGGTAGGGGGCGGAACGAGAGAGAAATGCTGTCTTCCAGTTGGTCAGGTTCATGCTGTCCATCACTGAGACAGAGAGACAGACAGATGTCAGACTAGACCTATAGCAGTGGCTCCTACATATTTTAGTTCAAGATATATTTTCTGTGTGATAGATGTGTGTTTATGTGTGTGTGATGTCGTACCCCCAGATTCGGACATGATGACCTGGATGCTGCTGATTGGTCCGTTGTCATTGCTGTAGAAACAGGCTGGCATGCGAACAATAATGCTCCTGGAGGTTACCATGGCAACTCCTCCTCGGTCCAGCACCACCTGGGGTCTCTGGGTGGGCTTGGCAGGAGCTACCCACACACACACACACACATTTCTGTATCATGAAGTGTTCGTAGTGCATACACATATATTCACAATATGACACCCCCTATGACTAAGTTTCTAAGGCTGTTGGGGTTATAAAGGGGTTATGTAGGGATTATGAATGGGTTATGTAGTGTTTATGTAGCACTGTACCTTTGATCCCTGTAGTGATCTGAACCTCTGAGCTGGGGGGGCTTAAACCTGCTCCGTTTACCGCTGCAATCTGTGTGTGAGAGAAGAGAGAGAGTTGGCCGGAGTGTTTCAAATGGTGAGAATACTTTTTCAGAAAGCACAATTGTTCTATGACACTGTGTGTTCCTCACCCGTATATTATAGTTGTGAACCATGTGTTTGTGTAGTTGTGCCTGTGTGTGTGAGATCCTCACCCGTATACTATAGTTGTAGCCTCCCTTCAGCCCGTCGATGACTGCGGTCAGGGTGCGGTTCTCGTTTTGGACCACGGTGAGGCGGTTGATGGTCATCTCTAGCTGGCCCTGGCGGTAGACCAGCACCGTATAGGAACTGATGTTCCCATTAGGCTCCTCCGGGGGGGCAAAGGTCACAAACACACGGGTCACTTCCTCTGGAATTACCTGGAGGGTCACGTTCTTAGGAGGATCCCTGGGCTCTAGAGGGAGCAGGGGAGAGGGATGGAGGGAGGATGAGGAGGAGGAGAGAGAGAGTGCTTAACTACCTTCTAGCAGTTGAATAAAGTAGCTACTGTATTGCTGTATGTGTGGGTTCCTCACCCTCCTCCATTGTTCTGATGACAGTGGGCTCAGTGGCTTGTCCGTCCCGCCGTGCGTTCTCCAGTCGTCCAGTGAAGGCGGTCACGGTCACAGAGTAGCGAGTGAACGCAGTCAGGTTCGACACAACTACGGTCCTCAGCTCCTCTGGGCCGCGCACTACAGACTGGTTTAACCCCTCGCTATCCAGCTGAACAACAACACAACATACAGATGTAAGAAACTCCTTTTTTCTCATTATTCTTTGAGTGTGTGTGTGCATGTGTACTCACAGAGATTACGTCTATGAGGTAGGAAGTGGGGCCGGTAATCACATCTGGGAGTTGCCATTCGATACGGAGGCCGTTGGAGGACATGGTCATTGAGAGGTTGCTGGGAGGGGCATCAGGGTCTGAGGGGAGAGACAGGTATAAATATACACATACTGCCAGAATTATTGCCACCCTTGATAAAGATGATAAAATAAGACTGTATAAGCTATATTGTATGCTAATTTAAAAAATATATATACAGTACCAGTCAAAAGTTTGAACACAACTACTCATTCAAGGGTTTTTCTTTATTTTGACTATTTTCTACATTGTAGAATAAATGTGGGCGGCAGGTAGCCTAGTGGTTAGAGCGTTGGGCCAGTAACCAAATGGTTGCAAGATCGAATCCCTGAGCTGACAAGGAAGAAATCTGTTGTTCTACCCCTGAACAAGGCAGTTAACCCACTATTCCTAGGCCATCATTGTAAATAAGAATTTGTTCTTAACTGACTCCTGAGGATGAAAAGGTTTTGTTGTGGCCTCTTCACGACTGTCTTGGTATGTTTGGACCATGATAGTTTGTTGGTGATGTGGACACCAAGGAACTTGAAACTCTCGACCCGCTCCCCTACTGATTATGTTTTGCTTTTCGTGTATTGTTGTGTATAATAATGTGTGTTTTAATGTGTTTATTGTATTTTGATGTGTATTGTGGTGCTATACAGGGCTCAACTGGTCTCAACATTGAATCTTTTTTTGTATCGTCATTAGCACAATATTCATTATCCTAATTCTAGCTCCAAGACGCCGGCAATTAGAGAAAAAAAACCAATGTAGATTGTGCTGATTTATTGTCTCATTGAACCATGTCGCACACTGTAGTCTAAAACAATTATGTCATATCTGAATTATGTAATCTTTATGCACATTCACCATTGTATTAGTACATTGTATTAGTATAAAATAATCAATTTTCCTAATTTTTTGGAGCATACAATATAGCACAGTCTTTTTTGCTCATCTTTGTCAAGGGTTCCAATCCTTTTGGATGTGACTGTGTGTGTGTGCGTGCGTGCGTGGGTGTGTGTACTTACTCCCAGCCAGTGTGTGTGTGTATCTCCAGGGTGTGTGTTCTCCTGGCCCAGCATTAGTAAGAGCTGTGATTCTGAAGCGGTAGAGGCGGTACTTGGCCAGAGACTGGAGAGTGATGCTCCTGTTGCCCTCACCACCATCAGAACCATTCACTGACACCAACACCTGGCCAGGAAGATCATGAACATGAATATGATGTTGAGTTCAATGTTAGGAAATGTATTCTGCAGATATACATGTAGACAGATGTACGACACAGTGGCTTAACAACATTTACATTCAGATATCCAGGTAAAATTACCTCCTGATCCACACAGCCTGGAGCCAGGGAAGGGCTCGGCTCTGGGAGGTGTGTGGCTTCAGAAAGGGGTGTGTTGGACAGGCAGTCAGGTGACAGCAGCTGCACGGTGATGCGGTACTCAGTGAGCATGCCCAGAGCAGAGAGGGGAGCAGCCCATTGGAGCGTCACGCTGGTGGACGTGGTCTCTGATACACTCAGGAATCGAGGGACACCAGGAACTGCAGGAGGATATAAGAGTGGGTTGAGTTGGTACAGTTCATCTGGTCTCCTGGTGTAGTGTACATGTGTGTGTATGTGTGTGTGTGTGTACCTGACTCGGGGTGTGTGTAGGCAGTACAGTTGACCTGGTCTCCTGGGCCGGCAGAGTTGACAGCCGTTACGGTGAGTGTGAATTCTGCGTCCGGCGCCAGCCCACTGACCGTATACTGGTTTGTGTCAGCCTGGTGTATGTATGACTGTGAGTCTGAGTGTCTGTCCACCTGGACCTGGTAGTACAGGATGCGTCCATTGGGGTTGGCTGGAGGCTCCCAGTGTAGGAACACAGAGTCCCAGCCCAGACCAGAGCAGGATAGGTTACCCACCACTTCAGACACTGGGGCCAGGAGACACAGGGTTTATGCAAAAGGATTAATAGCCAATTCCACACGCATATGGCACTTGATTTCTAGTTCCACAACCATACATACCCACACACACATACCACATACATACCGGACTCATTGGTTGTGAAGGACACAGGAGTGCTATACTGGTCTCCATGACCCACTCTGGTGTAGCTAAGCACACTGATCTCATAGGAGCTGTGAGGCCTGAACCCACTCAGCTGTCCTTCTGTCCACGGACCTGTAGAGTTCTGAGAGTCAGAGAGAGGGAGAGAGAGAAAAATTAGGAGATCTTATAGACAGAACATAGCAAAGTTGCAGCACTCCAGTTTAAAAATGTTAATGTTTCTTTGTGAGTGTTTGTGTTTGTATGTGTGCAGTACCTGATATCTGATTGTGTTTGTGTTAATCTCCCAGATCCTGAAGCCGTAGTTTGTGACCACACCATTGGGTTCCAGAGAGGGTTCCCAGGTCAGCCACACAGAGAAGGCTGTGTGGTTATACAGAGACAGGTTCCGGGGAGGAGACATCGGACCTGGTGGAACACAATGTTAGAGTACATTACTGGCCTTCGTCTGTATGAAGCAGCAGTTGGAGGGGTTATGGTAGGGCAGAGGCTATAGGTTAGTAGGGGTTAAAGGTGAGAGGTTAAAGATGACCTGCTTCATCTGTGTGCAGCATCAGTAGTAGCGGGGGTCCGGAGCCCTTGCGGGTGGCTGCAGTGATGGAGAGGTTGTAGGCTGTGTAGGGCAGGAGCTGTGTGAGTGTGAGGGTGGTGTTGGGGGTGTGTGTGGTGTTGGAGCCGCCAGGGCCGAACATGGTGAGGAAATACTCTGTTATCTCTCCGTTGGCCTCCAGGGGGCGCTGCCACACCACAGACACAGAGGAGGACGACAGGTTCCTACTGGACACCAGCACTGGAGCTGAACTGGGAACTGGAGGGAGAGAGTGGGTTAATAGTATGTATGTGTATGCACATGTGTGCATTTGTGTGTGTGTGTGTGTGTCTGTAGACTCACTATCATCATCAGTCCTCACATGCAGCAGGCTGGTGTGGTTGTGGGCCGGGCCGGCGCTGGTTGCCGGGGTAACGGTGAAGACATAGGGATAGTACTTCCTGAGTTTGGTAAACAGGAAGACGTTATCGTTGGTTGTCTTGGTGATGGTATTGTTGACAGTGGGGGGTCCGGGGGGGTTGGTGTTAGAGAAAGAGGGGTTCAGAGGTTTAGGAGGTTGGGGGTGTCCTGCTTCCTGCAGGGTGAGCAAGTAGAAGGGGCGTCCGTTGGGTTCCATAGGGGGATCCCAGCTTACTATGATGGCTGTAGAACTGAAGATCTGAGCACTGAGATTGTGGACCGGATCACTGGGAACTGTGGGGAGAGAGGGGGAATTAGTATCACTGACTGAACTACTATCATTCTTCAGACTCAGTCCCAGCACTAGAAGAACACTACAGGTTATTTATGCTGTATATACACATAATACTACATCTACACCCAAACCAGCAACATCAACCAATCAAACACTGGCGCCACCCCAGGGAGAGAAACACACCAACAAACATAAAACAGCACTTCGTCATCATCATCATCATTAACAACATCGTCATCATTAACATCATCATCACCCCATGAGTCATATGGAGAGAATAACCTCAGTGTGGAATAAAACAAGAAAACTTTGACCAGAGAAACTTCAAATCGAGAAACAAAAAAACAGAGACATTTTGAATAGCAGATACTCATCCTGGCCACACCCACTTCCGGTGTCCATCCTCTAAGTTCCGGTCACTGAGTCTGACCATATGGAGAGAGCAAACTGAGCATGTGCACCAGGGGAAACAGGGATGGAAAGAAGGAGAGACGCAGAGATGGAAGATATAAGGAGGGAGGGGAGACCTCAGTGAAGGCAGATTGAGAGGCTGGTGAAGTGGATGGATGGGTGGAGGAGAGAGGGCGGTGTGTGGGTGTCTGAGCCCAGGGCAGTGAGCCCTGCTGGGCTTGGCAGGGCAGGAGAGGCAGGGTGAGCTGGAGGTCCCGTGGCTGGAGCACAGAGGCAGAGACACACAGTCAGTATTAGAGACATCTTCAGACCGAAACAAGAGGCAGTCACTATTACACGTCAGATGAAGGCAGCAGTCTGTCTACACAATTTTTCCCAAAATCACATAAAAACAAAGAGATCATCGTCAAATAGGAACCATAATTACATTTCTTTTGAATAACACAAAAGCTACTATTTTTATCTACATAATTTATTTGACAGGAACATTGCTACTTCTTGTGATCATCCAGATACTGCCATTTGAAAATGATTCATCTGCATCTTAAGCTACAGACTAAACTACTAACACGAATACAATAATGACCTACTCACAAAACTACATGATGAAACATCTCTACTGGATGTATGTTGATAGCATTGTGACATTGTTGATAGCCAATGTGTTTACAAAAGAACTGGATGCCTGTATCATTGCTCTGTTTGGAATATAAGACATGATCAGATATCCAACAGGTCAAAGAGTGAACTTCCACAGGGTTCAGTAAAAGGAGATACAAACTGGTTGTCTGAGGTACGGAGGCCTCGGAGGGACAAAAAGGGCCAGTTTGTCAGACTGACAGACTTACCTCCTTTTACCAGCCAGCTGAAAGTTACACTTCAATCGCAGAA
Source organism: Salvelinus alpinus (assembly GCF_045679555.1). Lineage (NCBI taxonomy): Eukaryota > Metazoa > Chordata > Actinopteri > Salmoniformes > Salmonidae > Salvelinus > Salvelinus alpinus. The sequence goes on along the minus strand of NC_092100.1, from coordinate 36,207,150 downwards.
TTTTTACGTGATTTTATCAAGTTCAACAAGAGGTTGGAAAAAACAGTGCAGACTCTGTGTGTGTGTGTGTGTGTGTGTGTGTGTGTGTGTGTGTGTGTGTGTGTGTGTGTGTGTGTGTGTGTGTGTGTGTGTGTGTGTGTGTGTGTGTGTGTGTGTGTGTGTGTGTGTGTGTGTGTGTGTGTGTGTGTGTGTGTGAAACTGACCGCCATCTGGGGTGAGTAGGTCTAAAGGATCAGTACGGACCCCTCCGTCCCCCTGCATGGTGCTTGAGGTCAGCCAGAGGCTGTAGTTCTGTCCTCCTCTCAGGCCAGACAGACAGTAGGACAGGTCCTCCCCCAGAGAGACAGGGTCCAGCTCTGACACTGGGATACGCTGATGGAGAGGAGAGAGAGAAACAATGCCTTTACAGTAGAAAATAACACACTTTTACACATGAGCATACAGTGTGTGTGTGTGTTACTCACCTGCTTTATAACAGTGTTATTGTCTGTGTAGTACACAGTGTAATGCTGTATAACTCACCTGCTCCGTGACAGTGGTATTGTCTGAGTAGTACAGAGTATAGTGAAGGAGGATTCCATTTGGCTGAGTGGGGGGTTGCCAGAGGACGGTCACTGAAGAAAATGTCAGGTTCACCAACGACACATTCTGGGGTGGGTCAAATGGCACTGGAAGAGAATTGCAGGAGTGATTTGGTGCAAGTTGCATGTCACTTGTGTTTACTAAAAATAAACTGGAGGCATGTTCAGTTGGGACTACAAGATTTTCTCAAAGGTTTGTGTGTGTGAGTGTTTGTGCATGCGTGCTTGCCATACGTATATGTGTGTGTGTGTACCTGTGTCAATAATACTGAAGCTGATGTATATGAGGACTCCCCCGTCCCCCAGGCGTGTCCAGCTGGAGACAGAGGCGTTGAAGCGACTTTCTGAGTCAACGCTGACCACTACCGCTGTACCTGTTACATTCTGCCACACCTCAGATGACTCATTCCTACAAGCGAGAGAAGGAAGGAGGAAGAAGAAGAAGAGGCCATGTTGGAGACCATGTTGGAGCTGTTTGGAGGCTGGAATTCATGCTTCAATCAGAATGCCTCATCCCTCAACATCTCCTTTTTCAACATCACATCAGCAGTTGGTTTCAAACTAACGATCAATATTGAAATAAAACTCACCAGACTTTGACTATGTAGTAGAGGATCTCAGAGTTGGCCTCTTTCGGCGGTTCCCATGACAATTCTACCTCGTAGTCTGACAACTTCCTGGCTAACAGGAACTGAGGGGGAGTGTCTGGGTCTGAAACACACTTCCTATTATTTAAGACCAACCAGGTTGCTAGGGGAAATGGACTGGAAGAAGGAGAGAACGTTAGCTAAACGCTCCTTGATCGTTGGAAATAGCGCCTGCTTGCTGGCTCATCTGTAAGCAAAGCTGGTTGGTTAGAAGTGATGGTTTTGATGTTGTTAAATAACACTGTGGTAGCCCCTGACCTCTGTCAGAGGATCAGGAAGACGAGAGACAGAAAGGAAGTGAGAGGAGGTGATGATGAACCTTCTGTGGTCCACCATAGTCCACTACACGGCCACCTGAAACACAATGACCCTAACCATGGTCTCCCTCTACCTCCCCCCTCTTACCCCAGATCCCTCACTCCATTGGGGTGATGTATAGTGGTTTACTGCGGTGGTTCTGGGGTGTGTTTGTGTGTTAGAGAGGCTCTCACCATCCTCCAGTGTGGTGATGTTGAGTGGGTCACTGCTGTGGTTTCCAGGGCCCATTCGTGTGTGTCCCTTCACCACCAGAGTGTATTGCGCAAACTTCCTTAGGTGAGTGATCTGGACGTGGCTAATGGGTGTGGTCAGGTTGAGGAAGTGGGAAGAGTTTCGCAGCTCAAGGCTGTAAATCAAATCAAACTTAATTTAAAGTTTATTTTCATCATGAGAAAGTACACATCCAGAATCCATGCAGAAATGTACCTGTAGTGCGTGATAACTCCATTGGGCACTAGGGGGGGTTCCCAGGTCACATTCACCTCATTGGGACTGACGGACTCATAGGACAGGCCGTAGGGAGGGCTTCCCGGTACTAGAGGGTACACACACACTTCAAAATGAGGCGTAAGTGTGTGCATGTGCCTAGTTTGTGTGTGTGAAATAAAAGGTCAAATAGGGGGGTGCTTATATTTGTCCTGTTTCACTGCATGTAGAAGTGGGTAACCACTCGGAGAGTGGTGTGTGTGTTTGTATGTACTGTATGTGTGTGTGTGTGTGTGTGTGTGTGTGTGTGTGTGTGTGTGTGTGTGTGTGTGTGTGTGTGTGTGTGTGTAGACTCACCGTCCTCCCCAGACAGCATAGTGAGTGTGTCTGAGGTGTGGTTCCCGTGTCCGAGGCGTGTGTATGCTCTGACAGACAGGTTATAGTAGGAGAACGGCATCAGCCCTGTCAAAGTCACTCTGGGGACAGAGCTGTTCAACACTGCCACATATGATTGGTTCTCGTACAGGACCTCATACTGTTGAATCACCCCATTGGCTCTCTCCGGGGGCGACCAAGAGAGGGTGGTGGTGGAAGGAGAGGTGTCTACCACTGTTAATCCTATGGGTGGGGAGTCAGGTTCTGAGAGGGAGAGAGAGAGGGATAACATTGGACTCTATCATGAAACCCACATAATGAGAGAGGTGGGGGTGTGTGTATGTATGTGTGTGTGTGCCAGGTACCATCCTCGGGTGTGACAGCGAAGATATCGTCTCGGTCAGACAGAGAGCCCTCTCCTACAGCAGTAGATGCAGCCACTCGCAGCTTATAACCTGTATACTTCCCCAGCCCTGAAACACACAGCAAGCAGCTTATAACCTGTATACTACCCCAGCCCTGAAACACACAGCAAGCAGCTTATAACCTGTATACTTCCCCAGCCCTGAAACACACAGCAAGCAGCTTATAACCTGTATACTTCCCCAGCCCTGAAACACACAGCAAGCAGCTTATAACCTGTATACTTCCCCAGCCCTGAAACACACAGCAAGCAGCTTATAACCTGTATACTTCCCCAGCCCTGAAACACACAGCAAGCAGCTTATAACCTGTATACTACCCCAGCCCTGAAACACACAGCAAGCAGCTTATAACCTGTATACTACCCCAGCCCTGAAACACACAGCAAGCAGCTTATAACCTGTATACTTCCCCAGCCCTGAAACACACAGCAAGCAGCTTATAACCTGTATACTTCCCCAGCCCTGAAACACACACACAGCAAGCAGCTTATAACCTGTACACTACCCCAGCCCTGAAACACACAGCAAGCAGATTATAACCTGTATACTACCCCAGCCCTGAAACAAACAGCAAGCAGCTTATAACCTGTATACTACCCCAGCCATGAAACACACAGCAAGCAGCTTATAACCTGTATACTACCCCAGCCCTGAAACACACAGCAAGCAGCTTATAACCTGTATACTTCCCCAGCCCTGAAACACACAGCAAGCAGCTTATAACCTGTATACTACCCCAGCCCTGAAACACACAGCAAGCAGCTTATAACCTGTATACTACCCCAGCCCTGAAACACACAGCAAGCAGCTTATAACCTGTATACTTCCCCAGCCCTGAAACACACAGCAAGCAGCTTATAACCTGTATACTACCCCAGCCCTGAAACACACAGCAAGCAGCTTATAACCTGTATACTTCCCCAGCCCTGAAACACACAGCAAGCAGCTTATAACCTGTATACTACCCCAGCCCTGAAACACACAGCAAGCAGCTTATAACCTGTATACTTCCCCAGCCCTGAAACACACAGCAAGCAGCTTATAACCTGTATACTACCCCAGCCCTGAAACACACAGCAAGCAGCTTATAACCTGTATACTTCCCCAGCCCTGAAACACACAGCAAGCAGCTTATAACCTGTATACTACCCCAGCCCTGAAACACACAGCAAGCAGCTTATAACCTGTATACTACCCCAGCCCTGAAACACACAGCAAGCAGCTTATAACCTGTATACTACCCCAGCCCTGAAACACACAGCAAGCAGATTAACACCAATACATCTTCACAGGCTTGAACCAGGCCTGTACCATGTGTGTATATGTGTACATACAGCATGTGTGTGAGTTACCTGTGAGCAGTATGCTGGTGTTGTGTGTAACTCTCTGCAGGGCTTGGTTGCTGTGCAGGTTGAGTCCGTAAAGGGTGTAATGTGTGATTCGTCCGTTGGGGTAGAGGGGCGGAGTCCAGCTGACCAGGATGGAAGTGGAGCTAACATTCTGATAGGACACAGCCACCACTGAGCTAGGAACTATGACAACAACAACACACAACAATAAAGAACAAGAATAAACAACAATGACACTATTTAAATAAGGTATTTACAGTATCTATGTGTACCCTGCTCGCGGGTCTTCTCAGAGACGTGTGAGGCAGGACCCTCTCCAATAGTGGTAGCCGCGGTAACGGTGAAGGTGTATTCAGTGAAGGGACTAAGACCAGAGACTAGGTAAGACAGCTCCTCAGACTTCATGTCTATCACCTCTCTCACATACAGTCCTGGAACACACACACAGTATAGAGGACAGACTGTAGTGCATGGTAACACACCTCACTCTACTCATCAACTTCTGTAGTCTTCAATCAAGTTTCTAGTTGTAATGTCACATGCACAAGTACAGTTCTTGCTCTAAACCCAACAATGCAGGAATCAATAGTAATGCAATACTAAAAGTATCATAAGGTAGAACAAAGAAAACACGAGAAATAAAAATAAGAGAACACAAGTAAATAAGCAAGCATACAAAAAGTTACAAAAAATGGTGCCGGAAGAAATGGCATCAGTTTTACGTGCGCCCAACCAATTGTGCTATTATGTGGGGTTTTTCGCGTTATTTGTAACTTATTTTGTACATAATGTTTCTGCAACTGTATTTTACGGCAAAAAAGAGCTTCTGGATATCAGGACAGCGATCACTCACCTCGGATTAGACGCAGGGGGCATTGTCTGTGCATATTTGTAAACAATAGCTGGTGCACGAAATCTAAGGAAGTCTCTAGATTTTGCTCGCCTGAAGTAGAGTATATTGTGATAAATTGCAGGCCACACTACTTGCCTAGAGAGTTTTCAGCTATACTTTTCGTGGCTGTTTATTTACCACCACAGACAGATGCTGGCACTAAGACCGCACTCAGTCAGCTGTATAAGGAAATAAGCAAACAGGAAACCACTCACCCAGAGGCGGCGCTCCAAGTGGCCGGAGACTTTAATGCAGGGAAACTTAAATCAGTTCTACCAAATTTCTATCAACGTGTTAAATGTGCAACCAGAGGGAAAAAAGCTCTCCCTCGCCCTCCATTTGGTAAATCCGACCACAACTCTATCCTCCTGATTCCTGCTTACAAGCAAAAATGAAAGCAGGAAGCACCAGTGACTCGGTCTATAAAAAAGTGGTCAGATGAAGCAGATGCTAAACTACAGGACTGTTTTGCTATCACAGACTGGAACATGTTCCGGGATTCTTCCGATGGCATTGAGGAGTACACCACATCAGTCACTGGCTTCATCAATAAGTGCATCGAGGACGTCGTCCCCACAGTGACTGTACGTACATACCCAAATCAAATCAAATTTTATTAGTCACATACACATGGTTAGCAGATGTTAATGCGAGTGTAGCGAAATGCTTGTGCTTCTAGTTCCGACAATGCAGTAATAACAACAAGTAATCTAACCTAACAATTCCACAACTACTACCTTATACACACAAGTGTAAAGGGATAAAGAATATGTACATAAAGATATATGAATGAGTGATGGTAGAGAACGGCATAGGCAAGATGCAGTAGATGGTATAGAGTACGGTATATACATATGAGATGAGTACTGTAGGGTATGTAAACATAAAGTGGCATAGTTTAAAGTGGCTAGTGGTACATGTATTACATAAAGATGGCAAGATGCAGTAGATGATATAGAGTACAGTATATACATATACATATGAGATGGGTAATGTAGGGTATGTAAACATTATATTAAGTGGCATTGTTTAAAGTGGCTAGTGGTACATTTTTACATAATTTCCATCAATTCCCATTTTTAAAGTGGCTGGAGTTGAGTCAGTATGTTGGCAGCGGCCGCTAAATGTTAGTGGTGGCTGTTTAACAGTCTGATGGCCTTGAGATAGAAGCTGTTTTTCAGTCTCTCGGTCCCTGCTTTGATGCACCTGTACTGACCTCGCCTTCTGGATGATAGCGGGGTGAACAGGCAGTGGCTTGGGTGGTTGTTGTCCTTGATGATCTTTATGGCCTTCCTGTGACATCGGGTGGTGTAGGTGTCCTGGAGGGCATGCGTTCTGCAGACCTCACTACCCTCTGGAGAGCCTTACGGTTGTGGGCGGAGCAGTTGCCGTACCAGGCGGTGATACAGCCCGACAGGATGCTCTCGATTGTGCATCTGTAGAAGTTTGTGAGTGCTTTTGGTGACAAGCCGAATTTCTTCAGCCTCCTGAGGTTGAAGAGGCGCTGCTGCGCCTTCTTCACAACGCTGTCTGTGTGGGTGGACCAATTCAGTTTGTCCGTGATGTGTACACCGAGGAACTTAAAACTTTCCACCTTCTCCACTACTGACCCGTCGATGTGGATAGGGGGGTGCTCCCTCTGCTGTTTCCTGAAGTCCACAATCATCTCCTTTGTTTTGTTGACGTTGAGTGTGAGGTTATTTTCCTGACACCACACTCCGAGGGCCCTCACCTCCTCCCTGTAGGCCGTCTCGTCGTTGTTGGTAATCAAGCCTACCACTGTAGTGTCATCCGCAAACTTGATGATTGAGTTGGAGGCGTGCATGGCCACGCAGTCGTGGGTGAACAGGGAGTACAGGAGAGGGCTCAGAACGCACCCTTGTGGGGCCCCAGTGTTGAGGATCAGCGGGGTGGAGATGTTGTTACCTACCCTCACCACCTGGGGGCGGCCCGTCAGGAAGTCCAGGACCCAGTTGCACAGGGCGGGGTCGAGACCCAGGGTCTCGAGCTTGATGACGAGTTTGGAGGGTACTATGGTGTTAAATGCTGAGCTGTAATCGATGAACAGCATTCTCACATAGGTATTCCTCTTGTCCAGATGGGTTAGGGCAGTGTGCAGTGTGGTTGCGATTGCGTCGTCTGTGGACCTATTGTGTCGGTAAGCAAATTGGAGTGGGTCTATGGTGTCCGGTAGGGTGGAGGTGATGTGGTCCTTGACTAGTCTCTCAAAGCACTTCATGATGACGGAAGTGAGTGCTACGGGGCGGTAGTCGTTTAGCTCAGTTACCTTAGCTTTCTTGGGAACAGGAACAATGGTGGCCCTCTTGAAGCATGTGGGAACAGCAGACTGGGATAAGGATTGATTGAATATGTCCGTAAACACACCAGCCAGCTGGTCTGCGCATGCTCTGAGGACGCGGCTGGGAATGCCGTCTGGGCCTGCAGCCTTGCGAGGGTTAACACGTTTAAATGTTTTACTCACCTCGGCTGCAGTGAAGGAGAGCCCGCAGGTTTTGGTAGCGGGCCGTGTCAGTGGCACTGTATTGTCCTCAAAGCGGGCCAAAAAGTTATTTAGCCTGTCTGGGAGCAAGACATCCTGGTCCGCGACGGGGCTGGTTTTCTTTTTGTAATCCGTGATAGACTGTAGACCCTGCCACATACCTCTTGTGTCTGAGCTGTTGAATTGCGACTCTATTTTGTCTCTGTACTGGGACTTAGCCTGTATGATTGCCTTGCGGAGAGAATAGCTACACTGTTTGTATTCGGTCATGTTTCCGGTCACCTTGCCCTGGTTAAAAGCAGTGGTTCGCGCTTTCAGTTTCACGCGAATGCTGCCGTCAATCCACGGTTTCTGGTTTGGGAATGTTTTAATCGTTGCTGTGGGTACGACATCGTCAATGCACTTCCTAATGAACTCGCTCACCGAATCAGCATATTCGTCCATGTTGTTGTTGGACGCAATGCGGAACATATTCCAATCCGCGTGATCGAAGCAGTCTTGAAGCGTGGAATCAGATTGGTCGGACCAGCGTTGAACAGACCTGAGCGCGGGAGCTTGTTGTTTTAGTTTCTGTTTGTAGGCTGGAATCAACAAAATGGAGTCGTGGTCAGCTTTTCCGAAAGGAGGGCGGGGGAGGGCCTTATATGCGTCGCGGAAGTTAGTATAACAATGATCCAGGGTTTTACCAGCCCTGGTAGCACAATCGATATGCTGATAGAATTTAGGGAGTTTTGTTTTTAGATTAGCCTTGTTAAAATCCCCAGCTACGATGAATGCAGCCTCAGGGTGTGTGGTTTCCAGTTTACAAAGAGTCAGATAAAGTTCGTTCAGGGCCATCGATGTGTCTGCTTGGGGGGGAATATATACGGCTGTGATTATGATCGAGGAGAATTCCCTTGGTAGATAATGCGGTCGACATTTGATTGTGAGGAGTTCTAGATCAGGTGAACAGAATGACTTGAGTTCCTGTGTGTTGTTATGATGATCACACCACGTCTCGTTAATCATAAGGCATACCCCCCCTCCCCTCTTCTTACCAGAAAGATGTTTGTTTCTGTCGGCGCGATGCGTGAAGAAACCAGCTGGCTGCACCGACTCCGTTAGCGTCTCTTGAGTTAGCCATGTTTCCGTGAAGCAGAGCACGTTGCAATCCCTGATGTCTCTCTGGAATGTTACCCGTGCTCAGATTTCATCAACCTTATTGTCAAGAGACTGGACATTGGCGAGTAGTATGCTAGGGAGTGGAGCGCGATGTGCCCGTCTCCGAAGCCTGACCAAGAGACCGCTACGTTTGCCCCTTTTACGGCGTCGCATAGGGTCCCCGGCTGGGATCAGATCCATTGTATTGGGTGGAAGGCAAAACACTGGATCCGTTTCGGGAAAGTCATATTCCTGGTTATAACGATGGTGAGTTGACGTTAATCGTATATTCAGTAGTTCCTCCCGACTGTATGTAATGAAACCTAAGATTACCTGGGGTACCGATGTAAGAAATAACACATAAAAAAACAAAATACTGCATATTTTCCAAGGAACGCGAAGCGAGGCGGCCATCTCGGTCGGCGCCATTTAATTGTTACCCCAACCAGAAGCCATGGATTACAGGCAACATTCGCACTGAGCAAAAGGGTAGAGCTGCCCCTTTCAAGGTGCGGGACTCTAACCCGGAAGCTTACAAGAAATCCTGCTATGCCCTGCGACAAACCATCAAACAGGCAAAGCGTCAATACAAGGCTAAGATTGAATCATACTACACCGGCTCCGACGCTCGTCTTATGTGGCAGGGCTTGCAAACTATTACAGACTACAAAGGGAAGCACAGCCGCGAGCTGCCCAGTGACACGAGCCTACCAGACGAACTAAATCACTTCTATGCTCGCTTCGAGGCAAGCAACACTGAGGCATGCATGAGAGCATCAGCTGTTCCGTAGCCGACGTGAGTAAGACCTTTAAACAGGTCAACATACACAAGGCTGCGGGGCCAGATGGATTACCAGGACGTGTGCTCCGGGCCTGTGTTGACCAACTGGCAGGCGTCTTCATTGACATTTTCAACATGTCCCTGATTGAGTCTGTAATACCAACATGTTTCAAGCAGACCACCATAGTCCCTCTGCCCAAGAACAGAAAGGCAACCTGCCCAAATGACTACAGACCCGTAGCACTCACGTCCGTAGCCATGAAGTGCTTTGAAAGGTTTGTAATGGCTCACATCAACACCATTATCCCAGAAACCCTAGACTCACTCCAATTTGCATACCGCCAAAACAGATCCACAGATGATGCAATCTCTATTGCACTCCACACTGCCCTTTCCCACCTGGACAAAAGGAACACTTATGTGAGAATGCTATTCATTGACTACAGCTCAGCGTTTAACACCATAGTGCCCTCAAAGCTCATCACTTAGCTAAGGATCCTGGGACTAAACACCTCCCTCTGCAACTGGATCCTGGACTTCCTGACGGGCCGCCCCACGTAGTGAGGGTAGGTAGCAACACATCTGCCACGATGATTCTCAACACTGGAGCTCCCCAGTGGTGCGTGCTCAGTCCCCTCCTGTACTCCCTGTTCACCCACGACTGCATGGCCAGGCATGACTCCAACACCATCATTAAGTTTGCAGACGACACAACAGTGGTAGGCCTGATCACTGACAATGACGAGACAGCCTATAGGGAGGTCAGAGACCTGGTCGGGTGGTGCCAGAATAACAACCTATCCCTCAGCGTAACCAATACTAAAGAGCTGATCGTGGACTACAGGAAAAGGACCGAGCACGCCCCCATTCTCATCAACGGGGCTGTAGTGGAGCAGGTTGAGAGCTTCAAGTTCCTAGGTGTCCACATCAACAACAAACTAGAATGGTCCAAACACACCAAGACAGTCGTGAAGAGGGCACGACAAAGCCTATTCCACCTCAGGAAACTAAAAAAAAAATTGGCATGGGTCCTGAGATCCTCAAAAGGTTCTACAGCTGCAACATCGAGAGCATCCTGACTGGTTGCATCACTGCCTGGTACGGCAATTGCTCGGCTTCTGACCGCAAGGCACTACAGAGGGTAATGCATACGGCCCAGTACATCACAGGGGCTAAGCTGCCTGCCATCCAGGACCTCTACACCAGGTGGTGTCAGAGGAATGCCCTAAAAATTGTCAAAGACCCCAGCCACCCCAGTCATAGACTGTTCTCTCTACTACCGCATGGCAAGCGGTACTGGAGTGCCAAGTCTAGGACAAAGAGGTTTCTCAAAAGATTTTACCCCAAGCCATAAGACTCCTGAACAGGTAATCAAATGGCTACCCAGACTATTTGCATTATGTGCCCCCCCCCCAACCCCTCTTTTAAGCTGTTGCTACTCTCTGTTTATCATATATGTATAGTCACTTTAACTATACATTCATGTACATACTACCTCAGTTAGCCCGACTAACCGGTGCACCCGCACATTGGCTAACCGGGCTATCTGCATTGGGTTCCACCACCCGCCAACCCCTCTTTTACGCTACTGCTACTCTCTGTTCATCATATATGCATAGTCACTTTAACCATATCTACATGTACATACTACCTCAATCAGCCTGACTAACCGGTGTCTGTATGTAGCCTCGCTACTTTTATAGCCTCGCTACTGTATATAGTATTTTTACTGTTGTTTTATTTCTTTACTTACCTATTGTTCCCCTAATACCTTTTTTGCACTATTGGTTAGAGCCTGTAAGTAAGCATTTCACTGTAAGGTCTACACCTGTTGTATTCTGCGCACGTGACAAATAAACTTTGATTTGATTTGATTTATATACAGGGTTAGTCAGTTCCAGTACCATATTTACAATGTGCAGGGATACTGGAGTGATGGAGGTATATGTATAGTGTTAAAGCTGAAATATGTAACTTTTTGGGCGACCCAACCAAATTCACATAGTAAGAGTTATAGATCTGTCATTGGTATTGAAAGCAAGTCTAAGACGCGTTGGATCTGTTCTATGCACGATATTTCTATGCTTCCCGTTCTTAAGTTTCGCTTTTGCGTCTTACGTTCGGTTCTGTACACCAGCTTCAAACAACTGAAAATACAATATTTTTGGTTATTTAAAATTTATTTTACAGCGGTATAGATTGTACAATGATTCTCTACACTTTGAGTGCTTGTTTGGTCATGTAAACTGAAATTAGGAGAAATATTAGAATTTTTGCAACCAGGAAAGGGCAGAGCCATTTCTGCATATTGCACCTTTAAAAGGGTTTAGAGGTTAAAAGGTGAAATGGTTATAGGTTAGAGGTGAGTGTAGTACCTCCTGGGGTGCTGGAGGCTGCAGCCCTGGTGGAGGGGAGTGTCTGGAGGTGTCCAGTGACTGCAGGTACAGAGCGGGTGGAGAGGCGTGGCTGGCCAGAGGTGAGCTGGCCGGGCTGTGAGTGGGCAGTGAGCCAGGGCAGGGGTGTGGCCGGGGTTGAAGAGGTCAGGGAGAGGACAGAAGTCCCTGAAGTTACAGCATCAAAGGTCATAGGGGAGGAGTCTGGAAAGTCAGAGGTCTGGTCAGTCCCAGTCCCAGGGCCCATACTGGTCAGACTGGGGCTCTCAGTGACTGTGGGGACAGTGTAATTGTTGTGGTCAAGGTTAGGATTAAGGTCAGAGGGGGTTGAAGCGCTGTGTGTGCGGCTGGTTGTGGTCACGGTCATGCCGGTGACGACCGTGTGGTCGGGCAGGGTGACCGTGAATGCAAGCGGAGAGGTGGTCAGGCTGAGGTCAGCTGATCTCTTACGCCGCAGAGAGTCACCAGGGATACCTGGCACTAACGTTCCATCACCATGGATATCAGTCTCATTTAGGTTCTGAAGATAAGATGAAAACATCAGGCACACACACACACACACAATTGTTTGTTTTACTATCCTTGTGGGGACCAAAACATTTGTTTCCATTCAAACCTACCCCTAAGCATTACCTTAACCCCTAACCCTAAACCTAACCCCTAGCTTCTAACCCTAACCCTAATTCTAACCCTTCCCTAATTGTAACCCTAACCCTAAACCAGGTATGGGCAACTTTGATGGGGGTGGTGGGGGCCACAAAAAATCTGAACCCATCATGAGGGGCCGCAGTTGCTCGGGGGTCAGGGGTACCCCGACTGAGTTCCTAAATTAAAAAAATATATATACAGTACCAGTCAAAAGTTTGGACACACCTTCTCACTCAAGGATTTTTCACTATTTTTTTACATTGTAGAATAATAGTAAAGACATCAAAACTATGAATTAATACATATGGAATCATGTAGTAACCAAAAAAGTGTTAAACAAATCAAAATATATTTTATATTTCAGATTCTTCAAAGTAGCCACCATTTGCCTTGATGACAGCTTTGCACACTCTTGGCATTCTCTCAACCAGCTTCACCTGGAATACTTTTCTAACAGTGTTGAAGGAGTTCCAACATATGCTGAGCACTGATTTTCCTTCACTCTGCGGTCCAACTCATCCCAAACCATCTCACTTGGGTTGAGGTTGGGTGATTGTGGAGGCCAGGTCATCTGATGGAGCACTCCATCACTCTCCTTCTTGGTCAAATAGCTCTTACACAGTCTGGAGGTGTGTAAGATGGCGCAGACAGATAGGGCAGCTCTGCTTCTAGCTCCTAAGCAACTTTGTAGTATTTTATTTTTTTGTGTGTTATTTCTTACATTCTTAGCCCAGGAAATGTTTTGTGTTATTACATACAGCCGGAAATAACTTTTGGATATCAGAGCGGCGGTAACTCACCGGCATTACGACCGGGAATACGACTTTTCCGAATTGGATCCTTTGTTCGTACCTCCCAGGGCAATTGAACTGATTCCAGAGGCTTATCCAAAAATCGCCGGCGGAGCAGAGGTATTCGGAGTGGACTTCTAGTCCGACTCAGGAGGCACGGACAACATCCACCACTTCCGAGTATATTACTCGCCAATGTTCAGACTCTGGATAATAAAATAGACGAGCTTAGGTCGAGAATCTCCTTCCGGAAAGACATAAGGGATTGTAACATACTCTGTTTCACGGAAACATGGCTCTCTCGGGATATACTGTCTTTGTCCATACAGCCAGCTGAGGTCTCTGTATATCGTGCAGACATTAATAAAGAACTCTTCGGAAAGAAGAAAGGCAGAGGTGTATGTTTCATGATTAACCACTGTCATGACGTTGGCCTAGGGGTAGGTTTATGACAGTCATAAATACCTCTTTCCCCCCTTTTCCCTCTCCCTACTATAACTGATGTGACATAAGAAAACCCCTTGGTTAACATAGAGATTCTGGGAACATCAGAAGTGGGGGGAAATGAACTATATTCTGGTAATCCGACCAACTGAACATATGCGGTGGTACTTAAGGTATATTATGTCAGTTCGGTTGCCCTCTGACACATTCTCATCAATGATAGAATGACATAAACTCTACTGTGGAAAGTCTAAACGTCAGAGGTATCGGATTCACATGGAATTGTTGTTTAATTCAAATGTTTGAATATGAAATTATTTGTGAAGAGATTAAATGTAATTTTAGCTTCCAAATGAGAGATTTGGATTTTCATAAATTTGGGCTTCTGCTCAACTAGGGGCCCGCCCCTGTGAAGAGACATGGGTTATAAACTTTTCAGACACACCCCTCTCCCTCCACTATAAAAGCCATTGACAAAAATATAACTTCCTGTTCCGGGTACATTTAGGATGACGATCCGATGTCAGAATGGTTCAGATAATAACTACAGAACTAAGCCAACATCAGCATGGACTTTGGTTGCAAATGGTATGAACTTTGAACTCGTATTCACTACAGAAGTGATACCTCCTAGCCGTTGAGTTAGCAACAGCTGCTACAAACGCAGGTTAGGAAGGACAGTCAGAGTATCCCGTCTACTACACATCGACGCTACTCCAACGTATCCAGTGACCACCGGAGACATTCTTGAAAGGACAGAGGACTCGGTTTGGCAAGACGGCCTTCCATCTACCACCAACCTACTGAAGCGCAGCTCAGAGTAAATATTTATTGCATTTTCCTTTTCAAATGGGCGGTAATTTAGAATGCATAAGATACTGTATTTACGATAGCACAGCTCGCCTATGTTCCAGTCTCCCGCTCTTTCACTAAAATCCCGCCCCTTCCCTTTGTGTAACAAGCTGTCATATCTATTCCGCCCGCTAGGGACGTTTTTCTTTATGACGGCACTTTGTAATCAAGTTATGATTTAATTGTGTATGTGTGTTTCTGTGTGATTAGTTAGGTATTTAGTAAATAAATAATTAAACCCAATTTTGTATTGCTGATTCAACTTGTTAGCCAGGATTCTTGCAGATAACCAAGGATTTACCACTTTCAGATGACACTGAATAAAATGACGATTAATGTGACTGCTATGGATGTAAAATATTACTAAATCTTTAAGAGTTTATTCGGAAGATAACAGCTCTATAAATATTATTTTGTGGTGTCCCTCTCTAGTTAATTACATTTACCTGATTAGTTCAATCAGGTAATATTAATTACGGAGAAATTATTTTATAGAATAGCATGTCATAGCAATTAATCTGGCATAGCCAAAGACACGACACCACTCATGGTGTGATTGTGATAACATACAGAAACTCAAGTAATTTTGTTCACCCGACCTAGAATACCTCACAATGAAATGCAGACTGTATTACCTCCCAAGAGAATTCTCTTCGGTTATAGTCACAGCCGTGTATATTCCCCCTCAAGCCGATACAACGACAGCCCTCAAAGAACTTCACTGGATTTATGCAAACTGGAAACCACATATCCTGAGGCTGCATTTATTGTAACTGGGGATTTTAACAAAGCAAAATTTGAGGAAAACGCTACAGAAGTTCTATCAACACATTGACTGTACTACTCGCGCTGCTAAAACACTCAACCACTGCTACTCCAACTTCCAGGATGCCTACAAGGCCCTCCCCCGCCCTCCCTTTGGCAAATCTATATAGGCAGAAACTCAAACAGGAAGTACCCGTGCTATGGACTATTCAACGCTGGTCTGACCAATCGGAATCCACGCTTCAAGATTGTTTTGATCATGCGGACTGGGATATGTTCCGGGTAGCCTCTGAGAATAACATTGACGAATACACGGATATGGTGACTGAGTTTATCAAGAAGTGTATAGGAGATGTTGTACCCACTGTGACTATTAAAACCTACCATAACCAGAAACCGTGGCTCGATGGCAGCATTTGCGCAAAACTGAAAGCGTGAACCACCGCATTTAACCATGGCAAGGTGACTGGGAATATGGCCGAATACAAACAGTGTAGTTATTCCCTCCGTAAGGCAATCAAACAGGCAAAACGTCAGTATAGAGACAAAATGGAGACGCAATTCAATGGCTCAGACACGAGACGTATGTCGCAAGGTCTAAGGACAATCACCGACTAGAAAGTGAAAACCAGCCACGTCGCGGACACCGACGTCTTCCGGCCCAGATGGCATCCCTAGCCGAGTCCTCAGAGCATACACAGACCATCTGGCTGGAGTGTTTAGGACATATTCAGTCTGTCCCTATCCCAGTCTGCTGTTCCCACTTGCTTCAAGATGTCTACCATTGTTCCTGTACCCAAGAAAGCAAAGGTAACTGAACTAAATGACTATAGCACTTACTTCTGTCATCATGAAACACTTTGAGACGCTAGTTAAGGACCATATCACCCGTACCTTACCCGACTCCCTAGACCCACCTCAATTTGCTTACCGCCGCAATAGCTCCACAGACGATGCAATCCTCATCGCACTGTACACTGCCCTATCCCATCTGAACAAGAGGAATACCTATATAGAATGCTGTTAATTGACTATAGTTCAGCATTCAACACCATAGTACCCTCCAAGCTCAGCCCTGGGTCTGAACCTCGCCCTGTGCAACTGGGTCCTGGACTTGTTGACGGGCCGACCCCAAGGTGGTGAAGGTAGGAAACAACAACTCCACTTCGCTGATCCTCAACACAGGGGCCCCACAAGGCTGCGTGCTCAGCCCCCTCCTGTACTCCCTGTTCACCCACGACTGTGTGGCCAAACACTACTCCAACACCATCATTAAGTTTGCTGACGACACAACAGTGGTAGGCCTGATCATTGACAACGATGAGATGGCCTATAGGGAGGAGGTTAGAGATCTGGCAGTGTGGTGCCAGGACAACAATCTCACCCTCAATGTGAGCAAGATAAAGAAGCTGATCGTGGACTACAGGAAAAGGCGGCCCGAACAGGCCCCATTAACATTGACGGGGCTGTAGTGGAGCGGGTCGAGAGTTTCAAGTTCCTTGGTGTCCACATCACCAACAAACAATCATGGTCCAAACATACCAAGACAGTCGTGAAGAGGGCACGACAAAACCTTCTCCCCCTCAGGAGACTGAAAAGATTTGGCATGGGTCCCCAGATCCTCAAAAGGTTCTACAGCTGCACCATCGAGAGCATCCTGACCGGTTGCATCACTGCCTGGTATGGCAACTGCTTGGCATCTGACCGTAAGGCGCTACAGAGGGTAGTGCGAACGGCCCAGTACATCACTGGGCCAAACGTCCTGCCATCCAGGACCTATATAATAGGTGGTGTCAGAGGGAAGCCCATAAAATTGTCAGAGACTCCAGTCACCCAGGTTATAGACTGTTTTCTCTGCTACCGCATGGCAAGCAGTACCGGAGCGCCAAGTCTAGGACCAAAAGGCTGCTCAACAGCTTCTACCCCCAAGCCATTAGATTGCTGAACAATTCATAAAAATCGCCACCGGACAATTTACTTTGACTAACCCCGCCCCCACTTTTGTACACTGCTGCTACTCACTGTTTGTTTGTTACCTATGCATAGTCACTTCGCCCCCACCTACATGTACAGATTACCTCAACTAGCCTGTACCCCTGCACTGACTCGGTACCGGTGCCCCCTGTATATAGCCTCATTATTGTTTTTCTTATTGTGTTACTTTTTCTTATTAGCCCACTTGGTAAATATTTTCTTCTTCTTGAACTGCACTGTTGGTCAAGGGCTTGTAAGTAAGCATTTCACGGTAAAGTCTACACTTGTTGTATTCGGCGCATGTGGCAAATAAAGTTTGATTTGATTTGACGCACACCTCCAACTCAATCAAGTTTTCAGATGACACAACAGAAGTAGGCCTGATTTACCAACAATTACGAGACAGCCTACAGAGAGGAGGTGAAGGCCCTGGGAGTGTGGTGCCAGGAAAATAACCTCTCACTCAATGTCGACAAAACAAAGGAATTGATCGTGGACTTCAGGAAACAGCAGAGGGAGCACGCCCCTATCCACATCGACGGGATCGCAGTGGAGCAGGTGGAAAGCTTCAAGTTCCTCGGCATACACATCACTGACGATCTGAAATGGTCCACCCTCTGCAGCAGAGGTAACTCCAGGTCTTCCTTTCCTGTGGCGGTATTCATGAGAGCCAGTTTCATCATAGCGCTTGATGGTTTTTGAGATTGCTCTTGAAGAAACTTTGAAAGTTCTTGACATTTTCTGTATTGACTGACCTTCATGTCTTAAAGTAATGATGGACTGTCATTTCTCTTTGCTTATTTTAGCTGTTCTTGCCATAATATGGACTTGGTCTTTTACCAAATAGGGCTATCTACTGTATACCACCCCTACCTTGTCACAACACAACTGATTGGCTCAAATGCATTAAAAAGGAAAGAAATTGAAGAAATTAACTCTTAACAAGGCACACCTGTTAATTGAAATGCATTCCAGGTGACTACCTCATGAAGCTGGTTGAGAGAATGCCAAGAGTGTGCAAAGCTGTCATCAAGGCAAAGGGTGGCTACTTTGAAGATTCTCAAACATAGATTTTGATATTTTGATTTGTTAACACTTTTTTGGTTACTACATGATTCCATGTGTTATTTCATAGTTTTGATGTCTTCACTACTATTCTACAATGTAGAAAATAGTAAAAATAAAGAAAAACCCTGGAATGAGTAGGTGTGTCCAAACCTTTGACTGGTACTGTATATATATTTTTCTCCACTTGTCTGAATTTGACTTGTTTTGGTATCCTTGTGAGGACTTCTGTTCATCACAAGGATAGTAAAACCAGATCCACAGAGTGATACCTGTGTTCCGATGAGAGTGATGTCCTGCAGCAGTGTGTTGTCAGACAGAACCAGGAGTCTGTACTGTGTGATCACACCATTGGGCTGGGCAGGGCTTCTCCAACTCACACCCACCGACACAGAGTCTAGTGCTACTGCCTGCAGAGCCTGTACCGCACTGGGAGCTACACACACACACACACACACACACACACACACACACACACACACACACACACACACACACACACACACACACACACACACACACACACACACACACACACACACACACACACACACACACACACACACACACACACACACACACACACACACACACACACACACACACAGAGAGAGAACCAGACAGTCTTAGAGACAATGTTAGAGAACCAGGCAGAATGTTTAGATGTTCAAGGTAGGAAAATACTCCTGCACTCACCTCATTGACCAATAGGGAAAGGAAAAGTACTGCACTGGTAGAGCACATCACTCAAGACATGTGTCTATTCTTACCCTCAGCATGTGTCAGTACAGCAGAAAAGGCCTCAGGCCCCAGCAGGCCAGCAGACTTGGCCCGGACCTCTACTCTGTAGTGTGTGTAGGGAGTCAGACCAGAGTACACAAACTTCAGGTCCCCTGTGCTGTTCTCATAGATAAACCCTGACACACACACACACACAGTGTTAGGGTTAGATCTGCCACCTTCAGTGTTTTTACTTCAGCAAGTATTTTAAATGTACTGTATATGTGTGTACCTGTAGGGCCGTAGAGATGGGTGACGTAGCTGAAGCGTCCGGTAACAATGGTTGGCGGATCCCAGGAGACAGAGACGGACTTAGACGTCACATTCCATACCGACAGGTTGTAGGGAGGGTCCTCTGGGGCTGCAGCACACAAATACATATTCACATGGTGAGAGAGAGAGATGAGGAATAGATAGAGAGACACGGAGGAATTGAGATGTAGACGGTTATAGAGAGAGATATGGAGAGATGGGCAGAGATATGTAGAGATAGAGAGGTGGAGTGTGTGTCTGTGTACCTGACTCAGGCATGCGGACCATGGTGGAGGCTACCTGTCCCTCTCCGTCGGAGGTGAAAGCGGACACTTCGAAGACGTATGCTGTGTAGGGACGCAGCTGGTCCACCCCTACGGATATTGGTACAGCCCATGTGGCGGCAGGTGGGACGGCTGACAGGGTGACAGGAGGAGAGGACGCTGTCACCTCTGATGGACTTGCGGTCCCACGAGACAGGATTTCTACTGCATCCTACACACACAGACACACACTATGTATTTAAGTACACAAAGACAGAGCTTAAATTTTTTAACTGCTAATAATATAATCTTTTAAAAGCTGTCTAATGTTTACTGTTAATGTCTGATTGTTTTTGTCTTCGTTTTGTTGAATTCGCTTTGTTGGTTTTTGTCGATGTTGTTTTGTTTTTTCACTTGCTTTGGCACTGTAAACACATGTTTTTTTCCATGCCAATGAATCCACTTTGAATTTAGTTGAATAGAGAGAGAGAGAGTGAAAGAAAGAGAGGGAGAGAAAAAAAACGGAGGCCTGTAGCATTGCTCTGTTTGGACTGCAATATATTTTCTGTAAGTTGAAAAACCAGTTGAAAAAGCTAATCTCACATCCGTCACAAAGTTAAAACTAGATAGTCTTCTGTTACCGATATGGTCAGAGTATCTCTAGACAGACAGAGAAAGAATGAGAAAGACAAAGACAGACATACGTACGTTGCAGTGTGGTAGCGCTACGGTCATGATTTCCTCAGCATCCAGCTCCAGCATGCGGACGGTCTGACCGGTACGAGCGTGTTTGGCTTTGACCGCAAACTTGTTGATCAGACCGTTGATGCGGAGCGGCAGGAACCACGTGACCACTACGAACGTGTGGTTCTGAGCAAATGCTGTCAGATTAGTCACCAGGCCGGGGGCTTGAGAAAGAGATAGACAAACTGATGTCATTGCCTGTGTGTATAAGTGTGTCTGTGTTTGTATGTTATTATTGGATACCTACGGGCCTCAGCAGTTTTGATGTACATAGACTTGCTATAGGGACCAATACCAGCAGAGTTTTCTGCTGCAACCTAGATTATATATATATATATATAGAGAGAGAGAGAGAGAGAGAGAGAGAGAGAGAGAGAGAGAGAGAGAGAGAGAGAGAGAGAGAGAGAGAGAGAGAGAGAGAGAGAGAGAGAGAGAGAGAGAGAGAGAGAGAGAGAGAGAGAGAGAGAGAGAGAGAGAGAGAGAGAGAGAGAGAGAGAGAGAGAGAGAGAGAGAGAGAGAGAGAGAGAGAGAGAGAGAGAGAGAGAGAGAGAGAGAGAGAGAGAGAGAGAGAGAGAGAGAGAGAGAGATATTACTCATTATTACTAATTCAAGATTCAGTCATCAGATCTCCCCCATGTTAATCTCTACCAGCGGTCAGGAACGTTTACTGATGCAACAGCCACACAACACCAGGCAGGCAGGCAGGTACACACACACATAGCCATAGCATCCCACTGCTAGTTTGTCTTTGAAGCTAAACATCCCAAGGATCCCAGATAGCACTAATCATCCCTGGAAGGGAGACACATATGATGCTGGCTGTGGTGTTGGGGAGGCCAGATGGGGTCAATATTAAAGGAAATATTAGTCTTAAAGGAAATATTCACCCATTTTTAATGTATATAATTTGTTTGCATCTCTGAGCGATTCCCGGGGTCATTTCATGTGCATCTGAAGTATTCCCTGTTCAATCAGGCATACATTTAGAGGGGCTTCCTGGTGGCGCCGCAGTCTAAGACACTGCATCTCAGTGCTAGAGGTGTCACTACAGACCCTTGTTCAATTCCAGGCTATATCACAACTCATGACTGGGAGTCCCAAAGGGCGGCGCACAATTGGCCCAGCGTCGTTAAGGTTTGGCCAGGGTAGGCCGTCATTGTAAAGAATAATTTATTCTTAACTGACTTGCCTAGTTAAAAATACAGCCAGTATGACAAGTTTTGCATCATATAATGGGTAACTACCGTGTACAGCAGGGGAGGGCAAACTTTTTGTCTCAAGGGCCACATCGGGAGGACCACACAGATCATTTGGAAAGGCTCTGGAGCAACGAACCGCCCTTGCTGTCTCTGCCAGGCCGGTTCCCCTCTCTCCACTGGGATTCTCTGCCTCTAACCCTGTTACAGGGGCTGAGTCACTGGCTTGCTGGTGCTCTTTCATGCCGTCCCTAGGAGGGGTGCGTCACTTGAGTGGGTTGAGTTACTGACGTGATCTTCCTGTCTGGGTTGGCGCCCCCCCTTGGTTTGTGCTGTGGTGGAGACCTTTGTGGGCTATACTCGGCCTTGTCTCAGGATTGTAAGTTGGTGGTTGAGGATTTCCCTCTAGTGGTGCGGGGGCTGTGCTTTGGCAAAGTGGGTGGGGTTATATCCTTCCTGTTTGGCCCTGTCCGGGGGTTTCTTCGGATGGGGCCACAGTGTCTCCTGACCGCTCCTGTCTCAGCCTCCAGTATTTATGCTGCAGTAGTTTGTGTCGGGGGGCTAGGGTCAGTTGGTTACCTGGAGTACTTCTCCTGTCTTATCCAGTGTCCTGTGTGAATTTAAGTATGCTCTCTCTAATTCTCTCGTTCTCTCTTTCTCTCTGAGAACCTGAGCCCTAGGACCATACGTCAGGACTACCGGGCATGATGACACCTTGCTGTCCCCAGTCCGCCTGGCCTTGCTGCTATTCCAGTTTCAACTGTTCTGCCTGCGGTTACGGAACCCCTACCTGTCCCAGACCTGCTGTTTTCAACTCTTAATGATCGGCTATGAAAAACCAACTGAGATTTATTCCTGATTATTATTTGACCATGCTTGTCATTTATGAACATTTTGAAAATCTTGGCTCTCTCTAATTTTCTCCTTCTCTCTTTCTTTCTCTCGGAGGACCTGAGCCCTAGGACCATACGTCGGGACTACCGGCCGTGGTGACTCCTTGCTGTCCCCAGTCCGCCTGGCCTTGCTGCTATTCCAGTTTCAACTGTTCTGCCTGCGGTTATGGAACCACTACCTGTCCCAGACCTGCTGTTTTCAACTCTTAATGATCGGCTATGAAAAGCCAACTGAGATTTATTCCTGATTATTATTTGACCATGCTTGTCATTTATGAACATTTTGAAAATCTTGGCTCTCTCTAATTTTCTCCTTCTCTCTTTCTTTCTCTCGGAGGACCTGGGCCCTAGGACCATGCGTCGGGACTGCCGCCCGTGGTGACTCCTTGCTGTCCCCAGTCCGCCTGGCCTTGCTGCTATTCCAGTTTCAGCTGTTCTGCCTGCGGTTATGGAACCGCCACCTGTCCCGGACCTGTTGTTTTTCAACTCTTGATGATCGGCTATGAAAAGCCAACTGAAAATTATTCATGATTATTATTTGACCATGCTTGTCACTTATGAACATTTTTGAACATCTTGGCATAGTTCTGTTATAATCTCCACCCGGCACAGCCAGAAGAGGACTGGCCACCCCTCATAGCCTGGTTCCTCTCTAGGTTTCTTCCTAGGTTTTGGCCTTTCTAGGGAGTTTTTCCTAGCCACCGTGCTTCTACACCTGCATTACTAGCTGTTTGGGGTTTTAGGCTGGGTGTCTGTACAGCACTTCGAGATATTAGCTGATGTACGAAGGGCTATATAAAATAAAATTGATTGATTGATTGATTGATTTGTGTACCATTTTTTTTGTCTAAATCAATTTCGCGGGCCAGAAAAAGGGCAGGTATTTGAAAATATATGAATCCATTATAATTTCTACATCCTCTCTATCTAATTTTAGTCGTTCAAGAGTGGCCTGGAGTGTTTTTTAAACCCAAAATAATAATTTCCCCCTTAAAAAAAACAAGGGGTTTTACGCAAACCTCCTGCACGGCGGATTGAATGGGCTCGCGGGCCATAGTTTGCCCAACCCTGCTGTAGAGAGTACCCTTTAAATGAGATGTTAAAGTGAGGTTCTGACTCTAATAAGACAATGAAATGGCTACATAGTATGAAAATAGAACAGAGAATATTAATAGAAGACAGAACAGACAATATTAATAGAAGACAGAACAGAGAATATTAATAGAAGACAGAACAGAGAATATTAATAGAAGACAGAACAGAGAATATTAATAGAAGACAGAACAGACAATATTAATAGAAGACAGAACAGAGAATATTAATAGAATACAGAACAGAGAATATTAATAGAAGACAGAACAGACAATATTAATAGAAGACAGAACAGAGAATATTAATAGAAGACAGAACAGAGAATATTAATAGAAGACAGAACAGACAATATTAATAGAAGACAGAACAGAGAATATTAATAGAAGACAGAACAGAGAATATGAAAGACCCAGGAAGAGAAAAGGAAACAACGGATAGAGATTGAATGAGGAGCGGGACAAAGTAGCACATAGCTCACTCAGTACTGCTGGGTGTGCTTATACAGTACACATAAGTAACGTCTGGTAATGTGATACACACACACACACACACACACAGGTAATTAAGGATTAATGCATTCTGAAAACTATTGACCATGACCACACACAACATATTGACATAAGAATATGTGGAAAAAGAACAGCATGGCTGATCCATAGATCTGTTTATATGATCAATAATTTAATCACAATCAATTATTCAACCAGATCAAGAGAATAGTTTCCCCGCTAGAGGCATCTGCCCAGAACACACAGGCATACACACACACACAGCCATTAGGGTAAAGCTAGGCCTCATGAGATATGTAATGTATTGCCATAAAGATTTAATTAAGCAATAAGGCCAGAGGAGGTATGGTATATGGCCAATATACCACGGCTAATGGTTGTTCTTATGCACGATGCAACACGGAGTGGTATTTTGGCCATATATCACAAACCCCCGAGGTGCCTTATTGCTATTATAAACTGGTTGCCAACGTAATTAGAGCAGTAAAAATAAATGTTTTGTCATACCCATGGTATATGGTCTGATATACCACGGCTGTCAGCCAATCAGCATTCAGGGCTCGAACCACCCAATTTATAATTATTTTTAGCTTGACTGTTTTGCATGTTATTTTGGCATTAATACATGTCACATATCAGTTTGCAAACAATGTAAAAAAAAAAAGAAAAGATATCATTGAGTTAATAAGGTGGCATACAAACATGGTCTCTTTTTTGTTTTCTTGAGTAAGGCAGTTTCAGCCTAGCTCAGTGCTTTCTGTGGTGGTGGGGCAAGCCAGCAGAAAATACGGAGCGTTGCACCGTGATTGGCTCAGTGTTTTGTCACTCATGGGGACACTACGTCACCGCCAAGTCTAAGGGTTAGACCTAAAAAAGTGTAGCCCTTTGGGTTCTGCCATCGAGTTACATTAGAAGTGCCCATCCATGAAGTCTCAAGGTCATTGTCCACAGATAAAGTGAAGTAAAATCCCGTTATATTTACAGTAACTTATCTAGCAAGCTAGCAGTCATCATCATGAATCAAGTCAACAATCTACTGGCAAATGCTTTTTAATCCTTGTCATATGAAGAGAAATAATGAAGAGAAATTCAGTGGAGTGGTTGTGTTTTCCCAATTCTGGGTTTAAGGGTCTCTTTTCCAAGCTTAAAATGATAAACATTCAACATTGGCCATGCTGTCAATCCAGTATGATTTCTGCCACGCTCAAAACAACTGTTAACTCAGAACTGGGAAATCTGACTTCAGTGAGTTCAAAACAACTGGGAACTCAGGAAAAAACGAGCTCCGACTGGGAAAATACATTTGAACGGTTATTCAACTCGGGCCTCTTTCTAGAGTTACGACCTGAAGATCACAGACGTCATCATGATTTGACATTGTTTTTTTTCAGAGTTCCCAGTTGTCTTGAAAGTGCCATAAATCCAGAGAATGCCAGACTTTGATGACAAAGTTCAATGACAAAATTTACCCACGAAGAACCGCCGCGCCACATTCCTGTTCAAGTGAGCACAGCTCAACAAGGTGACATACTGACCAGACCGCACGTGCGCATTTGTCCGCGTGCGCCATCGCATGTAAGTTGATTTTGTCTACCCACACCAGACGCGATCAGGATACGTAGGTTGAAATATCAAAACAAAAGCTGAACCAAGTATATTAATTTGGGGATAGGTTGAAAAGCATTAAACATTTATGGCAATTTAGCTAGCTAGCTTGCTGTTGCTAGCTCATTTGTCCTGGGACATAAACATTGGGTTGTTATTTTACCTGAAATGCACAAGGTCCTCTACTCCGACAATAATCCACAGATAAAATGGTCAACTGAGTTCGTTTCTAGTAATCTCTCCTCCTTCAGGCTTCTTCTTCTTTGGACTTTATATGGCGGTTGTTAACAAACTTTAAGGTGCATTACCACAACCAACTGGACTGGAGTGGGGACCTCAGTTCATCTTTCAATCACCCAAGTGGGTATATGCTCCTAAAAACCATTGAGGAGATGGGAGAGGCAGGACTTGCAGCACGTTGAGTATCAAAAATAGAACCAAGTTCTATTTTAGCGCCTGGCTACGCAGACACTCGCTGACGCGCACAAGCAGTGTTGGTGCAATGATAGAATAACATGTATGTGTAAATATACTGTATTTTGCAACGCTCCCGTACGTAATGCGTCCGGTCTGGTCAGCATGTGACTCCAAAAATGTCTTGTATGGTGCTGCATAAATTATGTAATATGCCACAGAGATATGTATACTGTAGCTAAGAAAGTAATACTAAGTGTATGTTGTGTAGTAAGCTGTTCGTAGCTCATGTGCCTCATCCTTATAATTTGGTATATTTTCCCTTCTTCATTTCATCTACTGTTCTGACTTGGTGGTGCACATGTAGCCTATAACATGTTTTAGAGAAATGTAATCGTTGAATATTGTAAAAGCTTTCATCGTCTGCTTATATGCCCCCTTTATTTATCCTACGGTTCTGACTTGGTGAACAGGGAGAACAGCCCATGTTCTGAATTCTGTCGCTGTACATTTCCAAAGTGCTAATCAAATAGTTATATTGACTACGTCCGTCGTGGCTTGCTTATTAATGTCTTAATCGAAATTACGGATGGCCTCTTATCCGCTTGTCGTCGTCCCCTTATGCCATAGTTTGTACATCTCAATTGTCAGTAGAAACCACATTTGTTTAAGCAAGTCAGCCATATCACCTATGTTTATTTAAAGTCAGTAAATGAGGCTGAATTAACTGTTTCGCTGCCAGACAAGGCTCCGTTGATAACCAAGTGTCGTAGTGGTAAGGTGTTGGGACTGCTGTCCTAACAGTTTGTGGGCACCGTTTGTCACCATTACAGTGCAACTAATGTATTGTTTAGTGTTGTGTGGTGTAGTGGCTTTTCTGGCATGCATCTGCCCAAATTTTGGGGGGTTTGCCCCACCAAGAATTACATGCTAAAATCACCACTGCACCTACTGTCAACAGCGTGAAACAAGAAATAAAAATAGGAACGCAAAGCTTTATCGTTGGATTTTATACAGAAATGTTTGGTAATCGACTACGAATGGCTTGGAGATCGCGATCGACCGGCTGGTGACTACTGCCCTACAGGGTCACAGTTAATCTATTGGTTTGAGTAATGACTACAAAATCACTTAGAGTAACTGTACTCAGATATATGAAGTGCAACAGGTTTCCTCAAGAGTTTTGAGTAATGACAGCACATTGGGCTTTACAGTGTACTTATGTGTACTGATTGAGTGTTACCTTAATGTTATAGGTAGATCCTGGTAAAAAGAGGTTGAGGAGGGTCTCTGGGACATCCAGGTGCTTGGTCACCTCTTTGAAGGTGGTATCTGGATATGGACACATCTCCTTGTACCTGAAATAGAAACACATTTCTTTATTTAACTAGGCAAGTCAGTTAAGAACAAATTATTATTTACAATGATGGCCTACACTGGCCAAACCCAGACGACGCTGGGCCAATTGTGTGACACCTTATGGGACTCCCAATCATAGCCGGTTGTGATACAGCTTGGAATTGAACCAGGGTCTGTAGCGACACCTCTACCACTGAGATGCAGTGCCTAAGACCGCTGCGCCACTTGGGAGCCCTACATTTAAACACCAGATGATATAAAAACAACTTTATTTAAATTTGATTTAGAAGTAAATAATTGTGGAATATCAACAACCTATTCCCCTTATAGTGTTATTCCCAACCCAGATTAAGCCTGCACTGTAAACTCCAATGTGCTGTCATTACTAAAAACCTTTGAGGAAACCCGTTGCACTTCATATACATTTTCCCCATTAGCCGACGCCCACATGTAGTGTGAGTGTGGTCACATGTGTGTAAGTTGACTATGCAAACTATTTCGATTTTTTTGAATTTCCAACATTAATATTTCTTATAAAAACAAGAAGTGTCCCGAGTGGCACAGTGGTCTAAGGCTATGGGAGGGTTTGGCCGGTAGGGATGTTCTTGTCGTGCATTAGCGATTCCTGTGGTGGGCCAGGTGCAATGCTGACATGGTTGCCAGGTGTACGGTGTTTCCTCTGACACAATGGTGCGGCTGGCTTCTGGGTTAAGTGGGCGTTGTGTCAAGAAGCAGTGCGGCTTAGCTGGGTTGTGTTTTGGAGGACGCACGGCTCAGTCCACCTTAATCTGGGGTTACATCATACAGTATGTCTCTTTACCTGATCACATAACCGTCGATGGGAGAGTCAGAGGGCATGGTCCAAGACAGAAGGATCCCATTGGAGCCTACCCTCTCTCCCTCTAGATTGGTAGGTGGGGATGTTGGGGCTAGAGGAGGAGGAGGAAGAAGAAGAAGTAGTTCAAGCCATATTCACCAAAATCTCCTGAAATTCTATTAGATATGTCATCATAAAGCATCCAGTCCATACATAAAAGTCCTTAACAAGTAAATCCATTCAACAAATTGGGAGGATGTTGTGAAAGATGGAGGTGACCGGGGTTGGTTGTCACACTTTTTTACTCTCCTGTGTATTTCTCAGCACCAGTATATCTTACAAGACTGTCACGCCCTGACCTTAGAGATCCTTTTTATGTCTCTATTTTGGTTTGGTCAGGGCGTGAGTTGGGGTGGGCATTCTATGTCTGGTGTTCTATGTTTTATTTTCTGTGTGTTTGGCCGGGTGTGGTTCTCAATCAGAGGCAGCTGTCTATCGTTGTCTCTGATTGAGAACCATACTTAGGTAGCCTTTTTCCACCTGTGTGTGGTGGGTAGTTGTTTTCTGTTTTGTGTCTGCACCAGACAGGACTGTTTCGTTTCGTTCTCTCTCTTTGTTGTTTTTGTTGTTTCAGTGTTCAGGTTATTTATTAAATTATAATGAACACTTACCACGCTGCGTTTTGGTCACCTTCTTTCCAGGACGATCGTTACAAAGACTCTTTTCAATATTAAGAGAAAGTCCAAGGTCTTGGGTTGAAATGGGGACCCTTTTAATCCTCATATCATATTCCAACATGGAATTATAAGACATCAAACACACTCTGTCCACTTGTGACAACCAGCCCCATCGTGGGGCTGGTAGCCACTATGGGGTTGGTTGGGGGTTGGTTGCCACTATGTTTGCTAGTAGCTTATTCCATTTGTAACAAGAAATTAAGCACCATACCATACACTCTTAGAAATAGAAAAGCCTTTCTTTGATCAAACAATATTCCTAACAAAATTCAGCATTTTATGCTGTAAAATTAAATATATGACATTTTGTGTAAATGTGAGTGTATTTATGTGTGTGTTTGCACACGCATGTGTGTGTGGCAGAAAAAGGATAGGCTTGAAATATATCTCTCCTGTTTCTCTTTTCTACAAACCATAATTGTTCATGGATACTCACATAATTCAAACATTTCCCAAAGAAAATTCCAAGATTTTTTATTTTTACTTTCACCTATGAAAAACATAGATTCACTCACCTCAATTGTTTGTCATGCGTGTGAGTTGACCAGTTGGATTATTTTATTTAAAATTTTTTAAATCACACATTTTACCCTTAAAAATATTACACAGGTCCATTTAGATTGGGAATAATTAGAACTATGACAACTAACCTGTGAGACAACCAACCCCGGTCTCCCCTACTCTTGTTGCAGATACTGTTGTTGTTTGGTATTGGGTCAACCAACTGGGAGGGTGTGTGACCAGCTTGCTCTATTCTGGTGAGAGCTCTGGCATTTCACTGACATTCACTACAGCATCATTCATCCTGCTTAGCACGACTACAGTTACCACACACACGCACACGCACACGCACACGCACACACACAGGCACGCAGGCACACACACACACACACACACACACACACACACACACACACACACACACACACACACACACACACACACACACACACACACACACACACACACACACACACACACACACACACACACACACACACACACACACACACACAGTGTGGGTAATAAAGCAGTGGGCAGCAGCAGAACAGACCCAGCGATTCCTCAGAGCACTATCAGTTTGGCTGTCACACATTCAAGTGTTTGTGTATGCGTGTGTGTATGTGTGTATGTGTGTTTGTGTTTGTGTCTCACCGGTTTCGTTGGTGTTGATAATGCGGCTGACCGGAGGGCTGAGGTTGGAGGAGGACGCGGCAGTCACCATGACTGTAAACGCTGTTCGAGAACTCAGACTGGATACATCAGCCTGATGAGAGACCGCATGGTCAGAACATGACCACAACACAACTATGCGGTTGCAAACGTGTGTGTGTGTGTGTGTGTGTGTGTGTGTGTGTGTGTGTGTGTGTGTGTGTGTGTGTTCGCCAGTCTAACCTGTGAGTGTGTGTATCCCAGGTAGGTGATGAGCAGGAGGAGAGTGAGGCCCATGATGGAGTTAGCACAGTTAGCTGGTCAGAGGCAGCAGGTTAGAGAGGAAGAGGCCGTGTTAGCGTCTAGTGCTAGCCATTATCGAAAGATTCTAGATTATAGGGCTTAGTCCAGAGTTAGCAGTTAGCATGAAGGTCTAGTTTGCAGTTCTTCAGTCCAGTGCTGTCAACAGTTTAGCTACAGCAGGTCAGTGTTACAGCAGGTTACAGCAGCTTAGTTCTTAGAGCAGTAGTCCAGGCCTAAAGTAGTAGCCCAGTCCAAGAACAGTTAGCCACGGTTAGCCGGTTAGAGTTGAAGAGTTTCAGGGCAGTGCATACCACAGTAAAGTAGAAACAGTTAGAGCAGGTAAGTTACAGTAGTAGTACTAGTCCAGGGTAGCAACAGGTTAGCTTCAGCAGTAGTATTTATAGTCCAGCTCTGGTAGTAACCCAGTCGTCCAGTGGTCAGCAAGTTAGAGTCAGAGAGAGTCAGGACATTGTGTCCACCATAACTCCATGCAGGCACTCTCTCTCTCTGTCTCTCTCTTTCTGGGGAGAGCAGCTTCACTGAATAAATGATTCAGGGTTTAGCTCAGGAGGTCTACCTAATAAATAATGAGCTCTATTACTCAACCTGTGTGTGTGTGTGTGTTAGGTTACATTGGGGGTTATCTGACACCTGGCTGCTGAGCAGGGCTGGGAATGGTTTGGGTCTGGGGGAGCTACAGTGCCTTGCAAAAGTATTCATCCCCTTGGCGTTTTTCCTATTTTGTTGCATTACAACTTGTAGATTACATTTATTTGGATTTGGATTTCATGTAATGGACATATACAAAATAGTCCAAATTGGTGAAGTGAAATGAAAAAAAAACTTTTTAATTAAAGAAATAAATAATAATAAACGGAAAAGTGGTGCGTACATATGTATTCACCCCCTTTGCTACGAAGCCCCTAAATAAGATCTGGTGCAACCAAGTACCTTCAGAAGTCACATAATTAGTTAAATAAAGTCCATATGTGTGCATTCTAAGTGTAACATGATCTGTCACATGATCTCAGTAGATATACACCTGTTCTGAAAGTCCACAGAGTCTGCAACACCACCAAGCAAGGGGCACCACCAAGCAAGTGGCACCACCAAGCAAGTGGCACCATGAAGACCAAAGAGCTCTCCAAACAGGTTAGGGACAAAGTTGTGGAGAAATACAGATCAGGATTGGGTTATAAAAAAAATATCAGAAACTTTGAACATCCCACGGAGCACCATTAAATCCATTATTTGAACATTTTAAGAATATGGCACCAGAACAATCCTGCCAAGAGAGGGCCGCCCACCAAAACTCACGGACCAGGCAAGGAGGGCATTAATCAGAGAGGCAACAAAGAGACCAAAGATAACCCTGAAGGAGCTTCAAAGCTCCACAGCGGAGATTGGAGAATCTGTCCATAGGACCACTTTAAGTCGTACACTCCACAGAGCTGGACTTTACAGAAGAGTGGCCATAAAAAAGCCATTGCTTACAGAAGAAAATAAGCAAACACGTTTGGTGTTCGCCAAAAGGCATTTGGGAGACTCCCCAAACATATGGAAGGAGGTACTCTGGTCAAATGAGACTAAAATTGAGCTTTTTGGCCATCAAGGAAAAAACTATATCTGGTGCAAACCCAACACCTATCATCACCCCGAGAACACCATCCCCACAGTGAAGCATGGTGGTGGAAGCATCAAGCTGTGGGGATGCTTTTCATCGGCAGGGACTGGGAAACTGGTCAGAATTGAAGGAATGATGGATGCCGCTAAATACAGGAAAACCTGTTTCAGTCTTCCAGAGATTTGAGACTGGGACGGAGGTTCACCTTCCAGCAGGACAATGACCCTAAGGATACTGCTAAAGCAACACTTGAGTGGTTTAAGGGGAAACATTTAAATATATTGGAATGGCCTAGTCAAAGCCCAGACCTTAATCCAATTGAGAATATGTGGTATGACTTAAAGATTGGTGTACACCAGCAGAACCCATCCAACTTGAAGGAAATGGAGCAGTTTTGCCATGAAGAATTGGCAAAAATTCCAGTGGCTAGATGTGCCAAGCTTATACCCCAAGAGACTTGCAGCTGCAATTGCTGCAAAAGGTGGCTCTACAAAGTATTGACTTTGGGGGGGTGAATAGTTATGCACGCTCAAGTTTTCTGTTTTTTTGTCTTATTTCTTGTTTGTTTCACAATAAAAAAATATTTTGCATCTTCAAAGTGGTAGGCATGTTGTGTAAATCAAATGATACAAACCCCCCCAAAATCTATTTTAATTCCAGGTTGTAAGGCAACAAAATAGGGGAAAATGCCAAGGGGGTAAATACTTTCGCAAGCCACTGTATGTGCTAGTATGTTTCTCCATAACTCACTTGTGTTGATGTTAATAGAAGCAGGTTAACTTCTCGTCTCCACTGCTGCTGATAACATCTACTGTGTAATCGCTTCCTTGTGTGTGTGTGTGTGTGTGTGTGTGTGTGTGTGTGTGTGTGTGTGTGTGTGTGTGTGTGTGTGTGTGTGTGTGTGTGTGTGTGTGTGTGTGTGTGTGTGTGTGTGTGTGTGTGTGTCTGTGTGTCTGTGTGTGTCTGTGTGTACCTGTACGTGTCTATTGTGTGTGTGGTAGACAGAGACAGATCCTTGGATGGGCAGCAGGCTGACAAGGTACTGGTCCACATACCCCTCTGACTGCTCCCAACGCAGAGAGAAGTTCTGAGCAGACACACTCACACACCTCGCACACGGCCCTGTACTGAGAGAGAAAGAGAGGGATAGAGATGGAGGGAGGGACAGATAGAGATATATGTCTTTTTGTGTAGAAAAACTCATTCTGACTGGCTGGGCCTGGATCCCCAGTCGGTGGACCTGGCTGCCAAGTGGGTGGGGCTATGCCTTCCAGGCCCACCCATGGCTGTGCCTCTGCCCAGTCATGTGAAATTCATAGATTAGGGCCTAATTAATTTGTTTCAATTGACTTATATGAACTGTAACTCATTAAAATCATTGAAATTGTTGCATGTTGCATTTATATTTTTGTTCAGTAATAGTTGTGTTGCACTCCTGTGGTTACGGTCAGGGAGGCTGCTGTCCCCGCCTCTCCTTGTCTGATGCTCATGTTGTAGCTACAGCCGTGCCTCAACCACTAGCGTGTGGTTTCCCACAGTTACCCTGTGGAAGTCAAACTGGCCAATGGCAGTGTCCCACTTCACCACGGCACAGGGAGACTTGGAGGAGAGACATGGAGGAAGACATGGAGGAGAGCAAGGGAGCACACACCAGCAGACCTGCAGCACACACACACACACATTAGTATAACGTCTCATCTGGCTCATCTCACACTCAGCTCTGTCTCAGTCTCTCCACATATCTGAGGGTCAAAGGTTACAACTAGGAACTCTGATACGGCCCTGATATGGCCAGCCACATTTAGAGTTGCCACAAAGAGGTTGATTTGTGTGTGTGTGTGTTTGTGTCTTACGTGTGGACAACTGTGTAATGACAGGTTGGCTGGTGTATGATCCCAGCAGGCTAAGGATGGTAATGTCATAATCTGACCCTGGGGTCAAACCTCCAACTTGGAGACTGTTGCTATGGACCACCATCTCACGACATGACGACATGTCCCCTGATGGACACAACAGTAGCTAAGAAGAACACACACAATCAGACAAAACATTAGAGGACAAAATAAAATGTTGGATGTTGTTTGGGCAAAATCAAATGTTGTTTGGGCAGTGACAAACCCCAAATCAATGACATAGAGCGAACAGCATTTCTGTTTATCTGGACAGAATAAAGCAGTAAGTCTGTCTGTGTGTGTGTATTGTGCTTGGTCATTCTCCCTGGCGGTGGCTGTGGTGGGGGGTCATACATCTTTAAAGGGCCGGTAACCAGAGCCAATCTGCGCTGACGACGATCACTAGGCAACCACCAGGTGAGTGTGTTCTCTTGAGTGTTACTTGACCCACCTGTCCTGCTTCCTCTTATGAAGAACTCATTCTATGTGTGTGTGTGTTAGTGTGTGAGAGAGAGAGAGTGATGACTGTGTGTTTGTACATTTGTGTGTGCATGTGTGTATGTAAAGGGCTTATTATGAATGGGTAAACTGAGACTGTTGTTGCTAATGATTTGCCATTGTTAATGATTTGTTAGGGGATGTAAATGATAAACTATGGAGAAAAGAGGAAAGGAAAGGAAAGGAGAGGAGAAGAAAATAGGAGAGAGAGAGAGGAGAGTGTAAGGGAGAGGATAGGACGGTGTACTACCTTGTACCCCTCCATCCCCCTGCGGCAGCTCCCCAGCTCACAAACACTGATGAGGTCACATCCTCTTCCACCAGCAGCACTTCCTGTGGGGCTCCTGGGACTAGAGAGAAACAACAATCAGAACATCTGTTGTCATATCAGTCAATCAACATTCCCCTCGTCGCTCTCAACCAATCTTAATTAATCGTACTGGGTTCGTTGTATGTGGTTAATATGTAGTGTGTGTGATGTGTTGTGGAGGTTTGTGTGTGTGTGTGTGTGTGTGTGTGTGTGTGTGTGTGTGTGTGTGTGTGTGTGTGTGTGTGTGTGTGTGTGTGTGTGTGTGTGTGTGTGTGTGTGTGTGTGTGTGTGTGTGTGTGTGTGTGTGTATGTATAAAAAAAAAAAGCATTTGAACTTGACCTTGACCTTGACCATAACCTCTTAAACTCTGAATTCCTCAGTTCCTGCTGGAACCTCCCAAGATAACTCACAGTTGCTGCCAGTCAAATATCTGGTGTGTGTTTGTGTGTCTCCATTACTCACTGGTGTTGATGTCTATAGAAGCATGGGGGAGCTTGCTTCTCTCTCCATTGCTGCTGATAACATCTACTGTGCAATGGCTTCCTGGGGAGAGGCCCTCAAACATGTAGGACCTACACACACACGCTCGCACGCACGCACACGCACACACACACAAACATGAAAACACACACAAACAGAACCAGTGTTACCCAGACAGCAAGGGGCAGCTAGATCAGCCAATAAGAACAGTGTGCCAGGAGGGCAGGACTCACCATGTCTCCTGGGCAGAGGTTCAGCTGCTGATTGGAGGTTTGGTTTGTAATTGCCTTTCACCTCGCCGCTGGACTGGGAGCTAACATACACGCACATGCACACACACACTGATTAAGCAGAGCCAGGGAGACAGGTGTGTGTGTGTGTGTGTGTGTGTGTGTGTGTGTGTGTGTGTGTGTGTGTGTGTGTGTGTGTGTGTGTGTGTGTGTGTGTGTGTGTGTGTGTGTGTGTGTGTGTGTGTGTGTGTGTGTGCGCGCCTGGTAGCAACCCAGAGAACACTGCCCTCTGAACACACACCTTCTGGACCTAACACACATATATTAACATATTCTATAGATATGCGGCCGAGTATCTATATAATGTGTGTGCAACTCACATGAGATGGCGCTGCAGAGATGGATAGCTGCCGTCT
Organism: Salvelinus alpinus; assembly: GCF_045679555.1. NCBI lineage: Eukaryota > Metazoa > Chordata > Actinopteri > Salmoniformes > Salmonidae > Salvelinus > Salvelinus alpinus. The sequence continues at coordinate 36,171,217 of NC_092100.1, read as the reverse complement.
TACGGGCGCCTGACCAATTCTGTTCTTTTGTGTGTGTGTTTTTTACGCTGATTTTGACTTTTTTGGTACATAATATTTCCACCATAATTTCCTATGACCGGAAACAGCTTCTGGACATCAGAACAGCAATCACTAACCTCGATTTAGATGAAGACATATTTTTCAAAGAGGCAGCAGCTGTGGATGTACTGCGCATCCCAAACCAGGCCCTAATCTCTTTCAAGTCCCGGAGATTCTCCCTGATGAGACTACGACGGCGAGTAAATAAACCACATCTACCCTCAGGAATGTATAATAACTAGAGAAAAAACTGGACGAGCTCCGTTCGAGACTATCCTATCAACGGGACCTGAAGAACTGTTATATCCTATGTTTCCCGGAGTCGTGGCTGAACAAGGACATGGACTGAACAAAATAGAAACGCAAAATGTAACAATTTCAAAGATTTTACTGAGTTACAGTTCATATAAGGAAATCAGTCAATTTAAATAAATTCATTAGGCCCTAATCTATGGATTTCACATGACTGGGAATACAGATATGCATATGTTGGTCACAGATACCTTAAAAAAATTATAGGGGCATGAAAAACACCAGAAAACCAGTCAGTATCTGGTGTGACCACCATTTGACTCATGCAGCGCAACACATCTCCTTCGCATAGAGTTGATCAGGCTGTTGATTGTGGCCTGTGGAATCTTGTCCCACTCCTCTTCAATGGTTGTGCGAATATGCTGTATATTGGCGGGACCTGGAACACGTCGATCCAGAGCATCCCAAACATGCTCAATGAGTGACATGGCTTGTGAGTATGCAGGCCGCCAATAACTGCATCAACGACATCGTTCCCACAGTAACCGTACTTATATATTCCAACCAGAAGCCATGGATTACAGGCAACATCCACACTGAGCTAAAGGCTAGAGCTGCCACTATCAAGGAGCAGGACACTAATCCAGACACTTATAAGAAATCCCGCTATGAACTCTGATTAGCCATCAAACAGTCAAAACGTCAATACAGGACGTAGATTGAATCCTCTGACGTTCGTTGGATGTGGCAGGGCTTGAAAACAATCGTAGATTACAAAGGGAAACCTAGCCACGAGCTTCCCAGTGACGCAAGCCTACCAGACAAGCTAAATTCCTTCTATGCTTGCTTAGAGGCAAGCAACACTGAACCATGCACGAGAGCACCAGCTGTTCCGGATGACTGTGTGATCTCACTCTCCGTACCCAATGTGAGTAGGACTTTTAAACAGGTTAGCATTCACAAGGCCGCAGGGCCAGACTAATTACCAGGACACGTATTCAGAGCATGCGCTCACCAGCTGGCATGTGTCTTCACTGACATTTTTAAACTCTCCCTGACACAGTCTGTAATACCTACATGTTTCAAGAAGACCACCATAGTCCCTGTGCCCAGGAACGCCAAGGTAACATGTCTAAATGACTATCACCCCTGTAGCCATGAAATACTTTGAAAGACTGATCCTGGCTCACACCATCATCCCAGACACCCTGGACCCACTCCAATTTGCATACCGCACAAACGGATCCATAGATGATGCAATCTCTATTGCACTCCACACCACCCTCTCCCCCCTGGACAAGAGGAACACCTATGTGAGAATGTTGTTCATTGAGTATAGCTCAGCGCTCAACACCATAATGGACTTCAAGCTCATCACTAAGCTCAGGACGCTGAGACTGAACACCCCCCTGCGCAACTGGATCCTGGACTTCCTGACGGGTCGCCCCCAGGTGGTGAGGGTCGGTAAAAACACATCCGCTACGCTGACCTTCAAAACGGGGGTGTGTACTTACATCCCTCCGGTACTCTCTGGTCACCCACGACGGTGCCTGATCACCGACGACGATGAGACAGCTTATAGGGAGGAGGTCAGTGACCTGACAATTATCATGGCCCACTCCACACACACCAACACAGTCATGAAGAAGGCACGGCAACGTTTCTTCCCCCTCAGGAGGCATGAAAGATTGGACATGGGCACTCAGATCCTCAAAAAGTTATACAGCTGCACCATTGAGAGCATCTTGACTAGCTGTATCACCACTTGATATGGCAACTGCTTGGCATCCCACCTAAGGGCGCTACAGAGGGTAGTACATACGGCCCAGTACATCACTGGGGCCGAGCTCCCTTGCTATCCTGGACCTCTATACTAGGCGGTACCGATACAGCAAGTCTGGAACCAACAGGACCCTGAACAGCTTCTACACCAAGCCATAAGACTGCTAAATAGTTATTCCGGGTAGCTATTGGGTAACTATTTAACTATCTGCATTGACCCTTTTTGCACTAACTCTTTTGACTCATCACATACACTGCTGCTACTGCTACTGTTTCTTATCTATCCTGTTGACTATTTACTTTATCGCTACCTACAGATGAAGTCGGAAGTTTACATACACCTTAGCCAAATACATTTAAACTCAGTTTTTCACAATTCCTGACATTAATCCTAGTAAAATTCCCTGTTTTAGGTCCGGTAGGATCACCACTTTATTTTAAGAATGTGAAATGTCAGAATAATAGTAGAGAATGATTTATTTCAGCTTTTATTTCTTTCATCACATTCCCAGTGGGTCAGAAGTTTACATACACTCAATAAGTATTTGGTAGCACTGCCTTTAAATTGTTTAACTTGGGTCCAACGTTTCGGGTAGCCTTCCACAAGATTCCCACAATAAGTTGGGTGAATTTTGTCCCATTCCTCCTGACAGAGCTGGTGTAACTGAGTCAGGTTTGTAGGCCTCCTGGCTCTCACACGCTTTTTCAGTTCTGCCCACAAATGTTCTATAGGATTGAGGTCAGGGCTTTGTGGCCAATCCAATACCTTGACTTTGTTGTCCTTAAGCCATTTTGCCACAACTTTGGAAGTATGCTTGGGGTCATTGTTCATTTGGAAGACCCATTTGCGACCAAGCTTATCCACATAATTTTCCTGGCTCATGATGCAATCTATTTTGTTCTTCGGCTTGCAAGCCTCCCCTTTCTTCCTCCAAACATATCGAACGTCATTATGGCCAAACAGTTCTATTTTTGTTTCATCAGACCAGAGGACATTTCTCCAAAAAGTACAATCGTTGCCCCCATGTGCAGTTGCAAACCGTAGTCTTGCTTTTTATGGCGGTTTTGGATCAGTGACTTCTTCCTTGCTGAGCGGCCTTTCAGGTTATGTCGATATAGGACTCGTTTAACTGTGGAAATAGATACATTTGTACCTGTTTCCTCCAGCATCTTCACAAGTTTCTTTGCTGTTGTTCTGGGATTGATTTGCACTTTTTGCACCAAAGTACGTTCATCTCTAGGAGACAGAATGCGTCTCCTTCCTGATCGGTATGACGGCTGCGTGGTCCCCTGGTGTTTATACTTGCGCACTATTGTTTGTACAGATGAACGTGGTACCTTCAGGCGTTTGGAAATTGCTCCCAAGGATGAACCAGACTTGTGGAGGTCTACAAATTTTTTTCTGAGATCTTGGCTGATTTCTTTTGATTTTTCCATTATGTCAAGCAGAGGCACTGAGTTTGAAGGTAGGCCTTGAAATACATCCACAGGTACACCTCCAATTGATTCAATTGATGTCAATTAGCCTATCAGAAGCTTCTAAAGCCATAACATAATTTCTGGAATTTTCCAAGCTGTTTAAAGGCAGAGTCAACTTAGTGTATGTAAACTCATGACCCACTGGAATTGTGATAAAGTGAATTATAAGTGAAATAATCTGTCTGTAAACAATTGTTGGAAAAATGACTTGTGTCATGCACAAAGTAGATGTCCTAACCGACTTGCCAAAACTATAGTTCATTAACAAGAAATTTGTGGAGTGGTTGAAAAATTAGTTTTAATGACTCCAACCTAAGTGTATGTAAACTTCCGACTTCAACTGTATCTACCTCATTTACCTCGTACCCCTGCACTGTCAGGACCCGGTGCGAGAAACAGTCACTAATAATTGGCAGAACCCAGAAGATGAGGCAGACACAGCAGTACTAGAGATGGTGGTTTAATAAAAAATAGATATCTTCCAAAATACAAAAGAAAATCCACAAAGTGGTAAAAACAGCAAGGGAAAAAACAAACCTCAAAAGACCAATCCAAAAATACACGAGAACAAAACCAGAGAACCTCTGGAAAATCCAACAAGAGAAAAATTTTCACAAAGGCTGGGGCTGGGTGCTAACATACAAACACTGAGCAAGGAACTAAGGAACACACAGGGTTTAAATACTAACAAGGGAATGACTTACAGGTGCAAACAATAATTAGGGCAAGAAAAACAAAAGGTACAAAAAAGGTGCAAGGGGGACATCTAGTGAACAAAACCAAACAGTCCTGGCCAAAACCTGACAGAATCCCCCCCCTAGGAACGGCTCCTGACGTTCCTACCAGCCTTCTCAGGGTGGAGGACCCTGAACTGACGAATGAGGTCAGGGTCCAGTATGTCCTTGCCAGGAACCCAGGAGCGCTCCTCGGGACCGTAGCCTTCCCAGTCCACCAGATACTGCCAGGACCGCTGCACCCGGCGGGAATCCAGTATCCGGTGGACGGTATAAGCCGACTGGCCACCAATGACACGGGGCGGAGGGGGAGGTCTGCCTGCCGGGATAAGGGGAGAAAAAACAACAGGTTTTAATAAAGAAATGTGAAATGTGGGATTGATTTTAAGGGATCTGGGTAAGTGCAGGCGAAAAGTAACGGGATTGACTCTCCTGGCAATCTTAAAGGGACCGATGAATCTCTGGGACAGCTTGCGAGACTCCACCCTTAGCGGTAAGTCTTTTGTTGAGAGCCATACTCTCTGGCCGGGGTACAGGGTAGGACCGGGACGGCGACGTCTGTTGGCTTGTCGCTGGTACTGCTGTGAGGAACGCAGAAGATTAAGACGGGCCTTCTTCCACGTAAGCCGACAGCGTCTGATGAACCTCGAGGCTGAAGGCACTCTGACTTCTGCCTCCTGGTCCGGGAACAATAGCGGAGCATAGCCAAACTGACACTCATGCGGAGACATACCAGTGGAGGAGGAGCACAAGGTGTTGTGCGCGTACTCGGCCCAAACAATGAAGGATGACCATGTGGACGGGTTGTTGGAAACCATACATCTGAGGGTGGTTTCCAGCTCCTGATTCATCCTCTCAGTTTGGCCGTTGGACTCCGGATGGTACCCTGAAGATAAACTGGCCGTGGCCCCTATGAGTTGGCAGAAGGCCTTCCAAAACCTTGAGGCGAACTGGGGACCTCTGTCGGAAACCATATCTTGCGGAATACCAAAGACTCGGAACACATGGTTAATCACCAACTCAGCTGTTTCCTTGGCAGAAGGTAACTTAGTCAAGGGAACGAATCTGGCCGCCTTAGAAAACCTGTCGATGATGACTAGGATAGTAGTATTACCATGGGACGGAGGAAGGCCAGTAATAAAGTCCAATGAGATATGGGACCAGGGTCGGTGGGGAATAGATAGAGGGTGAAGGAGTCCTTGAGGGCGGAGGTGAGAAGATTTGCCCTGGCAGCACACGGAACAGGCCTTGACGAAAGTGGCAACGTCTTCTTTTATGGTGGGCCACCAGAACTTACGCTGGATGAACTCCAAGGTGCGACCTACGCCCGGGTGACAGGTGAGGCGAGAGGAGTGCCCCCACAGAAGGACTTGGGACCTTGCTGCCTTGGGAACAAACAACCGATTAGCAGGACCTCCTCCAGGGCCCGGTTCGATGGCTTGGGCTTGTTTCACGGTATCCTCCACTTGCCACGAGATCGGAGCCACAATCTTAGCGGCCGGAAGGACAGTCATGTCAGTATCTTCTCGAATGGCAGGAGAGTAGATTCGTGACAAGGCGTCCGGTTTGAGATTCTTCGACCCGGGTCTATAGGTGAGAATAAACTGGAATCGGCTGAAGAAAAGAGACCATCGAGCTTGTCTGGAGTTCAACCGCTTCGCCTGCTGGATATACTCCAGATTTTTGTGGTCCGTAAGCACTTGAAACGGTTGAGAAGCCCCCTCGAGCCAGTGTCTCCATTCCTTCAATGCCATCTTAACCGCTAGGAGCTCACGATCCCCCACATCGTAATTCCTCTCGGCCGGGGTAAGCCGGTGAGAGAAGAAGGCGCAAGGATGAAGCCTCTTGTCTTCACCCCTCTGAGACAGGACAGCTCCAACACCCACCTCTGATGCGTCTACCTCCACCACAAAAGGTTCATCCGCCGTCGGTAGTGTCAGGATGGGAGCAGAGAGGATGCGCTGCTTGAGTCCTTGGAAGGCCGTCTCAGCTTCTCTTCCCCACAGAAACCTTGTGTTGCCACCCTTGGTTAACGCTGAGAGAGGGGCTGCCACCGAGCTGAAGTTCTTGATGAACTTGCGGAAGAAGTTAGTGAAGCCCAGGAAACGCTGAACTTCCTTAACGGACTTGGGGGTGGGCCAATCTGCTACCGCCCCTACCTTCTTGGGATCCATCTGGACTCGACCGGGTTCCACTACAAATCCCAGGAATTGTACTCGAGAGGAATGGAATTCACACTTTTCAGGCTTAACGTACAAATGGCTGTCTAGAAGGCGTTTGAGCACTTGTCTGACATGCTTAGTGTGTTCTTGAAGGGAGCTCGAAAAGATGAGGATGTCATCCAAGTAAACAAACACGAAAATGTTAAGCATATCCCTAAGCACATCGTTTATGAGCGCTTGGAACACAGCCGGGGCGTTGGTCAGGCCGAAGGGCATCACCAAGTATTCGTAGTGACCAGTAGGCGTGTTGAAAGCGGTCTTCCACTCGTCACCGGGTTTGATCCGCACAAGATGGTATGCGTTCCGCAGGTCAAGCTTAGTGAAGACCACTGCTTCCTGGAGCAGCTCAAAGGCTGTGGCCATAAGGGGTAGCGGGTAGCGGTTACGGACGGTTATGGCATTAAGTCCCCGGTAGTCGATGCAAGGACGTAATCCCCCGTCTTTTTTGGCCACAAAGAAAAACCCTGCTCCCGCCGGCGAGGTAGATGGACGCATGAGGCCTGCTGCCAGAGAGTCCTTGATGTAGGTATCCATAGCAGCTCGTTCGGGAGGAGATAGGGAAAAGATCCGACCCCTGGGAGGGCAGGTGCCCGGACACAGGTCGATGGGGCAATCGTAAGGTCTATGGGGTGGTAGTTTGGTGGCCCTCTGTTTGCTAAATACCGGTTTGAGGTCATGGTAACACTCGGGAACTCGGGACAGGTCGATGGATTCTAGAGACTCGGGAGGGGAACTCGGGGAACTTGGGAAGATACAAGTGGCTTGGCACGTAGGACCCCACTGCTTGATAGTGCCCACAGACCAGTCGATGTGAGGGTTATGGCTGTGAAGCCAGGGGTATCCAAGGACGAGAGGGAACTCGGAACACGAGGTCAGATGAAAGTTCATCACTTCCTGGTGTTGGGAAACTGAAAGTTGCAAGGGGGTAGTGACACGAGTGACAAGTCCAGATCCCAAAGGGCTTCCATCCAACGTAGTAACCCTTATGGGATCACTTAGAGGTTCAGAGGGAACGCCATTTTCCTTCGCCCAGACACCATCCATGAAGTTACCTGCGGCTCCAGAGTCTACCAAGGCTTGAAGGGGAAGCTCGTGGTTGTCCCAGGAAAGGGTAACTGGAATGAGCAGGCGGGAGTTGGATGGATGGGAGGAGGTTATGTTTCCCGTTACAGTCCTCCCAGGCCTGCACGGGAGAGTGCGTTTTCCCTGGAGCCCGGGACACGTGGAGAGGAAATGGCCCGGTTTGCCGCAATATAGACAGCGTCGCTCCCTCATCCGGCGGTCTCTCTCAGCCTGGGAGATGCGTCCAACCTGCATGGGTTCCGGTGGAGTCAGCGAGGATAAAGGTGGAGACTCGGAGCTGGGACCGATAGGAGCTAGGGTGAGAGATCTACGGTTGAGCTCTCTCTCTCTCAGACGCTGGTCTATGCGTGAAGCCAACTTGATCAGGGACTCGAGGTTGTCTGGTGGTTCCCGAGTGGCCAATTCATCTTGGATGGTGTCGGAAAGACCCTTCAAAAAGCACACTGTGAGCGCCTCGTCGTTCCAGCCACTCGCTGCTGCCACCGTGTGGAACTGGATGGCATAGTCCGTCACGCTGCGCCGACCTTGGCGGAGAGTCAGGAGCTGTTTGGCTGAGTCAGGACCGCTGGTAGGACCTTGAAACACTCGCTTGAATTCTTCAGCAAAGGTAGAGTAGCTGGCACAGCAGGGACTTTGGGAATCCCACACAGCAGTAGCCCAGGCTAGGGCTTTTTCCGACAGCAGGGTGATGATATATGCTATCTTGGACCGGTCGGTGGGAAACGACGAGGGTTGCAGCTCGAAGGAGAGAGAACATTGGGTGAAAAACCCCTTACAAACACTCGGATCACCTGAGAACCGTTGGGGAGGCGGCAGACGAGGTTCAGCCAGGGGGTTAACTGCCACGGGCACTTGAATCTGATGAACTGGAGCAGAAGCGGTTGCAGGAGAAAGTTGATCAGAAATCTGCTTTATGGAAGTCATCATCTCCGACAGAAGTTGAGAATGTCCAGCCAGTAAGGCCTCTTGCTGAACCAGAGCAGCTTCGTGACGTTGGACAGTCCCCTCGTGGTGGGACAGCATGGGAAAAAAGTCCTGGGTACTGGCTGCCTCTGGGTTCATATTAATGGCTCAGTGTTTCTGTCAGGACCCGGTGCGAGAAACAGTCACTAATAATTGGCAGAACCCAGAAGATGAGGCAGACACAGCAGTACTAGAGATGGTGGTTTAATAAAAAATAGATATCTTCCAAAATACAAAAGAAAATCCACAAAGTGGTAAAAACAGCAAGGGAAAAAAACAAACCTCAAAAGACCAATCCAAAAATACACGAGAACAAAACCAGAGAACCTCTGGAAAATCCAACAAGAGAAAAATGTTCACAAAGGCTGGGGCTGGGTGCTAACATACAAACACTGAGCAAGGAACTAAGGAACACACAGGGTTTAAATACTAACAAGGGAATGACTTACAGGTGCAAACAATAATTAGGGCAAGAAAAACAAAAGGTACAAAAAAGGTGCAAGGGGGACATCTAGTGAACAAAACCAAACAGTCCTGGCCAAAACCTGACATGCACATTGACTCGGTCCTCGTACCCCGTGTATATAGTGAAGTTATCGTTACCCATTGGATATTTATTCCTGGTGTTATTTTTTTCTATAATTTCTCGTTTTCTCTTTGCATTGTTAGGAAGGGCCCAAAAAATACTGCTTAAGTAAGCCTTTCACTCTTAGTCTATATGACATTTGATTTGATACTCAACCACATACACACACATTATACAGATACTCGACCACATACACACAGTATACATGCACACACACGTTATAAACACACACACACTCTACAGAGGTACCATAAGTGTGTGGTGACAGTCAAGACAGATGACTTCATAGTTATGTCCATGTCCAGGGGCTGGATCCCAAAGCATCTCTTCTGACGACTCTGTTACTAAGCCCTATCTCACACAGCTGGGTGACGGCAGAACTACACACACGCACCTGACAGGGTCGGCCAACACGTTGTCAGATTCTCCCCTCTGCTAGAAACATATACACCACCTGGGGCGCTCACCCCTACAAACACACACACAGTCAATATACTGTACAGAACCACATAAACACACACTCAATATATTTATAAGACACACAACCACGCAGAAGCACACATAAAGAATTACACAAACACAGAGTTTCATACCAGTGTGTATGGTCAGTTCCTCCACAGCTTTCCACACCATGTTCTGTGACGGAGTTAACTCTGACCCTGTACTTCCTGAACCCCTCCAGTCCGCCAATCACAGTCTACCTGGAACCGCTGGCCACGCCCATTCTCTTCTCCTGGCCTGAAGCTACATCCCCCCAGCAAACCAGGAAGCCCCACTGCACAGCATGCTGGGAGTCTAGGGCCGTCCAGCTTACTGTGATCTGACTGGCTGTCACATTGCAAATGGTGATGTCCGAGGGGGAAGGGGCCGTGTGTGAGTGATGTGCGTGTTCCCAAGGCTTCAAGCGGCCCCAGTGAGGTGAGAGGCTCTGAGGGACAGAGAGTAGACCTTCCCTGGGGACAGACCTGGCACCTTCAGCCCTCTGGACAATAGGGACACTGGGACACGACCTGCACTTCTCTTCTCCCTTTCTTTCTCCTCTTCCCCATTTTCTTCCCCTTCCTCCTGATCTTTGTATTGGACATAGAGCTGGGGGGCGTGTTGGGAGTTTAGGAACATGATGTCACTCCAGTGGATATCTGCTTTTCTCTCTGTTACGTCCAGCAGGTCAAAGGTGAACAAACGAGGGAGGAGAGGGACTGAGAGCGACAGAGAGAGAGAAAGAGAGACAGAGAGAAATATAGTTAAAGTGTGTCTGGCAGTGCTAAAGAGGTATTGGGGTGTATACTTACTTGGGTTTTGACTGTTTTAATGCATACTTTCCCAGTGACAGATAAAGGGTAAAAGGATGTGGCAGAAGAACGGCGTAAGAAAGTAGCCGGGTCCAGTAGAGTTCTTCTGCAGGGCAAAACAGTCTGTCTGATTGGCTGGTAGCGATGATGATATCATAGCACTAGTCATGTTGTAGGAGGAGCCATCGGACGAGTGGGGCCACCTCTTATCCTGTGAAGAGAAACAACAACAAAAACATTTTGTGTGTGTTCGTGTCAGACAGACACGCTAAGAATGTCCCAGTCATCAGTTTTAAATCACAGACTAACACGCTCCTCTGTAAGGAGGAAACTAGTGTGTCTGCCTGTTTAGAAAAACAAACACCATTCATGCTAATACAGCCCGTTTCTCTCACTCACACGTTTATGTGTGTGTGTTACCTTTCTGTCATTGAGAGCGGTCCAGAGCAGTAGCAGGTTGTTATGTGTGGTCAGGTGAGAGGAGAGGAGGAGGAGGTCTGTCTCTGTTTTAACGTCTACCAGGTGACCTCCTGAAGCCACGCCCATACAGGTTTGCTGGGTGTCGCCCCATGACAGGCTCTGCCTACTCACACTATAGCTATCACGCCCTGACCTTAGAGATCCTTTTTATGTCTCTATTTTGGTTTGGTCAGGGCGTGAGTTGGGGTGGGTATTCTATGTTCTATGTTGTGTATTTCTTTGTGTTTGGCCAGGTGTGGTTCTCAATCAGAGGCAGCTTTCTATCGTTGTCTCTGATTGAGGACCATACTTAGGCTGCCCTTTTCCCACCTGTGTTTGTGGGAGGTTAACTTTGTTTGATGGCACATAGCCTTAAGCTTCACGGTTTGTTTTGGTATTGTTTATTGTTTTGTTGGCAACATCTACTATTAAAAGTATGTACGCTCACCACGCTGCACCTTGGTCCTCTTCTTACGACAGCCGTGACAATAGCAGCTCCTTCCACTCGCCAGCCAACCAATAGGACACTGGGCTGAGGAGAGACAATAGTCAACTCAGACATATAGCAGTCAACGTTAATTACATCTATGTGTGTTGTTCTTTTTTTCATAGATCTTGCCTAAATAGCAGGAAGAAGATTATACAGTCAACCCCCCTGGCAGTTCTTGACTATGGTGACACCATTTACCAGATTGCAGCAGACACTACAGTCGTGGCCAAAAGTTTTGAGAATGGCACAAATATTAATTTTCACAAAGTCTGCTGCCTCAGTTTGTATGATGGCAATTTGCATATACTCCAGAATGTTATGAAGAGTGAGCAGATGATTTGCAATTAATTGCAAAGTCCCTCTTTGCCATGTAAATGAACTGAATCCCCAAAAAACATTTCCACTGCATTTCAGTCCTGCCACAAAAGGACCAGCTGACATCATGTCAGTGATTCTCTCGTTAACACAGGTGTGAGTGTTGACGAGGACAAGGCTGGAGATCACGCTGTCATGCTGATTGAGTTCAAATAACAGACTGGAAGCTTCAAAAGGAGGGTGGTGCTTGGAATCATTGTTCTTCCTCTGTCAACCATGGTTACCTGCAAGGAAACACGTGCCGTCATCATTGCTTTGCACAAAAAGGGCTTCACGGGCAAGGATATTGCTGCCAGTAAGATTGCACCTAAATCAACCATGTATCGGATCATCAAGAACTTCAAGGAGAGCGGTTCAATTGTTGTGAAGAAGGCTTCAGGGCGCCCAAGAAAGTCCAGCAAGCGCTAGGACCGTCTCCTAAAGTTGCTTCAGCTGCGGGATCGGGGCACCACCAGTACAGAGCTTGCTCAGGAATGGCAGCAGGTAGGTGTGAGTGCATCTGCACGCACAGTGAGGCGAATACTTTTGGAGGATGGCCTGGTGTCAAGAAGGGCAGCAAAGAAGCCACTTCTCTCCAGGAAAAACTTCAGGGACAGACTGATATTCTGCAAAAGGTACAGGGATTGGACTGCTGAGGACTGGGGTAAAGTCATTTTCTCTGATGAATCCCCTTTCCGATTGTTTGGGGCATCCGGAAAAAAGCTTGTCCGGAGAAGACAAGGTGAGCGCTACCATCAGTCCTGTCTCATGCCAACAGTAAAGCATCCTGAGACCATTCATGTGTGGGGTTGCTTCTCAGCCAAGGGCTCACTCACAAAAGAACACAGCCATGAATAAAGAATCGTACCAACACATCCTCCGAGAGCAACTTCTCCCAACCATCCAGGAACAGTTTGGTGACGAACAATGCCTTTTCCAGCATGATGAAGCACCTTGCCATTTGGCAAAAGTGATAACTAAGTGGCTCGGGGAACAAAACATCGATATTTTGGGTCCATGGCCAGGAAACTCCCCAGACCTTAATCCCATTGAGAATTTGTGGTCAATCCTCAAGAGGCAGGTGGACAAACAAAAACCCACAAATTCTGACAAATTCTGATTATGCAAGAATGGGCTGCCATCAGTCAGGATGTGGTCCAGAAGTTAATTGACAGCATGCCAAGGCAGATTGCAGAGGTCTTGAAAAAGAAGGGTCAACACTGCAAATATTGACTTTTTGCATCAACTTCATGTAATTGTCAATAAAAGCCTTTGACACTTATGAAATTCTTGTAATTATACTTCAGTATTCCATAGTAACATCTGACAAAAATATCTAAAGACACTGAAGCAGCAAACTTTGTGGAAATTGATATTTGTGTCATTCTCAAAACTTTTGGCCACGACTGTACTCTTACACCTTCAGCCATCAACCTGTACACAAAACTCATCCTCCTAAAACTTGAAAACATTTTACAGGACAGTACTCATCCCCTTCACTTAAAATTCAGTCACAGCAGCAGCCGGACAAGGGGAAAATCAAAACAGATAAATATGGGGACTGGTTTATTCCGACAGCCATTAGACTGTATAATAGATAGTCTGTTGGTCCTTCGTGTACACAGTATATTACACTTTCATTTTAAATGTGGAGTTATAGCACTTTGACTGAATTCTATTGTGTCGTTTTTGTGTTGTCATGTTTTATCTACTGTCTTTTCAAGCACATGACCAAATGAGTTTTCCCCCTGGTCGGATAATAAAGTTGATCTGAATCTGAATCTGGTTGGCTGGTCCTCATTAAAGTCCCGTAGATCACTTCATTACTCCCGTTTTGTTTACAAAGCTCTACTACACAAGCTTCCAACTCACCTAAGTTCACGATTAAAATATGAGATACCAAACTCTTGAGGTTCCTCGGGTCTCCACCGAACTAGGTAAATCCGCTTTTAGTTTTAAAGCACCTCATTGCTGGCACCAACTACAAAATACATTACGATTGGATGTTCTGGTGTTGCTCGAGCAATTTCAAATACTGATTGGGATCCTTCTTATTCAGGAATGCAATTGTTTTTCTTGAATATTTATGTTGCATTTTACTTGTTTTATATTGTATTAGATTAGTGATTTTGTCTCATGAAATTGTATATGCAGAGTCCTGGTCTCAATGTTGACTCCCAGCTTAAATAAAGGGAAAAAATATAAAAATATACCTGTCTCCATGGTGGTGTGTAGTCTCCGGGTGATGCTGTAGTGTGCTCCAGGCTCCAGGCCTCTCACTGCGTACGAGGAGTTGTGTGTGTGGTGCATGGTTGTGAAGATTGAGGGCAGTGAGGGTCTGTTGGTTCTGTAGGCTGCAGGACAGCAAAGCACTGGTGGTGGTCACCTCGACACGGAGAGAGGAGAGGGGGACAGGAGCTACACAGTGCACACATAAACAAACACAAATGCACGCACGCACGCACGCACGCACGCACGCACGCACGCACGCACGCACGCACACACACACACACACACACACACACACACACACACACACACACACACACACACACACACACACACACACACATGAACCTGTTACAACTGCACAAGTCTAATTGTGAAACAGTAAACCATTCCTTTTCATCCATTATCTGTTAAATTCTGTTTTATAACAGGACCATAGAGGTCAGGGGTCAAGGTTAGGTTCACCAATATGAAAGGTCTTAGTCTCCAGTGTGGCGTTTTTTTTATATAGCATTCAGTGTGATGTCACTTTCTACTGGCTCCTCAGCCAATTGCAGCAGCAGCCTGCAGTCAGGCGAACACTCAGAGCGGCCAATAGGATCAAGCCACAACTGAAGGGGCGGGGACAGAGAGTGGTTTAGTGGTTGCGATATGTTTGTGGTTGTCCGGTGGTTGTGTGGTCAGACCGTGAGGTGGGTGATGGTTGTATGGAGGTTGTGTGGTGGGTGGGTTCTGACCGTGAGGTTGTGTGCTGTTCTATAGGAGATAGTGTAGCAGTCTGGATCCTGACCGGAGGGGAAGAGGCCAAACATAACCTCAACAACCACGACCGCCGGCTCGGAGCACTGGACACAAGAGAGACTGACCACCTGGAAAGAGAGGGAGAGTGAGAGGGAAAAAAGAGAGACTTTCTATACATAGACATTCTATAAATCGCTCAGACTATAGGTGTCACATTTGAAACTTTGACGGATTGTTAAGTGAGTGTTGTGATAGATAACTGTTTCACCTAAAACTAATAGCTAGAAACTGTGTGCAGCCACACACGCACCTTTCCATCCATGGGGAAGCCTGGTCATCTCATCAGTGCACAACAGGAGTGGCATGCACTATCCTCTAAAGATAGTACCACAACATGCATACATCCAATATCAATATGGCTTTGGAATCAGAAAACCTGGCTGTTTGGATATCTCATCTATGTACCGAAGAGCGAGGTAACTACACGTCCAGTGGCTTCAGTGAGGACTGAGGTTGTCAGAGCTCTGTATAAGAGGAGGAGGAGTGTAATCACAGCTGAACTGTACCGAGGAGTCCTCCCCAGTGACGCAACACAACTTTGAATTTAGCGCTCCACAGCAGCTTTCCGAGAAGCAGAGCCTCGTGTGAAGACACGCACAGTGCAATTCAATCAGTGTGTGTCGTTAAGCCCAATTTTTTCTGCCCTGCCGCCTTTTCCTCTTTGTTGGGATAAGAGCCGGTTACTATGACAACCAGGCTTGCAGCCACACAGAGAGCAACTCCCGAGGAGAGAGGGAGAAAGAGAGGGAGAGAGAAGGATATAGGGAGAAAGAACAGGGTGAAAGTAAAGAAATTAAAGTCGACCAGATAGACAACATTCCATACATCTCAGTCTCTTTGCAGATTCATTCTCCAGTGCATTCAGGACCACTCTCTCTTTCTCACACAGACACACACACACACCCAATGTTCAGTCGATTAATTTCTGGGCTGTATTGATGCAGTGATTTGCTAACCAACTCCACTGCTGTGTGTTCCACACGGCAGATCAAAACAGTCTGTGTGTGTATGAGAGAGAGTGAGTGTGCACACCCAGAGAGCTGAACAGCGAGTAGTTGGAATGTGAGCTAGTGGTCTATGGAGAATGAGAAAAAAATGAATAATTTACTGATCAATTACTAATCAATGACGGATCAATGTGGTTTCCTGCCTCTTCAATACTTCACTTCTTCCTGGTCACTGGTGTTTTACTGATGACGAAGTGTCATTAACATGGTTTAATTACATGGTAATTATACACTGAGTGTACAAAACATTAGGAACACCTGCTCTTTCCATGACATAGACTGACCAGGTGAATCCAGGGGAAAGCTATGATCCCTTATTTATGTCACTTGTTAAATCCACTTCAGAGGAGAAGAGGAGACAGGTTAAAGAATGATTTTTAAGCCTTGACACTATTGAGACATGGATTGTGTATGTGTGCCATTCAGAGGGTGAATGGGCAAGACAAAGATTTAAGTGCCTTTGAACGGAGTATGGTAGTAGGTGCCAGCTGGTTTGAGTGTGTCAAGAACTGCAACACTGCTGGATTTTTCACACTCAACAGTTTCCTGTGTGTATCAACAATGGTCTACCACCCAAGGGATATCCAGCCAACTTGACAAAACTGTGGGAAGCATTGGAGTCAACATGGGCCAGCATCCCTGTGGAACGCTTTCGACACCTTGTAGAGTCCATGAATTGAGGCTGTTCTGAGGGCAAAGGGGGGCGCAACTCAATATTAGGAAGGTGCTTCTAATGTTTTGTACACTCAAGTGTATATACACACACATTGTTACACAGACTCCCACACAATAATTACACACTACCAGGCCAGAGAAACACAAACACACGTCAGCACTGAACACACTGAGTCAGCAGGGGAGTGTGTGTGTGTGGAGGAGGAGGATGGAACGTTTTTCATTCATGCAAAAAAACACCAACCAGTCAGTCAGACACTGTTGAGTGTTTTATTGTTCTATTCTGACTGGTAACATCTGTGTGATGGCAACAGCACATACTGTATGATTACTGGCACAATGCTTCATAATAAACAACACAGCACATACTGTATGATTACTGGCACAATGCTTCATAATAAACAACACAGCACATACTGTATGATTACTGGCACAATGCTTCATACTTTTGTATAAAAGCTTTACATTTGTAATGAATGTTTTTTGTTCTACGACAAATATTAGCGGCATATTAAACATTTCAGTCATCAGGAGAGAACTAGATCACTGACGTACTAAATCAGCGTAGTCCTGTCAGCTGGGACCAACTGATCTGAACATAACATAAACATAAAGCGAGAGAGGACTAGCTAGTGTTACACATGAGGAGGAGCAGGCTACAGCAGTACAGATAGGACTAGTGTTATCATAATACAGCAGGAACAGGTTACAGCCCTACACATCTGACCACTACACATCTGTAATGACAGGGTCACTACAACAGGCCAGCATACACCCTTCAACAACAGACTGAAGGAAGACTAAAGAACTCCCCTACCTGGACGCTTGACCTGTCTGACCTCTAACCTCTGTTCCATCCTCCGTCCAACCTACTGTTTACCATACTGGAGCTCACATCGACTAGATCAGGGTAGATAGAATTTCGTTTTACGTTAAAAAAGACTGTAAAATCACAAGGAATTCATGTAAAAATGAGTTTAGTTTAGGAAATGTTTCCAAGTATTCCCACAAAAAAAAAAAAACGTGTCTCAATGTATGAAATTATTGTTATTTTCAAAAAACATTTATTTTTTGGCTTAGTTCTGGTCAATTTGCAGTGTAACTAATCAAAAGAGAACCATCACGCTCTCCCAGAAGCTTGGCTGGTGCATAAAACCTATGAATTCAGACAAACAAAGAGGTGTAATGGGTTCACACTCAAAAATATGTTGCATAAAGCTTACTTCATTATTCAATGTGTTACATGTTTTTACTGCACCAGGGATAGCGTACACAGATGTTTCGTCTTTACAGCCTTCTTCAGTGTGTAGGTACCTGTGTACAGTGTACAAATTATTATAATTATTTTCCATGCCCCCGACCATCCTCTCCGATAAAAATTGTCCTGCGACTGAATCTAGTTGCCTAGCCCTGGATTACAGTAGATCTCTTTAGTTCCATAGGCAGGAGCAGTCTAAAGGTTCCTGGAAGCTGTAGTCCACCAGAGTAGCATTGCGTGAGCAGTAGAGGGTGACGGAGCGGGTTTGTAGTCCACTCTCTCTGCAGCACTTACAGAAGCGGGCGTGGCTGTTGATGTTGAAGTTAAAGATGGTGGCAGACGGACACTTCCCATCACACGAATACACTGTCAACTGAGAGAGAGAGAGAGAAAGAGAGAGGGGCGGTAAAATGTTATACTCCATTAAAAAAACGGTCTTATTGCTACTGTCTCTCTCTTACCGGTGCGTTGCTCCTGCAGTCGTCTTTTCTGATGGTGGTTCGGATTGCTACACGCTTACACGTCTTACCGTCCTCCTTACCTAAACACACACGCACACAGAGAAAACGCTGAGATACACGCAAGCACACACACAGCTTTCACCCCCAGAGTCCTGTCATTCACACAGTAAAAGGCCTATTGAGCAGGACTCTTTTGCCTAGCAGCGGGGGCTCAGTTTAATTGACAGCCAGCTGACTGGGGGGCAGTTCTCATGCCAGAGACCCAGCTCCCATTGGCCACTGGCCTGAACTTAAACTCACTCTAGCCAATCGGGGGTAAGCCACAGGGGGCAGAGGGGCGGGGGATGATGGAATGTTGAGCGGTAGCAACATGGCGTCCAGCTCTACACTTGGCCAAACTCTCTGTATATGTGAAGGAATGGGGAGGATTCTTACTCACATAGAGGATTCAGCACAGCAATAACATGTTGACACATTGGAATGGGGTTTTGTCCTGAGGAATGTTAGGTGAACCTTGACCTGTAGTTTATATGTATGGTGTGGTAGGGTTAGGACTAGACAAACACACACGGTGATAGGTGAAGGATGAGAGGTCGTGGTACCTGTGTCACAATTAGTACTACCTGTGAGGGTTATGGGGTGAGAGGTTAAAGATGAAAGGTGAGAGGTCGTGGTACCTTTGTCACAGTTAGTACTACCAGTGGGGGTTACGGGGTTAACGGTAAACGGTATAACACCGACTCCAGAACCTGGGAGCAGCGGCAGGAACAACAACGTCAGGAGAACGATAGGAGAACACACAGGTTAACGTTGGTTTAGAACACATTGAAAACACACAGAGGAATCAGCGCAGTGGCATGCACAGCCATGGGAGCCAGACAATGTTCTCTGAGACTGGGGAAGACAGCCAGATGGCCAAACACTCAGGATTACTACACGCTGATGCACCAAGGCTCATTCTCATTGGCCAAACTAAACACCAAGCATCACCATTGGCCAAAATGTAACAAAAACAAGCATTCCCATTGGCCAAACTGGCAGAGCAGGCAAGCGGACAAGGAGGCAGAGCTGCTGTATTACTGGGAGAGCAGACTGGATCTGTGTTCTTCACCTTTACATGCACAATTTGTGTTTAATGGGACAGTTCACCAGTGGTGTAAAGTACTAAAGTAAAAATATTTTAAAGTACTACTTAAGTAGTACTATAAAATACAATATTTTTGACAACTTTTACTTTTACTTCACTACATTCCTAAAGAAATAATGTAGTTTTTATTCCATACATTTTACCTGACTTCCAAAAGTACTTAATTTTGACCGCTTAGCAGGACAGGAAAATGGCCCAATTCACGCACTTATCAAGACAACACGTGGTCATCCCTTCTGTCTCTGATCTGGCAGACTCACTAAAAACAAATGCATCTTTTATAAATGATGTCTCAGTGTTGGAGTATGCCTCTAGCTATCCATACACTTTAAAAACAAGAAAATGGTGCCATATGCTTTGCTTAAAAGAAGGAATTGGAAATTATTTATACTTCTGATACTTAAGTATATTTTAGCAATTACATTTACTTTTGATAGTTAAGTATATTTAGAACCAAATACTTTAAAACTTTTACTCGAGTAGTATTTTACTGGGTGACTTTTACTTTTACTTTAGTAACTTTCTATTAAGGTATCTATACTTTTACTCAAGTATGACAAATGGATACTTTTTCCACCACTGCAGTTCACTTAAAATACAAACTGCCTTCCTCTTATGGACATCTAAAAAGTACTTTAAGGATTTAGAGAGTCTGTTTAGCTACAGTTTATCATTAGCATCATTGAGTGTAAAAGAACATTTGAATGGTAGGACGGACCACTGTTTGCATGCTGTTAATCTCCAGATAACTGTGGGTTATGATAATTTATCCACTAAATAAAAATATTTTCCAATCAACAGTAAAATCTTTCTTCAATATTATCATGACAGTGTATCAGGACCATCAGGCAGCTCTAGGACCACCTCTACAGCAGAGGCTGATGGGTAGTGTAGTGATTCATGCTGGTTGTTGCCAGCCAACCACAAGCTTTTACTCTGCTTTACGCTGCTACAGGCCACACCCCCCAACCAGTCAGCCAATAAGCCCAACCGTTGCCAGGCAACGCCCTGCCCACCCCTGTGATTGACAGCTGAAAGCATATGAGAAGCAAATGTGATCGGTCACTTACACGTTCTGCAACAGCCGTCCACATAGCTCTGGACCACGCCCCCATTCTGCAATGATTGAAGAAAGGTTACAGACAGACCTCATTGTGTGTGAATGTTAGTGTGTGTGTGTGTGTGTGTGTGTACCTGAGTGCACTCTGTGTCGTTGAAGGGGGGGCAGACCACCCCTGAGGCCAGCACCACGGTTCCCCCTGCCGTCTCCACACAGTCGTACCGTGTACAGTTATCCACCAAGGAGCTCCCCGCCTGTTCACACACACACACACACACACCGTCAACGTTATCCATCCAGGATTTTCCTGTGTGTTAGGTAGATTATTTGTGTCTGTTTGGCAGTATTAGGCTGTGTGTGTGTGTGTGTGTGTGTGTGTGTGTGTGTGTGTGTGTGTGTGTGTGTGTGTGTGTGTGTGTGTGTGTGTGTGTGTGTGTGTGTGTGTGTGTGTGTGTGTGTGTGTGTGTGTGTGTGTGTGTGTGTGTGTGTGTGTTCTCACAGTGAAGACCTCAGTGGTTCTGTTGTGGATGTTGAAGGAACAGGAGACGTTCTTACAGGAGCCACAGCACACCTGAGGATCTGATGATGCTACGTAAAGCTGGTGCTGAGAGGTGGGGGGGGGTCAGAAGGGGGGAGAAGTCAGAGGGGGGGAGAAATCAGAAGGGGGGGAGAAGTCAGAGGAGGGGAGAAGTCAGAAGGGGGGAGAAGTCAGAAGGGGGGGAAATCAGAAGGGGGGGAGAAGTCAGAGGAGGGGAGAAGTCAGAAGGGGGGAGAAGTCAGAAGGGGGGGAAATCAGAAGGGGGGAGAAGTCAGAGGAGGGGAGAAGTCAGAAGGTGGGAAGAAGTCAGAGGAGGGGAGAAGTCAGAAGGTGGGGAGAAGTCAGAGGAGGGGAGAAGTCAGAAGGGGGGGAAATCAGAAGGGGGGGAGAAGTCAGAGGAGGGGAGAAGTCAGAAGGTGGGGGAGAAGTCAGAGGAGGGGTTGAAGTCAGAAGGGGGGGAGAAATCAGAAGGGGGGGAGAAGTCAGAGGAGGGGAGAAGTCAGAAGGAGGGGGAGAAGTCAGAGGAGGGGAGAAGTCAGAAGGAGGGGACGAAGTAAGAGGAGGGGAGAAGTCAGAAGGGGGGGAGTCAGAAGGGGGGGAGTCAGACGGGGGGGAGGAGTCAGAAAGGAGGGGGGGGAGAGAAGTCAGAAGTGTTTACGTAACTCTGATCAGGATGGAAGTTTGGAGTCTGTGTGAGAGAGAGGGAGAGAGACATACCGGGCCACACTTCCGAGAGCAGTTGACAGCGGACACGTCCATGGCGTAGTATCCGGTGTGTGTGTCACGGTGTGTCAGACAGTGAACGGTGTAACACAGCTCTCCTTCATAGTACTGAATCAGGCTCTGCCCTGGCCCCAGCACCGTGACTCCCTGGAACACACACACCTCTGCCTTCTCTACACACAGAGGTCAGGGGTCAGGGGTCAGGGGTTAGTAGCCTAGGGTGTGTCTGTGCATAGTGTGTGTGTATGTGTGTGTACTTACTGCAGGTGTAGCGGGGGCAGCCACAGATGCTTCTGCTGTCTGGAACCTCCACCTGTACCTCCCCCTGAGAGACCAGAGACGTTACTATGACACACACAAAAACACACACACATGCACACACAAACAGGAATATTCCTGAAGTTGACTGACTCACCACCTGACAGACTGGGAGAGAGTTGTCCTCACACTGGCATTCTGAAAGAAGAAGAGAGACTTTGTTTACTACAGAACTGGAGGCCTAGAACCATGCTCTGTTTGGACTACAAGATTTTTCAAAGACACAGTTCTGGGCATGATGGTATGTGTGTGCATTTAGATGTGTGTGTGCAACTATTGCCTGTGCAAAAATGTGTGTTTGTGTGTGTGTGTGTACCACAGCGGTGGTCGGGGCAGCAGTGTCCAGGGTGGGTGGTTTGGACCAAAGACAGGCCAGGAGAGCAGGTCAGAGACGACTCAGGACACAGGTTCACATCACACACTGCACGCAAGAGAACACTGCTGTAAACATCAACCCTGTGTATGTGTACATGTATGTGTGTGTCTGTACAGCTTGTATAGTGTGTAGAGTATAATGTGTGTGTGTTACCACAGTGGTATTGAGGGCAGCAGCTGTTGGTGGTGTTTAGATTCACAGCTAATATCTCGCCATCGGAACAGGCCGGCACGGGCTCGATACATGACTCACACACTGCAGAGAGAAGACACACACACCATTGGCCACTGACTGTTTTTGGGTCGGTCCTCTACTTAAGGGCAACTTCTACCCAAAGTCCAGCTACAGTAATGTTGGACGGAGACGGTCGACCCAGGAAGCAGTAGAAGGTCTGACCTTACCACACAGGAAGGAGTAACAGCAGGAGTTGTCCTCACGGACCTCCACGAGGAACTGATCTTCTCTGCAGTCAGGGGCGGTGACGGGGGGACAGGCATGGGCGTCGCACTCTGAGACAGACCAATCACAGGACTCAGTTATTAAACCACACCTAACAATACCAGTGAATGATTAAAGCTATTACCTTTTGGTTCAGTACCTACCACAACGGTACTCTGGGCAGCAGGACAAGGCACTGTAACCAATCACCAGTCGGTTCCCATTTTCACAGGGCGGAGCCTCACTCTCACAGATGGTCAGATTACACTCTGAGAGAGAGAGAGAGAGAGAGAGAGAGAGAGAGAGAGAGAGAGAGAGAGAGAGAGAGAGAGAGAGAGAGAGAGAGAGAGAGAGAGAGAGAGAGAGAGAGAGAGAGAGAGAGAGAGAGAGAGAGAGAGAGAGAGAGAGAGAGAGAGAGAGAGAGAGAGAGAGAGAGAGAGAGAGATGCAGCTTAAGCCCCACCCTCTTCAACATACATATCAACAAATTGGCGAGGGCACTAGAACAGTCTACTGCACCCGGCCTCACCCTACTAGAATCTGAAGTAAAATGTCTACTTTTTGCTGATGATCTGGTGCTTCTGTCCACAACCAAAAAGGGCCTACAGCAGCACCTAGATATTATGCATAGATTCTGTCAGACCTGGGCCTGACAGTAAATCTCAGTAAGACAGAAATAATGGTGTTCCAAAAAAGGTTAAGTTGCCAGGACCACAAATACAAATTCCATCTTGACACCGTTGCCCTAGAGCACACAAAAAACTATACATACCTCTGCCTAAACATCAGCGCCGCAGGTAACTTCCACAGGCCATCATTGTAAATAAGAATTTGTTCTTAACTGACTTGGCTAGTTAAATAAAGGTTAAATAAAAAAAGAATAGCATTCTATGCCATCAAAAGGAACATAACATTTGACATACCAATTAGGATCTGGCTAAAAATACTTGAATCAGTTATGGAAACCATTGCCCCTTATGGTTCTGGGGTCCGCTCACCAACCAAGAATTCACAACATGGGACAAATACCAAAAATATCCTCCGTGTACAACGTAAAACACCAAATAATGCATGCAGAGCAGAATTAGGCCGATACCCGCTAATTATCAAAATCCAGAAAAGAGCTGTTAAATTCTACAACCACCTAAAAGGAAGCAATTCCCAAACCTTCCATAACAAAGCCATCACCTACAGAGAAATAAACCTGGAGAAGAGCCCCCTAAGCAAGCTGGTCCTGGGGCTCTGTTCACAAACAGACCCCACAGAGCCCCAGGACAGCAACACATTTAGACCCAACCAAATCATGAAAAAACAAAAAGATAATTACTTGACACATTGGAAAGAATTAACAAAAAACTGCGTAAACTAGAATGCTATTTGGCCCTAAACAGAGAGTACACAGTGGCAGAATACCTGACCCCTGTGACTGACCCAAAATTAAGGAAAGCTTTGACTATGTAAAGACTCAGTAAGCATAGCCTTGCTATTGAGAAAGGTCGCCGTAGGCAGACCTGGCTCCCAAGAGAAGACAGGCTATGTGCACACTGCCCACAAAATGAGGTGGAAACTGAGCTGCACTTCCTAACCTCCTGCCAAATGTATAACCATATTAGAGACACATATTTCACTCAGATTACACAGACCCACCAAGAATTTGAAAACAAATCCAATTTTGATAAACTCCCATATCTATTGGGTGAAATACCACAGTGTGCAATCACAGCAGCAAGATTTGGGACCTGTTGCCACAAGAAAAGGGCAACCAGTGAAGAACAAACACCATTGTAAATACAACCCATATTTATGATTATTTGTTTGACATTTTTTACTTTAACTATTTGCACAATGTTACAACACTGTATATAGACATAATATGACATCATGTCTGTCACGCCCTGACCGTAGAGAGTTTTTTATGTCTCTATTTTGGTTTGGTCAGGGTGTGATTTGGGTGGGCATTCTATGTTCATTTTCTATGTTTTGTATTTCTTTGTTGTTTGGCCGGGTGTGGTTCTCAATCAGAGGCAGCTGTCTATCGTTGTCTCTGATTGAGAACCATACTTAGGTAGCTTTTTCCCACATGGTTTTTGTGGGTAGTTGTTTTCTGTTTTGTGTCTGCACCAGACAGAACTGTTTCGGTTTCGTTCGTTCTCTTTGTTGTTTTTGTTATTTAGTGTTCAGTTTTAATAAAGAAAGCATGAACACTTACCACGCTGCGCTTTGGTCCACTCCCTCTTCTTCAGACGGCCGTTACAATGTCTTTATTCTTTGGGAACTTGTGTGAGTGTAATATTTACTGTTCACTTTTTATTGTTTATTTAACTTTTGTTTATCCATTTCACTTGCTTTGGCAATGTAAACATATGTTTCCCATGCCAATAAAGCCCCTTGAATTGAATTGAGAAAGAGAGAGAGAGAGAGAGAGAGAGAGTCGATGGTATATGTAGGTGTCTAAGCATGCATGTGTGTGTGTGTCCTCACCACAGATCTTCTTGGGGCAGCAGGCCCCCTCTTCCAGGACATCCAGTACGTACTCTCCCTCCCTCTCACACAGCGGAGTGGGACTAAAGCTGCAGTCAGGTTCTACTGCCACCACAGAACCGTTCTCCAGGCAGCGGAACAGACAGCAGCCACGCAATGACCCGTTCCACACCTCCCCAGGGGCCCGCGGAGACCCCTCGTTATCCGTACACACTACAAACACACATACAGACACCACAGACATTATCAGTACACTCTAAAAAACACAGAAGCAGAACCATAACAAGAGTCATATAGAGCACAAGCTCATAGAGCTGACATACTAGAGCAGACATACACTGACAAAGAGCTGACATACAGCTGACATAGAGCTGGCATACAACTGACATAGAGCTGACATACAGCTGACATACAGCTGACATACAGCTGACATAGAGCTGGCATACAGCTGACATAGAGCTGACATACTCACCACACTGCTCCTCTGTGACGCAGTAAGTGGAGTCTGCTCGGTGCAGGATGGTTCCAGAGCGACACACACACTCCTCTCTGATGTGGGAGCAGGTGGTCTCCTCATAGAACTCTCTGTTCTGACAGGTCCGGGTGGTACAGGTCGACACACACGCCTGGTACTCCCTACCTGAGGGACACCTCAACGCTACACGCACGCACGCACGCACGCACGCACGCACGCACGCACGCACGCACGCACACACACACACACACACACAAGCATGTACAGACACGCAAACAAACACACACACACACACACACACACACACACACACACACACACACACACACACACACACACACACACACACACACACACACACACACACACACACAGACACACACACACACACACACGCACACAGACACACCGCAAGAACATACCGTTGTGACATCACCAGCTAATGTAGCCCTGATGTGTGTGTGTAGTAGTGTGTATTGGTGTGTGTGTGTACGAGGTCCTTACGGCAGAAGTTGTGTCGTCTCCAGTTGATGCAGACTTGGTAAGTGTAGCAGACAGCTACGTAGGCTGCCAGGAAGTCACACTGGTGGGCCTTATAGTGGAGGTCCCCTGCCCACATCACATCACAGAACTGCTCTGGAGACACCTTGCTGTGGCAGGGAGTGAAAGGTCTCTGTCTAAGCATGGAGAGACAGGTGGAGCAGTCTCCAGTGGTACAGTTGTCCCCGATGCGTCGTGTGTGTTCCGTGTCCTCTGAGGTGTGGACCCTCCAGGCCTGCAGGAACAGACCCAGGTCCGCCACCTCCCTCACCACCGTACCGTTAGGCAGCTTCAGGTCATCAGCTGGGTTCCCGTCACAACACCCTGGGAGACACACCAGCAGGGAGTAAAAGGTGCTCAACCAACGTGAAACAAGGTGCAACCAAATAATAGCATGAGCATTGAGAAGGAAGAGGCGCAACTCTCGATCACAATTTAAAACAACTTGATACTTTATTTATAAAACTGTTACGGATACACTTATGTTCATAACATGCACGGATGAACAAATGCACGCCCACATGCGCACACCCTGAAGAAATAGGCCAGGAATAGGGCAAGGTCTGAGAGAAACGTTCTCTCTTCTCCAGGTTCATTAAATCATGCGAGTGGACGTCTTCAAAACAAACCCATATCCCTGATCTGACAATGAAGGATGGAAGCGTTAGAGTAAATGCCAAATCTAGCTCATGGATGTCTTACCACAGAGGCCTCTAGTAGGAGCAGATGTATTGGAGGGAGCGGTGTATTGCAGCACCATGATGCCAGTGCTGTGGTACCATTGTATGTTGACTCCTCCAGGAGTGGTGATCAGGTACATACTGCCTGTGTCCTCTACTGACAGAGCCTGGCGGGAGAAAGGCAGCCGCGCCTTGATGTGGTTCACTGACACCTGTATACCCACACACACACAGATATAGCATGAGCTGTGTTCTACAGTGTATGCGATCAGTAATGGTTCAGTGGTCAGTCGGTTGCGGTCAGTGATAGTCACCTTGCGGTCAAGACGGTTGATGATGATCCTGTAGGAGGGAGTGGTGATGTTCAAGTTCTTGAAACACAGACCTGACGTTCCACCACTAGGGCTCTGATAGAAAGATGTCCAAGTAAAACAGTGTAATAATGACCATATAATTACTATGATAATGATCACGATTAGATATTAAAAGGAAACTCACAGGTCGTCTGATGGAGTTGACGCTCTAAATATGAAACAAGAAAAGGTAAACCAATCAGAATCAGGTGCTTCTGGCATCCTATGACAGTTTATAATAGCGAGTGTATTTAAAACAGAGACAGTTTGTGTGTGTGTTTTAGCTTGTGTGTGTGTGTGTGTACCTGGCTGGTAGGGCATTTATTCACTGTTCCTATGATGTTCTCTGTGGGCAGGTAGACCAGGATGTAGGAGCCGTTATCATACAGCGCCACGTTGTTACCGTCAAACGTTATCACACGCAGGTCTGACATCACAGAGCAGCGACCTAACACATACACACACATGCACGGATAGGCAAACACACACAAGCACAGTATGTCTGTAAAATGTGTGTGTGTTGGTATGTACAGTAGTGTGTGTTCTTACAGGGGCACTGCCAGAGCGGGCAGCAGGGGTCGGTGTTGGTGAGGACAGCCATGCCCAGCAGAGAGCAGCGAGGTGGAGTAGTGTTGTACCGACAGTGGAGGGAGGAGTTATGGAGGAGCAGCTCTCCGTTAAAACAGATCAGTTCTGCACACTCATCAACACGGTAGGAATACGGGGGCTGGAGAGAACAGAGAGAGACGAGAGAGAGGGAGATCAGAGAGATCAGCTACTGGCAAAGGGAGTTCTCCAGGGCTGCATGCTCGGCCCTCTTATCATGTCCATACACACTGTCTCTCACTGATGGGCTCTTACTGTGCAGGGGGTGGTGGGCAGGAGGAAGGGGGACAGCACTGTCGGCATGCTGACTGCCTCAGGTGTATGAGAGGAGTCTGGGCTAGTGGCTGTTTCCGTTGTTATGGACTCCGTCGTCTCGGGGGGTGATGTCGACATGGTAACGGAGGTGTCATAAATGACTGGGAATACAGAGGTAGTCTCCGTGGGCGTAGCAACAGGACGGTGTGTTTCTGTGGTGGTCAGAGTGGGGGTGGAGGAGAGAGGGGGAGGAAGGGAAAAGGAAGTGGGGGAGGAGATAGGGGGAGCTGAGGGGGAGCTGGAAGGCTGGGGAGGGGTAGTAGGAGGGGGAGGAGGGGGAGAGCGAGAGGGAGAAGCAGGAGAGAGAAGAGGAGGAGTGGTAGATTCGGTCACTACCAGGCTGGGGGAAGTAGGGGATGGCGTTTCCATAGTTACTCTAGTGACCACTGCAGGGGTCAAGGTCGGGGTCGTGACCCCAGTGGTGCTGCTAGTAATGGTGGCGGAGGGAGAGGGGGAGATGGAGGGAGAGACTGCAGGCAAAGGGGTGTCCTCAGTCACAGTGGGGGTGGAGGGTGCGGGCAGAGAAGGGGGAGGAGGAGAGGGGGAGCGAGGAGGGGTAAGGGTGGGAGTGAAACTCTCCGTCAGGTGGGCTGTACTGGGTGTAGTGGGGGCTCTGGTGGCAGTAACAGTTGTAGAGGCAGCACTGGTTGTAGTTCTGGTACTACTAGTAGTGGTCCTAGTAGTGGTCCTAGATGTAGTAGTAGTACTAGTAGGCCTAACAGCAGTAGTAGTTGGGGTGGTGGTCGTTCGGTTTACGAAGGCGTAGGGTGTAGGAGTGGGAGGTAGGGACACACCTGAGGAAAGACACACAGACATACATTACTCTAAAAACGATGTAACTTTACAGATCCTGGTGTGATGCACACTCTACTCACAGTCCTCTGTGTAGACACATCTCCTGGTGACCTCATCAAGAACCATGTTTTTGGGGCAGCGAGGGAAACAGCCCTCCACCCTGCCAGACACACATATAGACACGGACAAACGTTCAAAGCGCGTATTAATCATGCCCTTACAGTGTATAACCATGTTGTAAGTGTGTGTTTGTAAGCGTGCATTTCTATGTTAGGCGTGTTCTTACGGGGGCAGGAAGTGGCAGCGTGTGGCAGTGGGGTCGCTGCATGTACGGACACACGGACTGGCACATGCATGGTAGCGCCACTCACACATCATACGGTACGGGATCACAAAACTGCTCTCTGTAATACAAACATACACAAACATATTGTAACTGCTCTCTGTAACACAAACATATTGTGAACATACACATAAGAACTACAGTAAAAGAAACTGTGTGTGTGCTGCGTATTATGATTTGTATTTCTATCTAACCCTCCAGAGTAAAGGAGCTGCTGGTCTTGAAGTTGTCAGAGTTGTCATATTTCTGAGCTCGTGCAGACGTGCGTGTCAGAGTCAGGAACACTCCTGGCTGGCCAATCAGCTCGAAAGAGGTGTGGCCAGGCAGGAACACCCCCTGGTGCTGCAGGAAGGAAGCCCTGTGGCCAAACTCCTCCCCTCTGGTCCACTGCTCCAACCGCAGCCCAGTACGCTCAGACACAACGAGGAAGTAGTTAGGACGCTCTGCTGACTCCAGAGAGACCACCGGGAGACCTGTAATACAGAGTTTAACATATGGGTGAAGCTGATGTGAGTTGAGTTTGTGTGTGTTTTGTGTGTGTGTGTGTGTGTGTGTGTGTGTGTGTGTGTGTGTGTGTGTGTGTGTGTGTGTGTGTGTGTGTGAGTGTGTGTGTGAGACTCACGTGATGTGCGGTCCTTCTGTAGTCCTGCTGTGATCATGAAGTTGAAGAGTAGCCCAGGGGGAGGCAGCCCGCCTGCGAACTCCCTAACTAGAGGAAACACTGACCCACTGGTTCTGTTCACACCGAAGACTGTAGCGTTATATACAGCACTGACAACCGAAAACGGTCCTTCACCTAACTCTACAGAGGGAGAGAGAGGGAGAAAGAGAGAGAGAGAGAGAGGTGGAGGATATTCTCAATGTTGAGTGAATATATTATGTAGCTCAGTTTGTATATGTGTATTTGTATTTTTGTGTGATTGAATGGTGTTCCTTTGTGAGTCATTTTGGTTAGCGTTCAAACAGACCTTGGTTGTAGTATTCACAATCATAGGCTGAAAGAAAAAACAAGTACAAACATTTAGAAACATACAACATCACATATGTACAGTATGTGATAGTACTGTAGCCTTTCATAGCCAAGACATACGGTGTAGATCAAGCAGGGATAGAGAGACCATGGTATTGTGTAAGAGTGTATGTGTGTGTGTGTGTGCACATGTATCTGTGGTCATTTGATGACAGATATAAATATTTTAGGGTCAGAGGGGGGACTCTATAGTTCTGTGTACTGGCATGTGTGTGTGCATGCGGGCGTGTAGGAGCATTGACTGACCCAGCACCTATGCTGACAGACAGAGAGAAAGTCGGAGGAACAGACACACATTGTGTGTGTATGTGTGTCTGTACTCACGGCAGACAGAGGGGTTTCTCCAGACCACAGTGACACCGTGTTGACAGCAGGTGTGTGCATAGGCAGCAATGGACGTACACAGACACTCACAGTCTCCGCCTCGGTTACAGTTACACGTGTCTGTCAAGCAGTTCCTATAGAACCATGATACATCCACCTACACACACACAAAAACACACACACATGAAAACACACACACACAGGTTGCAGATGTACATTAGAACCAGGTCATATCTACCTGGGGGGTGAGTGAGGGTTTAGAGTGGGAGACAGGTCATTGGGGTTAGATGTGGGTTAGGGGTGTGTGTGAATAATGTAGGTAGGAATGAGTGACATGTTTGTGTGTGTTGAAGGGGAGTGAATAGGAGTGATGGGACATCAGAACAATGAGACGTGGGTTAAACTCTGGAACACAGGGATCAAATCACATTTTATTTGCCACATGCTTCGTAAACAGGTGTAGACTAACAGTGAAATGCTTACTTATGGGCTCTTCCCAACTATGCAGAGAGACAAAATAGAAAAAGAATAACACAAGGAAGAAATAAACAATGAGGAACGTTATATACACGGGGTACCAGTACTGAGTTGATGTGCAGGGGTACAAGGTAATTGAGGTAGATATGTACACATAGGTAGCGGTAAAGTGACTAGGCAACAGGATAGATAGTAAACAGTAGCAGCAGCATATGTGATGAGTCAAAGAGTTAGTTCATAAAGGGTCAATGGAGATTGTCTGGGTAGCTATTTTGTTAACTATTTAGCATACTTATGGCTTGGGGGTAGAAGCTGTTCAGGGTCCTGTTGGTTCCAGACTTGGTGCATCGGTACCACTTGCCGTGCGGTAGCAGAGAGAACAGTCTATGACTTGGGTGGCTGGAGTCATTGACAGTTTTTAGGGCCTTCCTCTGACACCACCTGGTATAGAGGTACAGGATGGCAGGGTGCTCGACCCTAGTAATGTACTAGGCCATATGCACTGCCCTCTGTAGCACCTTGTGGTTGGATGCCAAGCAGTTGCCATATGAAGCGGTGAAGCAGCCAGTCAAGATGCTCTCGATGGTATAGCTGTAGAACTTTTTGAGGATCTGAGGTCCCATGCCAAATCTTTTCAGCCTCCTGAGGGGCAAGAGGCCATGTTGTGCTTTCTTCATGACTGTGTTGGTGTGTGTGGACCATATTAATTATTTAGTGACGTGAACAGTGAAGAGCTTGAAGCTCTCGACCCGTTGATGGGGGCGTGCTCGGCCCTCCGTTTTCTGTAGTCCACGATCAGCTTCTTTGTCTTGTTGAGGTTGTCACTGACCTCCCTATAGGCTGTCTCATTGTCGTTGGTGATCAGGCCTACCATCATCGTGTCATCAGCAACACTTTTGATGGTTTTGGAGTCGTAGGTTGAGATGCAATCATGGTTGAACAGGGAGTACAGTACGGGACAAAACACGCACCCCTGAAAGCCCCCGTATTGAAGGTCAGCGTGGCGGATGTGTTGTTGCCTACCCTCACCATATGGGGGTGGCCTGTCAGGAAGTCCAGGATCCAATTGCAGAGGGAGGTGTTCAGTCCTAGGGTCATGAGCTTCAGTAGCGGTGAGTGGGTAAAATCAACGGGGAAGGAATGCCAGGGAAAAAAGCCATATTAAAACCTATGTGTTGTGATAATTGCGTTGTTTGTTCTATAACCTGTTAGTTCATATGCCTTGACACCGTGATTTATAGGTCTATAGCTGAGACAATAAGAAGACACAGTGTCAGAATAAATTCAACCACATCTTTGTTTCATCTGTCCGATGAAGTCCACAAAACATATTGCATGTCACAAACCCTTACATGACCTACAGCATGGTCAAGCAAATGAATGTTTCCCACATTTTCAGACTACTAAACAACTATTGATATAGAACCACGGAGAGTTACCGCAAGTCGCAAAGAAAACAGGCGTTGCCTCCACTATTCCAGCAACATTTCAACATCTAATACTTTTTCCTTCATCTTGTTCAATTGTTGCCATGCATCTGCAAATTAGATTGCTCAGATGTGCGAGTGCCTTTTGAATTTTGAACATCTAATACATTGACAACTAAAATATACCAAAAACGATTTAGTCCAAACATCGTAAGCTAAATATGGTGTGGCTGTCCATGGTACTGGTTTGTGTGTGTGTGTGTGTGTGTGTGTGTGTGTGTGTGTGTGTGTGTGTGTGTGTGTGTGTGTGTGTGTGTGTGTGTGTGTGTGTGTGTGTGTGTGTGTGTGTGTGTGTGTGTGTGTGTGTGTGTGTGTGTGTGTGTGTGTGTGTGTGTGTGTGAAAAAACATGTTGACTCACCTTACTTGTAGAGAAACGCCAATGCCATTCTCCTCTTTCATGTTGCCTAAACGGTGTATGACTCTGTCATACACGCTTTTAGTTTTTCTGGTCCTTGGTTAACTGGCTAAAATGCTTGCTCGCTACCCTAACTTCCTTTCACGGGCAACGATACGCCAGGCCAGCTAGTTAACATTAGCCTACATTATTCAGACCTCTTGACTTTTTCCACATTTTGTAACATTAAAGCCTTGTTCTAAAATTGATTAAATGCGTTTTTCCCCCTCATCAATCTACACACAATACCCCATAATGACAAAGCAAAAACAGGTACATAAGTATTCAGACACTTTACTCAGTACTGTGTTGAAGCACATTTGGCAGTGATTACAGCCTCGAGTCTTCTTGGGTATGATGCTACATGCTTGGCACACCTGTATGTGGGGAGTGAAGGTGTTCTAGAGTTTTGTCTCCTCTAGTTGCACAGGTGACATGCTGGTAAAACAGATTTCAGGTTCCCTGCATTAAAATCACTGGCAATGAGTAGCGTCACCTCTGGATGTGCATTTTCTTGTTTGCTTATGGCCCTATTCAGATTAGACATTAGAGATGCATGGTATGCATGTGCATGTGTGCAGTCTTTGTCATGACAACAAACTACACCCAATAAACAATAATATTTTCAAAAATAAACCTTCACATACATTATCTTACTAAAACTGTCAGCTTAATAAGGGTCACTCTTGTTATTGTTTTATTATTCAATTTGTAAGCAGATGGTGTCATTCAGCACCATCTGTTGGCTGCTCAGGGAATAAGAGCACACAACCTCCAACAACCCACCTTCCAGGGCTGCACACATTTAATAATCATTTGGTGGGTGCTTATATTTGTCCTTTTTCACACATATACTAGTGTGTATTAATATCTGAATTGGAAATTGTTTTTTGCATATCCCAACTCCCCCTGAGACACCCTTGGAGAGTGGGGCCATGGACAGGGTCTGCCATTATCTTGGTGACACTGGAGCAATTAGGGTTATGTGCCTTGCTCAAGAGCACATCAACAGATTTTTCACCTTGTTGGCTTAGAGATTCCAACCAGCTACCTTTTGGTTACTGGCCTAATGCTCTAACGGCTACACTTAGAAAAGAAGGTGCTATCTAGAACCTTAAAGGGTTCTTTGGCTGTCCCCATAGGAAAACCCTTTGAAGAACCTTTTTTGGTTGCAGGTAGAACCCATTTGGTTCCAGGTAGAACCCCTAAAACCAAAAAGAGTTATCCTATGTGGACAGCCAAAGAACGCTTGTGGAACCCTTTTTTCTAAGACTGTAGGCTACCTGCCGCCCACATTTAACCTGAACCCTGTACGTGTGTGTCCATTAGTGTATATCTCCTGAGAGTAGAGCATGTTTACTGAGAGCAGATAAGAATCGTTCCCATAACCCACTCCCCAGTGTGGGTGTATGTGTGTGTACTCACCACGTTGTGACAGGGGATAAAGATGTCACTGTAGAGTAGTGCACACTCTCTCTTGGCGTACGGCTGTCTACCCAGGTCTCCTTCACACGCTCTCTTCACCACATAGTCACTCTCACACTGACACACGCACGCGCACACACACGCGCGCACACACACACACACACACACACACACACACACACACACACACACACACACACACACACACACACACACACACACACACACACACACACACACACACACACACACACACACACACACACACACACACACACACACACACAGTGAGTGGGTGTCTGATTTCTCTTAAATATCACAGGTAGGCCCTAGAGACGCAGGAGACTGGGTTGGAGGGTGGAAGCGGGGGGGGGGGTAGTTGGAATAAGGGTAGGGGCGGGGAAATAGACCTCTTTCACTTTCCCAACTAAAGACCAAGAACATGAAATGGAAATTTTTCCCCTTTTAGCCAGCTGGTATTCATTACTCTAGGCATCATTTTTATCATTAGAGAGAAATCGAAAAATCGCTGTGAATCTGTTAAGTTCAGTAGTTATCGTTCCAAGTGGGAGTTAGAGCAGATGGTTCGGAGTTTAAAGTTCCACTTTGTGTGTGTGTGTGTACCTGTCCCAGGGCCCAGCTGTCTCCAAAGCCCTGAGCATTGCTGACCTCCATGTGACTGGACGTGGTCATGTCATTCACCGTCACACTGTCAAAGTTCCCACACAGACCACTCAGGAGACCCTAGAGGCAGACAGGGGGAGAAAGAGGGAGATGCGAGAAAGAAAAAGACGGAATAGGGATGGGAGTGGGTGGATGTGTGAGTGTTCCAACTCAGTTCTGGTGAGAGAGAGAGAGAGAGAGAGAGAGAGGGAGCGCGCGAGAGAGAGAGAGAGAGAGAGAGAGAGAGAGAGAGAGAGAGAGAGAGAGAGAGAGAGAGAGAGTGTGTGTGTGTGAGCGGTAAAGGTATCCTGACCTTCCACTGTGGTCCAGCTCTGATGTGCACGGTTGTCTTGCGGTCCCAGAGAACGGTCAGGTCCTGTTTGGGGAAGTGGATGGCTGTGTAGTAGCCTGCTGACCACAGCTCAAACTCTGACCCCTTACCTACCACACTGGAGGGGCTCTGGATGAAGAGAAGAGATTACACACACACACACACACACACACACACACACACACACACACAACCACACCGGACCAGACCTTGGTTAGAACACATCAGGAGTGTCACACGTACCAAACACATAAACTCAAATAATTAGTTTTTTAGAGCGGCTATCAGATCAGTAAGAGTTTCTAGCTAGCCCTAAATGAGGGTTGGTACTGCCCACCAGGGAGCGCTCATGGACTTTCAGGTTTTAGAGTGAGAAGGGAAAGGTTGGTGTGCGTGTGTGTGTGTGTGTGTGATGCGCACAGGCTGGCCTGAGTTGTCGTTGAAGTAAATCTTGGTGAATCCAACATGGATGACCAGCATCTTCATACAGACGATCCCACTCTGATAACAATCCTTATTCTGGGCCACGATGGACACCTCACCATCTATACTCTGGAGAGAGAGACAGATAGGAGAGAGAGAGCGAGCAAGAGAGAGAGCAGTCCTTATCCTGGGCTACTATGGACTGCACTTCATCTAAACTCTGGGGAAAGAGTACTGTGTGTGGTGTGCAGGTCTGTCCCCAGGGCTGATAAAGTGCATTCCTAGCGCTCACTGTTCCTCCTCTGGGGGACTCTGACATTTACAGTAGCAACATCACATTCAGGGTAGGGAACGTACTGAACGATGCAGATAGCAAAGTCATGAAAAGAGCTGACATACATTATATAATTACAAAAGTATGTGGACACCCCTTCAAATTAGTGGATTCAGCTATTTAAGCCATACCCATTGCTGACAGGTGTATAAAATCGAGCACACAGCCATGCAATCACCATAGACAAACATTGGCAGTAGAATGGCACGTACTGAAGAGCTCAGTGACTTTCAACATGGCACCATCATAGAGCTGCCCTAGTGTTAGTGGAATTCAATAATTCCTCTAATATACTCATTAATTAAATTCTATCTGTCTATTTATAAGAATTTGTAAGATACTTATTAACATAAAATAGACAGGATACAGTCTTATTAAAATTAGATAATAGTGTTTATTCTCGGAGCACGCTCCCATTTGATCATAAACACAGGTTTATATACAAGATATGACGTCATAGGTTACAGAATAAGTCTCATTGTCCTGACAAATAGAAAACAGGTTCAAAAGTTCATTCCAACTTCACAGCACACACACATGACACACAATGTAATCAATTATCCTGAAGGCTCACTATAATTTATTACCACTTTAGCAGACAACTCAAGATAATGGAAGACCTAAAAAGTTACCCACAGCCTTATCTAAACATCTCAGGGCTAAGTTGGGTCAGTTCAACCAGAGTTTAATGACCCTTTCTGCTTACTTTATAACCCACAACACAAATCTCTTTTCACCAGGCGTGCAGAGTTCAATTAGTTATAGTTTTATCTAAAGCTAGAATTTGTTTTAACTATTTATTAACAAAATTCCTAACACCTAGTCAAGTGCTGTTATTGTGAAGTGGAAATGTCTAGGAACAAGAACGACTCAGCCGCGAAGTGGTAAGCACAGAAGCTCACAGAACGGGACCACCGAGTGCTGAAGTGCGTAGCTCGTAAAAATCGTCTGTCCTCAGTTGCAACACTGACTACTGAGTTCCAAACTGCCTCTGGAAGCAACGTCAGCACACAAACCTAAGATCACCATGTGCAATGCCAAGCATCGACTGGAGTGGTGTAAAGCTCGCCGTCATTGGACTCTGGAG
The DNA here is from genome assembly GCF_045679555.1 of Salvelinus alpinus. Classification (NCBI taxonomy): domain Eukaryota; kingdom Metazoa; phylum Chordata; class Actinopteri; order Salmoniformes; family Salmonidae; genus Salvelinus; species Salvelinus alpinus. The sequence continues at coordinate 36,133,867 of NC_092100.1, read as the reverse complement.
CAGTTGAAACAAGTTCTCTGAATCACTCTTCACCATCCGGAACAGGGCTCCGGGCAGCCGAGCGGAAATGGAGGAAAACTCGCCTCCCTGCGGACCTGGCATCCTTTCACTCCCTCCTCTCTACATTCTCCTCTTCTGTCTCTGCTGCTAAAGCCAATTTCTACCACTCTAAATTCCAAGCATCTGCCTCTAACCCTAGGAAGCTCTTTGCCACCTTCTCCTCCCTCCTGAATCCTCCTCCCCCTCCTCCCCCCTCCTCCCTCTCTGCTGATGACTTCGTCAACCATTTTGAAAAGAAGGTCGACGACATCCGATCCTCGTTTGCTAAGTCAAACGACACCGCTGGTTCTGCTCACACTGCCCTACCCTGTGCTTTGACCTCTTTCTCCCCTCTCTCTCCAGATGAAATCTCGCGTCTTGTGACGGCCGGCCGCCCAACAACCTGCCCGCTTGACCCTATCCCCTCCTCTCTTCTCCAGACCATTTCCGGAGACCTTCTCCCTTACCTCACCTCGCTCATCAACTCATCCTTGACCGCTGGCTACGTCCCTTCCGTCTTCAAGAGAGCGAGAGTTGCACCCCTTCTGAAAAAACCTACACTCGATCCCTCCGATGTCAACAACTACAGACCAGTATCCCTTCTTTCTTTTCTCTCCAAAACTCTTGAACGTGCCGTCCTTGGCCAGCTCTCCTGCTATCTCTCTCAGAATGACCTTCTTGATCCAAATCAGTCAGGTTTCAAGACTAGTCATTCAACTGAGACTGCTCTTCTCTGTGTCACGGAGGCGCTCCGCACTGCTAAAGCTAACTCTCTCTCCTCTGCTCTCATCCTTCTAGACCTATCGGCTGCCTTTGATACTGTGAACCATCAGATCCTCCTCTCCACCCTCTCCGAGCTGGGCATCTCCGGCGCGGCCCACGCTTGGATTGCGTCCTACCTGACAGGTCGCTCCTACCAGGTGGCGTGGCGAGAATCTGTCTCCGCACCACGTGCTCTCACCACTGGTGTCCCCCAGGGCTCTGTTCTAGGCCCTCTCCTATTCTCGCTATACACCAAGTCACTTGGCTCTGTCATATCCTCACATGGTCTCTCCTATCATTGCTATGCAGACGACACACAATTAATCTTCTCCTTTCCCCCTTCTGATAACCAGGTGGCGAATCGCATCTCTGCATGTCTGGCAGACATATCAGTGTGGATGACGGATCACCACCTCAAGCTGAACCTCGGCAAGACGGAGCTGCTCTTCCTCCCGGGGAAGGACTGCCCGTTCCATGATCTCGCCATCACGGTTGACAACTCCATTGTGTCCTCCTCCCAGAGTGCTAAGAACCTTGGCGTGATCCTGGACAACACCCTGTCGTTCTCAACTAACATCAAGGCGGTGACCCGTTCCTGTAGGTTCATGCTCTACAACATTCGCAGAGTACGACCCTGCCTCACGCAGGAAGCGGCGCAGGTCCTAATCCAGGCACTTGTCATCTCCCGTCTGGATTACTGCAACTCGCTGTTGGCTGGGCTCCCTGCCTGTGCCATTAAACCCCTACAACTCATCCAGAACGCCGCAGCCCGTCTGGTGTTCAACTTTCCCAAGTTCTCTCACGTCACCCCGCTCCTCCGCTCTCTCCACTGGCTTCCAGTTGAAGCTCGCATCCGCTACAAGACCATGGTGCTTGCCTACGGAGCTGTGAGGGGAACGGCACCTCCGTACCTTCAGGCTCTGATCAGGCCCTACACCCAAACAAGGGCACTGCGTTCATCCACCTCTGGCCTGCTCGCCTCCCTACCTCTGAGGAAGTACAGTTCCCGCTCAGCCCAGTCAAAACTGTTCGCTGCTCTGGCACCCCAATGGTGGAACAAACTCCCTCACGACGCCAGGTCAGCGGAGTCAATCACCACCTTCCGGAGACACCTGAAACCCCACCTCTTTAAGGAATACCTAGGATAGGATAAAGTAATCCTTCTAGCCCCCCCCCCCCTTAAAAGAGTTAGATGCACTATTGTAAAGTGGTTGTTCCACTGGATATCATAAGGTGAATGCACCAATTTGTAAGTCGCTCTGGATAAGAGCGTCTGCTAAATGACTTAAATGTAATGTAAATGTAAATGTAAATCTGGTAGTCCGACAGAAGAATCTGGGTTTGGCAGATGCCAGGAGAACGCTACCTGCCCGAATGCATAGTACCAACTGAAAAGTTTGGTGATGGAGGAATAATGGCCTGTGGGGGGGTTCATGGATAGGCCCCTTAACTCTAGTGAAGGGAAATCTTAATGCTACAGCATACAATGACATTCTAGACAATTCTGTGCTTCCATCTTTGTGGCAAAGGCCCTTTCCTGTTTCAGCATGATAATGCCCCCGTGCACAAAGCGAGGTCCATACAGAAATGTTTTGTCGAGATCGGTGTGGAAGTACTTCAACCCCATCGAACACCTTTGGGATGAATTGGAACGCCGACTGCGAGCCAGGCCAAATCGCCCAACATCAGTGCCCAACCTCACTAATGCTCTTGTGGCTGAATGGAAGCAAGTCCCCGCAGCAATGTTTCCAACATCTAGTGGAAAGCCTTCCCAGAAGAGTGGAGGCTGTTGTTAGCAGAAAAGGGGGGACCAACTCCATATTAATGCCCATGATTTTGGAATGAGATGTTCGACAAGCTTTTGGTCATGTAGTGTATCTTAGTGTACCTGTCAGTTAAAAGGCATATCTGTTTCCGGAAGGATCGGATGACTTAATGGTTACCCCAGCTCATAGCCCTGGGTAAAAGAATAGACAACAGAACAGGGAAATGTGATGTGATCAGCATTAGATGGAACACCTAATATGGCTGCCAGTCCAGCCACCACAGAACCTTGATTAGAACTGGAATGTCCCAACGTCCTGCTCATTCTAATTTTATATCCCTGGGAGTCTGCCGCGAACAGGCCTCTCTTTGTGTTACTCAGGTGTGTGTGTGTGTGTGTGTGTTGCTACAGCTTTGCTTACCTCAGTCGCTCTAATTAAAAATCGTTCCCAGATGAAAGAAACTCCTTGGATCCCCTTTCCCTGATCCCAATCTGCCTACACACACACGCACGCACGCCCACACACACAAACGGCCGAGGAGCACAGCGGCTCTCTTCAAACATAGCACAGTCGCTAACCCAGTGACTCTCTGACAGCCCAAGCCCCTAGATAATTCACGTTATTACTACTCAGTCCCGTGTACGGTCTGTTAGAAATTCTCTCAGTTCTAGGGCTGCTAAAATCAGTAATCCTGTTGAGCTATTTCCCCCCATTAGTACTGTTTGCTCCGCTAGTCTCCAACTGTACACTCTCCAGCAGACTTTAAAACAAGGCTCGGGCTTTAGCTAATGCAAATGAATGTACAAAGTATTATCTCCAAGATGGACATGTTGGACATTTGGGTCCAGGATACAAATCCCAACATTTTAGTGTGCTCTGAAACATGGTTTAAAAGCTCTGTTGATGATAATTCCATTGCACTTCATGATTAAAAAGTTTACAGATGTGATAGGACAAATAAGGGTGGCGGTGTAGCAATTTATGTGAAAAACAACTTTAAGGTGACCTACTAGTTAAGCTACTAGTTATAAATGTTATTTCTCAGAATGTTAATTTCTATGTTGCTGGGATCTATCGACCTCCCTACGCCACAGCGGGAGCAACTAGCTCCATTAATAGCCGCTGAAATAGTGATATCGGGGGTCTCGATTAGCTTACTCCCTCGTCTGATTGTCTTAAATCAGCATGTACTGATCCGAACTTAGTCCAACTGATTTCAGAGCCCACTTGTTTGAATGTAGAGAATCCTGCTAAATCAACTCTGATTGATTTCATACTTACAAATAACCCTCCTAAATACTTAACTAGTGGTGTCTTTGCTATGGGACCTCAGTGACCACTGTCCCAAAGTCTGCGTCAGAAACACAAAGTTGCCTAAAACTCAACCACGCCTTATCGCTAAGAGAAGTTTTAAACACTTCCATGAGTAGGGTTCTGACATGACCTTAACCATTGAGTCTTACTTAGTGTTAATGACACTCCGGAAGCAGAACTTGACCTTGAACAATTCTTTAGTATGTTTATCTCTGCATCTGATTAACAAGCTCCTATGAAGAGATTAAGAATGAAAGATAGAGCCAATCCATGGTTCACGCCTGAACTTGATGAGTTAATTCAGCTAAGGAACAAAGCTTGGTCTGAAGCCAGACACACTGGTAGCTCTGCTGACTGGCTCACCTTCCGATAACTTAGAAATATATTTACTGCTTCCATAAAAAGGGCTAAATCTAACTATTTCATTAATTCCATATCTGACCCTCGTGGCAATCCAGCTAAGTTTTGGAAGGCTATTAAAACTCCTCTAGGGTAGGGGGCAGCATTCGGAATTTTGGATGAAATGCATGCCCAAATTAAACTGCCTGCTTCTCGGGCCCAGAAGATATGATATGCATATAACTGGTAGATTTGGATAGAAAACACTCTAACGTTTCCAAAACTGTTAAAATAGTGTCTGTGAGTATAACAGAACTGATTTGGCAGGCGAAAACCTGGGGGAAATCCATTCAGGAAGTAGTTTTTTTGTTGGTTTTGTAGTTTTCTATTCAATGCCATTACGGTATCCATTGACTTAGGACTCAAATTGCAGTTTCTATGCCTTCCACTAGATGTCAACAGTCTTTAGAAATTGTTTCAGGCTTGTATTCTGAAAAATGAAGAAGTAAGAGCAGTCTGAATGAGTGGACCCTAAAGTGTCACAGAGCTTTTTCATGCGCGAGACCGAGAGATTGCGTTTCTTGTTTACCTTTTAAATTGACGACGTTATTGTCCGGTTGAAATATTATCGATTATTTAGGCTAAAAACAACCTGAGGATTGAATATAAACATCGTTTGACATGTTTCTATGAACTTTACGGATACAATTTAGATGTTTTTGTCTTCCTGTTTTGACTGCGTTTGAGCCTGTGGATTACTGAAGAAAACGCGTGAACAAAACGGAGGTTTTTGGATATAAAGAGACTTTATCGAACAAAAGGAACATTTATTGAGTAAATTAATGTCTGCTGAGTGCAACCATATGAAGATCATCAAAGGTAAGGGATTAATTGTATCTCTATTTCTGAAATGTCTAACTGTTCTACTTGGATGGTTACTGTTTGTAATGATTTGTCTAGTGGGCTATGTTCTCAAATAATCGTAAGGTATGCTTTCGCCGTAAAGCATTTTTTAAATCTGACACCGTGGTTGGATTCACAAGAAGTTCATCTTTAAACCTATGTAAAATATGTTTTGTTTTCTGAATTTTTATAATGAGTATTTCTGTATTTGAATTTGGCGCCCAGCAGTTTCACTGGCTGTTGAAGAGGTGGGACGCTAACGTCTCACGTACCCAAGAGAGGTTAAAGCACTAAAAAGAAGCAGCCACACCTTTCTGCCCAATGAGGTTCTATTGAACTCCCAATTCTATTGCAGACAAAACTGAAATAACTGACGAGTTTAACCAACATTTTATTGCAGCAGGACATTTATTTGAAAGGGGAAATAGCAGCAATAAGGACAACTCTGAAAATACTGTTCATGAACATAATACAAGCTAATCTCTGATGCAACCCTGTTTAATCAGACTTGCCTGTTACTGTAAATGGTGACCCACTGTTCTCTCTTCGGAAAGTCACTACCAGGGATGTTCTGGATGCTCTCTTAGCTATTGATGTTAAAAAATACACTGGAGCAGACATGCTTGACCCGTGTCTTCAACAGTTTCCTGCACCTCTGATTATGGAGCCCTTGACATATGTTTTTTATCTATCCATTCTAGAGGTCGACCGATTAATCGGAATGGCCGATTAATTAGGGCTATAATTAGGGCCATAATCATAACAATCGGAAATCGGTAATTTTGGTTTAATATTTTTTTTTTTTTACACCTTTATTTAACTAGGCAAGTCAGTTAAACTTCTTATGGCTGCAGGCAGGGGCAGTATTGAGTAGCTTGGATGAAAGGTGCCCAGAGGTGCCCATAGTAAACTGCCTGCTCCTCAGTCCCAGTTGCTAATATATGCATATTATTATTCGTATTGGATAGAAAACACTCGGAAGTTTCTAAAACTGTTTGAATTATGTCTGTGAGTATAACAGAACTCATATGGCAGGCAAACTTCCAAACAGGAAGTGGAAATTCTGAGGCTGGTGTTTTTTCTACTCATCGTCTATTCAAATCCCAGGAAGATATGGATTTGTTTGCACTTCCTACGCCTTCCACTAGATGTCAACAGTCGGTAGAACGGTGAATGAAGTGTATACTGTGATGTGGTCGGAAGGGCCCGCAATTTGGTCGTGGTCGCATTTCGCACTTCACACCGCTGGTAGTATTACTTTTCATTACATTTCATTATAGTACAACGGTTTGATTTGTCTGATCTTAGCAATTCTTTTTAGCTAGCTACATAGCCGTCTTTGTATCAAAGATAATTGTGTAGTTTCGCGTAATTATCGTAATTCGTCGTCCTAACGTAGTCAACACTGCTATCTGGCCAGCAGCTAGCCAGCTAGCCAACGTCCACCGTCTACCGAATAGCAGCACTGTAGAAACTATTACATTCAACGGAACGACTTGATTAGTGTAGTGTTAGCTAGCTACATAGTTGTCTTTGCTGTCCTCGTTTCCAAGATAATTGTGTAGTTTAGAGTGTGTAGTTTAGTTTAGAGTGATTATCGTAATTTACCGAGGTTAGCTAGCCAGCTATTTGTCGTCCCTCTTAACGTAGGAAACACTGCTAGCTAGCCAGCAGCTAGCCAGCTAGCCAACGTCTACCGAATAGCAGCACTGTAGAAACTATTACATTCAACGGAACGACTTGATTAGCGTAGTGTTAGCTAGCTACATAGTTGTCTTTGCTGTCTTCGTATCCAAGATAATTGTGTAGTTTAGAGTAATTAGCTAGCCAGCAGCTAGCCAGCTAGCCAACGTCTACCGTCTACCGAATAGCAGCACTGTTGAGACTATTACATTACAACGGAACGACTTGGTTAGTGTAGTGTTAGCTAGCTACATAGTTGTCTTTGCTGTCAAGATAATTGTGTAGTTTTGAGTAATTGTCGAGGTTACCTAGCCAGTTACCGAGGCTACCTAGCCAGCTACACTTTCAAACTAAGTCAACAACGCAGCCACTGCTAGCTAGCCTACTTCAGCAGCACTGTATCATTTTAGTCAATAAGATTTCTTGCAACGTAAGTTTAACTTTCTGAACATTCGAGACGTGTAGTCCACTTGTCATTCCAATCTCCTTTGCATTAGCGTAGCCTCTTCTGTAGCCTGTCAACTATGTGTCTGTCTATCCCTCTTCTCTCCTCTCTGCACAGACCACACAAACGCTTCACACCGCGTGGCCGCTGCCTGGTGGTCCCAGCGCGCACGACCCACGTGGAGTTCCAGGTCTCCGGCAGCCTCTGGAACTGCCGATCTGCGGCCAACAAGGCAGAGTTCATCTCAGCCTATGCTTCCCTCCAGTCCCTCGACTTCTTGGCACTGACGGAAACATGGATTACCACAGATAACACTGCTACTCCTACTGCTCTCTCCTCGTCTGCCCACGTGTTCTCGCACACCCCGAGAGCTTCTGGTCAGCGGGGTGGTGGCACTGGGATCCTCATCTCTCCCAAGTGGACATTCTCTCTTTCTCCCCTGACCCATCTGTCTATTGCCTCCTTTGAATTCCATGCTGTCACAGTTACCAGCCCTTTCAAGCTTAACATCCTTATCATTTATCGCCCCCCAGGTTCCCTTGGAGAGTTCATCAATGAGCTTGACGCCTTGATAAGCTCCTTTCCTGAGGATGGCTCACCTCTCACAGTTCTGGGTGACTTTAACCTTCCCACGTCTACCTTTGACTCATTCCTCTCTGCCTCCTTCTTTCCACTCCTCTCCTCTTTTGACCTCACCCTCTCACCTTCCCCCCTACTCACAAGGCAGGCAATACGCTTGACCTCATCTTTACTAGATGCTGTTCTTCCACTAATCTCATTGCAACTCCCCTCCAAGTCTCCGACCACTACCTTGTATCCTTTTCCCTCTCACTCTCATCTAACACTTCCCACACTGCCCCTACTGGGATGGTATCGCGCCGTCCCAACCTTCGCTCTCTCTCCCCCGCTACTCTCTCCTCTTCCATCCTATCATCTCTTCCCTCTGCTCAAACCTTCTCCAACCTATCTCCTGATTCTGCCTCCTCAACCCTCCTCTCCTCCCTTTCTGCATCCTTTGACTCTCTATGTCCCCTATCCTCTAGGCCGGCTCGGTCCTCCCCTCCTGCTCCGTGGCTCGACGACTCATTGCGAGCTCACAGAACAGGGCTCCGGGCAGCCGAGCGGAAATGGAGGAAAACACGCCTCCCTGCGGACCTGGCATCCTTTCACTCCCTCCTTTCTACATTCTCCTCTTCTGTCTCTGCTGCTAAAGCCACTTTCTACCACTCTAAATTCCAAGCATCTGCCTCTAACCCTAGGAAGCTCTTTTTCACCTTCTCCTCCCTCCTGAATCCCCCCCTCCTCCCTCTCTGCGGATGACTTCGTCAACCATTTTGAAAAGAAGGTCGACGACATCCGATCCTCGTTTGCTAAGTCAAACGACACCGCTGGTTCTGCTCACACTGCCCTACCCTGTGCTTTGACATCTTTCTCCCCTCTCTCTCCAGATGAAATCTCGCGTCTTGTGACGGCCGGCCGCCCAACAACCTGCCCGCTTGACCCTATCCCCTCCTCTCTTCTCCAGACCATTTCCGGAGACCTTCTCCCTTACCTCACCTCGCTCATCAACTCATCCTTGACCGCTGGCTACGTCCCTTCCGCCTTCAAGAGAGCGAGAGTTGCACCCCTTCTGAAAAAACCTACACTCGATCCCTCTGATGTCAACAACTACAGACCAGTATCCCTTCTTTCTTTTCTCTCCAAAACTCTTGAACGTGCCGTCCTTGGCCAGCTCTCCTGCTATCTCTCTCAGAATGACCTTCTTGATCCAAATCAGTCAGGTTTCAAGACTAGTCATTCAACTGAGACTGCTCTTCTCTGTGTCACGGAGGCGCTCCGCACTGCTAAAGCTAACTCTCTCTCCTCTGCTCTCATCCTTCTAGACCTATCGGCTGCCTTTGATACTGTGAACCATCAGATCCTCCTCTCCACCCTCTCCGAGTTGGGCATCTCCGGCGCGGCCCACGCTTGGATTGCGTCCTACCTGACAGGTCGCTCCTACCAGGTGGCGTGGCGAGAATCTGTCTCCGCACCACGTGCTCTCACCACTGGTGTCCCCCAGGGCTCTGTTCTAGGCCCTCTCCTATTCTCGCTATACACCAAGTCACTTGGCTCTGTCATATCCTCACATGGTCTCTCCTATCATTGCTATGCAGACGACACACAATTAATCTTCTCCTTTCCCCCTTCTGATAACCAGGTGGCGAATCGCATCTCTGCATGTCTGGCAGACATATCAGTGTGGATGACGGATCACCACCTCAAGCTGAACCTCGGCAAGACGGAGCTGCTCTTCCTCCCGGGGAAGGACTGCCCGTTCCATGATCTTGCCATCACGGTTGACAACTCCATTGTGTCCTCCTCCCAGAGCGCTAAGAACCTTGGCGTGATCCTGGACAACACCCTGTCGTTCTCAACCAACATCAAGGCGGTGACCCGTTCCTGTAGGTTCATGCTCTACAACATTCGCAGAGTACGACCCTGCCTCACACAGGAAGCGGCGCAGGTCCTAATCCAGGCACTTGTCATCTCCCGTCTGGATTACTGCAACTCGCTGTTGGCTGGGCTCCCTGCCTGTGCCATTAAACCCCTACAACTCATCCAGAACGCCGCAGCCCGTCTGGTGTTCAACCTTCCCAAGTTCTCTCACGTCACCCCGCTCCTCCGCTCTCTCCACTGGCTTCCAGTTGAAGCTCGCATCCGCTACAAGACCATGGTGCTTGCCTACGGAGCTGTGAGGGGAACGGCACCCCCGTACCTTCAGGCTCTGATCAGGCCCTACACCCAAACAAGGGCACTGCGTTCATCCACCTCTGGCCTGCTCGCCTCCCTACCTCTGAGGAAGTACAGCTCCCGCTCAGCCCAGTCAAAACTGTTCGCTGCTCTGGCACCCCAATGGTGGAACAAACTCCCCCACGACGCCAGGTCAGCGGAATCAATCACCACCTTCCGGAGACACCTGAAACCACACCTCTTTAAGGAATACCTAGGATAGGATAAAGTAATCCTTCTAACCCCCCCCCCCCCCCCCTTAGAGTTAGATGCACTATTGTAAAGTGGTTGTTCCACTGGACATCATAAGGTGAATGCACCAACTTGTAAGTCGCTCTGGATAAGAGCGTCTGCTAAATGACTTAAATGTAATGTTAAATGTAAATGTAAATGTGGGACCGGATGGGAAGTGTTTCAGTCAGTGGTCTGGCAGATTGCCAGTTCCTGGTCACGCGCATTCCTCATGATATCACCTTGCGTTCCATAACTTTTACAGACACGAAGGAATTCTCCGGTTGGAACGTTATTGGATATATATGATAACAACATCCTGAAGATTGACTCTCTACTAAGTTTGAGCAGTTTATTCGACTTGTAATATAACTTTTTGAAGTTTTCGTCCGACGTTATGCGTCACTTGCACAAGGGTTTGGATATGTGTGCTAAACGAGCTAGCAAAAGCAGCTATTTGGACATAAATAATTGACATTATCGAACAAAACAACAATTTATTGTCGAACTAGGATTCCTGGGAGTGCATTCTGATGAAGATATTCAAATGTAAGGGAATATTTATTATGTAATTTCCTATTTCTGTTGACTCCAACATGGCGGATTAATGTTATTTATATTTGAGCGCCGTCTCAGATTATTGCATGGTGTGCTTTTTCCGTAAAGTTTTTTTGAAATCTGAAACAGCGGTTGCATTAAGAACAAGTGTATCTTTAATTATATGTAAAACATGTATCTTTCATCAAAGTTTATGATGAGTATTTCTGTTATTTGACGTGGCTCTCTGCAATGTCTCCGGATATTTTGGAGGCATTTCTGAACATGGTGCCAATGTAAACTAAGATTTTTGGATATAAATATGCACATTATCGAACAAAAAATACATGTATTGTGTAACATGAAGTCCTATGAGTGTCATCTGATGAAGATCATCAAAGGTTAGTGATTAATTTTATCTCTATTTCTGCTTTTTGTGACACCTGTCTTTGGCTGGAAAAATGACTGTGTTTGTCTGTCATTTTGCGGTGACCTAACATAATTGTTTGTGGTGCTTTCGCTGAAAAGCCTATTTGAAATCGGACACTTTGGTGGGATTAACAACAAGATTACCTTTAAAATGGTATAAGATACATGTATGTTCGAGGAATTTTAATTATGAGATTTCTGTTGTTTGAATTTGGCGCCCTGCACTTTCACTGGCTGTTGTCATATCATCCCATTAACGGGATTGCAGCCATAATAAGTTTTTAAGAACACATTCTTATTTTCAATGATGGCCTAGGAACGGTGGGTTAACTGCCTTGTTCAGGGGCAGAACGACAGATTTTTACCTTGTCAGCTCAGGGATTCAATCTTGCAATCTTAACTAGTCCAACGCTCTAACCACCTGCCTCACGAGGAGCCTGCCTGTTACGCGAATGCAGTAAGAAGCCAAGGTAAGTTGCTAGCTAGCATTAAACTTATCGTATGAAAAACAATCACTCAATCAATCATAATCACTAGTTATAACTACACATGGTTGATGATATTACTAGTTTATCTAGCGTGTCCTGCGTTGCATATAATCGATGCAGTGCGCATTCGCAAAAAAGGACTGTCGTTGCTCCAACGTGTACCTAACCATAAACATCAATGCCTTTCTTAAAATCAATACACAGAAGTATATATTTTTAAACCTGCATATTTACCTAAAAGAAATCCAGGTTAGCAGGCAATATTAACCAGGTGAAATTGTGTCACTTCTCTTGCGTTCATTGCACGCAGAGTCAGGGTATATGCAACAGTTTGGGCCGCCTGGCTCGTTGTGAACTAATTTGCCAGAATTTTACGTAATTATGACATAACATTGAAGGTTGTGCAATGTAACAGGAATATTTAGACTTATGGATGCCACCTGTTAGATAAAATACGGAACGGTTCCGTATTTCACTGAAAGAATAAACGTTTTGTTTTTGAGATGATAGTTTCCGGATTCGACCATATTAATGACCTAAGGCTCGTATTACTGTGTGTTATTATGTTATAATTCTATGATTTGATAGAGCAGTCTGACTGAGCGATGGTAGGCACCAGCAGGCTCGTAAGCATTCATTCAAACAGCACTTTCGTGCGTTTTGCCAGCAACTCTTCGCAATGCTTCAAGCATTGCACTGTTTATGACTTCAAGCCTATCAACTCCCGAGATTAGGCTGGTGTAACCGATGTGAAATGGCTAGCTAGTTAGCGGGGTGCGCGCTAATAGCGTTTCAAACGTCACTCGCTGCTCTGAGACTTGGAGTAGTTGTTCCCCTTGCTCTGCATGGGTAACGCTGCTTCGAGGGTGGCTGTCGTCGATGTGTTCCTGGTTCGAGCCCAGGTAGTGGCGAGGAGAGGGATGGAAGCTATACTGTTACACTGGCAATACTAAAGTGCCTATAAGAACATCCCATATCCAAAGGTATATGAAATACAAATCGTATAGAGAGAAATAGTCCTATAATTCCTATAATAACTACAACCTAAAACTTCTTACCTGGGAATATTGACGACTCATGTTAAAAGGAACCACCAGCTTTTATATGTTCTCATGTTCTGAGCAAGGAACTTAAACGTTAGCTTTCTTACATGGCACATATTGCACTTTTACTTTCTTCTCCAACACTTTGTTTTTGCATTATTTAAACCAAATTGAACATGTTTCATTATTTATTTGAGGCTAAATAGATTTTATTGATGTATTATAATAAGTTAAAATAAGTGTTCATTCAGTATTGTTGTAATTGTCATTATTACAAATAAAGAAAAAAAATCGGCCGATTAATCGGTATCGGCTTTTTTGGTCCTCCAATAATCGGTATCGGTATCAGCGTTGAAAAATCATAATCGGTCGACCTCTAATCCATTCTCTTGGTTACTATTCCTAAGGCGTGGAAGGCAACCCTTGTTCTCCCGCTCCATAAAGGTGGTGATCCCTGCAATCTTAATAATTATTTCCCAATTTCAAAACTTTCATGTTTAGTGAAAATATTAGAACTCTTGGTAAGCTGCGGTCCATTTCAGATAGAAAATGTATCCTGAATACTAACCAGTCAGGCTTTAGGCCAGGACACAGCACCATCTCGGCTGCTTCTCTAGTCATAAATTACATAGTTAATGCACTAGGTAGGAAACAGCACTGCGCTGCCCTAACTGGGGCTTACATCTCTATGTGGATGACACAGATATTTATTCCCGTGCCCCCTCAGTGCAGCAAGCCATTCACCACCTTCTGCTTGGCTTTAATTCAATTCAAGAATCGCTCACCAATCTTAAATTAGTGTTAAATGTTGATAAAACCAAGTTTATGTCTCCAGCTCTTGTAAAATTGATCCTAAAGACCTGTATCTGTACCTTGACAGGAGCTCAAATTGAGCTAGACATGCATTATAAGTATGTAGGTATTTGGATAAGTTATCCATTAAAACACATATTGATAAGCTGACAAAACGATGCGAGTAAAGATTGGTTTCATGTAAATAAAAAAATATTGTCTCACTTTTGAAAACAGGAGGAAAATTGTTCAAGCAACACTCTGTGTTAAAACCTCTAGATTCAGTCTATCACTCAGCCTTGCGTTTTACCACTGGTGATAATTTCTGTACGCATCATTGTTTCTTATAGTTCTGTTGGCTGGGAGACTCTGACTACCAGAAGGGCCCAACGTTAGCTATTATTCATATATAAAGCACTTCTCCAGAAACTCCCATACTATTTCACCTCACTTCTAAATTGGAAATCTAGTAACTATAAGACTCAGTTTCTAGAGTGGTTGGTACTAGAGGTTCCACGGGTCTCCTCTGAGTTGGGGAAGACTGCTTTCAGGTACTATGTCCCGCCGTCCTGGATGACCTACAGGTCACTCTAAAACTTTATTCTTTGGTCCCAAAAGGTGAATTTAGGGAAGAAAAATAAAAAATCTATGAAAACTGCACTTGTATTGATTGATTGTATGTATTTGTTTCTACTGCCCTTTTGAATGTAAAGTAATTTATTTGAAATTATGTAACTGTAATTGTGTTGTGATCCTGCTTAAATGTGTTGCTCACATTGCTTGAACTGCTGTTCTCAGGGCAACATTGTAAATGAAACTCTGGTCTTAGTGGGTTTCCCAGGTTCAATAAAGGTTCATAAAAAAAACACACACACACACACACACACACACCTTGAGTAAGTAGACCTGACAGTCCGAGTGGTAGTCATACTCCAGGCCGTCGAAGGTGTGGTAGTGTCTGTCGCTGTAGACCGTACATACTGCCGGACACGGAGAGTAATTACAGTTAAAATACCCCCGGTGACACACACTGGAGAGAGACAGAGACAGGGAGAGATAGATAGACAGAGGGGGAGAAAACATACAGACAAAAATAAAGACAAAGAGAAGACAGTAAATGAAACACAATTGAGCATTTGAACAATATTTAGGATACTAGTGCTCTATTATATTTTCATGTTAACAGCATTTAACAATCCTTAATGGAAACATACACCAAAAAACTATCTTTTGGTATTTGTTTCATTAGTCCATTGTTAATATAGTCCCAAAATGTTTTGCATGTCAGAAATCAAGTTTTCAAGATATATCACTTTCAAAATACAGAAATACAGCCGGCATCAAATCAAATTGTATTGGTGCCATACACCGAATACAACATGTGAAGATTTTACAGTGAAATGCTTACTTACGAGCCCATTCCCAACGATACAGAGTTAAAAAGTAAGAAAAATATTTTCTAAATTAAAAAAGGAAATAGTAACACAATAAAATAACAATAACAAGGCTATATACTGTACAAGGAGTACCAGTACTGAGGCAATGTGCATCATACCGGCTGTATTTCTGTATTATGAAAGTTATACTGTATATTTTGAAAACGCTATTTCTGACATGCAAAACATTTTGGGACTATATCAATAATGGACTGATGAAACAAATACCAAAATATTGCTTTTGGGTCGAGTATTCCTTTAAGGGAGGTATGGGGGGTCTTACCATCTGTAACAGGGGGTGTCGACGGTCTCTCCTGGCAGATACTCCAGGCCCAGCCAGGCACAGGGACAGTTCTCTGGGTAGTAACACTCCCCACGGTGCAGAACCAGCCTACACACACACACACACACACACACACACACACACACACACACACACACACACACACACACACACACACACACACACACACACACACACACACACACACACACACACACACACACACACACACACACACACACACACACACACACACACAGTCAGGTAGAACCATTACAACAATCAGGGCTCAAGCATGTGTGTGTTAATAAAGTACTTTTTTCTGTGTTAAAAATCTAAGCATGGGGGGGTAATTTTAAGCTAACATACAGAATTGTTTTAAGATGGATAATTTAGCTATTTGATTTGGAATTTTAGGGTTGCCTTCGGACGAGTCCTGTGACACTTGTGGCGGTCATAGAACGAGTCTCCCCTCCCCTGATATTAGTTTGTACCCTAAACGGTTTGGATGCTACAAAACGGAGAACACCATCATCTTCGTGAGCCTTATCTTTCCATAGTGTTTTAGGCCAAACCGTTCGGATGCTACAGACATTTTTTTGTGAGAAGACCGATTTTCGGGATGTCTCCAGGTCTGACAAACAGCACTATAGCTCTGCCACTTTCCACAGCAGATGCGGAAGGCCGACATTGGAGGATGTGTTGGATTGAGACGCAGCCCATACAAAAAAACTGATATTTCTAACTTAAACAGACTGATTTTTTTATCATGTTATCATGTTAATTAGTTTGAAGGGTGCGCCAATCGCCTCTAGTTTTTTTTAAAGAGTTAAACTAACACACAGACACACACCCTACCCAGGTGGGCAGACACAGCCAGATATGCAGGGCGTGGTGGGAGGACAGGTGAGGTTCAACATCAGGTTCCGACAGGTGAGCTCACAGGCCACACCTCCTCGCCAAGCCACCACCCCCTGGACCCCCTGGGGCTCAGAACAGCCGTGGAACACCTTTCCCTCCGGACACTGGCCTCGCTCCGGCTCTAAAACACAAAGACAGAAGTCATTCAGAAACAGAGCTTTGTTGATGGATGGATGGATGGAGAGGAAAATAAAAACACTTTTTTAACTAGGCAAGTCAGTTAAGAACAAATGACGACCTAGGAACAGTGGGTTAACTGCCTTGTTCAGGGGCAGAATGACAGATTTTTACCTTGTCAGCTCAGGGATTTGATCTAACAACATTTCAGTTACTGGCCCAATGCTCTAACCACTAGGCTACCTGCCGCCCTGAATAGGAGAGGGATGGTTGGTTTACCTCTTTCTTCTGGTACACACTCCATCCTTCCATTCCTGCAAAGGCTATTGATGGGAGACAGAGCGGGAGAAAGAGAATAAACATTTTTCAGAGCTCTAACGTTACCAATCAGTGAGATTGTTTAACTTCTCTAGGATAGGGGGCAGCATTTTCACGTTTGGATGAAAAGCGTACCCAAATTCAACTGCCAGCTACTCATCCCCAGAAGATAAGATATGCATATTGTTAGTAGATTTGGATAGAAAATACTCTGAAGTTTCTAAAACTGTTTGAATCATGTCTGTGACATAACAGAACTTATTTAGCAGGCGAAACCCCGAGGACAAACCATTCAGATTTTCTTTTTTTGAGGTCACTCTCTTTTCAATGGATTTTCATTGGGAATACAGATTTCTAATTGACCTTCTTGCAGTTCCTACCGCTTCCACTGGATGTCAACAGTCTTTAGAAATTGGTTGAGGGTTTTTCCTTTGTGTAATGAAGAAGTACGGCCATTTTGAATCAGGGTCACTTGTTGTGTACTGTTAGATAGAGGCGCGTGACCAGAAAGCATGCTACAGATTGTTTTAATCCTGTATTGAACACAGATCATCCCGTCTTCAATTTTATCGATTATTTACGTTAAAAAATACCTAAAGTTGTATTACAAAAGTAGTTTGAAATGTTTTGGCAAAGTTTACAGGTAACTTTTGAGATATTTTGTAGTCATGTTTCACGAGTTGGAACCGGTGTCTTTCTGGATCAAACGCGCCAAATAAATTAACATTTTGGATATATATCGACGGAATTGCATCGAACAAAAGGACCATTTGTGATGTTTATGGGAAATATTGGAATTATATTTTTATTTCTGCGTTTTATGTCGCACCTGCAGGGTTGAAATATGCTTATCTCTCTTTGTTTACAATGGTGCTAACTCAGATAGTAGCATCGTTTGCTTTCGCCGAAAAGCCTATTTGAATTCTGACATGTTGGCTGGATTCACAACCAGTGTAGCTTTAATTTGGTATCTTTCATGTGTGATTTAATGAAAGTTTGATTTTTATAGTAATTTATTTGAATATGGCGCTCTGCCTTTTCTCTGGCTTTTGGCCAAGTGAGACAGTAGCGTCCCGCCTAAACTCAGATTTTTGGATATGAACTTTACCGAACAAAACATACATGTATTGTGTAACATGAAGTCCTATGAGTGTCATCTGATGAAGATCATCAAAGGTTAGTGATTCATTTTATCTCTATTTCTGCTTTTTGTTACTCCTCTCTTTGGCTGGAAAATGGCTGTGTTTTTCTGTGGCTATGTACTGACCTAACGTAATCGTTTGGTGTGCTTTTGCCGTAAAACCTTTTTGAAATTAGACATGTTGGCTGGATTCACAACAAGTGTAGCTTTAATTTGGTGTCTTTCATGTGTGATTTCATGAAAGTTGGATTTTTATAGTCATTTATTTGAATTTGGCGCTCTGGATTTTTACTGGCTTTAGTCAAGTGGGACATTAGTGTCCCAAATATCCCAGAGAAGTTAAAGGGTGTTATGTCTGTGAAGTGAACTCTCTATAACCTCTCTATGAACCCTCTTTGTAGCAGGGTTAGTGTGTGTGTGGCTAATTACCAAGGGCCGGCGGCGCTGAAGGACACCTCTCCTGGCTGGGACACCCCGCCAATAGAGTAACAATGACACTGAGACCTGAGAGAGAAAAGAGGAGAGGATGATGGAAGGGTCAAGTCCTATGTGTTTGACGATGATGATGATGATAATGTGCTTTGATCAAGATTATGGTGTATACGTGCCTGACGACTCAAACTGAATTCTTCCACTGCTCTATGTTTGCTACATACTTCAGTCTGAGAGTGCCATCATTGAAGTCGTTTGTGGTGATGTCAAAATTTGGGTTGTTGTACAAAACAAAGTCAACAGCGATTTAATAATTTCTAAGCAATCGGGTATCAAAGCCTATGATGAATTTTCTAAATGCTGCTTTACAAACGTGGGTTCTGGCTCTGGTCCCACCCATCGGTTTCTGGGAACAATCAGAACGGTTAGAATGGGTTTGCGTTCCAGAAATCATCGTGGAGATACTAAGATCCAGACTAATTGCGGACAAGAAACTAACGTCCATGGACGTGGCATAGTGTTTTACCGAAGCAAGGGGTTTGGATAGCCAGGCAAGATGCATGTTAGGTGATAATGTGTAAGAGGGCGGAGTCTTACGGCTGAACGCAGCGTTGTCTTACGTCATCGTAGTAACTGCCCTCTGTGCAGCCACACCCCTCAGCACAGTCGTCATGGTTACAGGTCTCTCCGCTGGAGAGGGAGCGGCACGAGCGGCCACAGGACGACACACAGGACTGGAACAGCATCCCACCCATACACACCACCCCTACACACACACACACACCTGAGTTACACATCTCCGTCACACCACCTACACTGTAACAAATTTCTGTAACTTTACAGCCAGAAATATACGGTTAGCTACTGTAATTCTACATTACAGTACAGTGCAGTACTGTAAAGAGCAATGCATTATGGGGGCTCAATGGCATTCCGCTACACTGCTGTAAAATGTTGCTGTATATTTACAGTAGCATACTGTGAATTATGGTGCATTGTGGGAAAATGTTGTGGACGGGAAAAGAATGTCTGGCTCATTAACATATTTGGAGGTGTGCCTTGTAAGAAGCTATATTTGTTGCACTCGTAAGTGAGAAAGCTGTACATCACAGAACACAGTATCATACCGTATTTTTGTACCGCCAAAAACCTTTTGAACAGTAGTGGATGCATGGTATTGTTGTTTCTGGCTCAATAACAAATTTTGAGGCATGCCTTGTAAGAGGCTATATTTGTTGCACCCGTCAGTGAGAGTGCTGTACCAATTTAAGTGAAATGTGGCAGTAGTTTCCTAACAATTGAATATGTGTAGGAAACAGATCAGTGGCAGAAAGTCTCAAACCTAAAAATGTGCCAAACAATTGTTAATTACTCTGACTTTCATTGTATGCTCAAAATGCACATTAGTGAACTCTGCTGGTCAGCAATAAATAGCAGCATGTGAATATCTAGTTTTCATTAAAACTTTGTGGCACAGCGGCAAGTCGTTGGCTTTAGTAGCCTATTTTCGAGCAGAATACCAGGTTTACATCATGCTTCACTTTTTTCCCTTCAAGTTTACAATTTTTTTAACTGAATCTATGGTGTTATTTAGGATGCTTAAGACAGAATGTTATACTATACTAATTAAAACCAATTATTTGAACAACAGTGCAGAAAGTGTGGTTTCACATAAACTATTTTTTAAATACTGTTCCTTCAACGGGATTCGACCTCATCAAATAAAATAAAATAAAATGTTCTGGGTAGCCATTTGATTAGCTGTTCAGGAGTCTTATGGCTTGCGGGTAGAAGCTGTTTAGAAGCCTATTGGACTTAGACTTGGCGCTCCGGTACCGCTTGCCGTGCGGTAGCAGAGAGAACAGTCTATGACTAGGGTGGCTGGAGTATTTGACCATTTTAAAGAACTTCCTCTGACACCACCTGGTATAGAGGTCCTGAATGGCAGGAAGCTTGGCCCCGGTGATGTACTGGGCCGTACGTTCCCTCACATCCCTGAATGTTCCATAGTACCCTACTCTACCTGCTAAAGATACCAGTCAAGTGAAATTTGATGGACAAACTCCTAACTATATATTTGTAAGTTCGGTGTTTGAATGCAGCTTTTAATGGAAGAAGGCACTAGAACCATGGTGCAATCAGTGGGATCTCGTATTTTGCAACACACAGTTTGAAAAAGCACTTGATCAAATGAAGCTTCAGACGTCATTGATGACGTACTTCTGATGAAGTCATACGTGCATCGGCACACTGCTTCGAAGTTAGCTGCTTAGCGAATTCAACGCATTTCTCTGAGCTCTGGTATCAAACCTAACTTCACTAGTGTTTAGCCATGTCCTTTTGATCTGTTTTTCCCTGTAGTCATTGCCAGTTTAGACACCTTTGTTAAGGGCATTACAAGTGCAAGTGATATAAAACACCAAATATTCATTGGTATGCTGCAGTAAAATATAATTACATATTCAATTTTATTACAATACAATTTAACAATAAAGTACTTTATTGTGGTTTTGTTGTATATGTAGTGCAGTATTCTGGAAATTATGTTGCATTGTGGGGGGGGAAAGAGTTGCTGGATTATTAACATATTTTGAGGCGTGCCTTGTAAATTAGTGAGAATGCTGTACCAATTGAACTCAAACAGTATGTGGTAGTAGTGCTCTAACAATTGCATGTGGATATGGAACAGATCAGAGTGGCATCAAGTCTTAAACCTTTACAGGTTAAGTGTTTTGCCAAGTCCTTTTGGTCTGTTTTGCCCTGTAATCACGGCCAGTTTGGAAGTCTGTGTTTAGGCATCTAGAATAATGATGAGTGAGAAAGGTACCGACGCACAAATATCCTACCCCCAAGACATGTTAACCTCTCACCATTACAATAACAGGGGAGGTTAGCATTTTTGGGGGGGTATGATATTTATGCCTCTGTAACTTTCTCACACGTCATTATTCAGGATTCCTTCCCATTAATGTAGAAGTGTTAAGAAACATATTCTGTTCTTATTTACAATAAAAGTGACTTCAAAATGACACAATACATAATTTGCCATTCATTTCTATTGGGCACAAAATAATCTGAAACACAACCAAAACAAACAGCAAATGCATCCAACAAATGTGTAGTCACAAGCTTGATGTACTCATTGTATGCTATGAATATGGGGTCAAATACTTAACTTTTTAGTAATTTAATACACATATAAAGCGAAATTGTCCCAATACATTTGGTCCCCTAAAATGGGGGGGGACTATGTACAAAAAGTGCTGTAACTTCTAAACGGTTCACCCGATACGGATGTAAATACCCTCAAAATAAAGCTGACAGTCGGCACTTTAACCTCATAGTCATTGTATCATTTCAAATCCAAGGTGCTGAAGTACAGAGCCAAAACAACAACAAAATTGTCACTGTCCAAATACTTTCGGAGCTCATTGTATATCAAATACTACGTAACAGAAATACTGCCCATCATTGGGACTAGCTGCCTGCACTGTAAATCTGCTACAGTTTACTAACCGCTGTGCTTCAAGTAATGCACTGTACATTCTAGAAATACAGCATGTTGCTGTAGTCAGGTGTTACAGTAATAGGCTGTAAATATATGTTCCAGTAAAGGTCCTGTAAATCTACAGTAATTTACTGACTTCTGTGCTGCCAGTATTTTACTGTAAATGTACAGTAACCTACTTTTTACAGTGTAGACACACCACCGTTACACACAGATATATCATTCTCCAGCTCTCCACTGCCCAGACTCACCACACTCTGAGACGTGGGCCCTGTAGTTGACAGCAACATGGTGTTTGGAGCAGAGGTAAGTGTAGTGGGCCAAGGCCGTACACAGACAGGTGTTTCCACAGCGACATGCCTGGTAGCGACACTGTTGCTGGTACACACTGGGACTGACGTAACCATGGCAGGGAGAAAACACACTCCCCAACAAAACCTCACATAGAGAGGCATAGAACACTGTAACACACACACACACACTTCTCAGCTTTTGAGAGGATATGGCTGCAGCAAAACGTGAAGATATATCAAGCAGTCAGTGAAGGTCAGGGTTAGAGTTTTGAGGTCAGCGGTGAGAGGTTACCGTTGTGCTGGTTCATCTCACAGGGGTCGATGATTGGCTGGTTGATGGGGGCGGAGCAAGCAGATGAGACCCTCCAGGAGTTAGCATGGAGCTGGGGAGTCCCCTCTATCATCCCTGCTGGAGAACTATACGCACACAGACCAAAATGTCATGAATATACTTAATGTAATACTCTTTTACTCAAATGCCTCAGATAGAAATGCCCTAAACCTTTTCTCCAAAGAACATTTAGGAGTCAATATGAGAGGAAGTAGTTTCCTTACAGGAAGTCGTCCCGAAGATTTCCGTTGAAGGTTCCACAAAGGCCCAGCGTGTTCCCTCGCCATTGGCTGTCCAGTTGTAGGTAGACGCGCCCACCACGCCCGTCATACTGCAGACGCAGTCCAAGCAAGGTCCTCAGCTGGACGAACACCGATGTTAGCCTCTGCACCTCCACTACATCTACTCACATAAACACATACAGTGGGGAGAACAAGTATTTGATACACTGCCGATTTTGCAGGTTTTCCTACTTACAAAGCCTGTAGAGGTCTGTAATTTTTATCATAGGTACACTTCAACTGTGAGAGACGGAATCTAAAACAAAAATCCAGAAAATCACATTGTATGATTTTTAAATAATTAATTTGCATTTTATTGCATGACATAAGTATTTGATCACCTACCAACCAGTAAGAATTCCGGCTCTCACAGACCTGTTAGTTTTTCTTTAAGAAGCCCTCCTGTTCTCCACTCATTACCTGTATTAACTGCACCTGTTTGAACTCGTTACCTGTATAAAAGACACCTGTCCACACACAATCAAACAGATTCCAACCTCTCCACAATGGCCAAGACCAGAGAGCTGTGTAAGGACATCAGGGATAAAATTGTAGACCTGCACAAGGCTGGGATGGGCTACAGGACAATAGGCAAGCAGCTTGGTGAGAAGGAAACAACTGTTGGCGCAATTATTAGAAAATGGAAGAAGTTCAAGATGACGGTCAATCACCCTCGGTCTGGGGCTCCATGCAAGATTTCACCTCGTGGGGCATCAATGATCATGAGGAAGGTGAGGGATCAGCCCAGAACTACACGGCAGGACCTGGTCAATGACCTGAAGAGAGCTGGGACCACAGTCTCAAAGAAAACCATTAGTAACACACTACGCCGTCATGGATTAAAATCCTGCAGCGCACGCAAGGTCCCCCTGCTTAAGCCAGTGCATGTCCAGGCCTGTCTGAAGTTTGCCAATGACCATCTGGATGATCCAGAGGAGGAATGGGAGAAGGTCATGTGGTCTGATGAGACAAAAATATAGCTTTTTGGTCTAACTCCACTCGCCGTGTTTGGAGGAAGAAGAAGTATGAGTACAACCCCAAGAACACCATCCCAACCGTGAAGCATGGAGGTGGAAACATCATTCTTTGGGGATGCTTTTCTGCAAAGGGGACAGGACGACTGCACCGTATTGAGGGGAGGATGGATGGGGCCATGTATCGCGAGATCTTGGCCAACAACCTCCTTCCCTCAGTAAGAGCATTGAAGATGGGTCGTGGCTGGGTCTTCCAGCATGACAACGACACGAAGCACACAGCCATGGCAACTAAGGAGTGGCTCCGTAAGAAGCATCTCAAGGTCCTGGAGTGGCCTAGCCAGTCTCCAGACCTGAACCCAATAGAAAATCTTTGGAGGGAGCTGAAAGTCCGTATTGCCCAGCGACAGCCCCGAAACCTGAAGGATCTGGAGAAGATCTGTAGGGAGGAGTGGGCCAAAATCCCTGCTGCAGTGTGTGCAAACCTAGTCAAGAACTACAGGAAACGTATGATCTCTGTAATTGCAAACAAAGGTTTCTGTACCAAATATTAAGTTCTGCTTTTCTGATGTATCAAATACTTATGTCATGCAATAAAATGCAAATTAATTACTTAAAAATCATACAATGTGATTTTCTGGATTTTTGTTTTAGATTCCGTCTCTCATAGTTGAAGTGTACCTATGATAAACATTACAGACCTCTACATGCTTTGTAAGTAGGAAAACCTGCAAAATCGGCAGTGTATCAAATACTTGTTCTCCCCACTGTATTAAATCTGATGTTAAATAAGGTGTTCCACAAGGCTGTGTTGGGACCATTACTGTTCTCTCTATACCTGATGTTATCCGTATCATACTGCATATTATCAGAAGTAATGATAGGAGTATCAATTGTAAGTTGATTGTATCGTACCATCGGTGTAGGGTAAGGTGGGAGCGGGGTTGACCCCTATAAGCACCTCCCCCTCTCGGGTCAGAGTCACCTGGTGACTAACATTTTCATCCAGTACCACTGTCACCGACTGGATACACGCCTGCTGCTGGGCCTGTACACACACACACACACACACACACACACACACACACACACACACACACACACACACACACACACACACACACACACACACACACACACACACACACAAGATTGTTTCAGATTGTGTGTGTGTTACCTATGTGAAGGTGGTATACTGCAATATGTGTTTGTGTGTGTGTGTTACCTCTGTGCAGGCGGTGTACTGAACGGTAACAGTGAATCTGTTGCCAATACGGCTCTTAACCAAGACGTACTGACACGCCCCCGGCTGCAGGAACATCCTCCCATCGAACGACGTCACAAACACATCACCGACTACTGAACACTCCGCTGAGAGAGAGAGATAGAGAGAGAAAGAAAGAAGAAGGTAGGCAGGCAGGCAGGCAGACCGGCAGGCATTGAAATGTGTGACATTGGATCATTCAGCATATGAGTTTCTGATCATATGACTTCAGAGGTTAGCTCACCTGAACAGTTGTTCTCTGTGCAGTTCCACACTCCTCCCATACACACACTGTAAATACACGACAGGTTAGCGACACACAAACACACCCACACACAAGTCACACACACACACACTCACCAGACGCTGCAGCCCTGCTCCAGAGTGTGTCCCTGTGTGTATGAGGTGCCGTGATAGACACAAGGACACTGAGACACTGCTATACACGTCCCATTCTGTAGAATCAACCCTAAAATAGTCGGACACAGAGGGTGAGATGGAGTGTGTGTGTGCGTGTGTGCATGCGACGTGTGTGGATAAGTGTGTTTGTGTGTACCGTCAGGGCAGTAGCATCCGTCCAGACAGTGCAAGTTGGTTCCCAGACATTCCTTGTCAAAGGTACAGGTGGGAGGGCAGCAGCTAATACAGTCTCTATGGACAAAACTCTCCTCACAACCATCATCTACGGAACAGTCAAATGAAGAACTTACTGCAGTAATAATTTAGCTAACTGTCAATTAAAGGTTGGGGTTAATGTTATGCTCCAGAACTTTTAGAACATTTCAGCCAGTAGTTTTGGAAGTGGTGCAAACGAGCCAAAACGGGTCCCCGTTTACTGTGTACTACATCATCCAGTTGTGTACTCCGTCATCCATTTCGTATGATATGTTTCGTCATGCAAAAGATTATTCTCATAATTGTTTTGGCAATTTGTATGATATGCAACGAATCCAATTCGTACAATATGTTGCAAATTAGTTGTGCGGAATGGGAAATAGATTTTTCCCCCCTACTTAATAGTCATCTCCAGCACCACCGCAACATCAACATATGTGAAAATTGCGCGTATCTATGTTTTGTAATAAAAAAGATAGAGGAAGATAAGTGTTTCCAATGACATCATCAACCAATTAGTAGGCACCTAGTAGGCGATTAGTAGGCAAAGCCTACTTATAATTGGTTAAAATCACATGATGCACACCGATGATGTCCTTGGAAACACTTATCTTCATATATATTATTTCCATAAAACATACAGAAAGTACACAGCGTTGTACCAGATCTTCAGTTTCTTGGCAATTTCTCGCATGGGATAGCCTTCATTTCTCAGAACAAGAAGAGACTGACGAGTTTCAGAAGAAAGTCTTTGTTCCTAGCCATTTTGAATCTGTAATCGAACCCACAAATGCTGATGCTCCAGATACTCAACTAGTCTAAAGAAGGCCAGTTTTATTGCTTCTTTAATCAGGACTACAGTTTTCAGCTGTGCTAACATAATTGCAAAAGGGTTTTCTAATGATCAATTAGCCTTTTAAAATGATAAACTTGGATTAGCTAACACAAAATGCCATTGGAACACAGGAGTGATGGTAGCTAATAATGGGCCTCTGTACGCTTTTGTAGATATTCCATCAAAAATCAGCCGTTTCCAGCTACAATAGTTATTTACAACATTAACAATATTTACACTGTATTTCTGGTCAATTTTATGTTATTTTAATAGACAAAAAATGTGCTTTTCTTTCAAAAACAAGGACATTTCTAAGTGACCCCAAACTTTTGAACGGTAGTGTAGAAACGCGCCATTTTCACATATGTTGATGTTGGGGTGGTGCTGGAGAAGATGAATATGAACTATAACATTTTTGAAATTTCCCGTTAAGATCCTGGACTGCATCGTTAAGTTAGGTTAGTATAATGCTACTGACTGCAGGAAGGGAAGCTGTCTCGCCACTCTCGTACAGGGTATCCTACATGGCTGCAGGCTCGTGTGTACTCCACCAACGCACGACAAAACGTCTCCTCATCATCAGACCTGGATCACAGCAGACAACAGTCAGAAATACTCAGACAACAGTCAGACAACACTCAGACAACTGTCAGAGAGCATTCAGACAACACTCAGACAACACTCACACAACATTCAGAGAATAGTGAGACAACACTTAGTGAGACAATAGTCAGCCAGAAGACAGACAGGCAACTCACTCACGCACGCACACACGCACTCTCGCACGCACACGCGCACACACACACACACACACACACACACACACACACACACACACACACACACACACACACACACACACACACACACACACACACACACACACACACACACACACACACACACACACACATATATACTGGGGTGTGACTTACACACAGAGGTCGGCGACACAGCTGGCCACGTAGGGGTTTGGATCAATGTTATCATGACAGGACAGGAAGGGGAAGAACAGGAGAGCACTGCACTTCTCTATGGCATCCTACACACACATACACAAACATCAACATAATAAAATACACACAGAAAATCATTCTACAGTCTTATGGCACACTGAGAACCTAGGTTCAAGTAATACGTTCCAAACAGACAGACACACACAGACAGACAACTCTTACGTCCATATCAGACTCAGAGTGACAGGGTCCAGTGAAGTCTATGTCCACCAGAGGACAGCCTCTCTCATGGGGCAGATCTACTGACCAGCTGTTAGCAAACACTGCTGGCTCCTCTGTCTGCACACCTACACACAGACACACACACGAAACATGCACACACACGGTTAGGGATCCTTCCTCTACATGCCTGAAAATAATCCAATATAATAGAATAACTGTATAATGACTGTATATTAAAATAACTTCTCTCCTCTGCTACCCTCTGCTACGCTCTGCTCTACTTTTCTCTCTTCTCCTCTCCTCTGCTTTCAGCTCGTCTCCTTTCCTACCTCTCTTCTCCTCTCTGCTCTCCTGTCCCCTTTGTACTCTTTTCCCTCTCTCCTCTCTTCTCCTCTTCGTTTCCCACTCTCCTCTCCTGTCTAGGTCATGTTACAGGACTACGGCCTCTTCCTCAGTAATAATAACTATAATGGTTCCCTACGGTGCTGAGAGGAGAAAGGTTGTGATGGAAGGATGATTGGGTGCTGAGACAGAGGATAAGAGATGGGTGGAGGAAGGAGGATAAGAGGCTGGTCGGACCCATCTGTCCAGTCTTACAGTGGGCTTTGATGAGGTGTGTGTGAGTATTGTGAGTGAGTGAGTGTGTGTGTCTCACCACGGGCAGTGGTGAGGTCATCGTTGGGCAGGTTGTTATAGTTCCCGCAGAGGCCACAGGGGGTGCCGTGGTGCTGTTCAGACATCTTCAGATATACTCCGCTCTCTCCGTCCCACGCCAGAGAGAAGCCAAACACACTCTTCACCAGAAGGTAGTCAGCCAGATGCTCTATAAACACACCTCCTATTGTTTGGGGCAGGCTCAGCCTATGCACATATGCAGGGATAGGCAAACATTTCAAAATACAATTACAAAATACAGATACAAAATACCATAAAGATCAATGTATCAAAATAAACTACAAAATACATGTGTTTTGTAATGTATTTTTAATAAATTTATACATTTGCAAGTGGCTGGCCGAACAGCAGCAACATATTTTTACTGGCTATGACTGTGATATGTTGTTGTTTAACTACCTTAGTTGAGCAAGTCACTCTGGATACGTGTGTCTGCTCAATGACCAATATGTAAATGTATATGTGAAAATGAACATACCAAAAAGAACTTCAAAGCACACTGTGTATTGTTTCGGCCGGAGCTCATTAGAATAATACTCAGCATGCTTTGCAATTGTTCATTTTTACATATACATTTATATTTAGTTCCTTTAGCACGCACTTTTATCACACCATAGTGCTATCAGACTTCTGATACCATTGCAGGGTGAAAGGGTGGACACAAAATATGAACTTCTATAAAAAAAAATGGTATAGAATTATTTTGTATTTTGAACATACAAATTACAGTATTTTGAAAATATAAAATACACTGGAGTGTAATTCAAATGACAAAATACTTAATTAAAATAGATGTTTCAAATACTGCCCATCTCTGCACACAGACATGCACACAGGCACAGGCACACAAACACACACACACACACACAGACACACACACACACACACACACACACACACACACACACACACACACACACACACACACACACACACACACACACACACACACACACACACACACACACACACATTACAACAGAAAACATACACATTCCTCCATATCCCACCCACCTGCGGCCCCCCTGGTGGACTTGGTATCCAGAGATGTGGATCTCCTCCTCGTTGGGGAAGAAGAGACTGAGAGCCCTGGGACAGGAGTACACACTGCCCTCACACACACGGCTGTTATGGACCCACACAGTGTACTGTGGTGTGGCTGAGCGGCAGTCCTGGGCCAGTATGTAGGAGCAGGTTCCAGGGTAGTAGAAGTAGCTGCCATCGAACGTCTCATAGTGGTGCTGACCCCAAGACCTGCAGATCCCATCTCTGTCCTGGCCCTGGTTAGGAACTACATGTACACACACACACACACTCTGAGTTGTGCACGCTTATCTCAACTCTGAATTGGCATGATGGTGCGCTCGTGTGTTTGTTTGTGTGTGGGGGGCATGGGGAGGGGGTTCACAGTGTTAGCTCACTAAAAGCCGCTCAGTTACAGGGAACCCCGTCTCTGTGCCATACCCAGCCAACTACACCCACTGTCTAACAGTGTTGGTGCTCTGGTGGTACTTTAGCCAGGTAGGTACTTGGTTGACAGGAACAGTGTGTATCAGAGTTCATCTGCCACACCCAGCATGAGAACCGAACAACAACATTTCATATCCTGACGCTAGTGTGCTTACCATCGCGCCAACAAAACCATGGTGGTTGGGTGAGGGAAACACTACTTTAGGTCTCAGGCAAGGTATTACTATAGAGCAGTGGTTGCCAGCCGGTCGATCGCGATTCCTAGTCGATCACCAAATATTTCTGTAGAAAAGCCAACGAACGATAAAGGCTTGCGCTCCTTTTTTAAAATCGTGTTGAGCTGTTGCCAGTAGGTGAACTTGATTCATGAGACAAACTCCGCCTACCTGGTGGACCGGCAAATCTGTGACTAAATCGAGTGCACCTACTGCGCTGCCCAATCGGATAGCTCAAATCACCGTGGCTACAGAGCTTCCATGACCCTGGCCACAGCCAAGTTTAATAGGCTACTAGCCTACGTAAGATTTAATAACTTTTAAAACCATGACCACAGAGAGACTGTCAACGAATACAGCAAAGAGCTGCTGTTTTTATGAATGAGTTCATGTTTAAATTCAGCACTGTCACTGTTTTTATTCAACACTATTACAAAACGCGTTTCTCCGTACTCTGTACAAATGCAATGAATGAGTAGCCAAGTATCGATAGCCCTGCGTTTTATTATTATTAGCAGCTCATCGTGTCGATTTTAATATTAAATAATATTAAACTTTCTGTGGTCATAGGAACAACATTAATTTGTGCATGAGGCAGATGCGGTGCACTCGAGTTTCGTCATCAGGTGGAAGATGATGTCCCCTCTCTCTGGTCAGTCTCACCGGAGGAAAGGAAAGCCCCCCCCCCCCCCCTTAAAAGATTTAGATGCACTATTGTAAAGTGGCTGTTCCACTGGATGTCATTAGGTGAATGCACCAATTTGTAAGTCGCTCTGGATAAGAGCGTCTGCTAAATGACTTAAATGTAAATGAAAGCGAGAGCATGCACCGTGAGAGGTGGTTGGGGAAAATAGTTTTGAACGGTCATCCAACCCGGGAATTTCAAGTCGGAAACTCGGGCATCTTTCTAGAGCTCCGATTTTTCGACCTGAAGCCCACTGACGTCGTGATTTGACCTCGTTGACCATCAGATGAAGGAACCATCAATCCAGTAAAATAAAAAAGTGCTAAACCAACTGATCTATTTTGTTATCAAAGCTTCAGTTTTGAAATATAATATGGTCTGTTTAACAATATTGGCAGGCCAATTATATAGCCAATATGTTGTGATAATGTATTAGGCCTACTGTCCAAACCTCATTCCTACAAAACTGTTTGTGTGAGGTTAATGTAAAAAAAAATAATCTGAGCGTAGATCTCAGCTTGCTTTTTGACTGCGAAAGTGATCTTGACTCAGAAAAGGTTGGTGACCACTGCTATAGAGGCTCTACTAGAGACCCATCTCTGATGTATAGAGACCCTGTGTAGTCTACAGAAACTCAACCCTAATCCCCCAGACTTAATCATACACACTATGGATTGGTGTGTGTGTGTGTGTGTGTGTGTGTGTGTGTGTGTGTGTGTGTGTGTGTGTGTGTGTGTGTGTGTGTGTGTGTGTGTGTGTGTGTGTGTGTGTGTGTGTGTGTGTGTGTGTGTGTGTGTGTGTGCGCCTGTGTGTGCGCGCCTGTGTGTGTGTGTGGTTATTTATGACAGTGTGGACAGCTTATTAATGGTTGCTGATGGATGTGTCAGTCTGACTCTCATGCAAGCACAGACACACCAAAATGAAACATACATTGTGGTTCTAGGTTCAAGATGTGTGTGTGTTACTCACTGATCTGGCAGCGGTCTCCGAGGGCCTGGAACTGTGCACAGTCACACACACCTCCCTCCTGACACCAGCCCCCATTCAGACAGCCACAGTACTCTGGTGAAACACAGACACAATCTTTCCTCAATTCCTTAGATCTCCTCTGGAAAAACGTTGAGATTCACCAATTGATGAATAACCTATTCTTTACGAGACAGATTGCTTTAATCCTTTACACTCGTGAGAATTGGCCTATATGGATAGGGCCAAATTAAAATGTTTCTAACAAAATAAATATGAGTAGCATATGCATAACCATGGTAGCAATTGAAAGGGAACACTTTGGAGATTATGGAGAAATGATCAGACCAAAGATAAGGACCAAACAGTCCACCTGACACAAGATTGAATCAAAACATTACACTATTGATTTTAAGTTCATTTTACATTAACTGAACTTTTCACATTATTTGTCAACATTGAAATCAGAAAATACTCTGGATACATTTAGTAACATAATAAGAATATTCATGGAAGATTTGGGGTCAGTGCAACATTAAAAAAAATGACAAGGGTCCACACACCTCTCCAAAGTGTGCACAGTTCCTAAGTAATTTAAATTCTCAAGGAAAGAGCCTTCAACTATTAGTGTCACGACTTCCGCCGAAGTTGGCTCCTATCCTTGTTCGGGCGACGTTCGGCGATCGACGTCACCGGCTTTCTAGCCATCGCCGCTCCATTTTTCATATGTCCATTTGTTTTGACTTTGTCACATCCTGACCATAGAGAGCCCTTGGTACTCTATGGTGTAGTAGGTCAGGGTGTGACTAGGGGGTGATCTAGTATATCTATTTCTATGTTGGTGCTAATGTGGTTCCCAATTAGAGGCAGCTGTTTATCGTTGCCTCTGATTGGGGATCATATTTAGGTAGTTATTTCCCCACCTGTGTTTTGTGGGATATTGATTGTTTGTTAGTGTGTTTGGGCACTACGTCCTCACGGTCTTTGTAAGTTTTGTTATTTTGTTTTGTTAGTTTCACTTATATAAATATGTGGAACTATACTCACGCTGTGCCTTGGTCCGCTCATTTCCAAGATCGTGACAGAATATCCCAACAAACAAGGACCAAGCAGCGTGCAACGATGGGAAACATAAGTTGGACCTGGGAAGAAATCATGGAAGGACAGGAGACCCTTCCTTGGCAGGAGTCGCAGAGGACGCAAGGAGGACGGCGACAACGCCGGGGACCGGGGCCACAGAAACCCCAAGATTTTTTGGGTGGGGGCACATGGAGCTGGCGGCTGAGCAGAGGGAAGAGCCAGAGACCATTTGGGAGGAAATAGAGAGGTGGTCGGTCGACCCAAGGAGAGTACCAGAGCCCGTCTGGGAGTCGATGGAACAGTGTGAGGAGGGATACCAGAGAATGGAGTTGGCTAGGAGTATGCGGCAACGCAGGCGTTTGGAGGAGCGTGTCATCAGTCCGGTGAAACCGGGGCCGGCTCCACGCATCTGGCCTCCAGTGCACCTCCCCAGTTCGGTACGTCCTGTGTCTCCTCCTCGCACTCTCCCTGAAGTGCGTGTCCCCAGCCCGGTACGTCCTGTGCCTGCTTCCTGTACTTGCCCTGAAGTGCCAGAGACTGTCAGGGAGGCATTGGAGAAGTTAGGAGAGAGAGAGAGATGAGAGAGATGTTGTGCAAGTGTGTTCTGCTCAACATCCGACCAGAGGATCCGGTTAGCAGTCTGGTGCAACCTGGGCTGGCTCAACGCTTCTGGCCTCCAGTGCGCCTCCCCAGTCCGGTACGTCCTGTGTCTCCTCCTCGCACTCGCCCTGAAGTGCGTGTCCCCAGTCAGGTACGTCCTGTGCCTGCTCCACGCACTCGCCCTGAAGTGTGTGTCACCAGTCCGGTACCACCTGTGCCGGCTCCACGCACTAGGCCTCCAGTGCGTCTTCCCAGTCCGGTGCATCCTGTGCCAGCTCCTCGCACTCACCCTGAAGTGCGTGGCCCCAGTCCGATACGTCCTGTGCCTGCTCCCCGCACTCGCCCTGAAGTGTGTGTCACCAGTCCGGTACCACCTGTGCCGGCTCCACGCACCAGGCCTCCGGTGCGCCTCCCCAGTCCGGTGCGTCCTGTGCCTGCTCCCCGCACTCGCCCTGAAGTGCGTGTCACCAGTCCGGTGCCACCTGTACCGGCTCCACGCACGCAGTGCGCATTCACAGTCCAGAGCTTCCGACGACGGTCCCCAGTCTAGAGCTTCCGGCGACGGTTCACAGTCCGGAACCTCCTGCGACGGTCCACAGTCCGGAACCTCCTGCGACGGTCCACAGTGCGGAACCTACTGCGACGGTCCACAGTGCGGAACCTCCAGCGACGGTGCACGGTCCGGAACCTCCAGCGACGGTCAACGGTCCGGAACCTCCAGTGAGGGTCAACGGACCGGACCTTCCATGCACGGCGTCCAGTCCCGCTCCATGGCCGGAGCCGCCTTCTGCACCGGTGCCCAATCCAGGCACGGCGTCCAGTCCAGCTCCATGGCCGGAGCTTTCTACTGCGTCAGTGCTCAGTCCAGGCACGGCGGCCAACCCAGCTCCGTGGCAGTAGCCTTCCCCTGCGCCGGTGTCCAGTCCAGGCACGGCGTCCAGTCCCGCTCCAGGGCGGGAGCCTTCCTCTGCGGCGGTGGCCAGTCCAGGCACGGTGTCCAGTCCCGCTCCATGGCGGGAGCCTTCCTATGCACCGATGCCCAGTCCAGGCACGGTGTCCAGTCCTGCTCCATGGCTGGAGCTTTCTACTGCGCCGGTGCTCAGTCCAGGCACGGCGGCCAACCCAGCTCCATGGCAGGAGCCTTCCTCTGCGCCGGTGTCCAGTCCAGGCACGGCGTCCAGTCCCGCTCCAGGGCAAGAGCCTTCCTCTGCGCCAGTGGCCAGTCCAGGCACGGTGTCCAGTCCCGCTCCATGGCGGGAGCCTTCCTTTGCGCCGGTGCCCAGTCCAGGCACGGCGTCCAGTCCTGCTCCAAGGCTGGAGCCTTCCTCTGCGCCGGTGCCCAGTCCAGGCATGGCGTTCAACCCAGCTCAATGGCCGGAGCCCTCCTTCGCGCCGATGTCCAGGCACGGCGTTCAGCCCGGCGCCATGGCCGGATCCAGGGTCTGGGCGGGGGCTACAACCTGCACCGGAGCCGCCACCGACACTAATCACCCCCCCTACCCTCCCTATTTGGTTTCAGGTTTTGCGGCCGGAGTTAGCACCTTTGGGGTGGGGTACTGTCACGCCCTGACCATAGAGAGCCCTTGGTTCTCTATGGTGTAGTAGGTCAGGGCGTGACTAGGGGGTGATCTAGTATATCTATTTCTATGTTGGTGCTAATGTGGTTCCCAATTAGAGGCAGCTGTTTATTGTTGCCTCTGATTGGGGATCATATTTAGGTAGCTATTTCCCCACCTGTGTTTTGTGGGATATTGATTGTTTGTTAGTGTGTTTGGGCACTACGTCCTCACGGTCTTTGAAAGTTTTGTTATTTTGTTTTGTTAGTTTCACTTATATAAATATGTGGAACTATACTCACGCTGCGCCTTGATCCGCTCATTTCCAAGATCGTGACAGTCTTGTCCCATACACACCTGGTTTTCAGTCCCTAGTCATTCTACATGCATTTAGCCCTCTGTTTCCCATCATGTATTTGTGTGAAATTGTTTGTTTGTGACGTGGATTATTATCGGGCGTTTTACTTTTGCCATGTTCCGTGTTTTTGGCACGTTATTGTTTTTATGTGCTGTACTTTGTGGAACGGAATTAAAGTGTGCCTGTTCACTACACTCTGCTCTCCTGCACCTGACTTTGCCTCCCGTACACACCATTGACAATTAGGTGCTTTTTTGAGCTCTCTTAGCTGTGTTGTTGAGGAACTGAAGCAAGCAAACGTGTTTGTTTTTTTAGGAACACATCGCTGCAGCCCCCCATCACACAATTACTGTTGTTGTTTTACGGAATCCAAAAACGGTCAATTATGAACCACGAAATGGGTCAGGTGGGCATAATTTGAAGGCTTTCACAAGGAGAAACAGACAGTAATTGTGGTGCTCATAGAATGGAGTCATGAGTTTCATACCTTCATACAGTTGAAGTCGGAAGTTTACATACACTTAGGTTGGAGTCATTAAAACTCGTTTTTCAACCAATCCACAAATTTCTTGTTAATAAACTATAGTTTTGGCAAGTCGGTTAGGACATCTATCATCTTTGTGCATGACACAAGTCATTTTTCCAACAATTGTTTACAGACAGATTATTTCACTTATAATTGCCTGTGTCACAATTCCAGTGGGTCAGAAGTATACATACACTAAGTTGACTGTGCCTTTAAACAGCTTAGAAAATTCCAGAAAATTATGTCATGGCTTTAGAAGCTTCTGATAGGCAAATTGACATCATTTGAGTCAATTGGAGGTGTACCTGTGGATGAATTTCAAGGTCTACCTTCAAACTCAGTGCCTCTTTGCTTGACATCATGGGAAAATCAAAAGAAATCAGCCAAGACCTCAGAAAACAAAATTGGAGACATCCACAAGTTTGGTTCATGCTTGGGAGCAATTTCCAAACGCCTGAAGGTACCACGTTCATCTGTACAAACAATAGTACGCAAGTATAAACACCATGGGACCATGCAGACGTCCTACCGCTCAGGAAGGAGACGCGTTCAGTCTCCTAGAGATGAACGTACTCTGGTGCGAAAAGTGCAAATCAATCCCAGAACAACAGCAAAGGACCTTGTGAAGATGCTGGAGGAAACAGGTGCAAAAGTATCTATATCCACAGTAAAACGAGTCTTATATCAACATGACCTGAAAGGCCGCTCAGCAAGGAAGAAGCCACTGCTCCAAAACCGCCATAAGAAAGCCAGACTACGGTTTGCAACTGCACATGTGGACAAAGATTGTACTTTTTGGAGAAATGTCCTCTGGTCTGATGAAACAAAAATAGAACTGTTTGGCCATAATGACCATCGTTATGTTTGGAGGAAAAAGGGGGAGGCTTGCAAGCCGAAGAACAACATCCCAACCGTGAAGCACGGGGGTGGCAGCATCATATTGTGGGGGTGCTTTGCTGCAGGAGGGACTGGTGCACTTCACAAAATAGATGGCATCATGAGGCAGGAAAAGTATGTGGATATACTGAAGCAACATCTCAAGATATCAGTCTGGAAGGTAAAGCTTGGTTGCAAATGGGTCTTCCAAATGGACAATGACCCCAAGCATACTTCCAAAGTTGTGGCAAAATGGCTTAAGGACAACAAAGTCAAGGTATTGGAGTGGCCATCACAAAGCCTTGACCTCAATCCTATAGAAAATTTGTGGGCTGAACTGAAAAAGCGTGTACGAGCAAGGAGGCCTACAAACCTGACTCAGTTACACCAGCTCTGTCAGGAGGAATGGGCCAAAATTCAACCAACTTATTGTGGGAAGCTTGTGGAAGGCTACCCCAAACATTTGACCCAAGTTAAATAATTTCAAGGCAATGCTACCAAATACTTATTGAGTGTATGTAAACTTCTGACACACTGGGAATGTGATGAAAGAAATAAAAGCTGAAATAAATCATTCTCTCTACTATTATTCTGACATTTCACATTCTTAAAATAAAGTGGTGATCCTAACTGACCTAAGACAGGGAATTCTTACTAGGATTAAATGTCAGCAATTGTGAAAAACTGAGTTTAAATGTATTTGGCTAAGGTGTATGTAAACTTCCGACTTCAACTGTATCACAGCCATTAATCTCAGTAACTGTTTTAAAGTCACCATTGGCTTCATGGTGAAATTCCTGAGCTGTTTCCTTCCTCTCCGTCAACTGAGTTAGGAAGGATGCCTGTATCTTTGTGGTGACTGGGTGTATTGATACACCATCAAAAGTGTAATTAATAACTTCACCATGCTCAAAGGAATATTCAATGTCTGCTTTTTTTTTACTCATCTATTTTTACTCATCAAATCAAATCAAATTGTATTTGTCACATGCAGGTGTAGACCTTACTGTGAATGCTTAATTACAAGCCCTTAACCAACAATGCTGTTCAAGAAATAGAGTTAAGAAAATATAAAACGAAATAAACTAAAGTAAAAAAAATAACAAATAAAGTAACACAATAAAATAAAAATAACGAGGCTACAAACAGGAGGTACCGGTACCGAGTCAATGTGCGGGGGTACAGGCTAGTCAAGGTAATTTGTACATGTAGGTAGTGGTAAAGTGACTATCGATAGATAATAAACAGCGAGTAGCAGCAGTGTAAAAATAAGGGGGTGTCAATGTAAATAGTCCAGGTGGCCATTTGATTAATTGTTCAGCAGTCTTATAAGCCATAAATTGTGACAGGTAGAAGCTGTAAAGGGGCATTTTGGTCCTAGACTTGGCGCTCCGGTACCGCTTTCCGTGCGATAGCAGAGAGAACAGTCTATGACTAGGGTGGCTGGAGTCTTTGGCAAATTTTTGGGCCTTCCTTTGACACCACCTAGTATATATGACCTGGATTGCAGGAAGCTTAGCCCCAGTGACGTACTGGGCCGTGCGCACTACCCTCCGTAGCACCTTAAGGCAACGAGCAGTTCCCACACCAGGCGGTGATGCAACCGGTCAGGATGCTCTCGATGGTGCAGCTGTAGAACTTTTTGAGGATCTGGGGACCCATGTCAAATATTTTCAGTCTCCGAAGAGGGAAAAGGTGTTGTCGTGCCCTCTTCAAGACTGTCTTGGTCTGTTTGGATCATGATAGTTCGTCGGTGATGTGGATACCAAGGAACTTGAAACTCTTGATCCGCTCCACTACAGCCCTGTCGATGTTAACGGTGCCTGTTTGGTCCGCCTTTTCCTGTAGTGCACGATCAGCTCCTTTGTCTTGCTCACATTGAGGGAGAGGTCATTGTCCTGGCATCACACTGTCAGGTCTCTGACCTCCTCCCTATAGGCTGTCTCATCTTTGTTTGTAATCAGGCCTACCACTGTTGTGACAGGTTACCTTCACTTTCTTGGGCACAGGGACTATGGTGGTCTGCTAGAAACATGTAGGTATTACAGACTCGGTCAGGGAGAGGTTGAAAATGTCAGTGAAGACACTTGCCAGTTGGTCCGTGCGTGCTTTGAGAACACGTCCTGGTAATCCGTCTGTCCCAGAGGCTTTGTGAATGTTGACCTGTTAAAAGGTCTTGCTCACATCGGCTATGGAGAGCGTGATCACACAGTCGTCCGGAACAGCCGGTGGTCTCATGCATGCTTCAGTGTTGCTTGTTTAGAAGCGAGCATAAAAAGCATTAAGCTCGTCTGGTAGGCTCGCGTCACTGGGCAGCTCGCGGCTGGGT
The DNA here is from genome assembly GCF_045679555.1 of Salvelinus alpinus. NCBI lineage: Eukaryota > Metazoa > Chordata > Actinopteri > Salmoniformes > Salmonidae > Salvelinus > Salvelinus alpinus. The sequence continues at coordinate 36,095,061 of NC_092100.1, read as the reverse complement.
TTCCCTTTGTAGTCCGTAATAGTTTCCAAGCCCTGCCTCATCCGACAAGCATCAGAGCCGGTGTAGTAAAATTCAATCTTAGTTCTGTATTGACGCCTGTTTGATGGTTTGTCTGAGGGCGTAGCAGGATTTCTTATAAGCGTCCAGATTAGTGTTCCACTCCTTGAAAGCGGCATCTCTACCCTTTAGCTCATTGCGGATGTTGCTTGTAATCCATGGCTTCTGGTTGGGATATGTACGACCAGTCACTGTGGGGACGACGTCGTTGATGCACTTATTGATGAAGCCGGTGACTAAGGTGGTGTACTCCTTAATGCCACTGGATGAATCCCGGAACATATTCCAGTCTGTGCTAGCAAAACAGTCCTGTAGCTTAGCATCCGAGTCATCTGACCACTTACGTATTGAGCGAGTCACTGGTTCTGCCTTCTTTAGTTTTTGCTTGTAAGCAGGAATCAGGAGGATAGAACTTTGGTAAGATTTACCAAATGGAGGCGAGGCAGAGCTTTGTATGCGTCTCTGTGTGTGGAGTAAAGGTGGTCTGCATTAAAGTCCCCGGACACTAGGAGCGCCGCTTCTGGATAAGCATAGTTGCTTATGGCCTTATACAGCTCGATGAGTGCGGTCTTAGTGCAAGCATCGGTTTGTGGTGGTAAATAGACGGCTACGAATAATATAGATGAGAACTCTCTTGGTAGATAGTGTGGTCTACAGCTTATCATGAGGTACTCTACCTCAGGTGAGCAATACCTCGAGACTTCTTTAATATTATACATCGCGCGCCAGCTGTTATTGACAAATAGACACACACACCCGCCCCTTGTCTTACCAGATGTAGCTGCTCTGTCCTGCCGATGCACGGAAAACCCAGCCAGCTCTATATTATCCGTGTCGTTGTTTGGCCACGACTCGGTGAAACATAAGATATTCCAGTTTTTAATGTCTCGTAGGTAGGATAGTCTTAATTGTATATCATCCATTTTGTTTTCCAATGATTGCACGTTGGCCAATAGTACAGATGGTAGTGGAGGTTTACTCACTCGCCTACGAATTCTCACAAGGCACCATGACCTCCGCCCCCTTTATCTCCGTCTTTTCTTCACGTGAATGATGGGGATTTGGGCCTGGTCTCGAGAAAGCAGCATATCCTTTGTGTCGGACTCGTTAAAGAAAAAAATCTTTGTCCAGTTCGAGGTGAGTAATCGCTGTTCTGATGTCCAGAAACTCTTTTCATAAGAGACGGTAGCAGCAACATTATGTACAAAATAAGTTACAAACAATGTGAAAAAAAATAAATAAAGAGCACAGTTGGTTAGGAGTCCGTAAAACAGCAGCCATCCCCTCCGGCGCCATTATTAGGGTACACAGGGCGAGAGAAAAAATATAGTAATCTAGATGACAGACAAACACATTCAATACCACCTTGCTCACTCTTGCCTGCATCTAGCTGATCTAGGATGTAATCATTACTCCAAGCAGTTGCAAAAGAGAGTTTCTCTTAGACAAATTCAGATATGTTTTTTCCCGTTTTGTTCCATTTGCTTCCGTATAAGAAAAGTTTTTCAACAGAATCGGCAGAATGAATCCACACATCCCTGATCACCCGCAAACACAGTTCACTTTCATAGCAGCCACATACAAACAGCATGATAACATTGGTCTTTGTATAACCCTTTCCCTTCGCTTGTGGACTTCAGTGCACAGCACAACAATTGTCTGTGACCAGGCAAAAAACACTTTCCAAGCCAAACCTTCATGCCATAAGCAATAACCGCTACACACAGCCTACATCGTTGTCACATATTAGCTACCGTCATAGTCAACATAGCTTCTAGACCTGATGTGTTAGTAAACCCGCTACAATCATGCAGTACAGTGTACAGCAAGCAGTTAAGCAGTTACATCGCCGGGCCCCAGTGGCAATAAAATAATAAAACCAAAAGCTTACCTTGACTTGGAAGAGTTCCAGTGTTGGATAACTATAGCCAGCTAGCTAACATAGCATCCCTCTCTGTTTGAATACTTTAAAGTATTACTTAAGTTGTTTTTTGGGGTATCTGTACTTTACTTTGCTATTTATATGTTTTTATACTTTTACTTTTACATCACTACATTCCTAAAGAAAGGTATGTACTTTTTACTCCATACATTTTCCCTGATACATAAAAGTATTTGTTACATTTAGAATGCTTAGCAGGACAGGAAAATTGTCTAATTCACACACTTAATCAAGAGAACATCCCTGGTCATCCTACTGCCTCTTATCTGGCGGATCACTAAACATATGCTTTGTTTGTAAATTATAGTGTTGGAGTGTGCCCCTGGCTATCTGTAAATAAAATTTAAAAACTAGAAAATGTGGCTCTGCTTTGCTTATTATATTGAATTTGAAATTATTTATACTTGTACTTTTGATACTTAAGTATATTTAAAACCAAATACTTTCAGACTTTTACTCAAGTAATATTTTACACTGGGTACTTTTCTGCGCCCACGGTTTACCACAGTATCTTTACTTTTACTTAAATATGACAATTGGGTACTTTTTCCACCACTGGGTGTTTGAGTAGGCTAAAATAGCTAGCTGCATTTGCTAGCTAAGTAATGAAAGTGAAAAAAATATCTCTCTCAAAACTGTTCAACTATTGTCTTTCTCTCTATTTGTGTTAACTACTCACCTCATGTTATGCACTGCAGTGCTAGCTATCTATAGCTTATGCTTTCAGTACTAGATGCATTGTATGATTTGTTGATTGGGTGGGAAACATGTCAGTTCATGCTGCAAGAGCTCTGATAGGTTGGAGGACATCCTCCGGAAGTTATCATAATTACTGAGCAAGTCTATGGAAGGGGGTGAGAACCATGAGCCTCCTGGGTTTTGTATTAAAGTCAATGTACCCAGAGAAGGACGGAAACTAACTGTCCTCCGGCTACATCATGGTGCTACCCTAGAGAGTGATGTTGAGGGTAGTGTAGACATTGATTCCAAAACAGTGTGTTTTAATCAATTATTTGGTGACGTGAATATATTTAGCATAGTTTTATCTAAAAAGTATACATTTTTTATGTTTCACTATTTTTTTTTAAATGAAATTCACTGAGGAGGATGGTCCTCCCCTTCCTCCTTTGAGGAGCCTTCACTGCATGCAACCTATTATGTGACTTGAACTTCTTAAGTATCCACACCTTTTTTTAAATTTTCACCTAATATGACATACCCTAATCTAACTATCTGTATCTCAGACCCTGAAGCAAGGATATGCATATTCTTGGTACCATTTGAAAGGAAACACTTTGAACTTTGTGGAATCGTGAAAGGAATGTAGGATAATATAACACAATAGATCTGGTAAAAGATAATACAAAGAAAAAACAAAACCGGTCTTTTGTATTTTTTCCTATCATCGTCTTTGAAATGCAAGAGAAAGGCCATCATGTATTATTCCAGCCCAGGTGCAATTTAGATTTTGGCCACTAGATGACAGCAGTGTATGTGCAAAGTTTTAGACTGATCCAATGAACCATTGCATTTCTGATAATTTTTTTAAATCAAGACTGCCCAAATGTGCCTAATTTGTTTATTAATAATAACTTTTCATGTTCAAAACTGTGCACTCTCCTCAAACAATAGCATGGAATCCTTTACTGTAACAGCTACTGTAAATTGGACAGTGCAGTTAGATTAACAAGAATTTAAGCTTTCTGCCAATATCAGATATGTCTAGGTCGTCCTGGGAAATTCTCTTGTTAATTTCAACCTCATGCTAATCGCATTAGCCTACGTTAGCTCAACCGTCCTGTGGACGGGACACCGATCCCGAAGAAGCACATTTTTACTCCTGAACTTATTTAAGCTTGCCATAATAAAGGGATAGAATACTTATTGACTCAAGACATTTCAGCTTTTCATTTTGAATTCATTTGTAAAAATGTCTAAAAGCATACAGTAATTACACTTTGACATTATGAGGTTTGTGTCTAGCCAGTGACAGAAAATCAAAATGCTATCAATTTTAAATTCAAGGGGTGTGAATACTTTCTGAAGGCACTTTAGGCCATGTGTGTGTGTGTGTGTGTGTGTGTGTGTGTGTGTGTGTGTGTGTGTGTGTGTGTGTGTGTGTGTGTGTGTGTGTGTGTGTGTGTGTGTGTGTGTGTGTGTGTGTGTGTGTGTGTGTGCGTGCGTGCGTGCGTGCGTGCGTGCGTGCGTGCGTGCGTGCGTGCGTGTGTGTGTGTGTACCTGAGGAGGCATCGCGGGCGGTGTAATTGTGTAGAACACTGCGAGGGAGAGTTGCTTCAGAGAGAAGAGGACTGAATGTCTGGAGAGGAGAGAACACTGATGATCACACACACATGCACAAACATGTGTAGTAAATTTGTATCTCTACCCCTGTGTGTAGTTGCACCAGTGTATGTATGTGTATGTGTGTGTGTCCTACAAAGGTGTCTTTGTGCTAGTCAGGGTGTTGTGTGTGTATGCCCTGACCTCATCTGCTTCTCTTAGGTGTAGTGTGCCTACCTCCTCCCCTAGGAGATCCCGTTTCCTCCGCAGTGCATTAGCCCTCCTGCACGCACGCACACACACACACACACACACACACACACACACACACACACACACACACACACACACACACACACACACACACACACACACACACACACACACACACACACACACACAGGACACACACACACAGCACAGGGAGATAAACATTCATTATGAGGAGAAACATGCAAACTGAAGTTAAGTGCACTTTTGACCACTTGAATACATCCAAACAAAACACGCACACGCATCAGTTTAGCAATGACATTGACGTAATAAATCCCCTGAGATTATGAATGTTTCTCGCTTCCTCTCCTCTCTCACCTCTGTAGTCTACTGTCTGTCTCTGTCAGTTGGCTCTGAGCTGCTGAACACAACAAAAAAACATCAGTAAAACCTCACACACCATCAAAATTATTACTTCATTGCACTATCACAACACATAAAATATCATCACATATATACCACAAGTCGACAAAACATATCAAATGTATTAATTTAAACATTAGAATTTAGGGTCACTGGGGCACATTATTGAACAGCAACAATTTAGGCTACACCTCTGAATGATTTACAAGACAGTATCGGCTCTAATGTATTCCTTTCCAAAGGAAAACATGTGTCAATCATATTTCCCCAAGGCCATAACGATGTCACTGCGGGGGGTTGAAACTCACATTTCAAACGTGAACAGTACAATTTGCCTATCATCCGATATTTCCTAAGGTTAAAACAGCAAAATATACCTTTCAAACTGTCTCGCGCATACAACACTGGTGCTAGTTTTCTGCTCTCTCTTTGACATTTTTGGAATCACTCTTAGAACGTCAAACGTTTATGTTGAAACAGTAAAGGTTATAGTACTCATCTAAGTTATGCATTTTGATATGATGCGAGTGTGACGCTGGGGGACTCACCGTGTGCTGTCAGCAGCTGGAGAACTGAACACCACGAAAGAAGAACCAGTATTACCCTACGTGGACCGTTCATCTCAGAGCTCATCCACCCGGAGGTTAACGGAACATTTCACAGGACAGACCGGAGAGTAGAGGAGGATCTCTGTTCGTTAGCGGACTTCCCGCGGTTCACGTCCACGCGCACATAGTTGAGCGTGCCCCTCGGATGGATGACGAGTGCACGAGTTCACCTGCGCGCAGGTGTGTGTGTGTGTGTGTGGGGGGGGGGGAATGATTTTGGTACCAAACTGGTGACATCAAACCGACTGAAAGGATATATTACCCAGTGGTGTAAAGTACTTAAGTAAAAGTACTTTAAAGTACTAAAGTAGTTTTGGGGGAAATCTGTATTTACTATTTATATTTTTGATTACTTTTACTTTTACTTCACTACATTCCTAAATAAAATAATGTACTTTTTACTCCATACATTTTTCTTCACACCCAAAAGCCCTCTTTACATTTTGAATGCTTAGAAGGACAGGAAACTAGTCCAATTCACACACTTATCAAAAGAACATCCATGGTTGGACACACCTACTCATCCAAAGGGTTTTCTTTATTTTTACTATTTTCTACATTGAAGAATAATAGTGAAGACATCAAAACTATGAAATAACACATATGGAATCATGTAGTAACCAAAAAGTGTTAAACAAATCAAAATATATTTTAATAGGGAACAAGATTCAAGATTGTTGGAAAAGCCAGGTGAAGCTGGTTGAGAGAATGCTAAGAGTGTGCAAAGCTGTCATCAAGGTAAAGGGTCACTACTTCGAAGAATCTCAAATATAAAATATATTTTGATTTGTTTAACACTTTTTGGGGTACTACATGACTCTGTATGTGTTATTTCATAGTTTTGATGTCTTCACTATTATTCTACAATGTAGAAAAAGGTAAAAATAAAGAAAACCCCTGGAATGAGTAGGTGTGTCCAAACTTTTGACTGGTACTGTATATTTAAAACCATATATTTTTTAGACTTTTGCTCAAGTAGTATTTCACTGGGTGACTGACTTTTACTAAAGTCATTTTCTATGAAGGTAACTTTACTTTTACTTAAGTATGACAATTGGGTACTTTTTCCACCACTGTCCCTACCCCATTGAAGTTGACATTTAAAATGGTTAAAGTAAGTTTAGGGTTAGGTAAGGGTTATGGTTAGGTAAGAGTTATGGTTAAGGTTAAGGGTATGGTAGGGGTTAAGGTTAGAGTATGGGTATGGATGTTCCAAGGATTCCTGATTGCAGTATCCACAGGAGAATAGTGGGCTACCTGCAAGTTAGAGAGATTCTCTGAGTTTAGGACACAAATGCAACAAATTAATTGACTGTAGGGCCTACTTATGATTACAAATATAGTCTTACTTTAGAGACAGTCATTTAACTTTAATAAAATTATAAATGAGATTGTATATGTGTGTGTTTTTGTGTTTGCCTGTGTGTGTGTGTGTGTGTGTGTGTGTGTGTGTGTGTGTGTGTGTGTGTGTGTGTGTGTGTGTGTGTGTGTGTGTGTGTGTGTGTGTGTGTGTGTGTGTGTGTGTGTGTGTGTGTGTGTGTGTGTGTGTGTGTAAGACTTGGACTCCCTCTGCTGGCCATTGATGTATGCCTATCTGATATGATTGAAAATGGAATGAGCAAAAATCTCTGAATGTTTAATAACATAGTATAATGTACATGTTTAATAGTATTATCATGATATACATGTTAATGTCCTGGATACATAATGCGTCTTAAATACTTTAAACAGTAGAGGGGGTTTGGGGTGGCACGAGTGGTGGTATTGTTAGAAGGTTAGTGGGGGTTGAGTAAGGCTTGATAGGGTTGCATACCAGTGAAGTATTGGGGGGTTAAGGAGTGGGATTGCTGATGAGGGTTCATGAGTGGTGGATGGGTATCAGGTATTTTGGAGTGCGTACGTGGGTAACAGTAGAGGCTGCTGAGGGGAGGACAGCTCATAATAATGGTCGGAAGGGAGCGAATGGAATGGCATCTAACACCTGGAAACCATGTGTTTGATGTGTTTGATACCATTCCACTGATTCCGCATTAATCCTCCCCAATTTGGTGCCACCAACCTCCTGTGGTGGGTAGGAGGGCAAAGTCAGTCTGCTACAGAGAGCTGCCTAGTAATATGACATCACGTCCTGGCAGCCAGTTCAGCATTGACTTCGTCCTCAGTTTTGAGGCCGTGCCATTGGGCGATGGGCCGGCGGGGGTTGGCCAGCATGTCTGACCAATGACGGAGCTCCGTGCCGCTGCTGGCTCCACCCAGAAACATCTTCCCGATGGCATCATTCTTCCCAATCTTATCATAGTCCAACACTGTCACTGCTACCTGCACCTTCTACACACAGAGAAACACAGACCTCTGCTCGAAGGGTTGATAAATTATAAAGGAATTCATTGTAAGGGATAAGTGAGCGAGAGAGAGAGAGAGAGTGTGTGTGTGTGTTGGGGTGTGAGTGTACCTGTATCTGTTCGAAGGGCACCTCGAAGCTGAAGGACTCGTTGTAGTAAGGGTTGAGAGTGTTCTTCTTGATGCTGGTTTTCTTCTTCTTCAGTCTTTTTCCATTCTGCAGTAGGTGGATCTTTACATAGGGGTCTGACAGAGGAGACAGAGATCAACCTAACACAAAAACGCTCTCTCTTTCTGTCTCTCGCTGTGTCTTTCTCTCTCTCACACAAACACACACCCAGCTCACCCGACAGTCCTCCTACGTCCATCTTCTTTAGGTTTTTTGCCTCGAGGACAACGATGCTTAATTTCCCTGCTGTAGGAACATCTCAGAGACAGACAGATATCACCCAGCTGCTCTGACTGGAGAGAGAGAGTGCCAGAGGTAAGTGCTTTGTGACTTTCTTTCCTATATATTTCTTCCTTCTCTCTTTTTTACTCTATCTATCCTCCTGGTCTCTCCATTCGCACCTCCTCTTTCTCTGCCTTCTTCAGCTCCCGGCACTCCTGTATCATCTGACTGAAGTCCAGGCTGCACATTGGTACTCGTAGTGCTCCAATCGCGTCATGTTTAGAGAAACGGTCAAAGTCATACACTGTCATCAGAGTCCTGCCTCCCAGCTCACTGTACAGTACCTACATACACATACAGCATACACACACACACACACACACAAATGCATGCATGCACACAGACACACACACAAAAATGTTGTTGAATGTGGGGTCAGGGTTAGGGTTTAGAGGTCAGAGGTCGGAGATTAGGCGTTATGGTTAGGCTACCTTGAAGGTGAAAGTCTCATTGAAGGTTGGGTTGAGTGTCTTCCTGTGGACTTTAGTCTCAAACTTCCTCTTCTTGTCTGGTAGTAGGTAGAGTTTAACATACGGGTCTGAACTTCCCCCCACATCCATGGCTGGGAGATCACAAGCCTGCAGGATACCATCTATAAACGGGGGGGGGGGGGGGGGAAGAGGGTAGGGAGAAGACCCACAGCTATAGCATGTGTCTGATGGAATAATATGTTGTTACTCAGTCCTGGTCCTCATTGGTTAGCAGAATCAGATGTGTTAGAGCAGGGATCGAACAAGGAGTTCTCACCGTGTTCTCTGTGAAGTTGTAGTCCAATGAGAACTCCAGTCTGCCCAACTTCACTTCCTCTTTAGGCTCCTCCTCCCTGCCAGTCAATCCAGTCTTTGTGTCACCCTCATCCTTTAGGGGCTATAGGACACACACACAAACACACAGACAAACCTGATACATACTAAGCAGCAGACCAACACAGCTTAAAAAACGTATTCAGGATCGGTGGGTCCCCTACGGGACGGTTGACCTAACGTAGACTAATGCGATTAGCATGAGGTTGTAAGTAAGAAGAACATTTCCCAGGACATAGACATATCTGATATTGGCAGAAAGCTTAAATTGTTCTTATTAATCTAGCTGCACTGTCCCATTTACAGTAGCTATGACAGTGAAAGAATGCCATGCTATTGTTTGAGGAGAGTGCACAGTTTTGAACACGAAAAGTTATTGATAAGCAAATTAGGCACATTTGGGCAGTCTTGCTAAAAAATTTTTTTACAGAAATGCAATGGTTCATTGGATCAGTCTAAAATTTTGCACATACACTGTTGTCATCTAGTGGCCAAAATCTAAATTGCACCTAGGCTGGAATAATACATTATGGCCTTTCTCTTGCATTTCAAAGACGATGGTAGAAAAAAATACAAAAGAACGGTTTTGTTTTTTCTTTGTATTATCTTTTACCAGATCTATTCTCCTACATTCCTTTCACATTTCCACAAAGTTCAAAGTGTGTCCTTTCAAATGGTACCAAGAATATGCATATCCTTGCTTCAGGGCCTGAGCTACCGGCAGCTAGATTTGGGTATGTCATTTTAGGCAAAAATTGTCCGATCCTCAAGGTTGTTGTTTTACGCCACGCTATTTATTAAAAGTTTGTGTTTATCCCTCCACAGAGAGTTGATATTACGCAATGTGTGTGTGTGTGTGTGTTTATGTGTACCTCAGAGTTGCCCCCCCCAGCTCAGTGTCCGTGTTCAAGCCGTTCTTTCCCTTCTTCTCCTTCTCTGTGTCCTTTACTTTCTTTTTCAGACATTTCCTCCACACACACAAACAGTATGACAACACCAGACACACACTCACCACGCATAGAGCTCCTACAGCCCAGGATGGCAGTGCACACACGCGCGCACACACACATAAGCATACGCACACACACACACGCACGCACGCACGCACACACACACACACACACACACACACACACACACACACACACACACACACACACACACACACACACACACACACACACACACACACACACACACACACACACACACACACACACACACACACACACACACAGACAATGTTAATATATCAAAACCAAGTGTTTTATATAACACCGGAGGGTTTCACCAGCTTGTGAGAATATTTTATTTATCAATTGAGTACTTTATGCACTTTAACGGCACTTTAACTTGGTTCTGACAATTAACTTAGAGCTTTGAAGGCTCTGGAAACCCTCCCCTGATTGGTTGTTACTCACTGTGGAGGGGGTGCAATTCGCTCATAAACTTTGTGGGGGTGTGGCCTCCAGGCCCAGGTTCTGGGGTTGCTGTGGCATTGGGGTTGATTGACAGGGGAGAGGGGGAGGAGCTGGGCTTTGCCTGCGTGCCCATATGACTGCCTGTCATCACCTAGGTCCTAAAGAGAGAGATAAAAACACACAGAGACATGTAGAGTCTGTCAAAATATGTAAATTATTGCATCCAAACTAGCTCTGTATTTAAATTTGAGTGAGTGGTTACATTTCCCAGCCCCATCCCTTAGAATACCAAACAAAGTGACATGGCAGGCTGTTTAAATAACATATTGTTTTATTTAAAAGTAACTCACAGTCCCGCAACATTCCAGAGGGCTGGCCAAAAATTACTGTAACTTTTCAAATAGACAGTGGTTATTAGAAAACTAGTGTGGGATACTGCAGCTGGCAGGAACATTGCATGCATCTGTAGCACATGCTGTTAACTTTAGATCCATATAAATGATCGCCACCATCTCATGGACTTCATAAAAGTGCATGTTTTGAGATACATCCAGACGTATGTGTTATAGAGTGGTTATAGATGTGTGTGTGTGCATGTGCGCGTGCGTGTGTCAGATGGCCTCTTGTGTTTCTGCTAGTCTGGCACTAAGACCTGCTGTTCAAAGGATACACAACCTTGTTCCCTGTCAAACCTGCTGACAACACAGCACATGGGGGAGAGGTGTGGAGGGAGAGAGGGGGACAGAAGAAAGGACATCATGAGTGTGAGATCTCTAAAGAAAGGATGTGAGAATGTTTCTGTCCAGAGTAGGAACTGTCCCAATTCACTTCCTACCCCTTCACGTTTGTTCTAAACCTTCTATGTTTTCAGATCTGAGTCGGGGAAACCGCCTCACTCAGCTCCTAACCATCATCCATGTTGGTGGCAAATATTCCATGAAAGCAGTCTACAACTACTGTAATACGCAATTACTGTACATTGACATCATCATATCAAACACTGTTGCTAATCAGGAAGAAAAACACTTTTGATATAATTTTTCTGTTTTGCTTATCTCCAGCATGCTATGCTACTAATGGGCACGTATTACAAGTGCATGGCAAGTCACTTCCACAGTGTATTGTCTCAGAATTGTTTATTCCATCATGGCTGAATTCTCTCACTCAGACTCTAACCCACTCTCTTTAGACCTGCCTGGTTAGAAGTTAGAGCTGCCTGGTTAAATAAAGGATTAAGATAAAGAAAACATACTGTATTTATATGCTTCTTATATCCCCTCATTTACAACCAAGACTGGAAATGACATTAACCCTAATCCACAGTCAAATATCTAACAGCAACACAATATTCTAACCCAACCCCACCATCACCTCAATACCCATCACTGACCACACCCTGGGAGAGAAAAAAAGAGAGAGAGAGGAGAGAGGGAGTCTTACCTGGGTGTGTGTCCTGGTTTTGGTTCTGTCTGGCTGCAGGGTGGAGAGAGGGAGGACTCCCAGGTACACCTCTGAACAAAATGAAAGAGAGAGCGAGCGAGGAGGAGGAGGAGGAGAGAGGAGAGAGAAGAAGATGACAACAGAGGTGGAGGAGGACAAAAGGGTTGACAGGAGGAGGAAAGAGGAGGGGAGATGAGGCAGTTTCTTGTATTTTGTTTTAACCTTCTGTTAATCCAGAAGTCTGAGACAAGGAGCACAGGTATGACAGGAAAAGGGGGATGAGAGAGAGGAAATGAAGGAGAGAGAAAGGGGCACGAGAGAGAGTGCATCTCTGGTTGGCTGTGTGTATGTGTGTGTATTATGTTGCGTTCGTAACCAAGTGGGAGTAGGGAATCTATCAGTTGTGAAGTCGTAATTAGATGCATTCACATGCTTTTAACTTGTTGAGAAACATTGATTGGCTAATGGCCAACAAGCTGCGTAAACCATAAACTAAAAGTACAGATATCATGCTTGTAAACAAATTATAGTGTCAAAAAATCTGTTCATGTTGATTTTTCCTAGTCGTATGTGATAAAATCCCAATTCCCACTTGGTTACGAATGCAGCATAAGTATGAGGATGTGTGTGTTCTGTCCATTAGGACAGGTCCCAGGGGGGTTGAGTCCCTCTGATCCAAGTCCCGTCCCTTGTGACCTCTGCTGCTCCCTCATAGGTCACCCTCGCCAGGACATGGATGAATATTCATGGTTTGGTGACAGTGCTTTTTATAGGCTTGATAGCATACTGAGAATTCAGCAGGAGACAACATCTACATTCCAACTGGATGACTGGTATTAATGTATACATGTCCCTGTGTAATTGCGCATGCATTTATGACATAGGCATTACTGTATGTGTGATTGTGTGTGCATATACTGAAAACCGGTATGCATTATGTTTCCGGTGGTCGATACCGTTTTGTCTCATATTGACTCTATGTATAGATGCTGCTGCCTGAATTAGAACTGTAGGATGCAGTTTCTGCAGCAACGCCGGTATCAAGTTCCAGCCCCACCGAGATAGAGATGCAGATTCACACACATACTGTACACACACACAAAGAGCTTAGACCTCTGTGGAGCATTGTGACTTCAACTCTGTTGTTCATCTTACTGATGATTCGGTGGACAGAGACGTTTTATCGATCTATGTGTTGATTCATGTCTTATAGGGAATTATAAACTGGGTGGTTCGAGCCCTGAATGCTGATTGGTTGACAGCCGTGGTACATCAGACCGTATACCACGGGTATGGCAAAACACTTTTTTTACTGCTCTAATTACGTTGCGAACCAGTTTATAATAGCAATAAGGCACCTCAGGGGTTTGTGATATATGGCCAATATACCACGGCTAAGGGCTGTGCCCAGGCACTCCGCGATGCGTCGTGCATAAGAACAGCCCTTAGCTGTGGTATATTGGCCATATACCACACCCTCGTGCCTTATTGCTTAAATGTACTCTGTGATTGGAGGCACTATAAGAGGGTCATTAATTTAGATACATTCACAGCATTCTATTCCGGTTTCATTTTTAAAAGAAACTGAATAATAATTTAATTGATCCGATGGTTCTAAAATATGTGGAAACATATTTTATTTAGATTGGTCTAAAACTTTTCACCCTATATAATACATAGCACCCATGGAAGTAGAATGATTCATTATATTTCTATTAAAGCAACCCCACACATCAGTACTCCGCAACATCCTTTTAATCAGAAAAACTCTTCTGCATATGATTGGTAACAGCACACACACTGTCGACAAAGCAACAGGTGACAATGTATGTACAGGGCAGTCACCATGGCGCTGCATTGTGTGTAAAAAAACAGCTATATCATATACATTATATAAGACGACGCAAACACTTTACTAGAACCCTCTGTCATACGGGCTACATAACATGTCATAAACAATCATACGGTGTCAATTTAGCACAACTGATTATACACCAACAGTCCTGACATTGTTATGGCAGTGTTAACCAGCCCTTATAACAAAGGGTTTAAGTGAAGTTGAACCAGACCAATAACAGTGGTTATAGATGGTCATACAGTAAGTGAGGGGCATTATACAGTTATGACAACAATAACTAAAGAAGCCTGAGGGAAATCTGACTTTAATAATCCTCCAAACATAGTGTAATATGTGTGTAGTGTGGCACAGCATAGAATTAAGCAGATTCCAAAATAAAACAGGATGTTCCAGCCCTGTACTAGCACAGGGCTATGAATATGTTGTGCTAATACAGGGACTAGATCAGAGATGTATGACCCAGGGGGTTCTCGGACTAAAGTTGAGAAACACTGATCTAACCCCTAATTAAGCATTACCAAGGGACACACAGGGGTCACCGAGAACCACTATTGGCCGATGCATGAAGATTCAGGCCCACTCCTTGGGCTACAACCACTAACCCTGGGAGGATTGGCCACATTGGTGGTATGTTTATCAACTCAAAGAGCAGTTTGTGATGGTAGCCCATAGAGTAGCCCACCCGTGTTATAGCGCCACTTCATAGTCCAACGCATAGCAGAATACACACAAGGCTATACACACACCAGGGTTGAGATCAATTCAGTTTGTTTTCTATTACATTTCACTTCCTAAATTGAACCCAACACGCAGTTAGGCACTTAATTACATGCATGATAGATTGTTTTTGTAACCTTGTTTGAACAAACACTACTGTATTCTATAAATCTTTATTTTTATTTTTTTAATAACAAAGTTGCTCTGCAAACAAAAAGACAAGCCAAAGGAAATATCCTTTCCATTGTCCGAGAGGGTGGTGGAGGCAGAGCTGGAACAAGGTGGTGTCCTGATCGTGTACTACTTAGTACAAAGTAATGCATTCACTAGTGTGTATAATAGGCCAGGAAATCAAATAAATTGTCCTTGGCATCAGAGTGAAAAACTCCATCTCAAATGTCACTCCATATAGTGCGCTACTTTTAAATTGGGATTTCAATTCCATGACTTGAATTGTAATTGAGCCCAACCCAGCATGGGAAGTGGAAGGGTTAGAATTCATTGTGTCTTGCCAAGGCTTCTCCAAAGTCAGTAGCCTGGCTACCAACAAAGAGGTCATACTTCTCAACGATCTCTGCCTTAGTCAGTTTGCCATCCTACAAAGGGAGAAAAACAATTAAGTGTTTAAGTATTTGCTTAAATGCACACACGATGCAGGCAACTAGCTCAAACATCAACATGTGTGTACACACACACACCTTGTCATTATCTGACTCGTAGACCAGGTGTTTGGCTTCTGCCTCTGCGTGGTCATAGTCTGAAGGCAGGATCCAGTCTTTGGTCTCCTCCTTGTCCATGCGGCCATCTTTGTTCGTGTCTCTGAACTCAGTAAACTGTTCTCTCTCTGTCCTCACCCACTCCGGCTCTGACGGATCCCCCTCTTGGTTATACATGTCACCTTGAGGATGGGAGAGAAGGGAACGAAAGGGGAGAGAGAAATGTCAATGAACCGCTCTCTGTTCTCACCCACTCAGGCTCTGCTGATGCTATAAATCGCACCTATGTCCTCCTCCAGGTGTATTAACATTTAAGAACTCCATGTATTATAGCAGGCATTAAATAACCCATGTACTTCTCCAGATGTTATAACTTACCTATGTACTCCTCCAGGTCTATGAAGCCGTCTCCGTTCTTATCGATGTCCTCCATGGTCTCCTACAGGAGAGTAGCGGCACAGAGTTGTTACTGCCTGGCTACCTTAGACAATAAATAAAACATTTAAGTTGTTTTATGACCTACCAGCACAACTATATCCTTCATATGGTCGTACTCCTCAGGATGGAGGAAGGCTGTAAACTCCTCTTTATTGGCCTTCAGGTCAGCATCCAGGTCAGACATTTTGAATCTCCTCTCATCGCGTGAAATCATCTGCCTGTAGCTGAAGCCATCCTCTGGGTCTGGATCATCTAAAAAGGTCACACTCACCAATTAGAAAAATCAGACCTTCCAGTAAAAAGGCACTGGTCAGGTGTAGTAGATTACATTCTTATACTCCTTTCAGAGTGTCCCCCGTACCCAGTATGTATCCATATGTAGCATTCTTGTACTCCTCCCAGGACACCAGTCCATCTCCGTTATGGTCATGACCTTTCCACTGGCGGTCCACGTCGTCATAGATCCACCTCTTTTGACTGTGTTTGATCCACTTTTTCATCTCCTCCACTGACACATAGCCATCCTTGTCCTCATCTATACGCTCTACCAACATACTGTAGAGAGAGAGAGATGGCGTATTAAACCATCTTTAATATACAAATCCATTTCTCACTTCTATACAAATGTAGCTGCTTCGAGTGTGTGTGTGTGTGTTTTACCCAAGTCTCTCCTTGCTCTCTTCTGGTGTGAGCTGATCGAAGGTCTTGGACTCGTCCTGTCCTAGAAACGCCTCGTGGTCGTAATCAAAGTTCTCTGCATCTTCATGGTCACGGTTGCTAAGCGGGTCGTCATGGTGGACGCGGTCCTTTTTCTCGATGGTGGGTTTACTAAAGGCATAGACCACGCACAGCGCAAAGCACATGACCAACGGCCGCAGCTCCATAATCTGACACACATACACACAGGAGCGAAAGCAGAGAGCGGCGTTAACTAACTTGGTTTACTACACAACAATATAGTTTTTGACAGTGCGTTTAGTTGACAGGAATTCGTCATGACTTTCCTTAGTTTAACTAATTCGGTGTTTCCCCTACTCATCTGTGGTTTCACCGTTTCTGGTTCAAATAAACAGGGTAGCTAGCTAATTTGTGAGTGCTGGGGCGTATTCATTACGGAAACCGTTTAAGAACCAAACAGAGCAAAACGAGAATTTCTATCAAACAAATTCAGGTAGGTCACTCCAAGTTTCGTTCCGTTTGCTTCCGTTTAATAAGCGTTTTGCAACAGAATCGGCGTAATGAATACACCCTTGGTACCGGTGCAGTTTGCAAGTAAACTAGCCCGATATCAGTTGTTAAACTAAATGTGGCTTGTCATTTGCACTGCCTACTTCAGTGTGTGTGTAACGTTAATGTTACAATAACTAAGCAGGGGGAAAAAAACATAGATGAACTGTGCATTTACGTAAGCCTAAAATAGATACTTTACTCACCACCAGTCTTTCGATTTTGAATATCTAGCTACTCCGGATACACACCCATCGTTTCCGGTCCTAAAAACTCGACCAGCCAACAGCGTTACATATGCGTGTGTGCCATGCCTCTTGTCCATTGGTCCACTTCAGGACAGCTTCGGCCTTGTGATTGGTCAATAACCGCCACGTCCTCAAGCTATGAGCTAGGGTCTTTGCTGTCAAAAACGATACTTGACGTGTCAAAAAGGGTTGTTGACTAATCAATCAGGACATGAATATGACTGCACGTCACATAATCATTTAACGCCTTCATACATTTTATAAAATGCTGTTTTTTTACGTAGTTATTGTACATTGATTACACATTCACATTTCATATGTCACAACGATTCATCGATACGTATGCTATGATGCTGGTAAAGTTGTTTCGCGCTCCTACGGTGCTGGTCATTTAAAAGGAAGCTAGCAAGTTCATGGATGCAAACAATGTTCTTCCCAAAAAACATAGAAAACGACATCTGTTTCAGTAGCTATATAGTTAGCTAGCTAACTATACAGCTAGGTGTCATAATCTAAAATAACCCTAATTTACAAGATAGTTCTTATTTATTTAATGGTGGTCGGGTCCATATATGTGAAGCTAGCCACAATAAGGATTAGCCATAATAGTGTATTTTGCGGTTAGCCTTCAAAATAAACGTATGTCATTGACAGTGATGCAAATGAATACAAATAGTAGAATTATGCCATAATTGAATAGATCATGCTAAACGAGGTTGGAATGTTATGTAAAATCAAACGACAATTTGTTAATTTGACAAAAATCTGTTGAAATCACACTGGAGTATTATACTTTAGAATTGCATTGGGGGCATACTTATTTCACTGTACAGCCTTACCTATGGTTTGTGGATCAATCAGTCTACTCAGTGACACCCAGAGAACATTAGCGTCGAAGCTCTAATTGCCGGACTCTGAAACAACTGTAAATTGAGACACATTTTTTGTCAACCTATGTGTATTGAACACTATTCCTAAGGAAAAACAATACTGCGTTGATGTTTTGGAGTCTGATAACTCAGAGGATGTTGGGAAAAATATCTTGGGTTTTGAGTAGACTGATACCCCATTTCATTGATCCCCAATCCTTAGGTAAAGCTGTACAGTGCAATATGAATGTCTATACACACACTAGGCTGACTGGGGTTTGCTTCTTGTGGCTAGCGTCATTAGCCAGATTAAGGATTAGGCATAATAGTGGCATTTGCTGTTTGCCTTCAAAATAAAAGTACCTATTTGAAAGTGATGCTGAAGGTTACAATTGACTGGAATAATGCCATATTTAGATTAGATAATGTTAAACAATGTTGGAATGTGAAACAATGGAATGGAGTATCAGTCTACTCGGTGACACCGACAGAACACAACTGTGGAGAGTTTACGCAAATATTAGCATTGTAGCTCTTATCGCGGAACTGTGACTGTGTGAAATCACCTTATAAGGTTAGCTTTGGGCAACAGGAATTACCGAAAGTAACACATTATAATACCAAAATGTTTTTCATTTTCATGTTCTAGTATCGAAAAAGTACCGTCAGTTTTGTTGATTAACTAGCTGGCTAGCTAGTTCAATTTCAATAGTCGAACAACAAGTGGCTACCTAGCTAATACTTACTCACAAGGATTTCTAAATCATTGCTAATAATGAAAATGACTGCAGTTTCTACTGGTCATTGTTTTCAGGCTGGTTGTATTGGTGCTAGCTAGGTTCCCCAGAAGTTGCGGTCGAACAAATAATGCCTGATTACGCGGTATTGTAAACGCATCGTCCGTGACCGGTGTTTGTTTGTTTGCAGACTTTTTTTGTACAGCTTTGACAGTGCTACTGATAGTAGCTTGCACGTGCAAATTCAGAACACAACATTCTATAATATAAGTGTTATTTTACGTGTCAAAGTAAAAGCTAATTTAACGCGTCAAATAGTGTTATTTGAAGTGTATATTTTTTGACACGCAAAGACCCAAACGCGTTCCACAATGAGCGTGTTAAACAAAATCACCTTCCCCATTCATGCAAATCAGCAGCACTTATCAGGCAGTGGGCGATGAATTGTCAAACACAACATTTATAAGATATTACGTATTTATTTTCACAACACGAACTTTAATTTGTTTTTTAAAACTACACCACACAACCAAGTTTAATAGTAAGTCCTACATTAGTACATCCCCTCTCAAACTGCATGCCCATCTCATCATCCATCACTGACATTTTAACTGAGTGGGGATATTAAGAAATTAAAGAAGCCCATTTCAGAGGTCGCCATAATAAATATATATACTGTAGGATAGAGATGTAAGCAATTCCAGGTTAATCAGGAAATATTAGTACTAGAATACAGTAATCAAGCACAACATGTCTAGGAAGCCTAATATTTATTTCAACACCATAAACAAGCAGTGGCGACCCCTCATTCAGGTTTGAATCCTATATTTATAGCAAAAATGGGGCATGCCTGTTTTGCATGTTATTTTGGCATTAATACGTGTCATATATCAGTTTGCAAATAATGTAAAAAATAATATACATTAAGTTAATAAAGCCGCATACAAACATGGTCGCTTTTTTGTTTTCTTGAGTAAGGCAGCTCCAAAATGCAGGTGTTTCAGCCTAGTTCAGCGCTTTCTGTGATGGTGGGACAAGCCAGCAGAAAATAAGGAGCGTTGCGCCGTGATTGGCTCAGTGTTCTGTCACTCATGGTGACTTTATATCACTGCCAAGTGTAAGAGGATACTTTGGTTGCGGCCCAAACACTTAAAAGACACACTATCCCAAACACTTAAAAGACACACTATCCCTTCAACCATCAAATTAACTGGACACTTTTGATGACGTATCATGACGTCTGACGAGTATACACTTGCAGGGCGAGGGTGGAAAGAATGATTTTTAAATGGACCACCCTTGGCCGGAAATTCGTCACTCGTTCATCCCGCGATGATTGTGTTTTCAGCCACCGGTAACTTGTGGGTGCTTTATATGCGCTACAGTCAATTATGAGTGCATGTCTACTAATATTAAATATATAATTATTGATTTACGCCTACTGTATGATAGCTATCAAATTAATTAGCTAATTAGCCTGCCAAACTGGAAAATGTTTTATTTCTACAATTTCCAAAAGCTAACCAAACAAAAACATATTTACTTTTTACGAGATGTGTTTGTGCCGTCATGTGCATTAGTTGCACAATTTCTAACTTATTTGCATTCGTTTTTACTTACACTTGTATGTTGACTTCTCCATTGATGTTGTTTTAAGTTTTCGCAGACTTTTGTTAGCGGATGTACAATCATCGCAAATTGAATTATGGAGAGTTTCGGGCCCCGGAGTGAACATAATTGTACACTCGTAAAGCCAACTAAAAATGAGGGCTGAGGGGCTTGCGTTGCAAACTTCCCTTGCTTGGCTAATCATTTGGACTGGCCTCCAAGATGGCGACGGGGATTCCCCCAAGGGCATAAGGCGATGGAAAGTGGACGAGGGTGAGTCTTTCAAGTGTTTGGACCGCATACCCTTGGAAATGTTTGCCCTTCGACTACTGCCGTAGAAGTTCACATCCAAGAAGGCTCAAGGTCATTGGCCTCAGATAAAATCGCGTTATGTGCAGTAGCTTTGATTGGAGTGATCATGTCAACATCATACTTTCACAATCTTAATTAGCAATCATCAACATGAATCAAGTCGACAATATACTGGCAAATCCTTTTTAATCCTTGTCATATCAAGAGAAATAATGAAGAGAAATTATAGGTAAAACGTATCGGTGCTCATCGACCATTGGACATAAACATTACACAACAAGTTGGAAATCGCAAATTCAACAATGAGTGGAACGAATCAGTGACAGTGGCTGTGTGGTCCCATATCTGGAATTAAGGGTCTCATTTCCAAGTTTAAAATGATAAACATTTAACATTGGCCAGGCTGTCAATGAATCATGATTTGTGTTGTGCTCAAAACAACTGTAAACTTGGAGGCCCGCCGCACCACCTTCCTGTTCAAGTGAGCACAGCATGAACAATGTGAACAATGAACAAGGCCAGTACATCAGGAGACGTGGAGGAGGCCGTAGGAGGGCAACAACCCAGCAGCAGGACCGCTACCTCCGCCTTTGAGCAGGAGGAGCACTGCCAGAGCCCTGCAAAATGACCTCCAGCAGGCCACAAATGTGCATGTGTCAGCATATGGTCTCACAAGGGCTCTGAGGATCTCATCTCGGTACCTAATGGCAGTCAGGCTACCTCTGGCGAGCACATGGAGGGCTGTGCGGCCCCACAAAGAAATGCCACCCCACACCATGACTGACCCACCGCCAAACCGGTCATGCTGGAGGATGTTGCAGGCAGCAGAACGTTCTCCACGGTATCTCCAGACTCTGTCACGTCTGTCACATGTGCGTGTGAACCTGTTTTCATCTGTGAAGAGCACAGGGCGCCAGTGGCGAATTTGCCAATCTTGGTGTTCTCTGGCAAATGCCAAACGTCCTGCACGGTGTTGGGCTGTAAGCACAACCCCCACCTGTGGACGTCGGGCCCTCATACCACCCTCATGGAGTCTGTTTCTGACCGTTTGAGCAGACACATGCACATTTGTGGCCTGCTAGAGGTCATTTTGCAGGGCTCTGGCAGTGCTCCTCCTGCTCAAATGCGGAGGTAGCGGTCCTGCTGCTGGGTTGTTGCCCTCCTACGGCCTCCTCCACGTCTCCTGATGTACTGGCCTGTCTCCTGGTAGCGCCTCCATGCTCTGGACACTTTGCTGACAGACACAGCAAACCTTCTTGCCACAGCTCGCATTGATGTGACATCCTGGATGAGCTGCACTACCTGAGCCACTTGTGTGGGTTGTAGACTCCGTCTCATGCTACCACTAGAGTGAGAGCACCGCCAGCATTCAAAAGTGACCAAAACATCAGCCAGGAAGCATAGGAACTGAGAAGTGGTCTGTGGTCACCACCTGCAGAATCACTCCTTTATTGGGGGTGCCTTGCTAATTGCCTATAATTTCCACCTTTTGTCTATTCCATTTGCACAACAGCATGTGAAATTTATTGTCAATCAGTGTTGCTTCCTAAGTGGACAGTTTGATTTCACAGAAGTGTGATTGACTTGGAGTTACATTGTGTTGTTTAAGTGTTCCCTTTATTTTTTTGAGCAGTGTGTGTATATATATATATATACACAGTACCAGTCAAAGTTTGTACACATCCACTCATTCAAGGGTTTTTCTTAATTTTTATTATTTTCTACATTGTAGAATCATAGTGAAGACATCAAAACTATGAAATAACACATATGGAAACATGTAGTAACCAAAAAAGTGTTAAACAAATCAAAATATATTTTATATTTGAGATTCTTCAAATAGATACCCTTTGCCTTAATGTTAGCTTTGGAGGTAGTCACCTGGAATGCATTTCAATTAACAGGTGTGCCTTGTTAAGTTAATTTGTGGAATTTCTTTCCTTCTTAATGCATTTGAGTAGTGACAAGGTAGTGGTGGTATACAGAAGATAGCCCTATTTGGTAAAACACCAACTCCATATTATGGCAAGAACAGCTCAAATAAGCAAAGAGACATGACAGTCCATCATCACTTTAAGACATGAAGGTCAGTCAATCCTGAAAGTGTCAAAAACTTTGTGCAGTCGGAAAAACAATCTAGATCTATGATGAAATTGGCTCTCATGAGGACCGCTACAGGAAAGGAAGACCCAGAGTTATTTCTGCTGCAGAGGATAAGTTCATTAGAGTTAACTGCACCTCTGATTGCAGCCCACATAAATGCTTTAGAGTTCAAGTAACAGACACATCTCAACATCAACTGTTCAGAGGAGACTGCGTGAATCAGGCCTTCATGGTTGAATTGCTGCAAAGAAACCACTACTAAAAGACACTGAACGGATAATCTCCGCATGTGCGGTTCCCACCCTGAAGCATGGAGGAGGAGGTGTGATGATGTGGGGGTGCTTTGCTGGTTACAGTGTTGGTTGATTTATTAAGAATTCAAGGTACACTTAACCAGCATGGCTACCCCAGCATTCTCCAGCTATATGCCATCCCATCTGGTTTGAGCTTAGAGGGACTATCATTTGTTTTTAACAGGACAATGACCCCAAAACTCACCTCCAGGCTGTGTAAGGGTTATTTGACCAAGGAGAGTGATGGAGTGCTGCATCAGATGACCTGTTCTCCACAATCACCCAACCTCAACCCAATTGAGATGGTTTGGGATGAGTTAAGACCGCCGAGTGAAGGAAAAGCAACCAACAAAACCAGAGTTGCAAAGGAAAAGCCATGTCTCAGACTGGCCAATAAAAATAAAATATTAAGATGGGCAAAAGAACACAGACACTGGACAGAGGAACTCTGCCTAGAAGGCCAGCATCCTGGAGTCGCCTCTTCACTGTTGACATTGAGACTGGTGTTTTGCGGGTACTATTTAGTGAAGCTGCCAGTTGAGGACTTGTGAGGAGTCTGGTTCTCAAACTAGACACTCTAATGTACTTGTCCTCTTGCTCAGTTGTGCACCGGAGCCTCCCACTCCTCTTTCTATTCTGGTTAGGGCATTTCTAAGTGACCCCAAACTTTT
This sequence comes from Salvelinus alpinus, assembly GCF_045679555.1. NCBI lineage: Eukaryota > Metazoa > Chordata > Actinopteri > Salmoniformes > Salmonidae > Salvelinus > Salvelinus alpinus. Next base: position 36,071,286 of record NC_092100.1, on the reverse strand, counting down.
GAACGGTAGTGTATATTTTTAAAACTATCTTCCTGCTGTCTCTGAATTATTAGATAACAACCCAGCATTCACAAGGATGCAACAAACATCCTTTTTTCTTGTTATAACAATGTTTGTGTGACATTTCCCCATACATGCAGTGAAAATGTCTGCAGACAGAAAATGTTTCTTCACAGAAAACTCTTCTTGAAATGTATGAAAATGCATTAAAAGGTGGAAATGTACCATAATAGTTATCAGACAAAAACGTTGTACAGAGTACATTATACAGTAAGTTTCTCCAGTTTACAGAGTGGATCCTCCAAGACATCAGAGAGCGTCTTCTCCCCTGAGTCTCCTGGTTTATTCATTTGTAGATCTAGCTCTCTCAGGTGTGAGGGGTTTGACCTCAGAGCTGAAGCCAAAGAGGCACAGCCTTCCCATGTGACACAACAATATGACAGCCTGCAGAGAGAGAAACGCCTGTCATTCTGTCAGTTCTGGACACACTGAAAAACAATTTCTGATTGCTTTCCTCAACAGCACATTATTTGCCTGATGGGTGGCAACAACTTTAAAAAAGGTAAAAACATGCTATTTTTGATTACTACATTTACAGTGAGGGAAAAAAGTATTTGATCCCCTGCTGATTTTGTACGTTTGCCCACTGACAAAGAAATTATCAGTCTATAATTTTAATGGTAGGTTTATTTGAACAGTGAGAGACAGAATAACAACAAAAATATCCAGAAAAATGCATGTCAAAAATGTTATAAATTGATTTGCATTTTAATGAGGGAAATAAGTATTTGACCCCTTCTCAATCAAAAAGATTTCTGGCTCCCAGGTGTCTTTCATACAGGTAAGGAACGGAGATTAGGAGCACACTCTTAAAGGGAGTGCTCCTAATCTCAGTTTCTTACCTGTATAAAAGATACCTGTCCACAGAAGCAATCAATCAATCAGATTCCAAACTCTCCACCATGGCCAAGACCAAAGAGCTCTCCAAGGATGTCAGGGACAAGATTGTAGACCTACACAAGGCTGGAATGGGCTACAAGACCATCGCCAAGCAGCTTGGTGAGAAGGTGACAACAGTTTCTGTGATTATTCGCAAATGGAAGAAACACAAAAGAACTGTCAATCTCCCTCAGCCTGGGGCTCCATGCAAGATCTCACCTCGTGGAGTTGCAATGATCATGAGAACGGTGAGGAATCAGCCCAGAACTACACAGGAGGATCTTGTCAATGATCTCAAGGCAGCTGGGACCATAGTCATCAAGAAAACAATTGGTAACACACTATGCCGTGAAGGACTGAAATCCTGCAGCGCCCGCAAGGTCCCCCTGCTCAAGAAAGCACATATACATGCCCGTCTGAAGTTTGCCAATGAACATCTGAATGATTCAGAGGACAACTGGGTGAACGTGTTGTGGTCAGATGAGACCAAAATGGAGTTCTTTGGCATCAACCCAACTTGCCGTGTTTGGAGGAGGAGGAATGCTGCCTATGACCCAAAGAAACCATCCCCACCGTCAAACATGGAGGTGGAAACATTATGCTTTGGGGGTGTTTTCCTGCTAAAGGGACAGGACAACTTCACCGCATCAAAGGGACGATGGACGGGGCCATGTACCGTCAAATCTTGGGTGAAAACCTCCTTCCCTCAGCCAGGGTATTGAAAATGGGTCGTGGATGGGTATTCCAGCATGACAATGACCCAAAACACACGGCCAAGGCAACAAAGGAGTGGCTCAAGAAGAAGCACATTAAGGTCCTGGAGTGGCCTAGCCAGTCTCCAGACCTTAATCCCATAGAAAATCTGTGGAGGGAGCTGAAGGTTCGAGTTGCCAAACGTCAGCCTCGAAACCTTAATGACTTGAAGAAGATCTGCAAAGAGGAGTGGGACAAAATCCCTCCTGAGATGTGTGCAAACCTGGTGGCCAACTACAAGAAACGTCTGACCTCTGTGATTGCCAACAAGGGTTTTGCCACCAAGTACTAAGTCATGTTTTGCAGAGGGGTCAAATACTTATTTCCCTCATTAAAATGCAAATCAATTCATAACATTTTTGACATGCGTTTTTCTGGATTTTTTTGTTGATATTCTGTCTCTCACTGTTCAAATAAACCTACCATTAAAATTATAGACTGATCATTTCTTTGTCAGTGGGCAAACGTACAAAATCAGCAGGGGATCAAATACTTTTTTCCCTCACTGTAGTTTATAATTTGTTTTCATGCAACTTCATGGTCTCCAAGAAGTTTGGCCTTACCCCAGTTTTTCCACTTTACAGTGTGTATTCCCCAGTCCAGCAGAGAGCAGCTTCACTCCTGAATCCTGTAGGTTATTGTGACTCAGGTGCAGCTCTCTCAGACTAGAGGAGTTTGAGCTGAGAGCTGAGGCCAGAGACCCACAGCATTTCTCAGTGAGGTTACAGCATTTCAGCCTGGGAATAAATATGAAGGTAATATTTATAGATTGTGACTGTGCAATGTTAATGTCCATCAGCAAGCTGCCTGCAAGCCTCCAGGTGGATCAGTTATAGTGCCCCTATTCTGACATTATGGAATATGCTGTAATACTTACGAAAGTCTTTCCAGTTTACAGAGTGGATCCTCCAGGACAGCAGAGAGCATCTTCACACCTGAGTCTCCTGGTTGGTTGTTGGTCAGGTCCAGCTCTCTCAGATGTGAGGGGTTTGACCTCAGAGCTGAAGCCAGAGAAGCACAGCTCTCCTCTGTGACTCCACAGCCTAACATCCTGCAGACAGAGTGGTTTGTTTGTATGATATGTATTTTCATAGGACATGATGACATTATTCATGTTCAAACATATAACTACCCAATTTAGTGTTCCTTTATCCTTTTGTGAACAAGGTTTATTTCATTAAAGAACATGTATTTTAATTACACATCACCTCAGTGTTTCCAGTTTACATTGTGGTTCCTTCAGTGCAGCAGAGAGATGGTTAATTCCTGAGTCTCTTAACTTATTTCCACCTAGGTCAAGCTCTCTCAGGTGTGAGGGGTTTGTCATCAGAGCTGAAGCCAGATAACAACATCCTTCCTCTGTGGTTTTAGAGTTATACAGCCTGCAGAGGGAATCAACATAATATAATGTCCTACTGTCATCGGCATTGTAGTACACTTCATTACTCATTGAGAAGTAACTTCAAGTTTCTAAGAGCAACTGGAGAGCTGTACTTCCTCATTCTCCCTTAGGTTTCTGATCTCAGAATTAAATGCCCATGCCCAGATATCCTCAACAAAATCAGATCACAAATCACAATCATTTGACCTAAATCCTAAAATTACAGACCATTCTTGAGATGTTCTAGTACTCACTTCAGTTTTTGCAATTTACACTGTGGATTTTCCAGGACAGCAGAGAGCAGCTTCACTCCTGAGTCTCCTGGTTGGTTGTCGGTCAGGTCGAGTTCTCTCAGGTGTGAGGGGTTTGACCTCAGAGCTGAAGCCAGAGAAGTACAGCCCTCTTCTGTGACTCCACAACCAGAAAGGCTACAGATGGAGAGAGAATTACATTTACATTTTAGCCAGTTAGCAGACAATCTTATCCAGAGCGACTTAGAGTTAGATTTGAACTATCCTCATGTAAACAGCTATTAGAGATCCATGTATTGAATGACAGATGAAAGACCCAATCTTCATTCCAAGAAGACAGCCAACTTAATTTGATCACCCTATTACAGGAGAACTTTCCTGCAGGAAATGTAAAACTTGTAATATATTTGAGTTTTTAAAAGGATTCTGAAGTTTATAATTTCAACTTTCCCATAAGGAAAATGTATCAACCCCTACAAATATGTCCACGAATTATAATCCACATTTCCTGTTGCTGTAGGATTCTTTTCCTGCTGTAGCAAACTGGCTCAAATTAAGATCCGACATCTGTATGAAACTAACCTCAGTATGTCCAGTTTACAGTGTGGATCCTCCAGTACAGTAGAGAGCAGCTTTAGCCCAGAGTCTCCAAGGATATTCCTGCTCAGATCCAGCTCTCTCAGGTGTGAGGAGTTTGACCTTAGAGCTGAAGCCAGAGAAGCACAGCCAACCTTTGTGGTACCACAGCTCTTCAGCCTGCAATGGGAAAAATACTCAGCTCTATACACAACTGGACATTTAAAATAGTTGAATCATTTCACATTTCCAAAAACAAAAGTAATTATATATTTCCACTCTGAGAGATGCCCTTACCTCAGTGTCTTCAATTTACAACCTGGACTCTTCAATCCATCAGAGAGCAGCTTCACTCCTGAATCCTGCAGTTTATTGTCACTCAGGTCCAGCTCTCTCAGTGAAGAAGAGTTCGATCTGAGAGCTGAAGCCAAAGACTTACAGCATCTTTCAGTCAAGTTACAATCTTTCAGGCTGGAATAAATAATAAAACACATTTGGTCCACAAACAGGGTAAAGACTACAAAGACCATGAGGAAATTATGAAAATGTGTCCATAAATACTCACATTGCTGTTCTGGTGGCTTTGACCACTGGTAGCAGCCTAAGAAGACCCTCCTCTGATCTGAAATACTTTCTCAGTTCGAACACATCCTGCTTCTCCACTGAAGTCAGCAAAACAAAGACCAGAGCGGACCACTGTGCAGGTGACAGTTCAGCTTTTGAGAGACTTCCTGAGCTCAGATAGCTTTGAATCTCCTCCACTAGAGAAATGTCATTCAGTTCATTCAGACAGTGGAACAGGTTGATGCACCTCTCTGGAGAGGGATTCTTCCTGATCTTCATCTTTATGTACTTGGCTGTTTCCTCACTGCTTTGGGACTTGCTTTCTGTTTGTGACAGTAAGCCTTGTAAGAGAGTTTGATTGGACTCCAGTGATAGGCCCAGAAGGAAACGGAGGAACAGGTCCAGGTGTCCATTCATACTTTGTAAGGCCTTGTCCACTGCACTTTTGTGTAGAAACAATGCAGGTGTTTCTCCTGACATTGTCTTAATATTTACACCTTGAGAGAGAAGATTTACATTGCTGTTTTTGAATGTGAGAAACACATACAAAGCAGCTAAAAACTCCTGAATGCTTAGATGTACAAAGCAGTATACCTTCCCCTGGCACAGCCCTTTCTCCTCTCTAAAGATCTCTGTGCACACTCCTGAGTACACGGATGCTTCTGTGACATCAATGCCACATTCTCTTAGGTCTTCCTCGTAGAAGATCAGATTACCTTTTTCCAGCTGTTGATAAGCCAGTTTCCCCAGTTTCATTATCATTAATGTATTCCAGTGGTGATCAATGTAATCTTCTCCAAGATACTTTTTTCTACTCTGTTTGGTCTGAAAGATCAGGAAGTGTGCGCACATTTGAGTCAGAGTCTTGGGGATCTCTTTACTCTCTGCTTCACCCAACATTCTCTCTAGAACAGTGGCTGAAACCCAACAGAAAACTGGTATGTGGCACATGATGTAGAGACTCTTTGAGGATTTAATGTGTGAGATGATTCTGCTGGCCAGGTTCTCATCACTGAATCTCTTCCTGAAGTACTCCTCCTTCTGTGGGTCATTGAACCCTCGTACCTCTGTCACCTGATCAACACACTCAGGAGGGATCTGATTGGCTGCTGCAGGTCGGGAGGTTGTCCAGAGAAGCGCAGAGGGTAACAGATTCCCTTTAATAAGGTTTGTCAGCAGCACATCGACTGAGGTTGACTCTGAGACATCAAAACAGGTCTTATTGTTTTGGAAGTCAAGAGGGAGTCGACACTCATCCAGACCATCAAATACAAACAGGACTTTGCACTCATCATAGTTAATCATTTTGGATTCTTTAATTTCCATGAAAAAAGATTGTAAAAGTTCCATCAAACTGCATCTCTCCGTCCTCATCAAATTCAGCTCACGAAAAGGAAGTGGAAATATGAACTGAATATCCTTATTGGCTTTTCCTTCGGCCCAGTCCAGAATAAACTTCTGCACGGAAATGGTCTTTCCAATGCCAGCGACTCCCTTTGTCAACGCAGCTTTTATATGCCTGTCTTGTCCAGGTAAGGGTTTAAAGATGTCATTACATTTGATTGGTGTATCTTGTGTTGCTGGTCTCCTGGATGCTGCCTCAATCTGTATTATCTCATGGTCATTATTGACCTTTCCACTTCCACCTTCAGTGATGAAAATCTCTGTGTAGATGTCATTGAGAAGTGTAGGGTTTCCTTGCTGTGCTAGTCCCTCAAAAACACACTGAAATCTCTTCTTCAGAGTTGATTTGAGCTTCTCTTGAATTTCTGCCTCAGCACCGACATTTTGGTGCCTGGGAAAATGACATAAAATGTTTAAACATTTTGTATCAAAGGAGGAACAAATGGAAACTGAATTTCTACAGTTATGAAGACCTGAGACAATGTGGTCTCCAAGTGATATGAAGCCGTAGAAACAGCAGACACTCACATTTTCTGATCTACGGGTAAGACATTCGCTCCTTCATATGGCTCCATGGACACAGTGCAGGAAGGAGGACAGTCCTGTTTCTGCTGAGGGAGTGGAGGGACCCTGTCAAAACAAACTTTTAAATCTTTACAAAGTACAAGAAGTCATGGGTGCGTGTTTATGAGTTTTGTTTTAAAGAAACCTTGAACTCTAAATATTGTAATAACCTTTTATTTGACAACCTCATTGGCAGGTCCATAGACTTGTCACTCTTCATAGACAAACAGCTGGGTACAGGAGACACTGGTCTCTCTTGTTGGATCCTGCCAAAAAACAAGGAAATTATATTTAGTTGGGCTAAGGAAGAAATCGTCAAAATTGTTGTTGAGGAGTAATTATGTACAGTACCAGTCAAAAGTTTGGACACACCTAGAGTACTCGTTACAGGGTTTTTCTTTATTTTTTACTATTTTCTACATTGTAGAATAATACTGAAGACATCAAAACTACGAAATAACACATATGGAATCATAGTAACGAAAAAAGTGTTAAACAAATCGAAATATATTTGAGATTCTTCAAAGTAGCCACCCTTTGCCTTGACAGCTTTGCACACTTGGCATTCTCTCAACCAGGTTCATGAGGTAGTCACCTGGAATGGTAGTCACCTGGAATTTATTTCCTTCTTAATTGGATCGGGCACCTTTAAAAAATGTTTTTGCCTAAAATGTCATACCCAAATCTAACGGCCTGTAGCTCAGGCCCTGAAGCAAGGATATGCATATTCTTGATACCATTTGAAAGGAAACACTTTGAAGTTTGTAGAAATGTGACAGGAATGTAGGAGAATATAACACATTAGATCTGGTAAAAGATAATACGAAGAAAAAACCAACCGTTCTTTTGTGTGCTTTTACCATCATCTTTGAAATGCCAGAGAAAGGCCATAATGTATTATTCCAGCCCAGGTGCAATTTAGATTTTGGCCACTAGATGGCAGCAGTGTATGTGAAAGTTTTATAATGATCCAATGAACCATTGCATTTCTGTTCAAAATGTATCAAGACTGCCCAAATGTGCTTAATTAGTTTATTAATAACTTCTCATGTTCAAAATTGTACACTCTCCTCAAACAATAGCATGGTATTCTTTCACTGTCATAGCTACTGTTAATTGGACAGTGCAGTTAGATTAACAAGAATTTAAGCTTTCTGCCATTATCAGATATGTCTATGTCCTGGGAAATGTTCTTGATACTTACAACCTCATGCTGATCGCATTAGCCTAAGTTAGTTCAAAAGTCCCACAGGGGACCCACCAATCGTGAAGATTAATGCGTTTCAGCCAATCAGTTGTTGTGACAAGGTAGGGGTGGCATATTGAAGATAGCCCTATTTAGTAAAAGACCAAGTCCATATTATGGCAAGAACAGCTCAAATAAGCAAAGAGAAACGACAGTCCGTCATTACTTTTAAGACATGAAGGTCAGTCAATCCTGAAAAAGTTTCTTCAAGTGCAGTCGGAAAAACCATAAAGTGCTATGATGAAACTGGCTCTCATGAGGACCGCCACAGGAAAGGAAGACCCAGAGTTACTTCTGCTGCAGAGGACAAGTTCATTAGAGTTAACTGCACCTAAGATTGCAGTCCAAATAAATGCTTCACAGAGTTCAAGTATCAGACACATCTCAACATCAACTGTTCAGAGGAGTGCATGAATCAGGCGTTCACGGTGGAATTTCTGCAAAGAAACCACTACTAAAGGACACCAATAACAAGAAGTGACTTGCTTGGGCCAAGAAACACCAGCAATGGACATTAGACCTGTGGAAATCTGTCCTTTTGATCTGGTGAGTCCAATTTTTAGATTTTTGGTTCCAACCACTTTGTCTTTGTGAGATGCAGAGTAGCTGAACGGATGATCTCCGCATGTGTGGTTCCCACCGTGAAGCATGGAGGAGGAGGTGTGATGATGTGGGGATGCTTTGGTGGTGACACTGTCTGTGATTTATTTAGAATTTAAGGCACACTTAACCAGCATGGCTACCCCAGCATTCTGCAGCAATACGCCAATCCATCTGGTTTGCGCATAGTGGGACTAAAAGTGTCTCCTGACCCCTCCTGTCTCAGCCTCCAGTATTTATGCTGCAGCAGTTTGTGTCAGGGGGGCTAGGGTCAGTCTGTTATATCTGGAGTATTTCTCCTGTCTTATCCGGTGTCCTGTGTGAATTTAAGTATGCTCTCTCTAATTCTCTCTTTCTTTATTTCTCTCGGAGGACCTGTGCCCTAGGACCATACCTCAGGACTACCTGGCATGATGACTTGTCCCCAGTCCACCTAGCCGTGCTGCTGCTCCAGTTTCAATTGTTCTGCCTGCGGCTATGGAAAACTGACCTGTTCACTCTGATTACTATTATTTGACCATGCTGGTCATTTATGAACATTTGAACATCTTGGCCATGTTATGTTATAATCTTCACACGGCACAGCCAGAAGAGGACTGGCCACCCCTCATAGCCTGGTTCCTCTCTAGGTTTCTTCCTAGGTTTTGGCCTTTCTAGGGAGTTTTTCCTAGCCACCGTGCTTCTACTCCTGCATTGCTTGCTGTTTGGGGTTTTAGGCTGGATTTCTGTACATCACTTTGATATATCAGCTGATGTAAGAAGGGCTATATAAATAAATTATTTGATTTTTCAACATGACAAAGACCCAAAACACAACTCCAGGTTGTGTAAGGGCTTTTTGACCAAGGAGAGAGATGGAGTGCTGCATCAGATGACCTGGCCTCCACGATCACCCGACCTCAACCCAGTTGAGATGGTTTGGGATGAGTTGGACCGCAGAGTTAAGGAAAAGCAACCAACAAGTGCTCAGCATATGTGGGAACTCCTTCAAGACTGTTGGAAAAACATTCCTCATTAAGCTGGTTGAGAGAATGCCAAGAGTGTGCAAAGCTTTCATCAAGGCAAAGGGTGGCTACTTTTAAGAATCTAAAGTCTAAAATATATTTTGATTTGTTGAACACTTTTTGTTACTACATGATTACTG